>NC_047016.1:20249467-20965467 GCF_902652985.1 Pecten maximus | reverse complement strand
GGTAACTCAAACATAAACATTCAAACATCATTCATACATTTTAAATATATATACATGTATACATAGTATTTGATCTTAAAATATCTAATATAAACTATATCTACAAGAATCAGTTATTGACAGGCATTGACCAAAAGTCCATGTGCATTTATACACAGGTCGTGTCTCAATACTCTAAGCGAAAAAACATATGTATAAATGTAAGATATTATATCATAAATTATTAGAAAAATTACTATCAATCAAAATTTTAACAGGCTCTATACTTCACATATATACAACAGATTTAGTATATTCAACTGTTGATACATGTGACCAATGAGGATGGAGGGATCTTTCAGGACATGTATTCTTATGCATTTTTGAGTTTGAAAATGTAACAAAAAAAGAATGTATAAAAACCAATGAACAATTGAACATCATTTAATATTTGTATACCGAAGTAAACAGAGAATGTCTAATATCATTATACCTAGGAATTGAAAGAAATGATGTGAATCAGTTTCGTTTTCAATATCACAGACACAGGTGGGAGAGTTTAATAAATCGAAATTCAAATTGCTACATGCATTTCTAGCTGACAAATAATGATATTGGCCTTTCGATTTCCTTTAAATTTGAAATTTGAAAACAGGTCCCGTTTCTCGTGATGGCAATGTCGTTCCAGTATTTAAAAACTTGATTTTCTCGTTCGCGGCAATTGATCTCGAGAAAGCGTTGGAATACTTACAATTAGACAATAACCTTTGCTGATCTGATTGGAGGTACATTATGTAGCAGGGTGATCACGTGACTTGATTTATTTATACAAACATCTGATCTGTTCCCTGAACTAACTGTCAAACAGTAGCACAGAAAAGCTGGAATCCAAACAATCTTCCAAAGCTTTACTTTACCAAGTCACTTCTTTTTTATACTTAGACACCTAAATAACCCGCGCATTACACTTTACATTTTTCCGAACGATAATGATGTGAATTAATGTTTGGTCGCAGCTTGTTTTTAATGCTTGTTTTGCTATTTTTTTCCCAAAAAATGCTTGTGTTAATTTTGTTTTATCATTAACAGAGAGTGCGTAACATTTTAACATAATTTCTTGCATAGATGACGACGACATTGCTTTGAATAATCTAGAGTTGAAAATTGTTAAAAATTTTCCTGTTTTTTGCTTACACCAAAATACACGAAATTAAAAACAATTTCAACGCTAGTGTATGTCAAGTTAAGTTATCATTTATCTACGGAGCAAAGATCGAAAATTCAATTAAATTACAGGAGATGTGCATATCTTGATAAGATTTCTGATAAAAGATATGACATTTTATTATTTCCCTTTACAATATACGAAATTTATTATCTCTTAAAATATAAGATAAATTAATATTTTAACTAAATACTTGGTCAATATTGTTCCAAGGATGAATGTACAAATTACTTACCGTAGTTGTCACAATACTATCAAAAATATGGTGATTAAAACTATATATGTCTTCTAAAAAAACACTTTTTATACATTTGTAGTTGAATTTGACTTTTCGACTAATTTTTTAAATACATGTAAAATAGGAAAAGCTATATAGTATGTTTTTATGCTATCGTATGAAGACAATTTGATTAAAAACTGGTCAGCATAGCTCCGTAAATAGGTGATATCTTGGCTTGTCATAGACAAGTTTTGAAAATTGTATTGTTCTTGTTTTGGCATTTGTATTCAAGAAATAACAGTATTAAAAGCGATTGATCAAGTAGTCGTACAAGGTACATATATTATTAGCTGAACAGTTACCAATAAATATTGCAAAAATTGCTTTGTTTCTGTTTATATGTTTCTAAGATAGAGGAAGATGATTGGACATATATAATGAACACTTGTGGAAGTTCACTCATGATTAAGGCAGATGATTGGACGTACATAATGTAACACTTGTTGCTGGTCCTCTCATGAATAAGAAAGATGATTGGATACACATAATGTACACTTGTATAAGCCCTCTTGTGATTGAGGCAGATAATTGGGCGTACATAGTGTAACACTTATATCAGCCCACTCATGATTAAGGGAGATGAATGGACGTACATAATGTGCACTTGCAAGCCATATCATGATAAAAGAAGATGATTGGACATACATCATGTAACACTTGTATTTTCAGTTTTCTTCTTGTATACGTTACATGCAACCATGTGACAGCGTCCATGTGTTTGCACGCGTAGATTGAACTATTTCTGTTTGCTACTTAACGTAAACAAAATGGCGGTTGCTACAATATGAAATATCACACAATTTAACGGGACATTTCTCTGGATCAAATACTGCAGATCCACAGCGATTGGGATATCCAAAAGGTATAATCCTAACACACGTGATGACAGTTTAACCTCTTTAATTATTGTAAGAATGTCACAGGGAACATCAGCCTAGAACCGAAAATCGATAAATCACGAATGTACGAAAATATCAAGATTATTGTTTGTTTTAATTTCTTTGAATCGGTCATCACTCCGGTTATAAGTTTGACCTGATTTTCATGACTAGTGTCGACCATGAAGCAGGTACGCTTCTATTTGAAACATCTTGTCTTATTCTAGTTGTTAAGGGTTCTTCCGTGCAAATCTATATTTGTGTATCATTATTTTCAAATGGGGGATTTTAACAATGCAAAACAGTATATTTATGACGATATACAGGATAATTTCAATAAAATTTTACCAATACAGCAACAAAATCACTTTCATTCAAAGTTTTAACATTGTCTTTTTGTCAAGAAAAAGAAAAGAGAATAAAGGGGAGAGAGAAAGGAGTATGGAATGAGTTAAGCCGAAGAAGAAGATAGGAGAGGAAAAAAGGAAATTCATATCATGCACACAAAACTTCAAAATGGAAAATGAGTTACACAGATGGTACTGTTTAAACATAATAGCTAATTTGCAAGCCTGACATAACATCCCATACAATAAAAGGTAACAAATAGGAAATATACAAGAGCTGAGATCCATAACTCTCAGGGCTGGACACGTTCCACCAGTTTTATCCACTTTTGCCTCCTGCTCATAAACTTATTAAGCAATTATCCCCCTTTTCCGTAGGCAATAAATTATTGAACTGTATAATAATATGTATTGCAATTAACTAGAGTCATTATATAGTAAACTGTGTAAACATCTAGTTTTGTAGATGTAATGGTTAATAAAGAGAATAATTTCACTATCAATCCTATTATTTATTCCAGTTTGATAGGCCAAAGGGAAACTACATGTTGTGTGCGCTTCATTGACTGATTTGCTAGATTCGGTGAAATCTATACCTACGTCTGAAAAAAACACACGTGTACAGCAAGTGTTTATCGATGTTTGCGATATCTTAAGAACAAGGCTTCCCATAAAATGGTTAAATGCACAACAGGTCTATCTATAAATAGATGAAGATACAGATCAGTTTCCATCAAAGAGTTTAAAAACGTTTAAAATAGTTGGTATAGCGTAACCAAACGTCTCTGCTAAAGTATATAAATACGGCATGATTACAATCGTCCATTGTCATTGTACACCAAATAGCTTTTCTACTACAGGTGGAGGAGCCTAAGGGAAAGGTTTATGGTCAACACAATTATCTCATTAGCATATGAGATAGGAAGTTCAATCTTGTAGTTTTTTGGTCAACATATAAACATCATAACGCAGGCAATGAAAAGAAATATTTATCAAATACCTAACTGATGGCAAATATCAAACGAAAATAAAATTCTAATATTGCATTTTTGTGCTAAAAATGGAACAAAATTGCATGCATCATTTGTCATTTACAGCAGTGTAGGTTAACTGGATGCATGTTCTGCATTTTAAAACGTCTTGCGTGTTCATCGAGTCAAAGCGAAACTAGTTCTTGAGTTTTAATTTTTTGTGCTACACGCGTGACTGATTTACTTGTTTATTTGTTAATGAATACATTATAACTCGCAGGGGCTTAATACGTTATGTCTGAAAAGTAATGAAACATGTACAGCCAGTGTTTACCGGTGGGTGCAATATTTTACCAACAAAATATATAGAAAGTGGTATACTTGAGGATCTTGTGTAGAGTACATGCCCCGTTCATTAACAAGATATGATATAGTGTTATCAAGCGACGGTGCACACCCGACTAGTCCTCAATGGTTGTTAGATGCTTCCAGAGCTAGCGGAATTGGCTGGTCTCATCAGACGGTCAAACGTCTCAGGTTAGTGCATTCAGAATCGTCCGGGTCTAAAATAAAGAAATGGAATCCAAGTAATACATCCGCCTTGTGGTTGTTGGATACTGTCACCTTGGTACTGATATTCTCCACTTTGAACCTAGTCCTCCCAGCCATGGCAGCCATGATTGGTATATTTCAGCAGAGACCTCGACCGCTACCCGACCGAGTTTACCTACTTATTTACCTTTTTTTTTATCACGTGATCATTTTCGTGGAATTGCTAGATACTGATCTTATTCTATTTCAGCAATGCATTGGTACCATGCGTCAATCTAGTCGACCTAGATTGAATGGATATTCGATATATTTTGTTTAAAAAGTTACACTCTCGCATTTTATTGGGGTTACGTACGTGCTATACTTAACATGTTTTGGTCAACATACGACCTTCATCGCAAGGCGAGTGAAAATTAAGAAACATGATCAAATATCAATCAAAATAACAAATAGAGACCGAAAGCTTAACTAAATGATTAGACGGAAATAATGCAAGTAAATCTCTTTTTCTTTGTAATTCCACGAAACATCTTTAATAACATTCATCAGTTTGGATAGATGTACAAGGTTCATCTTAACACAAGCAGTAATGTAATAATGTAAACATGATTTTCGCTCACACAGTTACTCAGAGCTGGACAAAGAGACCAGTCGGCCTTGAAACGTTGCAGCGACACTTGTACGCATTATTACGTATACTGTTTGTGTAAAGATAAACTTGCATATTTTTCCATGGAACACGTCATATGATATACTAGTTAATGCTAATCCATTCACACCATTAGCTGCTGGGTAAGCGGTTAAAAACTATAACTATATCCACTCATGTGTATCACCTCCATATACAAAGCATTAATGCATACCCGCTCAACTTTGTTGGTACTACTCACTAGCTAACGATCATTCTTAGACACATTGAAACACGTCCCCTACTTTTGTGTATCTAATAGTGGAAATATTGCATCAATTTCGGTTACTTTCACTTTCCATAATTATTTTATTATGTTAGTACAGCTCCAGCGAAGTTTCAGGCCAATGAGGAGTTGCGATTCATAGCAAGATTCTCCTGTTTGACCCTGCCGTCGACGGCTTTTCTGCGTGACTATTGATGAAGCACTTGCACATTGTTATCGCTTACATCATGCAAATGCAATGACAGAAATTTCAAAAAAAAAAAAAAAAAAAAGTAAGGCATCACATCAATTTTCACTTTGCGATACAAAGCTTACATTTTCATTTATATCACTACCTATATAAATTGTAAAATGATTAAGAAGTTTAGTGACTTGACCATTATGCTACAAAAAAGTATGCTGACCTTTTGAGAGAGAGGGATTGATATAAGCTTTAAGCTTGTTTCCAGATCCTTTTGCAAATTATGAACCACTATTATGAAAATACTGTTTAAACTAAAGCTTCGGGACAGTTTTGGGCAGTCTAGAAACATAGTCTGTCGGCTTCAATTGAACATTTAACAAGGTAACTGTCCTCAATATATTAAGTTAACATATCCACCTACACTACAGCATGGTGCATAGCCTTAGTATGAACTATCAAAACATGGCTAAAAACACGAATGAAAAGAAATACAGCCAAGGTAACCCAGACAAATGTCTAGCTCTAATCGTATTTCTGTAATGCATAGGACTAAGATTCAAAAAGGATGACCTCAAATTATACATTTCTGAACCGAAGTTCAATTTATCATTCATGCTTGAAAAACTAGGTTTAACAACAGGAAAGAAAACCTGGCAAACTGTCTCAAACGTTTGTAACTCGAGATACCTGTACTGTATAATTCGGTTCTTGACAAAATCCCTTGCTAATTGCGGAATTGTATTGACATAAACTAAAAAAAGTGAATTCAAGATAAATCTTCAGTGAAGTTCACTACTTAACACCATATACCAGTATCAATAGCTTAATCAACAAAACGACATGATGATTGCCGATAAGATAAGATTATTTATAGTAACTTGTCCTCATGTCGTGGTGAATATATCGGTCAAAACCTGAGAATATCGTATAAAAGAGTCGACACTATATTTGGATATGTGCCAGAAGATGTATCCGCAGCCGTTTCGTCCATCTGGGACTCGCAACAATTACCAGGAATCAATGTGGAAATCCTAAAGAGACAGCAGGGAAACTTAATTGCCTTAAAAGATCCTAAACTATGGACAGGAATTTGAATTTAGTCCCTCACATAATCAACATTGTACATTTTAGATTCTGGTATGTGTGATATAGCATTAACTACTGTTGTACTCTGTGGCGGTGACAATATTTTCATAAGAATCTATACGTGGTATGCAGGGTAATGAGAAACTCGGCGACTAAAATCTTCCAGCATAGCTTACCAACTGTATATAACACCCTCACATGAAATTCAAATATAATGTGTGTGAACATTTCGATGATATAAACAGCTGGAAGAAATACAAGTAGGGGCTAGACATATTTAATTAATAAAAAAAAATGCATAAACCAATTGCATCTTGAAACGATAATGTTATATGTAAATTGATACTGTTCTGACAAGTTATCTACATGGACTTTTTAAGATAATAATGATAAAATATGGAAAGTTGTAATTTATGCAACTCGTCTACATTACGATCTATGTATCATCTAGGTATTTACGCCAAGTATGAGTTCCTGAACCAAAAATGATTTGTCATTATCTGTCATATCTAGTAAGTAAAGTACTACATTGCTTTGCGATATCTTACACCGGAACTACACGCTCATTCAGCAGATGTTGTTGAAACCTATGGAATATGACATGTAGCTGCAATTCAAACATAATAACTTTTGACTGTCATTATATGTACGCTTTTTCTAACAAATAAGTGGGAAAAGGGAGGGGGGGGGGGGGGGGGGGCTATTGGTAATGGAAAATAATTGGTTTTATAGTCAACAATAATATGGGAGCATTTCCTAGTGGAATATGAGGTTCGACGCACCCTACAACTGTCGGTTTGTGTTTCTCGGGAAGCTGAGAAACGGACCGGTCTGTGGTCTGTTGTGGTTATGTCCTTGGGTAAGACACTTTACCTAATTTATCTGGATGACATAGCATGTGTCTCCCGTAATTTGTTCAGTGAAGTAGTTCCAAAAAACTACTATGGTACCCCGCCTAAAATAACTGGTCACGGTGCGATGAATTCAGCAAACTAAAAAACATTATGTATATCAAACAGACACTTTCAAATGTTAAACGATTTTAATTTGTTATTTATATTTCAGTACTTGTAAGTCAATTAGCAAATAATAGTAGTATTAACATTAATATATTTCCTTCTTTGCCTGTCTCTTTCACGTAAATAGAGTCCATCCTCCTATAGTTTACGAATGTTACCATTATCCTCTTTGTTGTAACCAGTGTCTTTGCATATACGTAACAATTGTCCACATAAGTAATCATTGCTTACATAAGAAACCATTGTTCATGAAATACATAACCATTATCTACGCATCTTTCACGATTTTCCACGCGTCTCCAATAATTTTCTGCACTGCCGTATCCATTTCACACATACAGTCAAACTTCGATGTTTCGAAGTTCAAGGGACTAACAGAAAAACTTCGAAACAGCGGGACTTCGAATTATTCATGGTTGACAATAGATCGATGTTTTCTTGATAATGACCATATATGTTAACGTTACATGTCCTCGGTGTCTTCGTGATGATCGTCGCCTGTCAGGCTCAAAAGTTAATTTATACCTCAAACACAACAAAATAAAAATACTTTTCATTAATTATACCTAAGCATTTTATTAATTAAACAAACTATGTATCGGTTACAAAACACTTATATCGCGTTTAACAGATAAAGCAAAATAAGTACAATGCACACTTACGTAAGTCGTTAGGCTTTTCTGCTAAAGACACGTGCGGTTACGTTATGCATATAAAATACGGAATGCCGATCGGTTGGAGAATGCATGATTGAATGACAAATAATCGATTTACTTGGATATTTATGTATAAGTTTGCAATGTGACACTTATGAGTGAAGACATCGCTAATTGTTTGTGTTTAAAATTGGTCCGCTTGTTTTATAGTTCCGTAAAATTTACTCACCGACCGCTGATTTCAATGGCGGCGAAGATTATCAGAGACGACTACCGGAGTGATTAAATGTCATGGCTTCTAAATACCCCTTTTATCTATCAATTTGGTGTGATTATTAATTAACCCCATGATCGGGAGTGACAACACACGCTATCGTTATCCCTATTGTCAGTCAGGGCATCTAGGGGAGAAGTGTGAAATCTTGCCGCGGGGGTCACGACCAACACCTGTCCAGTGGTCAGTACAGGCAAACTTTTGTTCGAATCATGAGATGTCAATTACCTATGACATCATAGCTAACGGGCCATGAAAAAAGTTCGATACATCGAAAACTTCGATTTATAAAAATTCGAATCATGCATAGGTTCGTTAGTAGCGTTATATAGTAAGGAAATTCGGGACCAAGCAAAAAGTTCGATACAGCGAGAAATTCGAATCAACGAAGTTCGAATCATCGAGGTTTGACTGTATATGTAACCAGTGTTTATTTTGCAAGTCAGGTAAGATAAGTGAAGATATAAGTAAACAATATGGTAGTGTTATATATATATATTATTTATATTATTTTATCAAATAGCTAGCGTATACCAGTGTGTGGTCTATAAAATGATACAGTCCTTCTTCTTCGCAAGTCTTTCCTGTCGGTGTTTCTCAGCCTCTATTTCGTCAGCGAAGTATTTGATGGGTTCTAGATAGTTGTTCTGAAGCCAGGACATCTTAAAGAACATAACTTCATTGACAGCTGCGGTTCTGTCCGGCGATCACGATACTGTTGCTGACCATTACGCGGCTCTGGACTGCCTTAATCTTGTAGAAAGCATTTCCTAACTCACCACACATGTCATCGTCGGCGAATATACACTTATTAATAATGTCTTTACAGCATTCCTAGAGAGAGACTTGTTAAATTAAAATGACCATGACGTTAAAACATAGAAAGAAATGTGACTCAAACGTTAAAACATAGAAAGGAATGTGTATATAAAGTAAAATTATTGATAACATTGCTTGTATTAAGGCTAATGATATTATTTACACTTTGCCTAGTTTACTAATTCATTTTTATTTTAGTGTGTGAAGTCTAATATATACGATATTATTTGACACGTTTTATATTAATATGATTGAAGTTCAAAGTTGAGACAGAAGAATTCGGGTAAAGCAAAACTACAAATACAGCTTCACTAGTTCACAGCGTTCTATTTATAAATGTATACATATGTCACGCATGGTTCTAATATTGCATGTTTGTACTAAAAATGGAACAAAATTGCATGCATCATTTGTCATTTACAGCAGTGTAGGTAAACTGGATGCATGCCAATATTCTGCATTTTAAAACGTCTTGCGTGTCACCGAGTCAAAGCGAACGTAGTTCTTGAGTTTTAATTTGTTTGTGCTACACGCGTGGCTAATTTACTTGTTTATTTGTTAATGAATGCATTATACCTCACAGGGACTTAACACGTTGTGTCTGAAATTTAATAAATCATGAACAGCCAGTTTTTACCGGTGAGTGCAATATATTACCAACAAAATATATAGAAAGTGGTATACGTGAGGATCTTGTATAGAGCACAAGCCCCGCTCATTAACAAGATATGATAGTGTTATCTAGCGACGGCGCACACCCGACTAGTCCTCAATGGTTGTTAGATGCCTCCAGAGCTAGTGGAATAGCGAGCCCCTGTATAAAAGCTATTGTTAAAGACTGTGGTGTACGACATGTTGGCTGGTCCCATCAGACAGTGATCTGGTAACCACGTAAACGTCTCAGGTTAGTGCAATCAGAATCGTCCGGGTCTAAAATAAAGAAATGTAATCCAAGTAATACATCCGCCTTGTGGTTGTTGGGTACTATCACCTTAGTACTGATATTCTCCACTTCAAACCTAGTCCTACTAGGCAGCCATGATTGATATATTTCAGCAGAGACCTCGACCGCTACCCGACCGAGTTTACCTATTTATTTACCTTTCTTTATCACGTGATCATTTTCGAGGAATTGCTAGATATTGATCTTATAACTTTTCAGCAATGCATTGGTACCATGCATCAATCTAGTCGACCTATATTGAATGGATATCGATATATTCTGTTTAAAAAGTTGCACTCGCATTTTATTGGGGCTACGTAAGTACTATACTTAACATGTTTTGGTCAGCATACGACCTCCATCGCAAGGCGAGTGAAAATTAAGAAACATGATCAAATACCAATCCAAATAAGAAATAGAGACCGAAAGCTTAACTAAATGATTAGTCATTCTCCTTTTCTTTGTAATTCCACGAAACGTCTTTAATAGCATTCATCAGTTTGGATAGATATACAAGGTTCATCTTAACACAGGCAATAATGTAATAATGTAAACATGATTTTCGCTCAAGACCAGTCGGCCTTGAAACGTTGCAGCGACACTTGTACGCATTATTACGTATACTGTTCGTGTAAAGATAAACCTTGCATATTTTCCCATGAAACACGTCATATGATATACTAGTTAAAGCTAATCCATTCACACCATTAGCTGCTGGGTAAGCGGTTAAAAATTATAACTATGTCCACTCATGTGTATCACCTCCCTATACAAAGCATTAATGCATACCCGCTCAACTTTGATGGTACTACTCGCTAGCTAACGATCATTCTTAGACACATTGAAACACGCCCTCCACTTTTGCGTATCTAGTAGTGGAAATATTGCATCAATTTCGGTTACTTTCACTTTCCATAGGTTAGTACAGCTCCAGCGAAGTTTCAGGCCAATGAGAAGTTGCGATTCATAGCAAGATTCTCCTGTTTGACCCTGCCGCTGACGGCTTTTCTGCGTGACTATTTATGAAGCACCTGCACATTATTGACAGAAATTTGAAGAAAAAAAATGAAAAATAAAAAATAAGGTATCACATCAATTTTCACTTTGCGATACAAATATATATTTATATCACTACCTATATAAATTGTAAAATGATTAAGGAGTTTAGTGACTTGACCACTATGCTACATAAAAGTATGCTGACCTTTTGAGAGAGAGAGAGATTGATATAAGCTTTAAGCTTGTTTCCAGATCCTTTTGCAAATTATGAACTACTATAATGAAAATACTGTTTAAACTAAAGCTTCGGGACAGTTTTTGGCAGTCTAGAAAGATAGTATGTCGGGAGCAAGACTTCAATTGAACATTTAACAAGGTAGCTGTCCGCAATATATTTAAGTTAACATATCCACCTACACTACAGCATGGTGCATAGCCTTAGTATGAACTATCAAAACATGGCTAAAAACACGTACAGCTAAGATAACCCAGACAAATGTCTAGCTCTAATTGTATTTCTGTAATGTAAAGGAATAAGATTCCAAAAGGAGGACCCCAAATAGTACATTTCAGAACCAAAATTTAATATATCATTCCTGTATGACAAAAACTGGTTTAAGACAGGATAGAGAACCTGGCAAACTGTCTAAAACGTTTTTAACTCGAGATACCTGTACTGTATAATTCTGTTCTTGACAAATCCCTTGCTAATTGCGGAAGTGTAACGACATAGACTAAAAAAATGAATTAAAGATAGATCTTCAGTGAAGTAACACCATATACCAGTATCAATAGCTCAATCAACTCACCGACATGATGATTGCCGATAAGATAAGAAAGATTATTTATTGTCACCTGTCTTCATGTCGTTGCGAATATATCGGTCAACACCTGATAATATCGTATAAAGACATTAGAGTCGACACTATATTTGGATATATGCCAGAAGATCAACCCGCAGCCGTTTTGTTCATCTGGAACTCGACTCAATTACCAGGGATCAATGTGGAAATCCTTAAGAGACAGCAGGATAACATATTTGCCTTAATAGATCATAAACTATGGACAGGAATTTGCATTCAGTCCCTCACATAACCAATATTGTACATTTTAATTTCTGGATATGTGTGATATAGCATTAACTACAGTTGTATTCTGTGGCGTGACAATATTTTCATAAGAATTTCGACGTGGCATACAGGGTAATGAGAAACTCGGTGACTAAAATCTCCCAGCATAGCTTACCAACTGTATACAGCACCCTCACATGAAATTTAAATATAATGTTTTTGAATATGTCGATGATATAAACAGCTGCAAGAAATATAAATAAGGGCTAGACATCCTTAATTATAAAAATGCACAAACCATCTGCGTCTTGAATGGATACTATTGTATGTAAATTGATACTGTTCTAACAAGCAATCTTCATGGATTTAAGATGATAACAATAAAATATGGAAAGTTGTAATTCATGCAACTCGTATACATTACGATCTAGGTACTTACGCCAAATATGAGTTCCCGAACCCAAAAATGATCTGTCATTATCTGTCATATCTAGTAAGTGAAGTACTACATTACTTTGCGATATCTTACACCGGAACTACACGCCAAACCAGCAGATGTTGTTGAGATATGACATGTAGCTGCAATTTAAATATTAGTACCTTTAAACGTCATTATATGTACGCTTTTTCTAACAAATAAGTGGGAAAGATGAGGTGGGGTATTGGTAATGGGAAATAATAGGTTTATTCTCAACAATAATAGTGAAATATGAGGTTCGACGCACCCTACAACTGTCGGTTTATGTTTCCCGGGAAGCTGAGAAACGGACCGGTCTGTGGTCTGTTGTGGTTGTGTCCTTGAACACTTTACCTTGTTGATCTGGATGACATACCCTGTGCCTCCTGTAATCTGTTCAGTGAAGTAGTTCCAAAAAACTACTATGGTACCCCGCCTAAAATAACTGGTCACGGTGCGATAAATTCAGCAAACTAACAAACAAACATTATGTATATCAAACAGACACTTTCAAATGTTAAACGATTTTAATTTGTTATTTACATTTCAGTACTTGTAAATCAATTAGCAAATAATATTAGTATTAACATTAATATATTTCCTTCTTTGCCTGTCTCTTTCACGTAAATAGAGTCCATCCTCCTATAGTTTACGAATGTTACCATTATCCTCTTTGTTGTAACCAGTGTCTTTGCATATACGTAACAATTGTCCACATATATGTAGTCATTGCTCATATAAGAAACCCTTGTTCATGAAATACATAACTATTATCTACACATCTTTCACGATTTTCCACTGCCGTATCCATTTCACACATATATGTAACCAGTTTTTATTTTTTAAGTCAGGCGAGGTAAGTGAAGATATAAGTTAATAGTATTATATATATATATTATTCCATCGACCAGCTAGCGTATACCAGTGTGTGGTCTATAAAATGATACAGTCCTTCTTCTTGGCAAGTCTTTCCTGTCGGCGTTTCTCAGCCTCTATTTCGTCAGCGAAGTATTTGATGGGTTCTAGATAGTTGTTCTGAAGCCAGGACATCTTAAAGAACATAACTTCATTGACACTGCGGTTCTGTCCGGCGATCACGATACTGTTGCTGACCATTACGCGGCTCTGGACTGCCTTAATCTTGTAGAAAGCATTTCCTAACTCATCACACATGTCATCGTCGGCGAATATACACTTATTGAGCAGAACATCAGGGGAGAGGAGTGCACACAGAAGAATCAGTTGGCTGGTCTCATCAGAAGTCAGACGGTGATAGTTCTGGTAGTCACGTAAACGTCTCAGGTTAGTGGAATCAGAATCATCCAGGTCTAGTATTGACGCAATGGAATTCAAGTAATACATTAGTCTCGCCTTGTGGTTGTTGGGTATTGTCACTTTGGTAGTAGTATTCTCCACTTCCAACCTAGTCCTCCCAGCAATGGCAGCCATGATTTCTATTCTTCCGCACAGTTCTCGACACAGCTTGAAATGCCCACTAGCCGGCCAGGTTTACCTATTTATTTACAATAACCTATCACGTGATCAATTTCTTGGAATAGTGTGATATATTATTTCTTAACTAGAGTAAACAATACTTTTTTTCTAAAACACTATCGCAGCGTACGTATTGAGATATTGCACAAGAGCTATATTAAATATGAAATGCAATGGTGAACTAAAATTTAAATTAATCAAACAGGCATCAAAACACAGGAATAACGAAATAAACCGTATATATTGAAGCATATGCAAGGTGTGCACAAATGCCTTGTACTTCTACGAAATATGTCATTAATATGTAGTCTATGTGAAATCCGGGTTCCTGGTATATGGCTTAAGGTAATCCAACCATGCGTGTTACCTCCAGATACTAATTGCATGCTTAGTCAGCTGAATGTTAACGATAAAACGTGCTAGCTAAAAATAATTCTTTAACGATCAAATATGAATTGATCATTTAGTAGAGAGCTGGTTTTGTATTCATTACGCAATAATTGTTTAAAAAAAACAGCAAAACCAATTTGCCATATACATGTATTGAACAAACATTGTCGTCCTTTGTCAGAACACATTAGACGATTAACAAATCTTTTCATTCAACATAATATTGTACTCACATCCAGAGAAACCATCTAATGTCAACTCTGGGCTATGCTGGTTTAAATGTCAGCGATGTCATCAAGCCTCTAACAGGCACAATTGGGCTACATGTGGGTTACTTTAACACCATCTCAAGAAATCGAACCTTGTCAAAAAGGATGAGGAAATCAAATCATTGTTCACTGTGTGTCATTTACAGCCTACGGTGGTAGATATAAATATCCAAATCTAAACATGCATTTATTGAAATAAGTGCTGATAATACCGACATACCTGTTAAAAACTAAACCATAACACTTATTCAAAATCGACAAAACGGGGACAAGATACGAAGTTTAACAGAAAATATAGATTTGCATGTGGACTTCTCACAACTCCAGTGGATCCAAAAGAGTACGCGTCTTCTGTTTCGTCAACTCCACTTGTGAACATATACGAGGGGTGTTCCAAAAATAATGTCACTTGCATCGGTGCTAATATAGCGGAAGTGCTTTTGTTCATTTTAATGTGCTCTGCCCTTCAAAATACTCTCCGCCAACCAGAACACACCTTTTTAGCCGGTCAATCCCTTTTTGGAAGCATTTTTCATACTCTTCAATGGGTACACCCATCAGACACTGATAAACAGCAGATCCAAGGGCATTTCTCGAATTGTATCTCCTTCCAGATAAATGATATTTAAGTTTTGGAAAGAGAAAATAGTCGCAGGGGGCCAAGTCTGGCGAATACGGAGGGTGCGGAAGGACGGTAACCTTCTCTGACTCCAAAAAGTCAGTCACAATACGTGCCTTGTGAGCGGGTGCATTATCATGCAAAAGTCGGACATACTTAAGTCCTGTTTTGGGGCGGCGACTTTTGTAGTAGTTCTTCAACTTTCTCAGAACAACGTTTTTATAGAACTTGCCTGTGACCGTTCTGCCTTTTGGCACCGGGATTTGAATAGCTGGACCCTTATTAGTGAAAAAAATAGCATACAAAACCTTCTTTACCGTTCGTATTCGTTTGGCAATACTTGGGCGTCTGGCATTTTTAGTGACCCATATTCGGTTGGCAACCTTCCGCTTTGGTTCAAAATAATACACCCAGGTCTCATCACCAGTGGCTATATTATCAAAAGCCTTTTTACTATATTTTGGGTACATTTTGAGAAGTTTTTTTGCCATTGTTACACGCGTCTTCTTTTGCTCATCCGTTAACAAATGGGGTATCCATCTTGCATTTATCTTTCTAACTTTTAGGTGTTTCTTCAAAATTGCATGAACTCTTGCTAACGACAAGTTGGTCATTCGAGCCAATTGTATTACGGTGAATCGAGCATCAGTTTTGAGGATATTTCGGATTTTTTCTATGTTACCTTTGGTCGTAGTTGTTGCAGGACGACCTGGGTGAGCAGAATCTTTCAGTTGCTGCTGCCCAGCACTAAATTTACCTACCCACCTACAAACAGTCCTGTGAGACATTTGGCCCTCCCCATAAATGTCACACACCTCGCGGTGAATATCTACAGCCTTTATGCCGAGTAATGACCTACCTTTTATATAGGCCCTAATTTCAAGAACATTTTCAGCTCGTTTTCCTGTCATTCTGTGTCTAGTCTAACGAATAGGCTATGAAACGATGTACACTGTACCGAAGGCCAGTGAACGTGTGGACGAGATATTTACCTGTGTCACGAGCCAGTGATCACTCAATCGACACGAGGTGGTTTTGTGCATAAATTGCACGATTTCCGCGAAATAAAGCACAGATGACATTATTTATGGAACACCCCTCGTAGGTCTAATGGCATTTTCAAAATTAGAACTAGGGTGGTGACAACGGAACCATTAGGGATATCAACAAATCGAACACATCTGTTCTTATACCGCATAAGGAAATACACAATTTCTCAATAAGATACTGATTTCGACCATAAATCTTCTCCGTCGTCCTCACCAAACTAAATCTCTCGGAATATTGTGTTGTCAATTTCTCTGAAGGAAGTCGACGGCTTTAACGAAAATCGCAATATATCCGGAGATCGGGCATAATGCGATCAATATAGCCAATAACGTTTTTGTCTATTGTGCCGTCGATATCTTTTTCCTCCTGTATCTTCCTCGAGGTTGTAATACATTTGATCTATATTTGAATTCCTCAAAAAAGTTAAATACAGTCAAACCTCGATGATTCGAACTTCGTTGATTCGAATTTCTCGATGTATCGAACTTTTTGCTTGGTCCCGAATTTCCTTACTATATAACGCTACTAACGAACCTATGCATGATTCGAATTTTTATAAATCGAAGTTTTCGATGTATCGAACTTTTTTCATGGCCCGTTAACTATGATGTCATAGGTAATTGACATCTCATGATTCGAACAAAAGTTTACCTGTACTGACCACTGGACAGGTGTTGGTCGTGACCCCTGCGGCAAGATTTCACACTACTCCCCTAGATGCCCTGACTGACAATAGGGATAACGATAGCGTGTGTTGTCACTCCCGATCATGGGGTTAATTAATAATCACACCAAATTGATAGATAAAAGGTGTATTTAGAAGCCATGACATTTAATCACTCCGGTAAAACATTTCGGTAGTCGTCTCTGATAATCTTCGCCGCCATTGAAATCAGCGGTCGGTGAGTAAATTTTACGGAACTATAAAACAAGCGGACCAATTTTAAACACAAACAATTAGCGATGTCTTCACTCATAAGTGTCACATTGCAAACTTATACATAAATAACCAAGTAAATCGATTATTTGTCATTCAATCATGCATTCTCCAACCGATCGGCATTCCGTATTTTATATGCACATAACGTAACCGCACGTGTCTTTAGCAGAAAAGCCTAACGACTTACCTAAGTGTGCATTGTACTTCTTTTGCTTTATCTGTTAAACGCGAAATAAGTGTTTTGTAACCGATACATAGTTTGTTTAATTAATAAAATGCTTAGGTATAATTAATGAAAAGTATTTTTATTTTGTTGTGTTTGAGGTATAAATTAACTTTTGAGTCTGACAGGCGACGATCAACATGAAGACACTGAGGACATGTTACGTTAATATATATGGTCATTATCAAGAAAACATCGATCTATTGTCAACCATGAATAATTCGAAGTCCCGCTGTTTCGAAGTTTTTCTGTTAGTCCCTTGAACTTCGAAACATCGAAGTTTAACTGTACATTACTTCAGTTTTTCCGTAAAAAGGAGTCATTGGGGATCGATATCTATATCACAGTTTAATAAATACCCTTGGCAGTCCATATTCAATTTCGCAGATAGTTCATTGTAATTTCCTTCATCGAACATATATCGCGATTTATCAAAATCACAACGAATATTGATAACCGAGTGATCACGTTTGCTTAATGGATGGCTTATTTGTGTTGACCCAATAAATTCTTCTTTGTCAGTAAAGTCTTTAACACTTGGAGTATCGGTGTCTCTTCATCAGGTTGGTTGTCTCAAATGTTGGTACATAAAACAGTAACTCACCGCCTCTATGAATTTAATTACTTGTAGTTTGTAACTTTGCTACATTTTGTATTGTTTGCATGGTATGATAACTAGTCGATGCCTGGGGAGTTTAAATCCCCGAACAATAATTTGAAAGCTGACAATTCAGGACAAAGTTCACTCGAATGTTTGAAATTATCATTCGAAGCGTTTTGACTTCTGAATAACAAACTAACATTTTTACCTTGTCGCTGATCTCAATTTCGCACAATTCGTGTACAAAATCATACCGTGCGAAACTTTTGAGAAATTTAAAAGTACCATATCATAACCGGTTTGACTTCAGAAATTGCTATACTGTCTGGTTTTACCTCAATGACCTTAATATGTCTTCATTCTTGCATCTTATTTTGAGTTAATTTATCTGCAT
This sequence comes from Pecten maximus, assembly GCF_902652985.1. Classification (NCBI taxonomy): domain Eukaryota; kingdom Metazoa; phylum Mollusca; class Bivalvia; order Pectinida; family Pectinidae; genus Pecten; species Pecten maximus. Next base: position 20,946,834 of record NC_047016.1, on the reverse strand, counting down.
TGCTAAAACTGATATCAAAACACCGAGATTTGATTTCCTTTAGTTCGATGCTGTTCGCGTCTCCTCTGCCTTTACTATACGAATGCCCCACGTAGGCCGCGGACTACGTATCTGAATCCCACGATGGACCGTTTTCGTTGCGCGATTTAGCTTCCCGTTACTTTCTCCAAACGAATACTTCACTCTTCCCCTGTCATGTCTTGTGCGATACTAATTCTGTTAGTTTCCTTTTTTTCCTCCGCCAAATCCCTTAAACCTAGTTTTGATTGCTGCTCAGTGAAAACTTTCCACTGTGTTGTTTTAATCGTTCCGTGTTCCTCTTTGATTCGTTTTCCCAGCCTAGCAATGACTGTATGTTCATTTTCTGCCTTCGTGTAGCACAATATATCTACCACTGCCTTATCTTCCTGTTTCCGTACTTCCGCTCCATCGAATTGCTCTTTGATGTTGAAGATTATTATATCATTGTTCCCGCGCTTTTCGTTTACTCATATATGTACTTGTAGAATTCGTGTACGAAAAAAAAAAACCTCCTTGTATGAATATCTTATCCGATACATCTGCTTGGTCCTTCAAATTAGTCTTATCCATACAATATCTGCCTTTCCTGTTCCACTCTCACAAATGTCATTATCTTCAACTAGATGAAGGAAGGGCATTGCTATAGATGTTGATGATGAAAATGACGAGAACAACGGTAAGTGATTGAAGCATTTATTATAAAAGAATTGTAAAAATATACTTTAACGTGATCGAAGATATTGCAGTGACAATAAAAGAAACCATTGTTACGAAATATAACATAGCATCACACAACAATAGGCTAGTAAGGTCTACCCCAGAACAATAAAACAAAGCCTCATTACAATCTACCCCAACAGGACATGTACACATACACACTTGTCTCGTCTACAGAAATATAAGAATGAATGTAAAATCACATAATGTACAGTTCTGTATGATGAAATGAGAATACTTTATATAAACAAAGAGTCATTACCGGTATGATGCCCATAACACAGGTATATAATAAAAAAATTATGGCCCATTGAATAAAACAAAGAATTAGGACCAAAGTTCATTAAGTTAGTTATGGTAATATAATTATTTCTTCCTCAATGTCCTATAAATAATTTACTTTTCCATTGAATTAAAAGCTATTTAAAAATAACGTTTGATATTTTTGATTGAAGTTAAATTTAAGATCTAGGAACCCCCTTCAAAGATTATCCAAATATCAAACACGACAACTGCAACAGCAAGTGCATAATATAGCTAACGCTACCAGTAGGTGAAAGTATTCTGAAATTTCTATTTAATCAATACCAGTAAGCGAAAGATCAAATATAACCATTAAATCAATACCGGGAGGTGAATCTAAAATATTCGTTTTAAATAAATCATGATAAACAATAATGATTTCATGTTTAATGGCTTTCAATGATGACAACCATTTCATTTTCAATAATTCGTCTAATAGTTACAATTCATCAATATCATATCGAGAATAAAACACAGATGGCAACATACCAACATGCTAGTACTCCTTAACATGGTAACGCAAGGCACAACACACATGTACATCTGTATAACGGCATAAACCTTTAGATATACCTAATTAAACAGTTTCGAGTCAAATGGCTTTATAATAATAATTTCGAGTAAATAGTTACATAAGGACTTTTTAGGAAATATATCATGTTTGACAAAAGGTCAATTGATACCAATATCATACTAGTATTGGTATATGGTACTGGTGTTTCGGCTTGATTCACAAATGACTTAGATAGCAGCAAAAAGCAGATAAAATAATAGTTGTACAATATATAATATATTTGTTAAAACTAAAATGAGACAAAAATCAATTCTGAAAACTTTATACAGCTAGGCACTGGTATTCATATAATTGTATGGCATGTACAGTTACAAAAACATTCAATGACGGCATGTGTATTATAAACAGTATCTAATTAACTGTAATACCTGTGATATATATTGATACCATAACCTTGAACATCATGTTAAGAAGATAACATCTCATAATTGGCTGTTATGAATGTCCAAAAGTCTGGCATGCAGTTTTAGATCCAAAAATCCAGACTGATACACTTATGATAATGCATGAATTATTGGCAAGAAAAACATGTTCATCAAGAACATTGTATGGTTTGTTGTGGGAAGTTGTGAGAATTGACCAAATAACAGAACAATGAACGGTATTAAGCTTCAGAAATAACAATCAGACTATCAAAAGGAAGGTGATTAGAACCAGGTATTATATATAGACTTTACACCGTAAACTAAATTGCAGACATCCACATTGTTTCCTTATCATGATTCCTCACTGTAATCAGATTCTAACTAAAGATGAAACTACAGTGATTGGTTGGAACACAAAAGTCTATGGTCTCATCAACAATCACATCAGCAATACCTATCATAAAAGGAGGATGGATTAAAATCGAATTCATTATAAAAAAAAAAAATAAGAAAAAAAAGAAAAAAAAAATTTCCCTAGATGAATGTATATATCATATAAACAACTGCCAATAATAACAGATATCTTTATTTTTAAAGGAACATGTGTGATCATCAATGTTTGAACGATACATAGATACTATTATACACTCCCTAATTATCATATCCTGTGAAACACACTGCTCAAGGTGACATGGGTCAAATGTTCTTTTACAGTATCATTCCTGACCATTTTTGGAATGTTACTATCCAAACAAGGGGTGAAACAATGAAGTATCACGTTCAGGATCCCTACCTGTTGACAGTAGCAAAAACATGTATACTACAACTTAGCACTTTCCGACATCAGATCCACGTCTCAGGGTCATCTTACACCGATATCGATTATGCCTTCTAAATATTTTTCATGTTATCATTATAACATTGTTGAACTTTTAGTTCCAGGTAAAATAATCACAGACATCCCCCATAGATCATATCTCCACTCAAAATAATATAGAGGTCACCAAGAGGTCATCATACTCATACTATATAGACTACAAAACTCCTTCTCAATCGAATATATTAAACTCTTCCCCCATCGAATGTATTGAACTCCTCCCCAATCAAATATTTTAAACTCTTCTCCCAATCGAATAAACTCCTCCCTAATTGAATGTATTGAAATCCTCCCTAATCGAATATATTAAACTATTCCCCAATCGAATATATTAAACTCCTCCCTAATCGAATATATTAAACCATTCCCAATCGTCCCCAATAGTTTATAATAGACTCTTCCCCAATAGACTACTAGCAGTATACCCTCACCCAATAAGAGATCTCCTAATATAATGTATATAAGATTCTTCCCACATCGTTTAAACTCCTCACCCAGTACTCCATACCTTACATATGTGTAGTTACATCATAAACTCACCCTAAATCTATTATCACATCATTAATATACAATTTTGAGTATTTCATTCTGTACAGTTATTCAAGGAAATTTATTTACAGTGAAACTATGTCGTTTATTTCTATTTCCTATATTCTTAAGGTAAAAAACAATGATTGTTTCTTGTTTTTCTATCGACATTCTAATTGTTTGCCTGATTAATCTTAATTTGAGTATGGAAAATACTAAGGAAGTACTGTTGAGTTCATGGTAACGATTTTTAAAACACCTATCTTACCTAATTGTTTGGGTTTTTTTCACAATAAGAAATGACATTTTTGGGCCTTGGGAAGAAATGTTGACTTGGATGTCTCGACAATGACATAGTCCTCCATGTACCCATCCAACACCCCACCCCCTCGTACACTACAGTGGGGTCCAGTCCGTCTCTGGGTAGCCTGGGTATAAACCATTGAAAAACATGGCAAATGACACAAATATAAGATATACAGCCAAGGTAATCCAGCCTAAGGTCTTCTCCCACGGCAACTCTTTGATGTTTTTGAGGATCGGGATACCAAGAAGTAGGCCTGAAATTATACAAGTGAGAATCAACAATAAAATCATCTATCATAATGTAACCTATAAACAGTAACGTATGGTGGGTAAACCTCATGTCAGCTTATAGGACCTCTTATCACAGTAATTATCTAGTTAAAACTCTCATGTCAGCTACAGGACCTCTTATCACAGTAATTATCTAGTTAAAACTCTCATGTCAGCTTACAGGACCTCTTATCACAGTAATTATCTAGTTAAAACTCTCATGTCAGCTTACAGGACCTCTTATCACAGTAATTATCTAGGTAAAATTCTCATGAGATAGAGAACATTTTAAAATTGTAATTATCTAGGTAAATCTGATGAGCTAGAACGTTTTATCATTTTAATTATTGAGGTAAAACTCTAGTGAGCTGCAAGATAATTCATCATCCAATATGTTTAGGTCAAATTCAAATTTCAGTAACAAACCTGCCAAAAGTCCACCAATATGTGCAGATATTCCGATCTTTGTGGTAGCATTGGCATCAAAAAATCTTCTGTAAACTGCATTGCCTGTGTCGAGGATGGCTATTAAAAAGAAACTCGCATCAGTATTCATTACATCAGTATCATGCATTGACAATTTAGAATTTAAGTACAATTTTCTACATAAATCTAATTCACATCTTTTTCGATGAATGCTTCCTGTTTGGTTTAAGCCACATTATGTTATGAATGATGATGTACTGCCAAGCCGATTATAAGACACTAATTCATTGTGATTTGTAGATAAGAACTAGATTTCCCATGTAACATACTCTCCTGTGTTACATACACAGTTGGAGTGATGTTAAACTGTAATTATAATGTCATCAGCTATTTGATCAAAGGGAGATAATTCTCTATACATTTTAGACAGCCAGTATCGCCATTTTACTGTTTTCCATAATATTATGTACTATTCAACCCCTATATCAATTACGTTTGATTTCTTTTTATGATGTCATTCCAAACACTTAGATTTATCTGGTACATAGAAAATCATTTATTGATGTACTTGAAACATATAAGTGTGAATTTTAATTATATTGAATGTCTGTTAAGGAGAAGATGTAATTTGTTTTCTATACGTACAGAATGTTAGCAGTAATGTCAGCCTCACAGGGGCACTGAGAAGAAACCTGCAAATATTGCCCTCAAAACACTTGTAATTCATCTCCTTCCAGTTCTGAAATAACAACATGAAGACAAAAGGTTACATATCGAATAAATTTGTTAAATAAGTATGCAAATGTGCACTGATTATTTTTTTTTTTAATAGGAAATCGGACAAACTTAAAATCACGTAACAATTCCAGAACACAGTACATGTAGAAGGTTTAGTAAGCAAGGAATACTTTTTTACCAAAACTATTTGGAACAAAATTAAGTGCCAATACAAATTACAAATATGTTTTGGTTCTTCTATCAAGAGACATGGCTATAGAAATTGTTAATCTTTGGGTACTTACCACAATGACAGAGGCTATGTGGGCACCAATCAAAGCATAACATCCACCACTAGCTCCAGCCAGGGCAACATCATGATCCGTCACGGAGTGGGCTAGGGATCCTAGATAAAACACACATTAAGTGAGAATCTGACCTTAGAAAGGGAAATCTCCAAAACTATTTACCATATAAACTTGGTTAAAACAACTCTTTTTTTCGTGTCGGTAATCAAACTCTAAAGTACATGTATTTAAATGTATGTACAGTATATTTTCTTAGAAAAAGAATCAATTGTTATCAGCTGTCAACATGTTTGTAAAACTCACCGGCAATGACACCCAAAACATAAATGATTAGAATTCTCCAGAACTTGTTGACCATTTCCAGAGGCAGACCCAGTAAAAGTTGAAAAATGAGGTTGGAGATGATGTGGAGATACCTACAACAACAACAACAAAATTAATCAATTTGTTACATAGTTTAACTGGAACATCCAGTTCTTGTGATTTCTTTAAAAAATTTTTTTTTCTAAATTGGAAATGATTTTATAATTTAAATATAGATCTCTACAAGAAGGGTATCATAGTGTTAATATTCCCTTTGAGATTACTTAGCTATAAAACTGTTGTGAAAATGTATGAAAATTCAAATGCTCTTTGGCAAAAACACACATTTTAATGAGTATAGAGTGCATTTAATACCCAATTTTCATTGTTATATTCCCACACATATAGAGGTAGTCTGGAAAGGGATATGTAAACCTCACACTTTCATGCTGAATACATAAACACTGTGCATGTGTGAGTTACCACAAATCTTGAACAGAAATATCACAGGTTGACCATTGAAAATACAAAAAAAAAGAAAGAATAAAAGAGATATTCTGCAATTGCTAATTACCTACATATGCTCTTATGCACACTACATTGTACCCTCTGGCCATTGTAAAGTTTTATAATAAAAGGACGACTCAAGTTAAACATTGATTAATTTCTGTTAAATAGATCAAACAAGAAATTACTGATGTAAACGAGATTGAAGGATTGAGGACAAATGTCAGAGAATGGTGTAAGTTCTGAAACCAGATGATCTTCAAACTGTATAAATCTATAGTTAGGCTACATACCCTTGATGTATAAACATGTATGTGACGAAGCGCCACGCCTCATATCTGCGTTTGGGAAGGTAGATGAGTGGACTGTAGGAGGGAACACCAGTGTTTGCCGTTACTGGATTACTGGTGTCTTTCAGCTCCAACGCATACACAACAAATACTATAATCTGTCAAAACAGAATACATATAACATGTATAACTAGCATCGAATAGCCTAAATATCGACCATTCTACACTGATGGACTTCACTGACAATCATTAGCTTTAGCGAATTGCTAATCAGATGATCTGCAGGTAAAGCACATTTTAATTCCATATCAATTTCATAGCCTGTACTGTGTAGGTCACCAGAATCTCTTGAATTCCAAAAATTAAAAAAGTTCAAGATTTCTATCATTTGACTATTCTCTAATGATCAGAAAGTAATTGCAAATTTCTAGATCTGAACATCCTAGTCACAAAATGTACACCCACCAATTTTCAATAGCATACACTATACAGTACATAATCCACAATGCTTAGAGGCATATACTACAAACATCATGTAATTTATAAGAAAAAAAAAAATAAACAAGAAAGTAAACAGGTGAAATAAAGGCAAACCCATAATTGTCAAATTAAACAAATCTAAGACAACATCTAATGAACATCAAATATATTTTCTAATAGAAGTTTTTCATAGTAAAAGTTTATAACAACATCAGTATAAATGTCTACACTGACCTCGACTATACTGATGGTGATCATGAAGATTGGAGGTGGACAACACGTGTAGTTGGCAATAAAGTCTTCTCTCATGTGTTTAGGTAAGATATCTGCTATGGCATCCCTTAGAACACTTCTAAACGCTGACCGCTCTGCTTTGGTCAAGTCACGGGTCATCTGTGACAGAGGATTACAAAATGTAGGTAAAAGGTCAACAAAAAGGTTAACATGTCCAATATAGATAGAAGCATTAACAAAATGGCAGGGGTAGAATATATACATATTACATAAGATTAAGTTCCGCTCACACTTAATAATCATGATAATCTTTTACGGTACCACTGTCCCAACAAAAATAAGATTAATTTAACTTTATATAAACTATTCCAGGAAGATCTGCGTACGAAATTAATATTAATGTTATACATCTGATTTCATGTAAATAACTACAATGTACATGTATTTCCTTTTGTACATCATTGTACATATACATTTCCCTTTTGTAAATCTCTTAACAGAGCAATAAAAGATTTGATTACTGGGGGTGGTAATGATTGATTGACTGATGTGTGGCCATCAGATGTTTGGTGTTAAATCATTAATTTGTTATATGATATTAAATAGACAAAATTGTCTTCAATACCCTGTTCTTTTCTTGTCAATCTAAATTAAACAGGTCATTAGCATGACTTTCCTGATTTTTATCTCATTAACTTCTAATACCTTATGAGTACAATGATATTGCCAGGAACGTTTTGTGTGAAGGGCAAATACAACTATCAATTCCTTATGCTATACTGGACATCAACGGTCAATAACTCTCTCTATGACAGCAGTATATACAATGACCTATATATGTGTGTTATGTTATCAGGAGTTCATAAACTTTTCCTGAAGAATTAGTTTAAAGGTTTTGTGTGAGCATTACCATAGAATCTTTTGTGCTACAATGTGAACATAGCATTACCTATGAAGTGTCTTAGCCTATGTGATCATAGCATTACTATGAAGTGTCTTAGCCAATGTGAACATAGCATTACTATGAAGTGTCTTAGTCTATGTGAACATAGCATTACTCTAAAGTCTCTTAGCCTATGTGAACATAGCATTACTATGAAGTGTCTTAGTCTATGTGAACATAGCATTACTATGAAGTGTCTTAGTCTATGTGAACATAGCATTACTATGAAGTGTCTTAGTCTATGTGAACATAGCATTACTATGAAGTGTCTTAGCCAATGTGAACATAGCATTACTATGAAGTGTCTTAATCTATGTGAACATAGCATTACTATGAAGTGTCTTAGTCTATGTGAACATAGCATTACTATGAAGTGTCTTAGTCTATGTGAACATAGCATTACTATGAAGTGTCTTAGCCAATGTGAACATAGCATTACTATGAAGTCTCTTAGTCTATGTGAACATAGCATTATTATGAAGTCTTTTAGCCAATGTGAACATAGCATTACTCTAAAGTCTCTTAGCCAATGTGAACATAGCATTACTATGAAGTGTCTTAGTCTATGTGAACATAGCATTACCCTGAAGTCTCTTAGCCAATGTGAACAAAGCATTATTATGAAGTGTCTTAGTCTATGTGAACATAGCATTACTATGAAGTGTCTTAGTCTATGTGAACATAGCATTACTATGAAGTCTCTTAGCCAATGTGAACAAAGCATTACTATGAAGTGTCTTAGTCTATGTGAACATAGCATTACTCTAAAGTCTCTTAGTCTATGTGAACATAGCATTACTATGAAGTGTCTTAGCCAATGTGAACATAGCATTACTATGAAGTCTCTTAGCCAATGTGAACATAGCATTACTATGAAGTGTCTTAGCCAATGTGAACATAGCATTACTATGAAGTGTCTTAGTCTATGTGAACATAGCATTACTATGAAGTCTCTTAGCCAATGTGAACATAGCATTACTATGAAGTGTCTTAGTCTATGTGAACATAGCATTACTATGAAGTCTCTTAGCCAATGTGAACATAGCATTACTATGAAGTGTCTTAGTCTATGTGAACATAGCATTACTATGAAGTGTCTTAGTTTATGTGAACATAGCATTACTATGAAGTGTCTTAGTCTATGTGAACATAGCATTACTATGAAGTCTCTTAGCCAATGTGAACATAGCATTACTATGAAGTCTCTTAGTCTATGTGAACATAGCATTACTCTAAAGTCTCTTAGTCTATGTGAACATAGCATTACTATGAAGTCTCTTAGCCAATGTGAACATAGCATTACTCTAAAGTCTCTTAGCCAATGTGAACATAGCATTACTATGAAGTGTCTTAGTCTATGTGAACATAGCATTACTCTAAAGTCTCTTAGCCCATGTGAACATAGCATTACTCTAAAGTCTCTTAGTCTATGTGAACAAAGCATTACTCTAAAGTCTCTTAGTCTATGTGAACATAGCATTACTCTAACGTCTCTTAGCCAATGTGAACATAGCATTACTATGAAGTGTCTTAGCCAATGTGAACATAGCATTACTCTAAAGTCTCTTAGCCAATGTGAACATAGCATTACTCTAAAGTGCCTTAGCCTATGTGAACATAGCATTACTCTAACGTCTCTTAGTCTATGTGAACAAAGCATTACTCTAAAGTCTCTTAGTCTATGTGAACATAGCATTACTATGAAGTCTCTTAGTCTATGTGAACATAGCATTACTATGAAGTGTCTTAGCCAATGTGAACATAGCATTACTATGAAGTGTCTTAGTCTATGTGAACATAGCATTACTCTAACGTCTCTTAGCCAATGTGAACATAGCATTACTATGAAGTGTCTTAGCCAATGTGAACATAGCATTACTCTAAAGTGCCTTAGCCTATGTGAACATAGCATTACTATGAAGTGTCTTAGCCAATGTGATCATAGCATTACTATGAAGTGTCTTAGTCTATGTGAACATAGCATTACTATGAAGTGTCTTAGCCAATGTGAACATAGCATTACTCTAAAGTCTCTTAGCCAATGTGAACATAGCATTACTATGAAGTGTCTTAGCCAATGTGAACATAGCATTACTCTAAAGTCTCTTAGTCTATGTGAACATAGCATTACTATGAAGTGTCTTAGTCTATGTGAACATAGCATTACTATGAAGTCTCTTAGCCAATGTGAACAAAGCATTACTCTAAAGTCTCTTAGTCTATGTGAACATAGCATTACTATGAAGTGTCTTAGTCTATGTGAACATAGCATTACTATGAAGTCTCTTAGCCAATGTGAACATAGCATTACTATGAAGTGTCTTAGCCAATGTGAACATAGCATTACTATGAAGTGTCTTAGTCAATGTGAACATAGCATTACTATGAAGTGTCTTAGTCTATGTGAACATAGCATTACTATGAAGTGTCTTAGTCTATGTGAACATAGCATTACTATGAAGTGTCTTAGCCAATGTGAACAAAGCATTACTATGAAGTGTCTTAGTCTATGTGAACATAGCATTACTATGAAGTGTCTTAGTCTATGTGAACATAGCATTACTATGAAGTGTCTTAGCCAATGTGAACATAGCATTACTATGAAGTGTCTTAGTCTATGTGAACATAGCATTACTATGAAGTGTCTTAGTCTATGTGAACATAGCATTACTATGAAGTGTCTTAGCCAATGTGAACATAGCATTACTATGAAGCCTCTTAGCCAATGTGAACATAGCATTACTATGAAGTGTCTTAGTCTATGTGAACATAGCATTACTATGAAGTGTCTTAGTCTATGTGAACATAGCATTACTATGAAGTGTCTTAGCCCATGTGAACATAGCATTACTCTAAAGTCTTTTAGCCAATGTGAACATAGCATTACTCTAAAGTCTCTTAACCAATGTGAACATAGCATTACTCTAAAGTCTTTTAGCCAATGTGAACATAGCATTACCGCATGCACTACCTGAAGAAGTGACATTATATTTTCAACACAGCAATACTGCAGACTTTTTTATGATACATTATGTACACATACCATTGCCATGAACTCCTTGTATGTGATGTGGGCATCACCATCTCCATCTGCCCTCATCAGCAGCTCCTGAACTCTTTCATCAGGAATATTTTCTGTGATGCCCTCATCTATCAGCTCATCCCGAAGGTTTTTCAGGGGAAGCCCTTCACGACCATGCTGAAAAAATGGAGCAACAGATGTAAGGAATTGAAGGAAAACAAACAAACAAACATAAAAAAGAAACAAAGCCAGGAAAGTACCAAAAATGTATTATATATGCTTACAATCTTTATATAAAAGATACCCTTCCTAAACAAAGCTGGTTTTCATAGTACAACATGGCTAGTCATGTATTGTGTATAATATATTAAAATGATTTTATGATCATAATTGACTTAACACACTGTGACAGGACAACATTCAGGCACAGAAGAATATTGATATTTTGAATAAATGATTCTGTATTCACATCTTACTCTGATATAACGGTGATACTCTTATTACATGATATTGAGTATAGATTTAACAGTTTTTAATGTAACAGCTCACTGTTGTGTACTGTAATATATGTGTCAGTGATATTTGTTGAGTTGTGTGGAAATTATAGCACAGAAAATTCAAAATGAAATTTTCGACCACACTGATCAGCTACCTGAGGTATTGTTTTTCTAAATAATATTTCATAGCTATCAGTTTTAAACTAAAACCTCAGCCAAACAGTATATTAGCATATTGTCTGTACTGTCCTAAGTCAGTTAGACAGCATGAGATGTAAAATATAGTCAGAATTTTTTTTTTTTTATTAATTAGCATTTACAGAACCAATTCTAATTAACCAGATTATCAATGACTGTTATTCCTCATAGAGATACATGATATTATAAATACACACTTTATCAGAGTTGTTAACAAATAGCTTACTAGGAATAGCCTTTTAATGAAATACAAACATTTAACATCATGCCCCCTTAAAATTGTTCAATTATTTTCAGAGTTTACAATATCAATGATGACAGGTGGCTAAAAAGGATGTCAGTAATAAACTCATTATCTCATGAAATAACCAGACCTCCCTCAACCTTTTTTATGTTTACTTATGTACACTCCCCCATTGCCCAGGGAAACCCCTCTTTGTATGGTTAAATTTTGGTTTTGGGCCCATTCCCACCTTTTCCCCTTCCAATCGGGGCCCCCCCCCCCCCCCCCCCCCCCCCCCCTTTTTTTTTTTTTTTTTTTTTTTTTTTTTTTTTTTTTTTTTTTTTTTTTTTTTTTTAACAGCCCCTGGGGGGTTCTTAAATATTTTCGTGTTTAATTTTAGTTTTAAAAAATTTTCAAAAAAAATTTAAAAGAAATTTTGAAAAAATGAAAACAAGAGGAATTGAAAAAACCCAAAGAAACTTTTAAAAAACAAAACCTTACCCAAAAAAATTAATATTGCTGTAATTTTTTTAAAAAAGCCCCGTTAAAAAGCTGGATTAAAAATTTTAGTCGAATTTTTTTTTTTAAAATTTGATTTACAAAACCAAATTAATTAAACCCAAATTACAGGGCCCTTTTTTCCCAAAAAAATTATTGATTTTTTAAAAAATTTACACACTTTATCGATTTTAACAAAATCTTATGAAAAAGTTTAAATTTTAAAAATTTTTAAAATTCACCCCCCTTTTTAAAATTTTCCCAAATTTTTTTAAGGTTTACAAAAAAATTAAAAATGTTTTGGCCCAATGGCCCCAAAAAGGATTTTTTTCTAAAAAATTCTTACCCTTTTTAAAAACCCAAAACCCCCCAAAAAACCCCCCTTTTATTAAATTTTTAACCGCCCCCCTAACATTCCCTAAAATGTAAAAAAGCCCCCCAATTTTTTTTTTATTTTTTTAACCATTTCCCCCAAAAACCCCCCTTTAAACCAAATTAAAAAGATTTTATTCCCTAAAAATAATGTCTAAAAACCCCCCACATTTTCCCGGAGTTTTTAAACAAAACCACACCCAAATGCCTTTTAAATAAAAAAACCCTTCACACCCCCTTTTTAAAATTGGTTTTTTTTTAAACCAAACCTTACATCCCTGGATTTAAAACTGTAAACTAACCAGACCTCCCTCACACCTCCCTGATGTACTGTAAACTAACCAGACCTCCCTCACACCTCCCTGATGTACTGTAAACTAACCAGACCTCCCCCACACCTCCCTGATGTACTGTAAACTAACCAGACCTCCCTGATGTACTGTAAACTAACCAGACCTCCCTCACACCTCCCTGATGTACTGTAAACTAACCAGACCTCCCCCACACCTCCCTGATGTACTGTAAACTAACCAGACCTTCCTCACACCTCCCTGATGTACTGTAAACTAACCATACCTCCCTGATGTACTGTAAACTAACCACACCTCCCTGATGTACTGTAAACTAACCAGACCTCCCTCACACCTCCCTGATGTACTGTAAACTAACCACACCTCCCTGATGTACTGTAAATTAACCACACCTCCCCCACACCTCCCTGATGTACTGTAAACTAACCACACCTCCCTCACACCTCCCTGATGTACTGTAAACTAACCTGACCTCCCTCACACCTCCCTGATGTACTGTAAACTAACCATACCTCCCTCACACCTCCCTGATGTACTGTAAACTAACCAGATCTCCCCCACACCTCCCTGATGTACTGTAAACTAACCAGATCTCCCCCACACCTCCCTGATGTACTGTAAACTAACCACAGCTCCCCCACACCTCCCTGATGTACTGTAAACTAACCAGACCTCCCTCACACCTCCCTGATGTACTGTAAACTAACCACACCTCCCACACACCTCCCTGATGTACTGTAAACTAACCAGACCTCCCCCACACCTCCCTGATGTACTGTAAACTAACCACACCTCCTCACACCTCCCTGATGTACTGTAAACTAACCACACCTCCCCCACACATCCCTGATGTACTGTAAACTAACCAGACCTCCCCCACACCTCCCTGATGTACTGTAAACTAACCAGACCTCCCTCACACCTCCCTGATGTACTGTAAACTAACCAGACCTCCCTGATGTACTGTAAACTAACCACACCTCCCTGATGTACTGTAAACTAACCAGACCTCCCCCCACACCTCCCTGATGTACTGTAAACTAACCAGACCTCCCTGATGTACTGTAAACTAACCACACCTCCCCAACACCTCCCTGATGTACTGTTAACTAACCAGACCTCCCCCACACCTCCCTGATGTACTGTAAACTAACCACACCTCCCTCACACCTCCCTGATGTACTGTAAACTAACCACACCTCCCCCACACCTCCCTGATGTACTGTAAACTAACCACACCTCCCTCACACCTCCCTGATGTACTGTAAACTAACCAGATCTCCCCCACACCTCCTTGATGTACTGTAAACTAACCAGACCTCCCTCACACCTCCCTGATGTACTGTAAACTAACCATACCTCCCTCACACCTCCCTGATGTACTGTAAACTAACCACACCTCCCTGATGTACTGTAAACTAACCACACCTTCCTCACACCTCCCTGATGTACTGTAAACTAACCAGACCTCCCTCACACCTCCCTGATGTACTGTAAACTAACCATACCTCCCTCACACCTCCCTGATGTACTGTAAACTAACCAGATCTCCCCCACACCTCCCTGATGTACTGTTAACTAACCAGACCTCCCCCACACCTCCCTGATGTACTGTAAACTAACCAGACCTCCCCCACACCTCCCTGATGTACTGTAAACTAACCACACCTCCTCACACCTCCCTGATGTACTGTAAACTAACCACACCTCCCCAACACCTCCCTGATGTACTGTTAACTAACCAGACCTCCCCCACACCTCCCTGATGTACTGTAAACTAACCACACCTCCCTCACACCTCCCTGATGTACTGTAAACTAACCACACCTCCCCCACACCTCCCTGATGTACTGTAAACTAACCACACCTCCCTCACACCTCCCTGATGTACTGTAAACTAACCAGATCTCCCCCACACCTCCTTGATGTACTGTAAACTAACCAGACCTCCCTCACACCTCCCTGATGTACTGTAAACTAACCATACCTCCCTCACACCTCCCTGATGTACTGTAAACTAACCACACCTCCCTGATGTACTGTAAACTAACCACACCTTCCTCACACCTCCCTGATGTACTGTAAACTAACCAGACCTCCCTCACACCTCCCTGATGTACTGTAAACTAACCATACCTCCCTCACACCTCCCTGATGTACTGTAAACTAACCAGATCTCCCCCACACCTCCCTGATGTACTGTTAACTAACCAGACCTCCCTCACACCTCCCTGATCTACTGTAAACTAACCAGACCTCCCCACACATCCCTGATGTACTGTAAACTAACCAGACCTCCCCCACACCTCCCTGATGTACTGTAAACTAACCAGACCTCCCTCACACCTCCCTGATGTACTGTAAACTAACCAGACCTCCCTGATGTACTGTAAACTAACCAGACCTCCCTGATGTACTGTAAACTAACCACACCTCCCTCACACCTCCCTGATGTACTGTAAACTAACCACACCTCCCTGATGTACTGTAAACTAACCACACCTCCCTGATGTACTGTAAACTAACCACACCTCCCTCACACCTCCCTGATGTACTGTAAACTAACCACACCTCCCTCACACCTCCCTGATGTACTGTAAACTAACCACACCTCCCTCACACCTCCCTGATGTACTGTAAACTAACCACACCTCCCTGATGTACTGTAAACTAACCAGACCTCCCCCATACCTCCCTGATGTACTGTAAACTAACCAGACCTCCCCCACACCTCCCTGATGTACTGTAAACTAACCAGACCTCCCCCACACCTCCCTGATGTACTGTAAACTAACCACACCTCCCCCACACCTCCCTGATGTACTGTTAACTAACCAGACTTCCCCCACACCTCCCTGGTGTACTGTAAACTAACCAGACCTCCCTCACACCTCCCTGATGTACTGTAAACTAACCAGACCTCCTCACACCTCCCTGATGTACTGTAAACTAACCAGACCTCCCTCACACCTCCCTGATGTACTGTAAACTAACCAGACCTCCCCCACACCTCCCTGATGTACTGTAAACTAACCAGACCTCCCCCACACCTCCCTGATGTACTGTAAACTAACCAGACCTCCCTCACACCTCCCTGATGTACTGTAAACTAACCACACCTCCCTGATGTACTGTAAACTAACCAGACCTCCCTCACACCTCCCTGATGTACTGTAAACTAACCAGACCTCCCCTCACACCTCCCTGATGTACTGTAAACTAACCATACCTCCCTCACACCTCCCTGATGTACTGTAAACTAACCAGATCTCCCCCACACCTCCCTGATGTACTGTTAACTAACCAGACCTCCCCCACACATCCCTGATGTACTGTAAACTAACCAGACCTCCCCCACACCTCCCTGATGTACTGTAAACTAACCAGACCTCCCTCACACCTCCCTGATGTACTGTAAACTAACCAGACCTCCCTGATGTACTGTAAACTAACCACACCCTCCCTGATGTACTGTAAACTAAACCCACACCTCCCTCACACCTCCCTGATGTACTGTAAACTACCACACCTCCCTCACACCTCCCTGATGTACTGTAAACTAACCACACCTCCCTCACACCTCCCTGGATGTACGTAAACTAACCACACCTCCTGATGTACTGTAAACTAACCAGACCTCCCCCATACCTCCCTGATGTACTGTAAACTAACCAGACCTCCCCCACAACCTCCCTGATGTACTGTAACTAACCAGACCTCCCCACACCTCCCTGATGTACTGTAAACTAACCACACCTCCCCCACACCTCCCTGATGTACTGTTAACTAACCAGACCTCCCCCCACACCTCCCTGATGTACTGTAAACTAACCAGACCTCCCCTCACACCTCCCTGATGTACTGTAAACTAACCAGACCTCCTCACACCTCCCTGATGTACTGTAAACTAACCAGACCTCCCCCACACCTCCCTGATGTACTGTAAACTAACCACACCTCCCCAACACCTCCCTGATGTACTGTAAACTAACCAGACCTCCCTCACACCTCCCTGATGTACTGTAAACTAACCAGACCTCCCTGATGTACTGTAAACTAACCACACCTCCCTGATGTACTGTAAACTAACCAGATCTCCCTCACACCTCCCTGATGTACTGTAAACTAACCAGACCTCCCTCACACCTCCCTGATGTACTGTAACTAACCAGACCTCCCTGATGTACTGTAAACTAACCACACCTCCCTGATGTACTGTAAACTAACCAGACCTCCCTCACACCTACCTGATGTACTGTAAACTAACCAGACCTCCCTCACACCTCCCTGATGTACTGTAAACTAACCAGATCTTCCTCACACCTCCCTGATGTACTGTAAACTAACCACACCTCCCTCACACCTCCCTGATGTACTGTAAACTAACCACACCTCCCTCACACCTCCCTGATGTACTGTAAACTAACCACACCTCCCCCACACCTCCCTGATGTACTGTAAACTAACCACACCTCCCTCACACCTCCCTGATGTACTGTAAACTAACCAGATCTTCCTCACACCTCCCTGATGTACTGTAAACTAACCAGACCTCCCCCACACCTCCCTGATGTACTGTAAACTAACCAGACCTCCCTCACACCTCCCTGATGTACTGTAAACTAACCATACCTCCCCCACACCTCCCTGATGTACTGTAAACTAACCACACCTCCACCACACCTCCCTGATGTACTGTAAACTAACCACACCTCCCCCACACCTCCCTGATGTACTGTAAACTAACCAGACCTCCCTGATGTACTGTAAACTAACCAGACCTCCTCACACCTCCCTGATGTACTGTAAACTAACCACACCTCCCCCACACCTCCCTGATGTACTGTAAACTAACCACACCTCCCCCACACCTCCCTGATGTACTGTAAACTAACCAGACCTCCTCACACCTCCCTGATGTACTGTAAACTAACCAGACCTCCCTCACACCTCCCTGATGTACTGTAAACTAACCACACCTCCCCCACACCTCCCTGATGTACTGTAAACTAACCAGACCTCCCTGATGTACTGTAAACTAACCATACCTCCCTCACACCTCCCTGATGTACTGTAAACTAACCAGACCTCCCTGATGTACTGTAAACTAACCACACCTCCCTCACACCTCCCTGATGTACTGTAAACTAACCAGACCTCCCTGATGTACTGTAAACTAACCATACCTCCCTCACACCTCCCTGATGTACTGTAAACTAACCAGACCTCCCTGATGTACTGTAAACTAACCATACCTCCCTCACACCTCCCTGATGTACTGTAAACTAACCAGACCTCCCTCACACCTCCCTGATGTACTGTAAACTAACCAGACCTCCCTCACACCTCCCTGATGTACTGTAAACTAACCAGACCTCCTCACACCTCCCTGATGTACTGTAAACTAACCAGACCTCCCTCACACCTCCCTGATGTACTGTAAACTAACCATACCTCCCTCACACCTCCCTGATGTACTGTAAACTAACCATACCTCCCTCACACCTCCCTGATGTACTGTAAACTAACCAGACCTCCTCACACCTCCCTGATGTACTGTAAACTAACCAGACCTCCCCCACACCTCCCTGATGTACTGTAAACTAACCAGACCTCCCTGATGTACTGTAAACTAACCAGACCTTCCTCACACCTCCCTGATGTACTGTTAACTAACCAGACCTCCCTCACACCTCCCTGATGTACTGTAAACTAACCAGACCTCCCCCACACCTCCCTGATGTACTGTAAACTAACCAGACCTCCCTGATGTACTGTAAACTAACCAGACCTTCCTCACACCTCCCTGATGTACTGTAAACTAACCACACCTCCTCACACCTCCCTGATGTACTGTAAACTAACCAGACCTCCCTCACACCTCCCTGATGTACTGTAAACTAACCAGACCTTCCTCACAGCTCCCTGATGTACTGTAAACTAACCACACCTCCCTGATGTACTGTAAACTAACCAGACCTCCCCCACACCTCCCTGATGTACTGTAAACTAACCACACCTCCCCCACACCTCCCTGATGTACTGTAAACTAACCAGACCTCCCTCACACATCCCTGATCCACTGTATACTATATACAGTACGAGGAGGGTGATTTGGTACTCAAACGCTCACAGAGCGTTGTTCCGCGCAGCCCCCCACTCAGAATTTGCGCGGGTTTGCAGCGGGATTGCCGCGGGATTTGAGCGGGCTTCGAGCGGGCTTGAGCGGGTTCGCAGCGGGTTCGCAGCGGGCTTGAGCGGTTTTGTAGCGGGCTTGAGCGGACTTGTAGCAGCGGACCCGCTCGCCGGGGGGGCTTGTAGCGGGCCCGCTCGAGCGGACTTGTAGCGGACCCGCTCGAGCGGAATTGTAGCGGACCCGCTCGAGCGGAATTGAATAGGACCCGCTCAATCAGTAATGACGGTAGACTTTCAACAGCCTGGTGTCGATTAATTATACTTTAATGACCATGTATATGTTTTCAGTTGTATCGTCCATCGTAAGTATTTATTGGATGATGTACCTCAACTATGAGATACAAATTCATACGTGTAATGTATTGCTCATGAAATCTATGTTATAAGTTGAATAATATCTGCAATGTTGTACAATATGACAGTGTACTTGATGTCAGACCATTTTGATAAAAACTATTTGTAGGGAAATATTGTAGTTATTAAAGTTCAAATAGACTATTTTCATGCATGTGCAAGATCACTCACGAGTCATAAATCCAGTAATATTGGATATAGTCGTCATTTAGTGTTAGGAGCTGAGTCAATACATTGTAAATGTATCCTGTGACTGCTAACTGGTGACCGCCTTCTTTGGGAAAACAAAAGGTAATTATTCTGGTTAATGGTGGACAATGAACCAAGTGTCCACAGCAGCTTTAATTCATTCTTACGGAATGGGGACGGGTCAAAAGGCGGTTTTATCATCATTTCTAGAGTACTTAGGACGGTCGGATCTTGGTCAGAATTTTTGTGCACCTCGAGTGGGATATGGGGAACACGGAAATGTGCTCAATCCGGTAACCATTTTAATAGTGGACAATGAGCCACGTGTCCACGGCAGCATTATTACAATTCTGATTTAGCTGACCTTTGTATAGATGACGTTTTGTGCATGACCTCGGAGAGGCCACATAAGGGGCTCGTTATTTTGATCTCGACTTATTTTTACGTAGACATTTGAAGTATTTAGCTAGCAACATGTCCGTTTGAGAAAATTATCTTTGAATTTCTGTAGTAAGTTTCATAAACTTTTCAATTATTTGAACATTTCGTAGTTTTAAATCCACGGCCTAAAGATATTGTGTTTTTATTACTATCATTATTTATGTGTCCATCGGGGACATCTCTTGCATGGCTAATATCACGGACATACACTTACATGTATATTACCGGTAGATATCGAAATCAGTGCTAATAGTTTCCCAACTATAGTAGGTAATCATTTAATTACTTTCTTATCAGAAAAAAAAATCGTCACAAGTGCATTGCTCTACTCGAGCTGACTTGAATTATATTTTTTGTAATCGTATGATGTTGATGAGATGTATACTCGCAAGACTAATAAAGAATTGAAAAAATTGTTACCATTTTAGCAGCCTGGTACAAGATTATTTTGTGAGATATCGAACACTTTTGTAAAGGATAATCGATTGCCTTCCCGATCTCTTTTTGCCAGCAAAGAAATACATGTAGTCCGGTCTTTGATTACAAGACCGAGCATAATAGTATATACGTACAATATCTTATGTTGTATATATGCTATTAAATGGAAATTGTCAAATAAAATACAATTTAAACTATATAGACCACAGAATGATTGTGTGTGTAGTCCAATATTCTTTCTTTATTGTGAGAAAAACAATACATTTGTGTCATCTGTCATGTGTATGTGATAAAAATGTCAACAAAAACACATTTTAAACAAATTTTTATCAATTATAACGACAACATGGGAATATTTCCTGTCCTTTTTATTTCGGAAGTAAAAAAAAAAAAATAAAAAAATACGTACTGACTATGCGAAAGTCACCATTATTATCAAGACCTAACACCCAAACAATGTGAAGTATTTCCTCCTTCACCGAGCTATTGACCAGTCCATTTTATGTCCGATGAAGCCTGAGATTAGATTAACTCTAATTGTATTAGATACACAGTGTACATACATGTAATTGAAATTTTCCATTGAAACTGGTAGGTAACAAAGAGTTTCAGGAGAAGATATGAACCTTATCTTCAGAGAATGTAGGAGATGAGTATCATTATCTGTTTTCCTGTAAAAACGCAATCATTGAAAATTTGCAAAGAAATTACATATTCTAAATTATTACCGCTCAAATCCAAATAAAACTAAACTAAAAGTCTGTTTAAGGTCATAATTATAAACGGAAGTTCTAAATGGTTTGTCTTTTTTTTCTAAAAAAATCTCTTCTTTGATTACGTGTATGTAATATAATCCTATGAATATTATGTTTTTGTAACTGGATTGTTTATTCATATATATGTACGTGTGTTACAATGTTAATGTTCCTCATGTAACACATTTCCATGTGTTATAGTATCCAAATAAAACTGTGTGTATGGAGACCACGTGGTTAAAATCGCGTCATTTACAAATCATGATTGGAGTTAATCAATGTGATATAGATAAATCCTCTATACACAGTACAAATACCGGTCGTGTACAGTGTAGTTACCGTTATAGAAATGTTTTCACCTGCTGTTAACATCTGCCAATCACAGATTTTGATTACAATAGCGAGTATACCTGTATCGCAGTGACCCCATCGGACCCCTACAGGTTTTTTTTACCTGCGGGCGGAATGTTGTTACATAAGGATTTAGCCTATGCTCCATGTTTACTAGTCTACCTGTATCTCACCTCTTACATTTAGGTCTTTTAGAATAAGGCACCTGCCGTTTTCCTTTTGAGGCCGTAATAGCGGAAGTAAAACCCGTTAAATCCGTATGCGATGATAATTGTATTAATCATTCTTAAATCATATATATATTTCAGATTTAAATTAGGTACGTAATATGTATTGTTGAAAGTTATACATTTATAATATGTACATTGTACGTATTGGTTTAATGGTTGCAACATATCAAGATATACACGTGCATTTACTTTCACTATATCTTTATATATAACCCCCCCCCCCCCCCCCCCCTCCTCTCTCTCTCTCCCGCTAAACCAATTTGTAAACATGTTAAAAAATAATATTATATTAAAATATTATATTATGCCATCTTGCTGTATTTTTTTCATGTATACTTGTGTCGGGAAAGGTGGTTTTTGCCCAATCTCTTATATACATATAAGTTCCAATAAAAATATGTTTAAATAAAAAATCAGGGTAACTATTTATGTCAGGTTTCGTAAGAAAATAGAACACTCAGTATCCATATTTTTAATTTCAACACATCTTATTGACGAGATGTTAAGTTAATAGGATTGGACATCAGACATAGCCTATATAGATCGATATCGTGATACACTTATTTATTGATCTTCATATTACTTTAATAAGGACGAACTTGGATATTTTACCCAAACATGCATATACAATTTACATATATATACACATAATACTAATCATAATAACAACATTATCCGTAATAAATCATATACATGTATTTGTTTCAACAAGCACATACAAATGTACATGTACATGTATAATGTATATATGAGACATACGTTATGGGTCCGGTTGTTCAAAACAAATGTGTTTTCATTTTAGGAAAAATGTCAAGACTGGTTACCTATCAAACGGGTGATATACAGATTAATAAGTTTACAATACAGTACATTTTACCGTCTCAGCTTATGTAAATGATAAGGATGACCACAATTCATTTCAAATATTTCATTCAGAGAATTACATAAATATTATATATATATATATATATATATGAATGGATTGAACAACAAACTAAGCCTACATGTATCAGTGTATACTGCCCATCGCCAGCCGTCGAAAAACTGTCTCGGTACCCCGTACATTGCGCGTGCATTGTGCATACTACGACGTTTACCGAGCATTGAATACATTTGTAGGTAACTCAGACGGGCATGGCTACATAACGGCTGGCAATCGTACAATTCGACCACATTTCAAATCCTGCCTATATCAAAGACAATGTTTCACTGACAGAACTAATTGCCTTCTTTATTTTAATATATCATACATAACTACGATACTTTAAGTGGATATATCACGCACAAATGTATATACATGTATAAGATAAATGATTGTTCGCGCACAGCGCTAGCGAGAGCTTAACTAGAGTACATGTGAAATATCACGTGACTTATTGCGAATCTACATCACCTTATACCAAAATAGATATAAACATATATATTGCACTCATATTTTGCTCAGTTGTCATCGCTGTGAGCTTCGCAACTTGTAGATATGTACATATGTATGCAAAATAGATAAATGTTGGTGGTTTGATCTCTTAATCTTCCGTATTCTGCATAAACTGGTGGTTTTGTTTTCTATTATTCATGTAGTTAGTATAATTGACATCCAAACTTAAATATTTCATCAACTACGTCTTCCCCCATATGTTATTGACACCAGCGAATATCAAATCTGAGAACTACTTTTTATTAGAAAATGGTCACCTTTAGGTCGAAACAGGCCAAATTGCGTCATGTTCCTCTTTCATACGATCCAGCTAACATGTACATGTACTGTATGTACACCAAAAAGACAAAACAACTTAGAAATATATCAGAATACTCAATCTAATTAAAATCAGATGTACATTTGCATTTTGCACTACGCTACTCTCCGTATGAACATTTTTAGATACAAGATGTTGTTTAAAAAATAACTTTGTGTTTAACCTTTTTCTATGATTATACTTTAAGATCCATAAAATGTATTTTTGTTAAACTAAACTTCATTACTTACGCTACCAAATTACTCTTGATTTGATAATTACACAAGCAGAGAACAACTCAAGCAAGTGAATACGAAACATATTTTGTAAACGTTACATTACATTCTGCGAACGTTTCTGATGAAATAAATATGAGTTCCTTCTTATTCATCGTTATATTTAAAAAAAAAAAAGATTGCAGGATTTCTTGGGTCCATGTTACGGGAGCGGGATCGCTGGCTGAGCGGGTTTGCTGGCCCGCCGGAGCGGGATCGCTGGCTGAGCGGGTTTGCTGGCCCGCCGGAGCGGGATCGCTGGCTGAGCGGGGTTGCTGCTTGTCAGAGCGGAATCGCTGCGTGAGCGGGATCGCAGCGACATCGCTTGCGCGGGATTACGGCGGGATTGCAGCGGGGTTTTAATCCCCATCGCTCGACGGGCGCAAACGCGCTGTGAGCGTTTGAGTACCAAATCACCCTCCTCATACTGTATGTCTGGTTTATAATGAGTATAATGGGTGTAACTAGGAACCCACATAGACACAAACATCACTATAATGGTCTATAAACACTTACATAGAAACAAACATCACTATAATTGTCTATAAACACTTAACAGACAGTGTTTCCAATGTACATTATGGGAAGACATATTCAATTACATGTAACAGGTTTATTTACTGTTAAACCAAACAAACTGATCACAATGTACCAGATTTTATCATAAACTCTCAAGTAATTAATAACATATTAAAGTTTTTTTTAGATAGTTGATACAGGTATTGAAACACTAATGTCAATAGCAGGGCCTATGGTTAGCCATATGATACATACTACCATTGATAAAGTGCCTCAAGTTCTGTTAAACTGAACCATACATATAGTTAAGTTATCTATTAGCCATGTGAAATATCTATTTAGATGACCCTTAAATATGAATGGGTTTAATGCTGGATTTGATGACATTCAGAGTGATACAAAGTACATGCTAAAAAATGAATCATTGACAAATCAAAGTATTCCTTCATTAGCATATATGCCAAAAAAAAATATTAAAGTAATTTTATTTTACCTTCTTTCTTATTTTGAATGTAGTTTACACTTAAATAATACCGCACAATTAATTTACACAGTCATCAGGTCTGTATATTTGTATTTTTCAATCTAAAAATTAAAAAAAAAAAAAAAAAAAAATGAATGCATATTTAAGATACCAAATAATTTAATATTATCAGAACAAGTGTATTGTGTACAGTATTTGATATACATGTCTTACAAAAAAAATTGACATTTTGGCATTAATTAAGTTACTCTGAAATTACAGACAATTCTAAATGTGAACTTTATTGTTCACTCCTGTATTTCCTGTTAGGCACAGGGTCTTATGACATAGTCTTATGACTCAGAATGAAATATTTAACCAAAGGTCTGACCTCCCAGATCACTTACTTTAAATATTTCATTCAGTCATCACATCAGAATATGTCAAGCCCCTGTGGAATGAAGCTAGGAATGTACATTATGATGTTTATATCTCATACAGACCGATAGACAATGTGTACCATTAATTATAGGCTCCAGTATATAATCCTTTCTTTAAATCCATATATTGTTTGTATTCTATCCTTGAAAATAATGAACTTAAGTCAAAAGGAACTATTATTAACATAGACAATATATGTCCTGTTTTCAAGGAAACAATGCTTAAGTTGAATAAATGAATTTTAAAAATCCCTTAATTAGTATTATGTTTTCTACATTTCACTGTCATAATCACAATTAAGGAGATATTGAAGATTGTTTTCTACCAAGTACCAACTCAATATTATCATACCAATAATAATTACTAACAAATGTTTCCACATACAAAAGTTGAATTTCTCGTGTAATATTCTATAAAGTTATATCAACCAAAACAGACAAGGTTTTTGTGAGGAAATATTGAAGGTCATAATATTGTGTTTAGCAGAATCAGTAAAACTACATGGACCTAACTTTAAAATGGGATAAGTAAAGTAATTGTATGTGGGAACCTACAAAATGACACATACTTCCTTGACCATGTACAAATCAAATTACTGACCAGGCAAATATGTCCATCTACACTGGCAAGTCACAGTTGACCTAAGGAATGTATTTTGCAAAGATAATCAATCTCAAAACATTGAAGGCTGTCATAAACTATGTGTCAAATTCCTAGTGAAAAACTGACTAATATGTAAAACGCCATCGTGTGAATAATAATATACATGTACCTGGACAGTATAAAAAACACACGACCAGTTAATATATATATATACATGTATCTGTAAATATCAGAACAGTGTTAGCATATATACACACATCATAACATGTCTAGTATTGGTCATCCCTCAAGTCATGTCTCTCTGGATAGCTAATAAACTGGCTATCAAATACACACCAGTGACACACAAATTACTGCTGACAGACTCGACACAGACTCCATAGCTTAAGCTATAACTAGCTATAGTTGATGAGTTTATGGGTAATGCGAGAGATCCCAGAGGAATCTTGGTGTCCATCATTTAATTATCTTTATTGAGTCTATATAAAGACTGCATGATTTTTTCTTTACTTTTCTCAATTTACATCTTTAAATCATTCTGCATATAAATCTAAGAAAAATCAAAAAAATCTCTTGAGAAATATTGCAGTGGTTTTTCTATGAATTTTGGGAATTCCAACTGATCTAAATTGGGAAAACTTTCCATGCAAATCATGTAAAGAATTAGATTTACATGCTAGTTAATGCAATTGTTTTATAAGTGCTATGCTTACCCATTCTATTTAGAATGCAGTCTTAGCTGTATACGTGAGGGCACACACCACTTTTTAACCTTTCTGGTCTAATTTCTGGTGTATTTAATATTTGCCGTTACATATTTTTCTGTCTTTTTCTGAAGTTTTATTCAATGGACACAATTGGATTTTTTTAATTTCTTTTGGGGAAAAATTAGGATAAAATGCATTTGGAATGAGATTATTTTGCGCATCCAATTATATAAGCAGGGAAAACACTGACATAGGTATAATGAAATTTAGCCACATTTCATAATTTCATTCTATGATTGGTCTTACAATTAAATGGATATTACAATGGATGAAAGGGGAAGCTAACTATATGTCAAGTTTCAGAAATATTCTTCTAGAACTTCTCAAGAAATAGTGATCACGAATGAAAATCAAATGAATATCAAAATCCAAGATGGCTATCTGTCTGCCATTTTGTTTCTCTGTTTATCCCTGATCAGACTCAAAATTGAATGGGTACATCACTGTAACAGTAAGGGACCAGAATGTCAACCTACACAAATGTGTCATATCCTTCCAGGAATTTCCATAGAATACCTCTCAAGATGATGGAGGGTTAAAAATGTTTTTTTATCTAATCAACTGAGAGTTACTGTAAGTATATCATACAGGAACGCTTACCTGAGCAAACATGGGCTTGAATTTCTGTAAACAGCATCAGACATGTAAAAACAAAAAGAGCATTCATAAACACATATTTTCATCTATTATATAGGAATTTATTTACCAAAACACTTTCACCATTTTTCACAGCAACTTCACAGTGATATATATATAACAGGAAAAAATATGAAACAGCACACATGTTATACACTATGTTTTACATATTCCTTTTGTTCTTATTTTTTATCTTATAATTAAGTCGTCAATCTAGATCAAAGCCAATTTTACCTAACATAATGTCAGACAGTTGGACACATTATAGGTATAAGTCTGTTTGGCCAGGGCACCCTGGTGGAGCTGCCAGTCAGAACAGTATAGCCATTCACTTTATCACACAGATTTTCTATTCAGATAATGATGAACAATCAACACATTCAACTTTAGAATACATGCTTGTTCTAGAACACCTTGGTATTTACTTAATACTACACAACCAATTTGTTCAAAATAGTAATGTAGGCTGGATGTCAAGGACTGATGTCACTAGCGGACCTGTATATAACATCAATTACTGAACTTATCAACATTTTTTTAATGATACAACTTTAATTTGTGGTGTACTGATTTAAATTCTCAGTCAATCACAATTTGAATACCATATAAATATTTCATTTGTAATGGAAGACAAGAATATTTTTCACTCTGGCTTGTAACATGAACTTCCTAGCCCTGTAATAAGTAGTGATGTAACTCCCATTGTTTTCTATGGGTACTCCTATATGTTTGGTCAGGATCAATAAGGAGCTAATATAGTTAAAACATTCTTGGGTCATGACTCATGACATGTTTCAAGTTTTTTATTTACCAAATGCAATACAACAGATGCATTTGTCTAGCTATATTACAACAAAAAATGGCACATAATAATATCAGTATAATTTCCTTTTTTTTAAAAAGAATTTTATGATGTAAATGAAAAAGAAAAAAGACTATATATATACAAAACTTAATAGACTTTAACAAATGAAAACATTAAATTATGTACAGTTAAGTCATTTTTGCTATACTGTCTGTGGTAGGTTGTTATACTATCTGTGGTAGGTTGTAATACTATCTGTGATAGGTTGTTACACTATCTGTGGTAGGTTGTAATAACTATCTGTGGTAGGTTGTAATACTATCTGTGGTAGGATGTAATAATATCTGTGGTGGGCTGTAATACTGTCTGTGGTAGGTTGTTATACTATCTGTGGTAGGTTGTTATACTATCTGTGGTAGGTTGTTATACTATCTGTGGTAGATTGTTACACTATCTGTGGTAGGTTGTTATACTATCTGTGGTAGGTTGTAATACTATCTGTGGTAGGTTGTAATACTATCTGTGGTAGGTTGTAATACTATCTGTGGTAGGTTATTATAATATCTGTGGTAGGTTGTAATACTATCTGTGGTAGGTTGTAATACTATCTGTGGTAGGTTGTTATACTATCTGTGGTAGGTTGTAATACACTCTGTGATAGGCTGTAATACTATCTGTGGTAGGTTGTTATACTATCTGTGGTAGGTTGTAATACTATCTGTGGTAGGTTGTAATACTATCTGTGGTAGGTTATTATAATATCTGTGGTAGGTTGTAATACTATCTGTGGTAGGTTGTAATACTATCTGTGGTAGGTTGTTATACTATCTGTGGTAGGTTGTAATACACTCTGTGATAGGCTGTAATACTATCTGTGGTAGGTTGTTATACTATCTGTGGTAGGCTGTAATACTATCTGTGGTAGGCTGTAATACTATCTGTGGTAGGTTGTTATACTATCTGTGGTAGGTTGTTATACTATCTGTGGTAGGTTGTTATACTATCTGTGGTAGGTTGTAATACTATCTGTGGTAGGTTGTAATACTATCTGTGGTAGGTTGTAATACTGTCTGTGGTAGGTTGTAATACTATCTGTGGTAGGTTGTTATACTATCTGTGATAGGTTGTAATACTGTCTGTGGTAGGTTGTTATACTATCTGTGGTAGGTTGTAATACTATCTGTGGTAGGTTGTAATACACTCTGTGATAGGCTGTAATACTATCTGTGGTAGGCTGTAATACTATCTGTGGTAGGTTGTTATACTATCTGTGATAGGTTGTAATACTATCTGTGGTAGGTTGTAATACTGTCTGTGGTAGGTTGTATATGTGGTAGGTTGTAATACTATCTGTGGTAGGCTGTAATACTATCTGTGGTAGGCTGTAATACTATCTGTGGTAGGCTGTAATACTATCTGTGGTAGGTTGTAATACTATCTGTGGTAGGTTGTAATACTGTCTGTGGTAGGTTGTAATACTATCTGTGGTAGGTTGTAATACTATCTGTGGTAGGTTGTAATTACTGTCTGTGGTAGGTTGTAATACTATCTGTGATAGGCTGTAATACACTCTGTGATAGGCTGTAATATTATCTGTGGTAGGTTGTTATAATATCTGTGATAGGCTGTAATACACTCTGTGATAGGCTGTAATACTATCTGTGGTAGGTTGTAATACTATCTGTGATAGGCTGTAATACACTCTGTGATAGGCTGTAATACTATCTGTGGTAGGTTGTAATACTATCTGTGATAGGCTGTAATACACTCTGTGATAGGCTGTAATACTATCTGTGGTAGGTTGTAGTACTGTCTGTGATATATATGGCATTATCATGATATGGCATGTAGAACTCTTTCTGGTATATATCTGATGGCCAATTATCTCTATATAATACTACATGTATATGGTTATTATTTCCAGCTCCACTAGCTAATATATTGTCTTGTAGAACTCTATTTGTAACGACAGGGATTATCAACCTACACTACCAAAGTTAAAGTATTAAACTTTAATCCAAGTATTTAAAATAATCAGTGTAATACAACAACTGTACACTTATCAGTAAAACTTTTGTTATGTGGCTTGTGTTGTGAATGCCAAAATCATAAAAATATTGACAAAACAAGAAAACAAGCCCAAGTTTGGAGTAGGTGATTATCAATTACGAATATATGTTATTTTACAAACCACAAGAACATATTTTCAATGGTTTTTGAGAACAACTGTTGTGTTATATTTAGAGAAATATAGGATCTATAAAATTGATTTTGTAACATTTACAATTTTGATGTACTTTAGGTATTTTGCAAGTTCACAAATAATCAAAACATGCAAATAAGACTAGTTAATGAGTTGCTCATTTCCACTTGACTAGAGGCAGCAGGCGCGGATCCAGGAATTTGAAAAGGGAGGGGTCCAGTAATTTAGTAATTTTTTTTTGGCGAGGGGTCTGGGGGCCAAAATTTTGGAAAATGAAATGATTATAGCAAATTTTGCAATCTTTCGGGGATGAGATTTTCGATAAGCAGGGGGTGGGGGGTTTGGCATAGGTTTTTTTTTAAGGCTATAAAAAAAATTTCCTCATCCAAAAAAGGACCCCCAGGACCCCCCCATCCCCCTGGATCCGCTAGTGAGCAGCAGGGAGAGAAGTATGTCTCACTATATTGGTGCTATATGTACTACATTGTTAACAAGCCTCTTAACTGGGCACGTACATTGTACCATATAATATACCCATGTGCACATGCATGCTCTAGATGTATCAGTCAGCTTTAAATATAGAAAATAGTGATATACTACTGTAGCTGATAGCATTTGATAGATAACGAAAACGCTCTATAATATAAGGGTTATCTTCGTGACATGAATATTTATACTTCATTCATAATTACTGGAATGATATGTATTCTATAGAGTTTATCTATAAAGGATAGATACTACAGTTCTATTTTTAAAGCTGACTAAACAAACAGTCACTCTGAAAGCTCCTATGGTCTTACATTGTAATGATTTCAAATCGAAACAATTTATTATAAAAGGATTACTCTGTAAACAGTGGGGTGGGTGTAGCGGTGCCCCCTTTTATCTCGTATATTATATATAGCTAGCTATATCTGGTATATAGTACGGGTGTAGGCGGGGCTACACCACGGCGTTGTTGCAACTAGGGATTATACAACCTGATTATAGTAACGTTGTGTTACTTACGTTTTCTAACTCTCTCCTCAAGTTTTCCTCCATCTCGACCTCCTCTGGGAGGGGCTGCTCTTCGTCCATCACCCGTCGACCTCGCCTGCCCCCTCGTATCGGCATCCTGATAATAAAACCGGCGTACTCTGGAAGGTCTGCAGTGTACACGGGTTGTCAACACTAGACTGAGATCGAAGAGTTACCTGTAGATGGCCGCGGGAAAACCCTGTGAAATCAACCAGAACCAAGGTCACATATACCACGTGATCTGAATAATAATAAAACTTGTGATAGACTTTAGGTTACATGTAAATTATACTACACTAGTTATTACAACAAACCTGTGTGTTTTCAGTGACATGTGGCGTTCCCCGAGGCATTGCCTGGTGTTTATATTTACCTCAGGCCTTGGGCATCTTGTGTGTATTGATCATATCCGCGTCCCCGGGATGTTCTCTTCCGACTATTTATACATAGATCGTCTCCGTTTATGGTACAATTATATAATACTAACACTACAGCACACCTCGTACTTCTCGAACTGCAGACCCCAACAACTTGATATCTGTCTTTTTCGGGATGTATGTTGTTCTCAGTAAAATTTACTATTCAAAATATCCTATGTAATTAAATTTCTTTATGAACATATATATTTTTTGTATATATATTTGCTGCATAATTTGGCCAGGTCAAACATGATTCAATCAGAGACATATATACTCTGATTCAATGTCGATTTTTTAGGGGAGGAGGAAGTTCTGTCAGCAATACGAATGTGCTTCTGTGCACACAAAACCTCCAATTCTACATGGAACTTCGACAAAGCACATTTTTTAACTTCTCTGGGTTTTTTTTTACCCCAAACTTCTATCGTAATCGTAGTAAATCCATTATGCATAAATTCATGTATAATTTATTGCTCAAAATATATAAGTGAAGTTACAAAAACAATTACAATTGTACCTGTCTTCTTCGACGTCAATGGTTGGCTGATGTCAGCTAATGGTGCGTTTTGTATCGATGTAGACTATCACCGGTTACACAGTATAAATTTTAATTAGGACGAATACAATTTGAACGGTACTTTGTTAATTGGGGAGTTTAGTCCTTCGTGTCCACCACTCCGCCGTCGACCAAATATGTGATTATTTTGCTCCTCTTTTGTTTATTTTCGAGTATTTTGATTATTGACCTTATATTGGTGTCACTGAGTTGACTTCTGTCCTCTAATGTAGGTAAACTTAACACGAGAGGGGGCAGGTCTTCAATTGTACATGATGACGTCACAATAATCTTTCAACTAACAGTACAATTCACCAACAAAAACGGATGACTTATTTTCATATGGAATATATTTTCGATGATGGATCTTGTTAACTAAATAGTATTTACAATGTGCCTTGCGGCGAGTTTGGTTTCAAAATTAATTTAATTAACTTAATTTAATGGAGTAGTAATGGAAAACGCTAGGGGCCTCTAGGTCCATAATTATCATGTAATACGGTTGTAAAGAATTACAGTACACTAACGAAAATAGCGTAGTTTATTTGTTTAGAAATTCTCATTTACTATAAATTTACAACCAACAGTAGGATAACTATTCATTTTACAACGCGTTATATCTCTTCCTCACTTCGGTGTTACAAAGATTTGTTTATGTCGCTCGATGTAAATTGAATTATCAGTGATGGAGTGTTACCATTCTCGTATAGTGGTTATAGGGAAATAGAAGGAGACAGTTTTACGGGACGTCGTTTCACATGTACTTCTCATCATACCTAACGATCGCACACTAAAACGATTAGGTGATATACATGTACATATTCGCTTTGAAATGGTGATATCACTAATTCTTTACCAATTAATTTATGAATTGGTGATGTCACCCAATCATTTTGTTATATAACTTATTGTTATGCATAGTGATATCTAAAATATTTACCAGTTTATTATAATGATATTACATATTCAGTTTGAATTTATGCTTATTTATATTTTTGTGAGTTACTGATGTTACTAAATGATTAAGCTATATAAAATGTTGCGATACTTATCGATTTATTATGGTGATGACATACATGTATTCAGTTTGAATTACAAACGAGTATTATATAGGTAATCATTATGGGGATATCAACTAATCGTTTTTGAAACAACATACATACTTTTTCTATTTCATATCTGTCTCTGACCTCTTGTTTCACACAAAGTGTGGCTGAGTGAAATAAAATCTCATTGAAAATTGAAAATCTCGTTTAATTTGATATCTATTGTGAAACCATACCTGTTCCATTGTAATCTAAAACATCTAAAATAATAGCATGCCCACCTGTTAGATAAACACTTGTATGACTGTACCTGTCTACAGGCCCGGAGTTTTAGGCTAATCTCTGGATGGAGGATACACGTACACAGCCAAAATGATGGGACATACCATTCCCAATAGATATATTTTATTGTATATTCAGTCGGCATGTTTGAATACCAATATATATATATATACATTATTCTTATTGTATTATATTGTATTTCCAGTACTTCTTATATATATTATGTGATTGTATTTGTGATTTTTTGTGTTTTGATAAAGGGGCGGATTGCCTCGAAAATTTAACAAACCTTATTGTTTACACTGTTTGAATTACTTCTTTGCCCCATATATATATATATAGCTACATATGTACTAACGCAACCGTGTGATTATGTCTGTTCCTTTTTGTGGATGTTTGACATTTACTTTATTTTTCGACGCGATCTATCTTCTTACAACAATAAAAACACTGGTAATGTTAATCCATAACTTTTTTATTTTCATGCCCAAATTGATTTAGTATAGATACCAGTAGCCATCGAGGATTTTGCGCCTCCGCGACTTCGTGCAGTAGTACAAATGGTAGACTTTAATATGATCAACACAATTTCGTCTCTTCACTTTGTTGTTGTTATTTCACTTTTGACGACTTTCTGATTTTTTTATTGTTGGGGTTTCTTTGGGAACTGCAATAAAGCAAACAGACGAAATATCATACAATCTACCATACATTAGGCCTAAATCACTCCCAAAATAAATAGGAGACGCGTGTTTACCTCCCCCACTCATTTACATACATTTTACTCTTTTTTCGAAATTTCTGGACCCATCCACGAAATATTGCAAATTATATTGTGAAGATATCGCATCAAAAGCATGTACTTACAGCTCACAAAAGATAAATATACACTTCAGTATATCGTTATATATATATGTTTCAGATCTTGCAGCTCAAGTTCGTCAGCTATAAGGGAAGTAACCCTGTCTAATGCCAAAGAAAAATAACTCCTGTTGTCATAAAGAAATGAGTTTAAGAAAATGATAATAAACAGATCAAACCTATACTTTGTACCCATTCTGGCCAATGTCCTCTAACGGCCCGATGCTGTTCATATGGTGAGGAGAGTGAGAGGATATGACTACCTCTCAAGTGTGAAATGGAGGACTACGTCTCAATGTTGGGGAGTGTGAGAGGATGAACACCTTTCAATGGTGGGGAGTGTGACAGGGTGGACTATATATCCCAATGGTGGGGAGTGTGACAGGGTGGACTATATATCTCAATGGTGGGGAGTGTGACAGGGTGGACTATATATCCCAATGGTGGGGAGTGTGACAGGGTGGACTATATATCTCAATGGTGGGGAGTGTGACAGGGTGGACTACATCTCAATGGTGGGGAGTGTGACAGGGTGGACTACATCTCAATGGTGGGGAGTGTGACAGGGTGACTATATATCTCAATGGTGGGGAGTGTGACAGGGTGGACTACATCTCAATGGTGGGGAGTGTGACAGGGTGGACTATACATCTCAATGGTGGGGAATGTGACAGGGTGGACTATATATCCCAATGGTGGGTAGTGTGACAGGGTGGACTACATCTCAATGGTGGGGAGTGTGACAGGGTGGACTATACATCTCAATGGTGGGGAGTGTGACAGGGTGGACTACATCTCAATGGTGGGGAGTGTGACAGGGTGGACTATATATCCCAATGGTGGGGAGTGTGACAGGGTGGACTACATCTCAATGGTGGGGAGTGTGACAGGGTGGACTACATCTCAATGGTGGGGAGTGTGACAGGGTGGACTATACATCTCAATGGTGGGGAGTGTGACAGGGTGGACTATATATCCCAATGGTGGGGAGTGTGACAGGGTGGACTATATATCCCAATGGCGGGTCGAGTGACAGGGTGGACTACATCTCAATGGTGGGGAGTGTGACAGGGTGGACTACATCTCAATGGTGGGGAGTGTGACAGGGTGGACTATACATCTCAATGGTGGGGAGTGTGACAGGGTGGACTATATATCCCAATGGTGGGGAGTGTGACAGGGTGGACTATATATCCCAATGGCGGGGAGTGTGACAGGGTGGACTACATCTCAATGGTGGGGAGTGTGACAGGGTGGACTATACATCTCAATGGTGGGGAGTGTGACAGGGTGGACTATATATCCCAATGGTGGGGAGTGTGACAGGGTGGACTACATCTCAATGGTGGGGAGAGTGACAGGGTGGACTACATCTCAATGGTGGGGAGTGTGACAGGGTGGACTATACATCTCAATGGTGGGTAGTGTGACAGGGTGGACTACATCTCAATGGTGGGGAGTGTGACAGGGTGGACTACATCTCAATGGTGGGTAGTGTGACAGGGTGGACTACATCTCAATGGTGGGGAGTGTGACAGGGTGGACTACATCTGTATGTGGGAGGACTACATCTGTCTGTTTGGAAGCGTGACAGAGTGGACTACCAGTGCCTCTCAATGGTGGGTGAGTGAATGCAAGGATTAATATACATCTTAATGGTTTGATATGAGGGATGGATTCTACCTCCGAACGGTGGATAAACTGACAATACGAGAGAGATAGGAGAATGTTTCTGTTATTACACAAGAGATAAATATCATACTTCAAAGAAAATTGAAACGTAATTTTCTTATTTTCTTTATCATCTAGATGTCTAAAAACCTAATCAAAGACTTCCCCCATCAATGATGTTGATATTTTCTTCAATTGAAAAGCGAAAAAGAAATTCGTAGGTCCTAACCATTTTCAGGAAACTAATTTTCTCAATCGTGTATCTTCGGCTCTTTCCGTCAGCCCTACCGGAACCACGTGTCTTTACTGGTCATAGTGCAAAGTTCACGTCGGAAAGGTTATTTGGATGAAGAAACATGGCTAACCACACAGTTCTTCACAGCGGTTATCACCACCCAGTATTACGTTCATGGCAGACAGCTAACACGAGCATTTGTGCGGAGAATCTCATCTACCCCATATTTGTCACGTAAGATAGACTATTTTCTCTTTCCTTCGCATATAACCAAAGAAACACTCGAAACATTTTGTAGGTCAAAACGTGACCGGTGTACACACATCTGTTACGTCAGATGACAGTAGTTTGTTGACAATTTTATATTTGTCGGGAGTGGTTATGCTGTTATTGATCTTGAATTTGTTTAAGTAACATGCGCACATATATTACAGAGTTTAGAA
The DNA here is from genome assembly GCF_902652985.1 of Pecten maximus. NCBI lineage: Eukaryota > Metazoa > Mollusca > Bivalvia > Pectinida > Pectinidae > Pecten > Pecten maximus. The sequence continues at coordinate 20,909,616 of NC_047016.1, read as the reverse complement.
TTGTATCGACAACTTTTAAATCATGGTCTCTCCATGTTCACCAATTCACAAAATGCGTAGAATATGTACTGAGGTGTAGTGAGGACAGGATCTTTACTTTAGGTAGCAAGAGTTTTTTTTATCTGGCCCTGTCACCTTGTCTGCACAAAGCACAAGAGAAAACTCGGGCTGCTATATAGGATGGCATAAATTCATGATCAGTACAAGTCTGAAGTTTGTCGACAAATGATAAATTATACCAAAAACTAAAAGAGTCTGTATATATATCTAACATGCGTCTATTTGGCCCCTTAAACATGTACAGTAAAAATGAAGTGGAAGGGGATCAAATATAGAATGATCAGGGACACATGTCCCTGGTATGCAGGGCATCCAGTTGAACCTTGACTTTTAGTAATTTCAGAAGTCAAATCACTATTTCTGAGAAATCTGAAGGGTCAAAACATATGTCAAATAGACATGTCCCTTCAAACCCAAGAGTCATATCTCATTTTCGGGAGTCAAAAACATACTCTCAAGGGTCTACTGGATGCCCTGGTATGATTTATCATTTGTTGACATACTTGAGGCATGTAAATTGACTTAATTCCATCCTGTCCTCAAATATCCATGACAAATTGCACTAGTACTCCAATTCATCGATGGAAACAGTTACTGGATGATGTAGTCAAATCATACTAATATGAGGGGTGTCTATCCCACTCTGATCTAAGGGTGTACTTGTATAAAAATTCAGTAACATGAGTGGTGTCCATATAGGAGGATTATACTTGGTAATATACATACTGTCACAGTAAAATCACGAATAGGAGGCCTAGGGTTTGAGTGTCCACAAGGCCGTAAAGGCAGGGTGTATAGGACATTACCAAAGCAGATGAATGCATAGATTTTGTTCACTGACACTTCATGTTGAAGAAAAATTAAACATTATGTCAAGACAACACAAACAAGGATTAATTACAAATTCTCTTTTTACTTTATTAGAGGATGAAAAAGTTTGTGTTTATGTATTGGACTATGATACTCACCACTATACATGTACTTGGAGCTTGGTTATAAATAGGACAACATTTTTGTTCTTTTTCTAAATCTTCAGATATTTACATATGGATATAGAAGCCAATGGCCTGTGTCCATTATCATAAATATTATCTACCGCATATGACCTAATAAGGGCGCCCCTACCTTTTTTCCAAGAGAAAAATCTTTGACTGTCAAAATGGTGTTCAAAGAAATAATTCATGTGAAATGTTTGGCTACTTTATGTGTTCAATTTCCTTCAGCAAATTAAGTCACTGGAACACAAGTTTTCGTCACATTTAATTTATGGAAGAGTTCCTACAGATGTCAGTGCAAAGTGCACCCGAAACAAAACACACATACAATTAATAACTAACCATCTTTATTTGAAGATATAAAGTAAAAGACTTGATTCATGTTGTTAACTAACTGTTATTCAGAACAGAAAGCTAGTAAAAGACATTGTAAATAAATTATTAGGTGAAAGAAAACGATGTCTGATATGATCTGGGAAATCACCTGGTAAAGATTGCAGAATAATGAATTAATTATATATACAAATGTATATAAGATGAGGATGAATACATTCACATTGGTCCAAGATGGTATGCATGCAGTCCAGTCGCATATACAGCATGGACATATCTTACAAATAAATTGAACAAGAATGTTTTGCATTGCTAATTACACTGTATATCTGAACAAAGTACATTTTCAGTCTCAGTTGTAGTGTACAGGTGTATTTTAGTCCTGATTATACCAAAGGCCCAAAAATAACAAGTTAAAAGAATTTAGGACATACCAGGTACCGTCTTAAAGTGTTTATAGTAATTTATGAAGTGTGTGTATGATTCAGTATGACAGTTGATTACAATTTCAAAGTGGTAAAGCCATATGATACAATTTGATATAAACACAGGTACATTAGTTAGTGTCTTGAACCCCTTCCTGTATTTATTCATGTATATGTCATTCAGTAATTTTTATTGTGCGATCTTTTTACCATCAAGTGTTTCTGGTGTGGTAAAATTAAGGAACAATTATTATTCACAAGCACTACGAATATCTTGTTAACTGTTTTCCTGAGTTGTTTTCCTTCAGTTTGTTGTACGTATATACCAGCATTATAAATCAGTTTTGTACTTTATTTTTCCTATGTGTCCACGTCAATGACTGTGATGATGTCTATAGTACTGTCACAAACACATTAAGTGTCATTCTGCCCTCCGGTAAAATACCACTTAATCAGACATGAATGATTTGTCATCAAATTATCATCTTTAGTCACACATTAATGTGTATATATGTGTCTGTCATTATACATCATTGACTGGCAAACGGATCTACATAAAGATATTTGTGGTTTATTAGAGAATTGGTATACCAGAGTAAATAATTAATTATATGGCTAAAATACAAATTAACAAAAATATATTAAATCATAAGCTATATGTTCCATACAAATTATGTTAAAAGGTATCAGTAATATAACTGATCTTTTAAATTTTTTTGTTGATTTATAATAACAAATCCTGTATGAACTAGACTTGTTTGCATATATATTCTTACATGTTATCACCTTTTTTTTGAAACTGTAAACAGTTCTAAGAATAATTCAAGAAGCTTATGTATTTTATTACCTATCAGCCTGGAAGTGAAAACTTTAAGGCATGGTGATGTGAGATAGTGATAATGATGTTGTAATATACAGTATTTAATATTTACTGAGTTGTGTAGCCTTAGGCAATATTAAACCTCTTATCACATACATGTTCCCACGATTGAGTCACGTACCAGCAACAGGATTAGTCACGATCAAGTTACCTATGTCATTTTCATTTACCAGTACTATAATATATCGAGGGAAGTTTGGGTTTCTGTAATATACCACACATGAGATGTTTACAATAATAACAAACTTAGATTTGCCGGATGTTCTGTGACCAGCCAATCAGCCAGGTCCACGTACCAGGTATACAGACCCACATTTTGATGTGTGTGATGTATCAGTGTCATTTTACATGCTTTAATGACTTTTCCAATAAAAATTTATAGATGTATACATCCACTGAAGCATGCATACAACCTTACGTACATTGCATCGGATATCTAAGTGGCTAAAATAGATGCTCTGCCATGTCCTAGCTAGTAGGTGCTCTGTGATCGTGATCAATTTGATCGCACTTCCTGTAAGATTTAGAACAAAAATAGAAAGGAAAAAAATTTGTTTAAAGTCTGTTTATAGTTGGAATACATGTCCTATTTTTATTGCCTAATGTATATGAAAAATTGAACTGAATGTTGCCACAGTATTGTACGTCAGAGTCAACAGTATACATGTTTATATATAATTACCTGTAAGGTATGTTTGTCGGTAATCGCTGCTTGAGGTTATTTGTTTTGAGTCAATATTTATTTCAAACAATTAAGTCATAAAGTACATTGTACATGCCTAGTAGGTATGCCATTAAATAAATCAGATAATTAAAAAGAAAATATAATTGATGATTATCAAGATATAAGGATATTATTATGGATAAAATAATTTTCCCCTTGGGCCATCTCTTATCAACCTAAGATTTTAACCTGTGATTTCTCAATGATAATACGTATGCAGTTGTCTTGTACCACAAGCTTAAGCTATTCCACAAATGACATGCTACCTGTATAAGCTTTGATAAGGTGCATGGTCCATGTCATTTCACAAAGTATATCAGGTAACACAATTCTACACCAACTGCTTTCCAAACCAGTTTAAGGATTTGCTGAAGTATATAGCGACTGATCATATAACTAGAGCAATATGATTAACAGTTGTTCTAACTTGATACTCATTAGTGGCAAACCTTCATTGAAATTGTGAAATAATTAACTTTTAAATGTGTTAGAAAAGATTTTAACAATATTTTAAGCAGAAAAGATTATTTATATAGTCTGTTTTTAGTTATACATGTTATTTTAAATATCCACTATATTTTCAGCAGTAATTTATAAATTAATGTAATTCCAGGAACTTTTGAATTGTTTACCTGGCTAGCTATGATTATATAATAGCTGAGTGTTACAGAAGACAGAAAAGCCTCATTGAATATCAGGATGCAGCTCATTTGGTTAAAGTGTTTCAAATCCAAAACATTAATGATAGTGATGATTATTATTTTTTATTATGTTAGTTTATATGATGTCATAAATTTAGGTAAAAGATTTTGTCCTGATCATTGGCTTCATCAGAAGAATGTTTTATTCATCACAGAAAATCTAGATATTAAAGTCATACAATTTGTACCATCACAGTGTCATTGGTGTATCGTCCTAACCTCCTGATCAGATCCAAGGACTACATGAAGTTATTTTATAGGTCAAGGTCAAAGGTCAGATAACTTCAACCTCTTTTTACTTGTTTGCTTGTCTAATAAATCAAGGTCAACAACACATTTACCAGTCACTTTGGAGTCAAACTCCAACATTGTCATGCTTATTTTTTCATATATTGCCCCCCCCCCCCCCCCTTTCTTGTAATATCTCATATATAATGAAGACAAAACATGTTAAGGAGTGGCAGTATTTCAATACACAAATTTTTGACCTTGAATTGATCACAAGCATTTGGCCATATATATTTTAATGGTATTTAATGATGCTGTTAAACAGTTCATTACTACATTAGTGAACCCAAGGTGCTAGCCATGGAAAGAATAAATGATGTACAGATGCACATGTTTCACTTTGTGGTAATTGTATTAAAATTAATTTGTTGTGATTACAGAGATGAAGATGATGACGTTCAGGAGATCACCAGTATGCCAGGCCAGGCACGGTATGGAGTCAATCGTCTTCAGGAAGCATTGGAACCAATGGTCAAGAATGGATTAAAGACTGTCTTAATATTCGGCGTACCCAGCAAAATCAGAAAGGCATGTTAACAAATATTGTGTGATACATATAAATTTGTGATTGTTTAAAAAATGAAAATAGTTCCAAGAAAATGAAATATATACATGTATATATATGTAAAAATGAAAATAGTTCCAAGAAAATAAAATATATACATGTATATGTATATATATGTATTGATCAGTATCCATAGAAATTGTGATAAAGAGTTGTAAGTGGTGACTGTTTCAACACAGGTTATTGCTAAGTACAATACAGTAGAACCTTGTCATGTTGAAGTCAGTGGGGTTGAGGATACCCTTGAGGTATTCTGAGTATTTGAGGTGTACTTTATATGGGATTTTTACTGTCAGAACATAATTTTCACTGTCAGTTAAGCAAGGCCTCTCAATTATCAGAGTTTAAGATAACAAAGTTTGACTTAAACTATGTAAAAGTGTACAATGCCACGTAATCACAAATAACTCTATGTCATTCTAAGGTCCCATATTATCAATAGTCTAACATAAATTCATCTCTATGAAATATATGTTAAGAACATTTGTAGGGGTGGGGGTTGAAAAATTGATTATGTTGAATGATATACAATATTTGGAGCATTCCTATATACATTGGCAGCAAGAAATATATTTTGAAAAAATTTGAATGATGCTTGGTAATCATTACAGGACAATGTTGGTACGGCTGCTGATTCCCAAAGTACACCAGCTATAGTGGCCACTCGTCTGCTGAGGAAGTGTTTCCCAGATCTGCTCATAGCCTGTGATGTGTGTTTGTGTCCCTACACGTGCCATGGCCACTGTGGTGAGTATACTGCATTATAGATATGGCAGAAGCCATGGAGGGAACTAATTATATAGGCCAATCCTGTTGCTCAATCCTTTTTCGTAACAAATAAAACTATACCTGTACAGTATACTGAACTGCATTTCTATTGTATTTTAATATACCTGGAGAGAAAGGGTCAAAACCAAACATTATATACACTAGCAAGCCATACTAGCGTATCAGCTGGTGATGGGCTGGGTAATTGAATCTTTAGAGACAATACACAAGAAGTAGATAACTCTCACTGGATTATAATCCATTATCTATAGTACATGTATATGAATGTGATATGAAATGCTACCTTCCAAGAAAAATATTTTCAATGTCAGACCTTCGCTTGAGTACAGTTTGTCAGAGTTATCTCCCCTGTGAGCCCTGATACATTTGCTGGAGTCGGTAGCCATGTTAGTCTGTGACTCCAGAAAAACGACAGAGCAAGTGATGTAATATTAAGGGGAGATAACGCGTCTTTAGGTGATAAAAAAAGGCATCGTTTTGTAATATTCTTATTTTCATGACAAGGTAATGTTTTTATTCTTCTATAGTCTATGGTGTATCACAATCTATCACTACAAGAAAGGTTATATGATTTCATTAATCACAAAATATTTTCTAAAAATTGCAATTCAAATCAAAACGTCCCCAAAATTATTTTTTTCATTTGTAGGTAAAGTTTGTCAACTAAGATATAATTATCCTTGTTACCACTAAATATTTCAGAGAGCTGTGGTATTTTGTAGTCCTTATTTTGAAATAATCAAAAATTGCATCTCCAAAAAGATAACAAGAAAATTAGCATGGAAAGGCATAGTAATGTTTTGCAACAAAGAAAATGGTGGTGCAAGGATCACTTATGCCATTTTTCATGACAATCAGTTCATTATTTCCTGACCATGGCATATTTTCTGAAGCAAATAGATACCGGTAGTTAGGATCATTTGGACTAGGTGTAGATATATAGTCAAGTTTATAAAATTGTTACTTTTTCAGGTGTGATGAGGGAGGATGGAAGTCTGGATAATGAGGCCAGCATTAAGAGACTGGCAGAGATATCACTAGCCTACGCCAAAGCAGGTGAGTAATATTACCTAGGACAGAAAAGCATAAGGTTAACAGGGCAATTCATAATCAGGTTTATAGGACAATTTATAATGAGGTTTATAGGACAATTTATAATCAGGTTAACATGGCAATTTAATCAGGTTAATAGGACGATTTATAATCTGGTTTATAGGACAGTTTATAATCAGGTTAATAGGACAATTTATAATAAGGTTTATCGGACAATTTATAGCCAGGTTAATATGACAATTTATATTCAGGTTTTTAGGACAATTTACAACAGGTTTATAGGATAATTTATAATCAGGTTTATAGGACATTTTTTTATCAGGTTTATAGGACAATTTATAATCAGATTAACGGCAATTTTTAATCAGGTTTATAAGACAATTTATAATCGGGTTTATAGGACAATTTATAATGAGGTTCATAGGACAATTTATAATGAGGTTTATAGGACAATTTATGATTGGGTTTATAGGACAGTTTATAATGAGGTTTATAGGACAATTTATAATTGGGTTTATAGGACAATTTACAACAGGTTTAAAGGACAGTTTATAATCAGGTTTATAGGACAATTTATAATCAGATTAACGGCAATTTTTAATCAGGTTTATAAGACAATTTATAATCGGGTTTATAGGACAATTTATAATGAGGTTTATAGGACAATTTATAATTGGGTTTATAGGACAGTTTATAATGAGGTTAATAGGACAATTTATAATCAGGGTTTATAGGCCAGTTTACAATCAGGTTTATAGGACAGTTTATAATCAGGTTTATAGGACAATTGAGAACAAGTTTACTTGGTAATTCATAACCAGGTAAGTCTACATGACATTTAGAAAAAAATATTTCTTAATAAAAACAGAAATCTATTTTATTATTGATTAACTTTCAAAAGAAGATTTATTTGTTTAAAAGCAGAAGTCTATATATTGATTAACTTGCTGTTTCACAGGATGCCATATCATTGCCCCGTCAGATATGATGGATGGGAGAGTTGGGGCCATAAAGGATCTCCTTCACAAAGAAGGTCTGGGTAACCGAGTGTCAGTTCTCAGTTACAGTGCAAAGTTTGCCTCCTCATTCTACGGACCATTCAGGTAAGGCCACTACAGTCATCAAGTAAGGACACAGATCGACATATACACACAGTACTTATTATGGTTTTATTGGATCAGCTTTATTCTGATGTACATGTATTTAAACATAAGAGACACAACCTAAAGATTGCCTTTTTGCTAAAAAGGACCTACATCACATTTTTAATTAGCTCACCGGTTACAAGTAACCGTAAGCTAATGCTGTACCCCCGGCGTTGGCGTCGGTGTCCCACCCCACTTTAAAGATTTTGGGATCAGTTTTTGGAAAGCTTGTAAGTCCAAAAGTATACACCTCACACCCTTCTAATTTGGTTTATACGTTCATAAGAGGTCTAGGAGTGATGTTATGGCAAAATCATGCAGAAAAAAATTGTGATTTTTTTTGCATTTTACCATTTTATGGACTTAACCTTTTTAGCGCCAAAATCCACTTTAAAGTTTTTGGGGGTAAGTTCAAGAGTATGCACCTCATACCCTTCTAATTCGATTTATACATTCATCAGAGGTCCAGGAGTGACGTTGGCATTTTACCATCTAGTGGCACCAAAACCCACTTTAAAGATTTTGGGGGTAACTTTTGGAAAGCTTGTAAGTCCACACCTTTCTTGTTTAGTTTATACATCCATTAGAGATCTAGGAGCGATATTATGTGACATACAATTTCAAAATGACCTGCTTATACAGTGTACATACATAAGAAATGAATGTATAGTGTGATTGCTGCCACCGGGGAGCTTTCGCAATCATTGATTGCACTTGTAATTTTGGCTTTATTTTTAGTGATGTACTGTGTTTGATTTTCAAATATTATTGATTTTACTGCACGAATTTGACGGGAATATTGTGGTATGGTGTCGCTAGTTTGACGGGAATTTAATTAGTATTACTATGGTGTCGTTAGTCCATCCTGTGTAAACTTTTCTTTGTTTGGAGATCTGCTACATTTTTGACAGATTTCTTTTTGTAGGCTTTTTGATTATGGAATAAAGTTGTTTTTTCCAGAGAAGCATTTTGACCCGAATATTTTATTGTAGCGCACCTAATTTAACGGAAATTTCATACCCTACATTTTTCTACTGATTTGTTTGAAACTTGGTAGGCTTTATAATAATGATATCAAGTTCATTCAAACTCTTGAATACTCGTATTTCGCAAACTATATACAAATTAAGTACTGTCTTTTAGTGAAAGTTGAAGGTCTTAGCATGCCACCTAATCACACATAAGGTGATTCAGATCTTATTTCAAAGCAAGATATCATATATTCCATTATTAGGCATTAGACAGTCGTATATTATTCTGCCCCGTGGTACTCGTTTATAAATGTAATATGAATATATTTGGGTTTGATTGTGATGGATGTTAAATATTCTGTTGTAAAAGAGACACCAACAATGAGCTGTTGTTTTCACATTGTAGAGATGCTGCCAAATCTGCTCCATCATACGGAGACAGAAAGTGTTACCAGTTGCCACCCGGATCTGTAGGTCTAGCTGAAAGGGCTGTGGTAAGTAATGCTGTTAGAATTTGTTGGTGTAGAAATGTCTTCTTTCGCAATGCTTATTTGTAAGTTAAGTGTTTTATTAGAAATTGATTTATAGTAAAATGTTAGGTATAAAAAATGTATTCAGAAAAAGTGTATTGACAAAACATGTTCAATAAAACAAAATTTAAGACAAAACTCACATTTGTTATACACTTAATACACATGTTCAGATGTCTATGGTTGAACCAACAGTTTCTTTTGGTCCAACCACACAAACTAAACATCATGTGTGCATGTATCATAATTTGGAAGCATAGCTGTGATTGGTTGTTATTTAGGGCTATTCCTGTAAAATATATACTAAAGAAAGATACTCCAGAAATAAAGATATTCTATTTCTGTTGGGAGCAGGAAAAATGTGTCTTAACTTTGGAAGTACTTCATGGACTGATTGGATCAAATCACATATGACGATGATTCCTGTTTGACAAATCTGGTTCTCTCATTGGTTAGATATTTACTGGAATAGCCCTAACCAGGCAAATATGACGGGGAAAACCTGTCTATATACAGTAAATGTTGATGATTGACAATACAATGTATTGTTACAATAACATTTTTATTTCACTATTAAATTGTCCTCTATAAATACATTAATTTGTTTTGTTGACTTTAGGATCGTGATGTTGCCGAGGGAGCAGATATGTTGATGGTGAAGCCTGGCCTAGCCTACTTAGATGTGGTCAGGATGGTCAAGGCAAAGGTAACTTACAGACTTAGTTAAATGTTAATGTCAGAATGGTCAAGGCAAAGGTAACTTACAGACTTAGTTAGATGTTAATGTCAGGACGGTCAAGGTAACTTACAGACTTAGTTAGATGTTAATGTCTGGATGGTCAAGGCAAAGGTAACTTACAGACTTAGTTAGATATTAATGTCAGGACGGTCAAGGCAAAGGTAACATACAGACTTAGTTAAATGTTAATGTCAGAATGGTCAAGGCAAAGGTAACTTACAGACTTAGTTAGATGTTAATGTCAGAATGGTCAAGGTAACTTACAGACTTAGTTAGATGTTAATGTCAGGATGGTCAAGGTAACTTACAGACTTAGTTAGATGTTAATGTCAGGATGGTCAAGGTAACTTACAGACTTAGTTAGATGTTAATGTCAGGATGGTCAAGGTAACTTACGGACTTAGTTAGATGTTAATGTCAGGACGGTCAAGGCAAAGGTAACTTACAGACTTAGTTAGATGTTAATGTCAGGACGGTCAAGGCAAAGGTAAATTACAGACTTAGTTAGGTGTTAATGTCAGGATGGTCAAGGCAAAGGTAACTTACAGACTTAGTTAGATGTTAATGTCTGGATGGTCAAGGCAAAGGTAACTTACAGACTTAGTTAGATGTTAATGTCAGGATGGTCAAGGCAAAGGTAACTTACAGACTTAGTTAGATGTTAATGTCAGGACGGTCAAGGTAACTTACAGACTTAGTTAGATGTTAATGTCAGAATGGTCAAGGCAAAGGTAACTTACAGACTTAGTTAGATGTTAATGTCAGAATGGCCAAGGTAACTTACGGACTTAGTTAGATGTTAATGTCAGGACGGTCAAGGCAAAGGTAAATTACAGACTTAGTTAGATGTTAATGTCAGGACGGTCAAGGTAAAGGCAACATACAGACTTAGTTAGATGTTAATGTAAGGACGGTCAAGGCAAAGGTAACTTACAGACTTAGTTAGATGTTAATGTCAGGATGGTCAAGGTAAAGGCAACATACAGACTTAGTTAGATGTTAATGTCAGGACGGTCAAGGCAAAGGTAACATACAGACTTAGTTAAATGTTAATGTCAGAATGGTCAAGGCAAAGGTAACTTACAGACTTAGTTAGATGTTAATGTCAGAATGGTCAAGGTAACTTACAGACTTAGTTAGATGTTAATGTCAGGATGGTCAAGGCAAAGGTAAATTACAGACTTAGTTAGATGTTAATGTCAGGATGGTCAAGGTAAAGGTAACTTACAGACTTAGTTAGATGTTAATGTCAGGATGGTCAAGGCAAAGGTAAATTACAGACTTAGTTATAGATGTTAATGTCAGGATGGTCAAGGTAAAGGTAACATACAGACTTAGTTAGATGTTAATGTCAGAATGGTCAAGGCAAAGGTAACATACAGACTTAGTTAGATGTTAATGTCTGGATGGTCAAGGTAACTTACAGACTTAGTTAGATGTTAATGTCAGGATGGTCAAGGTAACTTACAGACTTAGTTAGATGTTAATGTCAGGACGGTCAAGGCAAAGGTAACTTACAGACTTAGTTAGATGTTAATGTCAGGACGGTCAAGGCAAAGGTAACTTACAGACTTAGTTAGATGTTAATGTCAGGATGGTCAAGGCAAAGGTAATTTACAGACTTAGTTAGATGTTAATGTCAGGATGGTCAAGGCAAAGGTAAATTACAGACTTAGTTAGATGTTAATGTCAGGATGGTCAAGGTAACTTACAGACTTAGTTAGATGTTAATGTCAGGACGGTCAAGGCAAAGGTAATTTACAGACTTAGTTAGATGTTAATGTCAGGATGGTCAAGGTAAAGGCAACATACAGACTTAGTTAGATGTTAATGTCAGGACGGTCAAGGCAAAGGTAACTTACAGACTTAGTTAGATGTTAATGTCAGGACGGTCAAGGCAAAGGTAACTTACAGACTTAGTTAGATGTTAATGTCTGGATGGTCAAGGTAACTTACAGACTTAATTAGATGTTAATGTCAGGATGGTCAAGGCAAAGGTAACTTACAGACTTAGTTAGATGTTAATGTCAGGACGGTCAAGGCAAAGGTAACTTACAGACTTAGTTAGATGTTAATGTCAGGACGGTCAAGGCAAAGGTAACTTACAGACTTAGTTAGATGTTAATGTCTGGATGGTCAAGGTAACTTACAGACTTAATTAGATATTAATGTCTGGATGGTCAAGGCAAAGGTAACTTACAGACTTAATTAGATATTAATGTCTGGATGGTCAAGGTAAATTACAGACTTAATTAGATATTAATGTCTGGATGGTCAAGGCAAAGGTAACTTACAGACTTAGTTAGATGTTAATGTCTGGATGGTCAAGGTAACTTACAGACTTAATTAGATATTAATGTCTGGATGGTCAAGGCAAAGGTAACTTACAGACTTAATTAGATATTAATGTCTGGATGGTCAAGGTAACTTACAGACTTAGTTAGATGTTAATGTCAGGATGGTCATGGTAAATTTAGGTAACATACTGGTATATAGACTTAGTTTAGATGTTATTAGGGTAGAATGGTCAAGATAAAGGTAACATATAGACTTACTAGTTCGATGTTAAAAGGTCAGCATTGTCAAGACAAAGTTTACATACTGACTTTATTAATTATTTAGATGTTATCAGGACAGAATGGTCTAGACAAAGGTAACATACAGAAAGAGTTAGGTCATGCTAGTAAAGGCAAATATACTGGCAACCTACAGACTTAGATGTTATTAAGACAGAATGGTCAAAACAAAGGTAACAGACAGATAGAGTTACTTATTAATAGGTCATGATGGTCAAGGCAAATGTACCGGGTAACCTACAGATTAAGGTAGATGCTATTAGGACATGTACCCCAGGTATACTGACAGCGATACATGGTAAAAAAAAAAAACAGAAAAAAAAACCATGCAATGTGTCATTTTATCAGATATGCAGGAAATTAATTCACAGAACAAAAACCGTCAGCCATTTTGAAATGATGTGTGTAGTTTCATAAAACTTTCCATTGCACAAATGATCACATTTTAATTCAAGAAATGAAGGCAAATTCTGATCTAGAAAAATATCTCTTTTCAGTATCCAACCCATCCTTTGGCCATATACCAGGTGTCTGGGGAATATGCTATGCTTTACCATGGTGCTAAAGCAGGAGCCTTTGACCTGAAGACGACTTTGATGGAAGTGCTGACCAGTATGAGAAGAGCTGGGGCAGACATCCTCATCTCGTACTACACTCCGCAGGTGCTGGAGTGGATCAGTAAATAGACTTAAAGTTGTGTGGTAAACAAACAAATCTGATGTCATTCAGATGTTACTGAGACATGCTGATTTAAAACCATATCGTTAATTCTGATGCGAATCTTTTGAATTTTCTGTACATCATGAATTTAAAAAGAATTCTGTTAAAAATGTTAGTACAGATTAATTTATTCATCATATTAAATCCAACAATGTTTTCCTCCCTACTGACATGTATGGAATGAAAGTCCCGTTAAGTGAATGTATGAGTCTGTTAATTATGGACGTCTATAAATAGCTGTTTGCTAGATTACGAGATAACATTATCATCTGTTAGACTAAGTATTGTTTTATCTACTTACCTATATATGGGGAAGGTAGATCATCACATGAATCTTGGCACTGTACAGCTGATGGTTGTAATGTTTTCTGTTTTATTGAAACAGGATTAAATTTAACCACCTCTACAGAAAGTATTTCACCCTGGTATTAAAATTATATTGTTATTTCATAACGTATGTACTTTTCATGGACATGTACTCTATATAGCTATGGACCAAGTACAAAATTAACTATTTTCTGTGATAAATTTCATTTTCATCCTGTTATATCAAAATATAATTGATATAAAATTTTCATGTTGCATTTTTAATATTAAACTTATATATACTTAGATGTATGGTCACAGATAATGGTGATAAGTTACACAATGATAATACTGTGTTGTAATCTGATATAAGCATAGATATAAATAAATATAGGCTGTTTACTTAATCAGAAAGTAGACACTTCATATAAACGGAGGTTTTACCTCATGCGATTCAGGAATTTATTGAAAATGTGAATGAAATAAATAATGTAACAGGTGTATAAAACCACAAAACCATTTTTTCAGTGAAGACATTTTTAATTCATGATCATTTTATTTTCTCATTTTGAGTAAAAATAGGGAAAAGTATAGACCCGAAAAATAACTGCCTTTAATTTATTATTTATAAAATTATACTTAATCTAGTTCCCTCGGTGAACAAGGGAAAAATGGGAGGTTGATAAGTATGGGTAGTGTATATTGCATTATGTTACCAACAAACTCTCTGGTGTAAAATTGCAGTGCAGGAACATGGTATAAAATATTAATGTAAGAACATATTTCTGACCAACTCATAATTTAGTATACATGACTGATGCTGATTTTTGTTTTTCCCAATCAGAATTAGAATGTGCCATATACATGTACATGACATAGGTTGAACACCTGACAATTTAATCTGTATCATCAAAACACATATCAAATGTGATTCTAATAGGAGTTGGATAGCATAGCTTTACATAGCATAAATGGAACATGATTCTTTGGCTCAGGAGGTAGAACTGAGGATTGTCACTTTGTTATGATCACAGTTATAGTGGTAGTGTATAGATGATAAACAGTTCACACCATGAGTTAAAACGCTAAGTACATTGTATTTGATGATACATTGTATAACTTCTCAGTTGATACAATTACAAGTCAGCTGGTGGTGGCTTTATTTAAAACACAAGACCATGACAAACCCTTAAAATAAGTATAGTAAGTCTAATAAAAGAGTGTTTTATTGTGATGTACATGTTATTTTTCTTATATTTGTCTTGTGCTGTGTCACATGAGTGTAAGTACTGTATGTTTGATCAGTGCACATAAAAAGTTGGGAACAAATGATTGGCTTCCGAAAAAATAACCTTCATTGTATAATGATTGAGAGTGAGCAGGGGAAAAATGACCCTGTAAATGTGCCTCATTTGGTTTGATAAATGTTTAATATCTTATATTTGAAGAATTTATTTATATTTTATTATATAATGTATTTTATTATAAATACGTAGAGAATAATATTGATATTGTACATGTATTAAGTGATGCATATTAAAAGTATGAAATATATAGATTAATCAGAATTTTTAATTCATACTGATAATAGACGATCAGTTTAGAAAGACATAAACTATAAAAGACATAATTCAACGTTTGTACTAGTGATTACTTTGATTTTGTTATTTTTTAACAGTAAGATTCTACATGTACAATGCAATACCAATAGTGATTATCTATGCCCGACGACCAGACTTATTGTGTTGGAATTGTTTGTTAAATGTCTATATTTCTCCCTCTTTTTTTTGTCTTTGTTTGGATCATTTAAGAACATATTTTTTGTTTTCAATATTAATGATTTATTGTCATGTTTGGAGAGATAGTTTTAGGTACTGTTATTTCCTTTTGGTACAAGTGTCCCCCCAGTGTGTGCTGATAGTGAGATCTAGTCTAAGTGTTGATGTATATTCCAGGTTAAACATGTAATACTACTGGTCGTTATACATGTCTACAACATCAATAACTAATCTGATGATAGGATGGAATGGTAGTAGATAATTATTATCTTGATGTCTTATTTGACATGTTATATATACCTTAGGCCATTTACGGTACACATAGTAACACATACCTATATTATTAACAACATGAAAATAGTAATATGTTTAACCTTAATATAATCTGGCCCAAAGACCAGACATTATATATTTTGATATACAGATGTCTGGTCTCAACTTCTAAGTTATTTACATTTCCAGAAATGCAATATTGAAATAGGTCAGTTACAAATCAGTATATGTCTGTCAAAGTGTCTGGCCTTTGGGCCAGAGGAAACTCTGGTTATTATGTGTTCTTTAAATTTCCAGGATGCAATATCAAAACTAGTTAGTAACATCTCAATACTAATGTATAAAAATATGAAATTAAAATATTTATTACGTTTGTTGTATGGAGATGAACACCACTAATATTTTGATAGTGTAATAATTGCAGTGTTCAAGAAGTAATAAATAAATTTGTTGATTCTTATTGTTGTCTTGTTGTGTTCATTAAAACAAAGACCTTGTTGGTCGTGGAGATATTCAGAAAAGAAGATGTGCAAATACCTAGTAGTAAAGCAAATATGACAACTATAGGTGTTTATAAGAAAGTACATAAAACCCATGTCTTTCCAATGTAAAACCAGTAATGTCTATTCTGTACCCAGACAGGGTTGTATGTATAGTTCCTCATTGACAGTAACTCTATCTGGTAGAATTAATAATTTGTCATTTCTTCCAGCAAAACTTCATCAAAATCACTTTCAAGAATTTTTTTTCGCTAAAGCTGGAAACATCAATTATTTTTCACAGGTGCATAACAAATCAGATGGAAAAAAATGGTTGCCACAAAATATTATCCATGTAAGACTTTCTTCGATAATCTTAAATGTACTCGTGGATTACCAGTATAGAGTGTTCATTTATGTTCCATGTTTTTGTTCTAATTAAGCTGTCATCTTCTAACCCAGCCATATGTACAGTAATGCTGACAAATTTAGTAAATATATTTACATCTATGCAACATACCTAAATGACCTGCACTATTTATTCATGATCAATAATAAAAATGAAAGACATTATTTCAGCCAGTTAGACTTTTATTACAAATATAAAATGTAGAGCATAACAACAATAGCGTTCTCCTGTCTCTTCCTACCTGCCTATTTTAAGGAAGATGCACACACAGGCTACGGTACAGGAGTGATTTTTTACTCGTCAAATGATGAAGCTATGTACACACACAGGTTACGGTACAGGAGTGATTTTTTACTCGTCAAATGATGAAGCTACGTTATCACCTTTTAAACAACTGGGCCGCAGGTTTATAATCATGTTTAGAATCATAGCATCACAATTAATAACAAGGCATCAAGCATGTAGTCGTGATTAGAAGGAATTATTTAGAGATCACACCATTATGGTGGTTCAGATCATAATGTAAGTCCCCGCACGCCTCCATCTGGGCCAAGCATGATTCCTATATCTAGTTGATATAACTTGCTTTGCATGCAATTGTTGTCAAATAAATAAGCTTACTTTTTAAATGTTATAAAATATCAGATTTTGATAAACAGTATTGCATAACAGTATTATATATACTGGGTACTTACATGTATCTGCAATCATGAGTAACTGGGGACTTTTTCATCCTGGTCATCAAAATCATTTAACTGTATTTTTCCTATCACGAGACACCTATGTACTTAGTAATATACCTATACTATATTGCTGCTAAACTTCCTCTACAACCTCTGGTTAAAAAGCCTATATCTTATGAATTTGCTAATACATAATGTATACAGTAAATCTAAATACAGTAACAAATCATCAAAATGGATTTATATTAATAAGCTAAATATATTATTCTTCCGTTTATAAAATAGTTTTAATAGTTTCCTGCACCTTTCTCTTTCACCTACACCATACTAGACTAAATTCCCAGCAGCTCTATCCCAACTTAACAGTTCTACAGCAAATGACAGACAAGTTTCATACAATGGAAATGTCTCAAATTTTAAGTAATTCTATGTAACTTCTAGAAAATCAATGACATTGTCAGATTGCTATGGGAACATGAATTAGAAGAAGTTTTCCTCGTCAAATGAGGAGGTTCACTTCTGAATTCTGGTAACATTATATGCCACCAAACTTCAGATGGAGCTAAATGTAAATAATAGAAATTATACACTGTAGCTTTTCTACATGTTTGAACTTATATGTAAAATAGCATATTATATATTTTCGAATTAACATGAGAGGAGTCCACTTACCCACTTAAATATAATAATAGTAAAACTTGTTTATAACAAATTCCATAGGACCAGAGGAACTTTCCTTGTATCCAAAAATCATTCTAGGGTTTTTAAAATACATAGAATTATGTTGAATACAGGATATCTATTTACTTAATGATAAGCAGAAATTTTTATCAAGCCTGTTTAAGAAAGTTTTACTGTGTTACTTAACTAACCCAGTTACATTAATTTTATACTCCCAGCTAATGAGATCCAACAGAAATCAGTGCTCTCTATTACCCGTGACCTAGTATAGTACTGGTAGGTATATATATGACGGATCAAATACATATCAAATCTTTTATCCTGCTAACTCAATTCAGCTTCTTGAAAAATGTGTGACAAGGGACAAGTTATGTATATAAAGACTCTGTGTCAAGAGCTGACAAAGTCCATCTGTAACATGTTCTAGAAAAGACAATGCCTCAACATAATACAACCAATTTTATAACGGGTGTATACAAAATACCCAAAACAACTGTTTCCTCTGTTACAATTCATGCAACTACATTGTATATCAGTCCAGACTCTTTCAATCACATGCTCTCCCAGAGATGACCTGGAATGACACTGAAGAGATGAAGTTCTCATTACCATTGTGCTATCAGAGTTTGTTTGATATAGTTGTTTGTCATTGTGCTATTAGAGTTTGTTTGATAGAGTTAATTGTTCCTCGTTGCCATTGTACTATCAGAGGTTGTTTGATAGAGTTATTCATTGTTGCCATTGTACTATCAGAGTTTGTTTGATAGAGTTGTTCCTCGTTGCTATTGTACTATCAGAGTTTATTTGATAGAGTTGTCCTATTTTGTTCGGTCACTAGTCATTGTGACTTGAGATTTGCTGCTGCTGCCTTATCTAGGAACCAGATTACCTTGCCTTCAGTGGGTTGTACACGGGCAGCAGGAAGGGGGTCCTCTTCATCCCCCTCCAATACTCTCTGTTGGTAAAAAATACTGTTAAATTGGAAGCAATTTATACTGTTTACATAATATACATTAATATACATTGTTGATATATATTTCAATGTTATGTGAAATTTTCATAGCTTTTGCCATTACGTGGGCTGTGTAATACAATCAGATTTTACAGGTATTCTAGATCTATCCAATTTAATAGAAATCAATATAACAATTACAGGCCTATTAGGTCTGTATTACTTACCTGATTTTTTTGAATTAGTGAAAATTTAAAATGTCTAAAATCAATCAAACAAACATTGTCATTGATTTTGATCTGTAACCTCTGACTTAATTGCATGCTCCAAGCTAAGGTGGGTAATATTTTTATAATCTTAAATTCCATCATTTCAACAATTACCTATGATACACCCTCCTCAAGCCACTTAAAGAATGATATTTTAATAATGGACACTTTTACTGTATTTGCAAATAACAGGCCCATTCCTTGTCACAAGGAGGATGAGTGGGTTGTAGCTTTCATTGAAACAATGTTATAAAGAATCCTTTCACCTTACTGTTTTAAAGAATCCTTTCACCTTACTATGTCACTACTGTGCCCCTCCCCACTGCTCCCGGAAGGCTGTATCTTGCTTTTATTCCACAAAAATGGCAATAGTTCCTAGATGACAGAAATAAGCCACACCAATGCACCAGAAATAATGGTATCAACAGAACAAACCTGGACCATTTCAGCTTTACCGGCTCCACAGGATGCAAATACCGCACAGGAACAGTTGTTTATGATGGGGTAGGTCATGGTGACACGACTGGGAGGTGGTTTGGGGGAGTCCTTTATTGGAGCTATTATCTTAGATGTTTCCTGAAAGACAATACATTGGTACATTATGGGCTATTTCACTCTTTCACTGATGGCTAATGTACCAAGTAACAGATGAAACTTCAATGAATTAATCATTATCAATGAGAGAAAATTTCTCCTTCGTTAAATTACCACTTATCTCATTACAGTGTACTTTAACAGTATATATTTTGTAATATAAACATGAGCCCATGGGCCTTAACAGCAACCTGAGTTTTGATATATTTTGGCAGATTTATTCTAGTGACTTGAATTTGAGGTCAATACCCCAATGTCCAATATAAGGTCTCTGGGCCTCTTGTTTAAAGAGAAGATTTTGTTAAAAGATTTTACAGTTATACCTAAATGTTGTCTTTGTCTTCAAGGCAGCAACAAGTACATCTAATTGACTAAAACTTACCTGTAGTAGAGAGTGTCTAACGAACACCTAACCACTACAACATACCTGTAGTAGAGTGTATCTAACGGACACCTAACCACTGCAACATACCTGTAGTAGAGGGTGTCTAGGGAACACCTACCCACTACAACATACCTGTAGTAGAGGGTATCTAGGGAACACCTAACCACTACAACATACCTGTAGTAGAGGGTATCTAGGGAACACCTAACCACTACAACATACCTGTAGTAGAGTTATCTAGGGAACACCTAACCACTACAATATACCTGTAGTAGAGTGTAACTAGGGAACACCTAACCACTACAACATACCTGTAGTAGAGGGTATCTAGGGAACACCTATAACCACTACAACATACCTGTAGTAGAGTGTATATAGGGAACACCTAACCACTACAACATACCTGTAGTAGAGGGTATCTAGGGAACACCTAACCACTACAACATACCTGTAGTAGAGGGTATCTAGGGAACACCTAACCACTGCAACATACCTGTAACAGAGGGTGTTTAGGAAACAAGGAACATGTGTGACCATCAGGACCCATTCCCAACAACAGCATGTCAAACCTTGGAATGCTGTCGCCTGGGAATACAGTTCGGACCTTCTTCAGATACTCCTCTGCTGCTTCCTCAACTAGACAGGCAGACAACAAAGAATTCCTATAGTATCTGCAGTTTGATTTCACACTGGAAAACTGAATGGAGTGTGATTTACAAGCATTATACTTGGTACCTTGCTGGGAAGTTTCACATTAAAATCGCTTGAGAATTTATGACCATTAAAATTTTGACAAGAACTGCTTGAATTATTCTATTTTCAGCTATTAACCTTGCATTAAGTATCACTAATGATGTTGATTTATAAACTTGTTGAATACATGTACATATCAGATGCTAATTATATATAAGTTACCTGTGAAGGTTTATCATGTCGGTAAAGGTGACATCAAATTCTAGATTTAGAAACAGGGTATTGTCTTCTGGCAGACATTGAAATAATCAATCTTAACTGAATAATGTTCTTTCGTTTAGGTTTTTTGTTTTGTATTTTACCTTATTTAATCACTGACTTCACTTAAAAGCAAAGAATTCCATATGTCTACTGGCCAATGAACATGACAACGTTTAGCAGCTATACAACAAGTTGAATGATTGATTTGTTAATGATCGTTGAATGATAGTGAATGACTGTGAATGATTTTTGAATGATTGTTCATTATTGTTGAATGATGCATGATCAAAGTGTAAGTAAATGTTTACCTGAGATATCTGGGTTAATTGGAAAAATGTTACTTTCATCCATGCCAACTTTCTTCACTAGGCCTGTCAGGTAGATCTGATAGGTACATTCTGGGTCAGAATAGGTCACATGTCTCTCATCACAGAAAAATATCTTCCATTTGGACCAATCCGTTTCTTTTCCCGGCAAACCATTGCATAAAAATTTGGCTAAACTTCCACCTGTACAACAAAACTATTTTATATACAGGTATCTGTATTTATGTATAAAATGTTATAACTATTCTTATGATAAAGATAACTTAAAATAGATATATATCTTTATTCAGATATATATAAATGTAGCGGAACTGGACTTGGTCGATCATCGGCGACCAGGTAGCTCAGTGGTAGAGCGTCCGTCTAGAGTTTGGAGGGTCCCGGTTCGAACCCTGGTCTGGCTGCTACATTTTCTCCTCTCCTGTTACATAATTGGCGAGCTTGCCTACCCTTATTTAAAGCATTAGGAGTATGCTTAGCAAGGGGATATTCGAACTTGTGGTCTTCGGGGGCGAAGACTTGGAAAAAAGGAGGGAGGAATGTAGCGGAACTGGAGGGTCGATCATCGGCGACCAGCTGGTAGCTCAGTGGTAGAGTGTCCGTTTAGAGTTCGGAGGGTCCCTGATTCGAACCCCGGTCTGGCTGCTACATTTTCTCCTCTCCTGTTACATATCTTAACTTGTGAGGTTGCATTGGTCAGGTCCAAACATTTAATATCTGTCAAAGTACAGTAATAAACCACAGGGAGAACTGAATATTGACTTGCTCAAAAATAAGGGAAATCATGCTTGTGATACAATACCAACAAAAAAAAAAGACTTGTAAAACAATGTCAACTGATGAAAATGCACAATAGCTATTGTTTTAGCGCTACAGTACTTCAGCACTTTGATCAATATTTGTAGAGACATATATAGATATAGATTCTATATATCTATTGCTGATCATAATGACAGAGTTAATAATAAATTGATTAAATTGAAATTAATCCAGTCAAACAATCTAAGCAATTTTTATTGTCAATTTGTGATGACTTTCTTAATGTATTATTAGCGGTTTTCATATTTTTTGTCAGATTTTAAATTTTTAACTGATGTCCCTAAACTGTGGTACAAGGGAAGTAACTCTTTTACATTGGGTACAAACCTATCGTAAAGTGGTCTGTTTAATGACAAGAAGAATAACTACATTATCATGATGATGTTTCGTACCTGAAAACCCCACAGTGAATTGCCCACGTTCCTCGATGGCTTTGTTGGCTGTCTCTACAACAAACGCACAAAGTTTTGCTGCAACTTCCGTATCAGATGCTTCTACAATTCTTACGGGCGCAGCCATTTTGAATTTGTAAAGAAAATAAAATATTACGGCGTATTTTACACTTATACTAGATTTCTGTATTCATATGACGTTCGGTATTTTGTTAAACTGCTGTGATAAATTTGACATTTTCATAAAAAATACATTTAATATAGTGACGGTAGAAGGAGAATATTTGAATGTTTTCTTTGACTTTTGGTTGGAGGCTATTAACACATTTCCGCTTAATCCACCATGGCGGATGTGCTGAGCTTAGTTCGGCAATACAATACCAACAAAAAGGAGATAATCGAGAAGGATGATCAAGTGATTTTTGGAGAACTCGCGTGGCCAAGCAATGTTAAGACTAATTATGTCGTCTGGGGGTAAGTTTGATTGTTTATGGTTCATTTAATTCAATTGCGCATTCGAACTCTAAAGACTGTCGCTACTGTATAGGCCTATTGCACAAACCGCTGCAAGCTTCACCCGCAAACAATTGCAATTTCACGATAATGTTACACTTACAGCATGTGTATGTTCCAGTTTGTGAGCTTACTTCTTTATTACAAACATTGATATATAGTGTTCTACTGTCGCTTAAACTGTGCTCCAACCCTCTGATATTCATTTGAAGAAGTCAAAATTTAAGCATGAAGTCTAGTATTTTCAAGTGTTGACTGAAATCATGGTCTAAGTATTTAATTTAGATCCTTTAATTTATCTCAAGCATCTCAAATCATCAAAGAAATTAGATACACAGTATGTGGAAAACCGTCAACTTGCGTATGTAAAAGGAGCGGTTTTTCCAGCTCAAACTGACACCCTCAAATATTATACCCAGGTTCGCTGATGTTTGGTTCTTCAGGGTTTTACATACCCTAGTCATAATTTGTAACTGAAGTCTGGAAAATAAACACAAACTCAAGAGGTATAAAGTTCAGGTAGTTTTATTAAAATAAAAACAAATTATATGCTAGATATTAAAGGTCAGAACTATTGTCATGAGTATATAAATACCAGAAGGTACGCTATTATAACTAAATGGCTACACAGCTGAAAACCTATAAATAGACAATGGTGATATCTCTGAATTAAGATCCTTCATGACTAGACTAATATTCCTGTAGCAGAACTTGACTGGGTCGACCATCGGCGACCAGGTAGCTCAATTGATAGAGCATTCAGCTAGTGTTTGGAAGTACAGGGTTCGAACTCCGGTCTGGCTGCTTCATTTTCTCTTTCTCCTGTTACACTCCACGGACTGTGACTGGAAATCAAAGTACACTACCCTCTGTATCCCACCAGAATCATGTCTAGAAGTATCTACATACAACTATTCCTATGAGGAAAAGTTCATTCTGACAATCGAGTCAAGAAGGGAGAGCTGAGCCTGGCAAGCCTGTCAGGACTTTCCATATCTGCATGTACAGGTGTACCAGCTTAAATAGACAACCACTGCAATCCATACATGCAATATTCGCACCAAATTACATGTGCTCAGAACACTTCTTCTGACTATGGAGTTCCAAATAATTAATTGTCAGTATATTGAACAATTAAGAATGATAAGCAGACAGCCACCATATAATGTACTCTTTTCCTGAACTTTTACACATATATATATATATATATGAAAACTTGCCCATTATACGCCAGTTGGAGTATGAGTTTGTTACTAAAATTAGCCCAAATCACTTTAACAGTTAATTTTAGCAATATATTATTAAAATTGGTGTTAATTATATATTGAAACTGATCAATTGTCTACTAAGCACAGCCAGGTATAGCTACTTTGAATTTGATTGTATTAACTATTATATGTACTATAATTTGCATATGTGCTAAATTCCTACCTAGATTTAATATAAACATTTTATTCAGTACTGGCAAGGATGGAATCGTCAAAGAATACTACACACTAGACTGTATACTTTTCCTGCTGAGAAATGTCCACCTACAACATCCACTGTATGTCAGAGAGGCTGCAGTAAGTACATGACATTTCATAGGGGCTGTGGTTATAGTTACATAATTAGTTTGAAAAGGTGGCTGTGATTTAGAATTTTTTTGAGGCATTTGAATGTATACATGTATGATAATATGGCTCATTACATATATGCTTCAGAATTGATGAAAATCACGATCAAATTTAATTCATCAATTTTTTATTGCCATTTTTTTCTGGAGATTCTGTCAAAGTCTAGACTTTGTCTTCCAAGGTTTATATGATCTGACACAAATGTTGATAGGTACATTTATGGTGGTTTGCTTCCTGAGATGAATATCAGTCTTAATGATGCAAATATACTGTTAATCTTCAGATTGTTGCTTTACATGCTTCTAGTTTTGAATGAATCATTTCAGGCTGCTGAGGTGCCTGTTGTACGTCGACCTGACAGAAAGGATTTGCTCAGTTACCTCAATGGCGAAACTACAACCTCTGCCAGCATTGACAAAAGTGCTCCTTTGGAGATCCCCCTTCAGAGGCCCCCACAGGGTAGGTTAATATTAGATACTGGCAGCAAGGACAGATAATACTAGTGTTTTGAGTTACTAACTGGCCTGGCTGCATTATATTACCTCACTGTTGTTTTATAGAACATGAACTTGCAATAAGAAGGAATCAGGTTTGGTTCAGGAAGTCCTTTTGCTGCCAAGAGTAGTTGCTATCATTGTGCCATGATCAGAGTAGGGTAATAATGTCACTTAGTGTGTTTATGTGGACAGAGTACCTTGTCGCCTATTCCAGGATTCTTCCTTAGGACACAGAGTCACTTTACAGTTAATAATAGCCATTTTCTGAAATTTATTCTATAAGGAATGTAAGAGATTGGTTTCAAATCTTGCAGTGAAAAGAGGTGCAGAGGACAGTAGAGAGGCAGACAAGAAAAAGCCACGTTTGGAGGTTTGTTTATTCTCTGTAGTTGTTTCTCCCATATTAAGATACATTTTCATTTGTATGATAGTTCAATCAAGTTTGGTGTCTGTTTTCATTAGTTTGTTAAACTGACTTTTATGTAGATTGGTGAAAAACATGGAAAATCTCCACTTTTTTAACCATTGCTAGAGATGTATGTTGATACAGTAATAAGAATATCTTGTACTATTTAAGACTTAAGAATGTTTTGTTTGGTATTGATATTTTGTTTTGATATAGTTCACACATATATATTCAACAGGACTATCAGAGAGAAAAAAATAAACATAACTTTATATTGGTACTGGGAATGAAATATGACTATTGATTTATGCAAGCTGCAAACCCCTTGCTAAAGCTTGACTTTGTATTTCTAGGAGGAGGTAGTTCAACAGGCCAAACTGAACTGGATACACAAGATCGATGCAACAAGGGAAACCTCAGTTTTGCAACAGATATCGTAAGTTAGATATGACAAATTGAAAAAGAAATCACTTTCCTGAATATTCAGATATAAAAGAAGTGTTTGACTTTCCAGATTTGTTTTTAGGTCACCTGAGACAAAGTCTCAAGTGACCTATTCTAATCCCATTTTGTCCGTCGTCGTGCGTCTGTAAACAATTTTATTTACATTTTCAACTTCTTCTCCAAAACTCCTAAACCAAATTCAATGAAATTTGGCAGGAAGCTTCTATGGCTAAAGGTCAACCGAAATTGTGAATTATATGGTTCCCACCCCCAAGGGGCCTGAGGGGCGGGGCTAAAAAGGTTCAAATTGACTAAAACTTCAAAAATCTTCTTCTCTAATCTCAGATATGATGGAATCAAATACTCTTCATAGATTGAAGGGTCTTAAGATGCTTCAACAAAATTGTGAATTTCCTGACCCTGGGGTCTCACATTTGCCCCTGTGGAGGGGGTAAAATTTACTATAGTTTATATAGGGAAATCTCATTTTTGACTATTATTTGTTTGATTTCTATTGGAATTCATTCTAATTTGGTTAACATTATCAGCTTGTGATGGCAGTTTGATGGTATACACATGTTGGCCCTGACTGACCCCAGGGGCTGATGGGCGGGGCTAAAAAGGTTCAAATTGACTAAAACTTCAAAAATCTTCTTCTCTACTCTCAGATATAGTGGAATCAAACACTCTTCATAGATGGAAGGGTCTTAAGGTGCTTTACCTAAATTGTGAATTTCATGACCCAGGGGTCTCAGGTTTGCCCCTGGGGCGGGGGTAAACTTTACTATAGTTTATATAGGGAAATCACATTTTTGACTATAATTTGTTTGATTTCTATTGGAATTCATTCTAACTTGGTAAACATTATCAGTATGTGATAACAGATTGATGGTATGCACATGTTGGCCCTGACTGACCCCCAGGGGCTGATGGGCGGGGCTAAAAAGGGTCAAATTAACAAAAACTTCAAAAAACTTCTTCTCTTCTCTCAGATATGGTGGAATCAAACACTCTTCATAGATGGAAGGGTCTTAAAGTGCTTTTCCAAAATTGTGAATTTCCTGACCCTGGGGTCTCGCGTTTGCCCCTGGGGAGGAGGTAAACTTTACTATAGTTTATATAGGGAAATCACATTTTTGACTATTATTTATTGGATTTCTATTGGAATTCATTCTAACTTTGTTAACATTATCAGCTTGTGATGGCAGTTTGATGGTATACATATGTTGGCCCTGACTGACCCCTAGGGGCTGATGGGCGGGGCTAAAAAGGTTCAAATTGACTAAAACTTCAAAAATCTTCTTCTCTACTCTCAGATATGGTGGAATCAAACACTCTTCATAGATGGAAGGGTCTTAAGGTGCTTTTCCAAAATTGTGAATTTCCTGACCCTGGGGTCTCACATTTGCCCCTGGGGAGGGGGTAGATTTTACTATAGTTTATATAGGGAAATCACATTTTTGACTATTATTTGTTTGATTTCTATCGGAATTCATTCTAACGTTGTTAACATTATCAGCATTGGATGACAGCTTAATGGTATACACCTGTTGGCCCTGACTGACCCCTAGGGGCTGATGGGTGGGCTCAAACGGGTCAATTAAATCAACTGAAATATTTCAAATCTCAGGTGACCGTTAAGGCCCATGGGCCTCTTGTTTAAATCAGTTTATTTTAATGTTACCTCTGTATTTGATTTCTTGCTATCCAATGCATTTCCATTAATTCATATGATAATGTTACCTGTTATCTAGCCGTTCATCACTGCCTGAAGCCATGCCCCTCGAGAAGATTGCAGCTATCAAAGCTAAGCGTCTGGCTAAAAAAAGGACTATGATCAAGGTGGATGATGAGGTGGCTCCTGGTGCCCTGGAACAGAGGAGCTTTGTGGAAGCTGAGGTTGATGTGACACGAGACATTGTAAGCAGGGAACGTCTCTGGCGTACACGCACCAGTATCCTGCAAAGTAATGGAAAGGTATCTAAAGAAACAAACCATGTATTGAATGATTGCTTGTTCGTTTGTTTTTAACGTCCTATTAACAGCCAGGGTCATTTAAGGACGTGCCATGTTTTGGAGGTGGAGGAAAGCCGGATTTCCTGGAGAAATGATTTGTAATGTTCAGAAAGAACTGGTTTCAGAGTGATTTGTTGATCTTATGTCACCAAGACCTTAATCACACAGAGCAAAGACATCAGTTTGATATTTCCTTGTAGTATTTCCTGTCAATAAATTTCACCAGTCGTAAAATAAAATCTTGTTTAAAGTTGATGATATATTCCCATAGAATTAGAAGGTAACAGATTAATGTATAACAGATGTCCAGGAAACACAGAAGATCTTCCCAAAGATGATAGGGGTGTGTACCTAATGGTTGTCACAGCTGGAGGCTCCAGACAGAAAAATGATATTCACGACCGTTTACCTACCTTGTTGGTCATGGTGTTTTGATGGCATTATCATCTGTTTGGATAAAATAACCAAAGTCACATAATTATAGACTCATATAACTACAGAGACAAAGTCAACCACATCACTTGTACACACAAATGCCTGAACACTTGTAAATCAAATATTTCATGTCACAGTGTAATTTTGTTTCAAAACAGACCAACTGACATTCATACAAAATATATTTAATATAAAATTCTTTTTATAAATGGTGGTATACATTTTCGAAAGGTAAACCGATATAATATGTAAAATGGAATGTTTGTTCATCATCAATGGCAATCACTGTATTCCCCATTCTGTCAGTTATGTTACCAGTAGGGTATGTTTCTTTTTAAGTCATATACATTTAGTGAATATTTTATGTATATGACCCACCAAACTGGGTGTGTTACAAATTAAACTTATCTGATCTCTTAAACACGCCACATATATTTCATTTTTTAGCAAACTGTAAAGGCTAAATATATATTTTATAAAGTTTTGGTTTTATTCTTTCTGAAAATGAAAATTTCAGTTCCTTAAAGTATTTTACTCGTCTTTTCAGACTTTTGCAGCCAATGTGTTTGGAATTCTACAGTCCATCAAGGCCCGTGAGGAAGGCAAGGAGAAACATCACACAGAACCTCACACTCCCTCAGTGGTATGTAACATTTGCTTATGAAACATTTATCCTGTCATGTTGATTTCACTAATACAGCTTAAATCATAAAGCATTACACTGCCCTGATCCTTTAAACACTAGGTTCAGTTGTTTTCCATAATTTTAGGCTATTTACAGCATCACTTTAGTTTGACATAATGAAGATGCCAGAATGTATGTGTTCATTCAGTCTTTCAAGTGTCTTTGACTTTGCATTAAGGTCTTTTTCTCAAACAGTACTTCTTTTTAGAGTTGAACTTTTACCTATTTATAAACTGTAAAGAAGTGTTTGAAATTTCTGATTCAATTTTACCTTTATTATGCCAAAATCTAAAGGTCGAAGTTTTTACTAGATGTCATGTACAGCTTCATTTTCGTCAAAGCACTGACAAGAACATCTAATTAATGTTTTACCATTTCTTTAGCCTACTGTTATTTCTTGTCTGTTTATAGCCCCAACAGCGTGTTCCACCTGTAGCTGCCTACAGCAGATATGACCAGGAAAGATTTAAAGGAAAAGAAGGTAAGTGTATGTTTAATTATTAAACAAAAAATGAATGATGTCAGTGCACATTTGTTTGGACATAATTCAATGGTAAATGATTCATAATTGTATTGAATTTATGTGCATGTTTTTAGTAACTACTTACTTGTTTTTTCATGACTTATTGTTATGATCAGCTGAAATGTTCTATTTTCTTAATGATCTTCATGTTTGTATCTCAGTAATGTTCCTGTAACTGTACTGAAAATGAGAAATTTCAATGTCACTATTTCTTGTTTAGAAACTGAGGGATTTAAGATCGATACTATGGGAACCTATCACGGAAAAACTCTAAAGTTTGTGACGGAAGGCGGTGGAGCCAGCCAGAAAAAGCAAATGGAAGAACGAGAGCCACGGCGACATGCACCCCCTCAACAGAACCATGTCTCACATCATCCACCCTCCACCCCTGTCACCCCGGGATCTCGTCCAATCTCCCAGGCCAGGCCCCCTCCCAACCAGAAAAAAGGTATTCATTATAGACAGCAGTTTGGTATAAGCAGGTAATTTGTTAACAAGCAACTCCAAAGTTTTTTCAAAATTGAACAGGAATTAAAATAGTAAGTGATATGATTTATAAATGTACTCTGTTGAGTTTATATTTCTAGTAATATGACACACAAACAAATGATATGTGGATTAGTTTTGTATGAGTACACCTGTACTAACAAGATGGCATTACTTGGTAGGATCTCGGACACCCATCATTATCATACCTGCTGCCACCACCTCTATCATCACCATGTTCAACGCCAAAGACATCCTCCAGGATCACAGGTACCTGTATTGTCATTGAATGGATGTATCAGTAACAGTATGAATTAACATGATTCTGACAAGGAAAATAGCATTAGCCTCAGCCAAGGAGAATTATCTCAATGTGTTTAAAAAAGCTGAACAAGCTAACCTTTTAACAGTTAGTACAGCTTGTTTAAATGTTATTAAAGAACAATTAAATAATATCACAGTACAGTTTGTATGTGGACTTATTTATTATCACAGATTTGTCAGCACAGATGATAAAAAGGCACAAGGCACCAAGCGTGACAATGAAGTGTTGATTCAGCGTCGAAAGGCTGGTAACTTGACTGTCCCCTACAGAATCATAGACAACCCACTCAAGCTCTCACCAGACGACTGGTACAGTTCTATTTAATTTGATACCTAGTATTTTTACTTCATTGAGTACACAATTATGTGACTCTTTATTGAACTATTTTGTACCTTATTAGCTGGTATTATTATCAAATCATATTTTTCACACTCTGTGATTCGCTGAAATAGTGTCACATGATTCCTGATAAAAAATCATATTGACAAGTCATGCAAAAAATAGCTGGTAAAATGTGCTGGATGACTGGGTGTTTCAAAAATATATTGATTATGAATTACCTCCCCTTGGTATTGCCCAATAGTTTGAAATATCTAGCCCGATTTTGAAACAGAACAAATAATATCTGATTGTTAGAATATCAAATTATCATTAGAATTGGTGTATCTGTTTACTTCTGATTGTGTAGTGTTTAAAAGATACAATGACATATTTACCATTGCTTCACAAATCAGTGTTTATCATTTCATCTACAAGTGTTTCTTGTATTCATTGTCTGATAATTAAACATCTGATTATTAAACATCAAAACAGTCATTTTAAAATAAAACTATGACAGCCATTTGATTTTGGTCAGTACATGGTTTTATTTAACTTGAAAAAAATATCAACTTCAGACTTCGTCCTCGCTCGATATTTTTGTTCAGGCCAGTAAAACTATGTATCGACCTTATCAAACTTCCAATTTATCAGCTGGTATTACTGTGTAATATTAATTACTTGAAATTTATCAGCTGGTATTACTGTTTAATATTAATCACTTGTAATTTATCAGCTGGTATTACTGTGTAATACTAATTACTTGTAATTTATCAGCTCGTATTACTGTGTAATACTAATTACTTGTAATTTATTAGCTTGTATTACTGTGTAATATTAATCACTTGTAATTTATCAGCTCGTATTACTGTGTAATACTAATCACTTGTAATTTATCAGCTGGTATTACTGTGTAATATTAATCACTTGTTATTTATCAGCTGGTATTACTGTTAAATGTTTTATGATTATAATGTAAGTGTCACTACAATTTAACTCCAGGGACAGAGTTGTAGCAGTGTTTGTTCAAGGACCAGCATGGCAGTTCAAGGGATGGCCATGGGATGGTGTACCTACAGAAATCTTCTCTAGGAGTAAGTATTACACTTAACTCTGTAGAAAAACACAAGGTAGCATGAAAACCTAGATATTAAATATATGATCTGCTTCACAAATTTACGCAGAAGGCAGTTCTTAGGTATACATCATTTACACTCAAAAAATTCCAGTTTATTCTTTATATTGATGTGATTTTGACCATATCTGTTATGTAGCTGTATTATGGTACAGTCAGTTCTATTACGGCTTCTAATGAATTTGATTTGTGAGTTCAAGATTCATTTTGTGGACTTCAGTCACAGTTCCCAAATTTAACAACATGCTAAACTCTGCCCCCCCCCCCCCCCCCCCCCCCCCCCTCCCCAAAAAAAAAAAAATATGAGCAAATGTACAAGATTTGTTGATGTAATGCATTGTCCTTCCATACTCGTTTGCAATAAAAAAAATATAGTTTGGTTCATTTCTATTTCTTGTTCCTGTTGTCGTTAAATAAGATTTTAATTATACGTTTCAGTCAAAGCTTTCCATCTGAAGTGGGCAGAACTTCCTATTGACAACAATGTAAAAAAGTGGGATGTGTATGTTGTCTCCCTGGATAGAAACAAGCGCCATCTGGACCGTGCAAACCTGCAGCAAGTCTGGGAGATCCTTGACAAGTAAGTCTTCCCAGTATTATAACATACCACAACAATAACCACATGCTTTCGTGTTGGAAATTGTGTTCAAGTGTACTCATCCGTGATGACCTTCACACGTCTGTGATGACATTCATATATCCGTGATGACCTTCACACGTCTGATTACCTTCACACATCTGTGATTACCTTAACATGTCTGTGATGACCTTCACACATCCGTGATGACCTTCACATATGTTGTTGATTGATGTGTTATTTTATCTACTCAATACAGATGACTCTTGTCATCATAAGGAATGCTACATTCTTGAAAAAATGATTTTTTTTTCATTTGCATGTTTTTTTATACTAGGATCATAATTATGGAATATAATTATACTTATCTGCTTCAGGTACATGGCCAAGCACAAGCCTCATCTGAGACACTGAGAGGAGGACATCACCACAGACATGCACGACGCTGGTGAACTCAGCAACTTTTACAACAGTCTTTGTATGGCAGCATGGCAGGTTCAGAATGATAATGACATTAAATGATGTGCTACCTAGGAGGAACTAGAAATTGACGTTATTGACAGTTTTTCCAACCTGCACGTGATGGTTTGGATCAGGGAAATGTTTTGATATGGTTTTGGGCAGGTTCCAGCATTGTGATGAATTATCAATTCTTAGGTCAATGAGCTGTATCTAAGATGCTTTGAACACTGAGTGTTATAATAGTGACGCCTAGTTAACATGAACTTGAGTGATCAATATTTAATGTCTCCTACAATTACCACAGAAACATTCTTCTGATATTAGGAGTATATGCGTTTTTTGTTCAGAACTCTTTGGCCAGCTTAGTCTAGCAACCCCCCACAATTTATCATCTGTTCCTTCAATTTGTTCATCTGTGGTATGACAGTTCTAGTTAACTAGATAATTCCATAATCCCTGTATTATTTACCATTTGTCTGGGAAAAGTATCCTGGTAAATTTACAAGCCCCCAAAAAAATCTCAAAAATGAATTACTACACCTTTCCTCTGTACATCAAGCTAGTGAACGTGTACATGATGACTTTACTACCAAACAAAAACCAGTTCCTCGGACGCAAAGGTGTAGGTTAAGTATTTTCATTTTCCATCAATTTTATATGTGGATATAATTATCGGAAAGTTGAAGAATCGATTGATGTGATGCTGATGAGACAAGTATTAAGAGTTACGTCCCTTGGGCCTATAATGAAATGATAAATGGCTCCTTTAATAAATTTGTTTTAATAAAGGACGCTATCAAAGCAAATCCTTCACCTTTTCTGTCTGTCAGCTTTCTTAATGATTAAGTAAATAAATCACAAGCTTCTCAAATTCTAGAAAAAATAGTTGTTTCCCCATTTATATTGATGACATCTGTTTTAAGTTGGAAAAATGGAATTGAAATATAAACAATCAATTTTACTGCCCGTCAACTTTTGATATTGAGTTTATTTTGTATAATGTAACTTTAAACATGGTTTATGTTGTCATACAGTTTACAGTTGATTTACATGTAAAATGGCTATATACGTATATGAAAGATACAGATAAATAATATCGGATCTAAAGTGACATCTATCTATCAATTCATGAAAAATGACAATGGAAATGTAAGTTTGGAATCATGTGGAATGTTTAATATAGTTTTGTACAGAATACAATGTATTGTTTGTACTTAACGCCATTATATCTTTGTTCGATATGTACTGTTAGAATGTGCTATACTTGTGATATGAGAGTGTGATGATGAGAATATACTGATATGTATGGTGTGTTTGTTGGTAATTACCAAATAGTGACAATTAAGTGAGAAAGGTCTAAAAGTTATCAGCTGTGTATTAAATTGTACATATATTCAGCTGTTTTAAAAAATAAACTGTGCTTTTTTGACAATATTTTTGTTGTATCTTATGTTTTTTTACCAATGCCTAAACTTACTGAGTCTGACGTCAAATGTAAAGTCCAAGTCCAGATAGTTACCATAGTTAATAAAGGTTTCGATGTGAGTACATGTACATGTACTTCCGGATGTAAATATCAACAATTTGTAACCCACCTGATCTGAAGCACCAGTGAGCTTATGCCATGTTGCAGCAGTCTAACCATCAACTTTTCTTTTAATACACTAGTCATAAAGGACTGGATGGATTGAAACCAAATTTGGTCAAAACATCCATGGTGAAAGGGGAACTAACTGCATAAATGGTGATTCTGGCCACCCTGGTGTTGGAGCCCAATAGGGTAAACAAGTCCTTTAAATCGCTACTAGTCACAAACAAACGGGGCGGATAGAGTTTGACCAGATTTAATCAGAAGCGTCCTTGGTGGAAGAGGAACAAATTTTGCATAAATGGTGACTGACCCTCCCCCGTAGGGAGATATAATCAGATATCACAATGTGTACAACACAATATATCCGCCATTTGGAATATCGCACAGATTTTAGAGGGAGGAACATTGGAAGAAGAAAGATGAATTCATTTAGAAGTGATTAAACATTAAATAAAACAAGAGCTGATAGTGAAAACCGAACTTCAATTAGGAAGTATTGACGAAACTGACAAGTTGTGGTCCAGTGACTCCTGGAATTAGGGAGTCCTTGGCCGATTGGTTTTGTTTTCTCACTAGACTAGATTATATCAGAAAAGGTAACAAGGGTCTTGTAAAAATCTTACATAATCACCGTTAGATTTGTTGGTCACTTGTCTTTACAATGTCACCACCCAGTTCGTTATAATAGAGTGCCTTTATTTTAATTTGAGACATTAGTTGATTTATTGGGTTTTAAAATAACATACTCTGTCCTCTTCCTTTTGTTGGTTCTCCACAACCTTCTTACTATGGAACGGCGAGTTTTAAAGCAATGTGTCTGGAATGCAGAAATGCACCGACAATATCACAATATAATGTCTGGACGTCTTTTGCTAAATAAGTTGATATCAAGCTCAACTCGAATGGCTGGGATGATGGCCAGGTTAAAGGAACAAGTTCACTTAACTCTATCTTGTGTTTGCTATCAAATCTGGATGACACTTCGAGCTATGTTCTTTCCTGTCCTCTTCTTGATGTAGTCCACCGCCAAATCTACGGTTTCGTGCATTATGTTGTGGCTCTTCCTGTTTTTTCCGTTACTGGAAAGATGGCTTGTATCCCGTGCGGAAGTGGGACACTACCTCCACAACCTACCATTTAGATCCTCTGCCATTCATTGCTGATATGGACTGGCAGGTGACACAAGCCCCGAAGGATGTCATTAATGGTTCAATTCTCCACATTTTTATACCAATCGCGTCCCTCTCGATTAGATTCAATATACATGTACAACAATGTACAATATATTCCCCATTTTCACTATTTTCAGCTGTTATTCTCCTCTATCCCATGTACTTCCCTCTTTTCTTTGTTGCGGTGACCTTCCCTCATTGCTAGATATGTATAGATCCAATGTCATGTTTCCCAACAACACGTGTTCTAGGTGATTTGGCTCATTTTAACACAGCCCCAGTTTTTGATACTGATGTTGTCACATACCACTTTCGTCTTGTTCATGTCGACACTTTGTCACCTTTAACTCCTCTACAACTGCGGACAAGGTAAATTACAAATTAAGGGAAGAACTACGGTCCTTCGAATCCTCACCAACCCCTGGTTGATAGATGCCCAATCTTATACTTGGTCTCCGAGTCTCTCGCTCCGTTGCCGAGATTAATTAATTCCCAGGATTACAACTATGAAAAAGTGTACGGTCTCATCATTGGACTCATCATTTCTGTAAGTTGCACCAATTAGTGTACCTGCGATTATCAGCGGCGTCCGTCTGACCTTATAAAATAGCTCAGCTTGCGTGAGACAGAACCACAGATAAGTGAGACCCAGTCATTTTGATCAATCGGATGATGTCCCTTTTGTGTTACCAGTATATGGAAATTACAAATCCTGGGACTCCTCTCTGCAAGGTTTTGTCTGAGTCACTTTCAGCTGTGAAAGATGCCATTGGGATTATACCGTCATTACTCAACAATAAAATGGTCTTAAACTTGTTCTTTGTCCCCGGGTTCTACTTTGAAACAAAAACTTCCTCTGGATTCTTCATACGCCCTTGTACGATCAGTCTCTTATCTTTTTGCAAATGAGTCTCCAGTCTCCTCGGCAGTTTTGAGCAGTTCTTGTAGATCTTGTGGGGTGCATTATTGCTTTAGTTATGGGCCTGATACTGACATCACTCTCTTAGTTCGAGGTATTTTATCAAGTTTTAAAGCGGACGTTTTTCTTCTATTACCTTTGAATATTGGCCCAAGAGCTCATATTTGTTTTGCAGTGCGCTCCTTTAATGTTCACGGTAATAATTCTTTGTTGTCTCCACGTCTCGACTTCCGAAACAGCCAGAACGGTAATAATTCTCTGTTCTCTCCACGTCTCGACTTCCGAGACAGCAAGAACGGTAATAATTCTCTATTCTCTCCACGTCTCGACTTCCGAGACAGCCAGAACGGTAATAATTATCTGTTGTCTCCACGTCTCGACTTCCGAGACAGCGCAGAACGGTAATAATTATCTTTTTTCTCCACGTCTCGACTCCCGAGACAGCCAGAACGGTAATAATTCTCTGTTGTCTCCACGTCTCGACTTCCGAGACAGCCAGAACGGTAATAATTCTCTGTTCTCTCCACGTCTCGACTTCCGAGACAGAACGGTAATAATTCTCTGTTGTCTCCACGTCTCGACTTCCGAGACAGCGCAGAACGGTAATAATTTTCTTTTTTCTCCACGTCTCGACTCCCGAGACAGCCAGAACGGTAATAATTCTCTGTTGTCTCCACGTCTCGACTTCCGAGACAGCCAGAACGGTAATAATTCTCTGTTCTCTCCACGTCTCGACAGCTGAGACAGCCAGAACGGTAATAATTCTCTGTTCTTTCAACGTCTCGACTTCCGAGACAGCAAGAACGGTAATAATTCTCTGTTCTCGCCACGTCTCGACTCCCGAGACAGCCAGAATGGTAATAATTCTCTGTTCTCTCCACGTCTCGGCTTCCGAAACAGCGAGAACGGTAATAATTCTCTGTTCTCTCCACGTCTCGGCTTCCGAAACAGCGAGAACGGTAATAATTCTCTGTTCTCTCCACGTCTCGGCTTCCGAAACAGCGAGAACGGTAATAATTCTCTGTTCTCTCCACGTCTCGGCTTCCGAAACAGCGAGAACGGTAATAATTCTCTGTTCTTTCCACGTCTCGACTTCCGAGACAGCCAGAACATTAATAATTCTCTATTCTTTCCACGTCTCGACTTCCGAGACAGCCAGAACAGTAATAATTCTCTGTTCTTTCCACGTCTCGACTTCTGAGACAGCCAGAACGGTAATCATTCTCTGTTCTTTCCACAGAGAGCCAGCCAGGCCCCATTGAGTCTGCCAAGCCAACTTCTCTTCCCTTTCGCGGGTGATTCTTTACAGGAGAGGCTCAAAAGCTCTAAAACGAAGCACCTATAATTAGAGTTGTTAGAATATACGTTTTGAAAAAGAAGGATATTATCCTATATTTACCATTGTATGGCACTGCCACTATATAACCCTACCAATTCAGTTGCGAGTTCACCAGCTTATGAACTGCCAACTGAAATTTGAATTTGAAAATTTCAAAAAAAAATCGCACGACAAATAAAAAATCGCAGATGGTAAATATAAGCATTGAACGGCTTTCAGTTGGCATTCATAGTCAATATGAATGCCAACTGAAAGCCGTTCAATGCTTAAGTGTACTGCAAAAGACTAATATGATATTTACATTTCATAGGGATACAAAGAATATTAATTACTGATGGCCATCTGTTTTCATTAAATACCTCAGCGACATGATACAATTATTCCGATGCTTTATTGTAGGTCTGCGTTTTTTCGTACTGTTAATCAATATTTCCAGAATAATCCGTTATTATTTACAAAGCTGAGAGATCAGGACCTGAATAGCAGGAAATGTAGACATGAAATACTAGTAATTCTAGCTAGTCTACTTATCAAATCCGACAGTTTTTGTATCTAGAGCAATCTTGTACAACTAAAACGAGAGACAACCCAATGAATGGTGGCCCCTACGGGACTGGGACGATCCCCAGAGGGTTATTTTCAAGATAACGTCTACCTTATTTTATTTAAAACGCTTTTTTGAAATGATGAGTATACAGGTTTCATGCTATTTGAAGAAGCTAAACAAGATTGTTGCTTCCCAGTGACTCCAGGTCGACGTTCCGTGTGGGTAAAGTGTAAGAATTATATAAATTTAATATAATACGTGTACACAGCAGTTTCCTGTACCAAACAGTGCGACAGGGGGCCATAAAGTGCACAAAAACACGTACCAATGCCATTTAAAGTAATACAGACGTGGTGCTGGCTAATCGATATTTTCTATTTCATAAATCATGGAATATTTATAATGTACTACATTAATATAGGCGTGTAGGGCCAATGAGACATCTATATTTTATTGTTCTGATCTATAACAGTCTGGTCACAGCCTTGTCTGGCTGTATACGTCAATTAAAGCACTTCTCCATTAATGCCAGTTGGCTCTGGTCCGACATCCCGTGGTGACAGCCTCCAGAGCTTCGTGGTCACACCTGACATGCTGCTTTACAAAGTATTGA
Source organism: Pecten maximus (assembly GCF_902652985.1). Classification (NCBI taxonomy): domain Eukaryota; kingdom Metazoa; phylum Mollusca; class Bivalvia; order Pectinida; family Pectinidae; genus Pecten; species Pecten maximus. The sequence continues at coordinate 20,870,203 of NC_047016.1, read as the reverse complement.
AGTACATGTACTTAACCATGCCGTCTGTTAATGGGGTACATACAGTCATTAAGTATGTACGTGTATGTATTTACTGATATGTGACATTCAATGAGACTTACATGACTTAGAATGATACTGGTTTTCTCGATGCATGACATTGCTTCTATATTTTCATCCATGATATATATCAATGACGTTGGTGACGTCATGATATTTACGGCATATACATACATACAATAAATCATTGTGTCCATAATATGTTATAAAAATGAATTCACGAAATAGTTTCATGGGGATGAGAAACAAAAACCCTATATACAAAACGTTAGGTTTGTTGTTACATCAAAATTACAAATTCTAAATTCGTCTTGCAGTCCAGAAGGAAAAGCCATCCTTCAATGACGGGATTGTACATGTGGTGATGCTTGGTTATGGAAATGGGAGGTATTGTTTTCAGTCATAATTTATATTTCCTATTGATTGCTATTTAAACCTGTATTTTGAATGTGTCTTGCTGTCTCGAAGGGGAAAAACAACATAATGTAAGGAAATGATTGGAACGGGGACATTTTTCAATCACAAGGTATTCTTCCTATTGATTGCTATGTATATAATGGTAATTGTTCCAAACTACGTAAGTAATTTCCAGTATTAACTACCAAATGCCCGAAAGTCCATATCGCCATACATATCTCCTTGGATGTACAATGATTGTACCGTCAAATTCCTCCACATATTTAACTACGGAAGCCCCGGAGGGAAACATGAAAAACCGGAACCAACATGTCCGTGTATTACAGCTATCAAGCACAAGGGCTCCAGTATGGTATGTATTCTGATGTTTGCGTTAGTTTTGATAAAGACTAGGAAACCGCGGAATGAACACGTCTTCTGTTTAAGATCAGTGGACTAAGGCATGCTGTACTCGACTGTTGATCGAAAGAGGCGACTTAATTGACCACTGATTGCGAAATTTGGACATTCTTCTGTGTCGTTTGCCAAGAGGTCACTGGAGAGACAGAGCTGGTCCACTGTTCTGATCACAATACTTTGGATCTTTTTATTTTTCTTTATCTATCTATCTGTACACTGTTTTTCTGTTGTTGTCCCCAGGTCACCTGTTTTTATATGTGCCTGGATCTAGCGAGGATGTTAATTGCAATACAAATTCGAGAGGTATTGACTTTTCTAATTACAATCGTTTCAACTGACAAGTTCTCTAATGATGGTGAGTTCGTATAAAATATTTTATTACTGGCTATTTACCGGAAAAGATCGAAGCTAGATTGTTCATCAACTTGTTTCCCCGCCACATTTCTGATAAACTAGTCTACTATGATACTACGGGTGTAAAATTGAAAATAGACCCCCGTTGAAAATTGACCCTCAATCAGCTCTCAACGTTGAATATGGACCATGAATGCCGTTGAAAATGTGTCGTGTCGTTAAGAAATGGCAGTTTAAAAGGTCAAATTGCAACGGATGATCTGTTGGAAATTGATGGTCTGTTGAAAAACCGTTGAGAATTTACTGTTAAAAAAAACCTTCACTAATCTACTCCATTTGCGCGATTAATCGAGTCGACAGAGCGGATTTAGTTTCGAAATTGTTAACCATTTGTAATGGGGTCAGTTTTCAACGGCGTTGAATGAAAACTGCTCTGATGGTTCAATTTTCAACGGCATTCAACGTTGAAAACTGGCCCGGGTCAATTTTCAATGAGAGGGTGGGTGGGGTCAATTTCCAATAAGTGGGTGGGTGGATGGATGAATGGATTATGGATAGTAGGTGGATGGATGGATGGAGGATGAATAGGTGGATGGATGGATGGATGGATGGATGGATGGATGACCGATCTCAATATTATTGGCAATAGTAGAGGTCAATATCATCATTAAAAATTTCGGTTTCGGACCGGTCTAAAATGTCTCGAATAGCTCCTTTAACAAAAATTAGTAATCTATGCTACACCAAGTACACGACTGTACTAACCACTACTACACCAAGTACACGACTGTTCTAACTACTACTACACCAAGTACACGACTGTACTAACTACTAACTACACCAAGTACACGACTGTACTAACTACTACTACACCAAGTACACGACTAACTAACCACTACTACACCAAGTACACGACTGTACTAACTACTACTACACCAAGTACACGACTGTACTAACTACTAACTACACCAAGTACACGACTGTACTAACTACTACTACACCAAGTACACGACTGTACTAACTACACCAAGTACACGACTGTACTAACTACTACTACACCAAGTACACGACTGTACTAACTACTAACTACACCAAGTACACGACTGTACTAACTACTACTACACCAAGTACACGACTGTACTAACTACTACTACACCAAGTACACGACTGTACTAACTACACCAAGTACACGACTGTACTAACTACTACTACACCAAGTACACGAATGTACTAACTACTACTACACCAAGTACACGGCTGTACTAACCACTACTACACCAAGTACACGACTGTACTAACCACTACTACACCAAGTACACGACTGTTCTAACTACTACTACACCAAGTACACGACTGTACTAACTACTAACTACACCAAGTACACGACTGTACTAACTACTAACTACACCAAGTACACGACTGTACTAACTACTACTACACCAAGTACACGACTGTACTTACTACTGACTACACCAAGTACACGACTGTACTAACTACTAACTACACCAAATTCACGACTGTACTAACTACTACTACTACACCAAGTACACGACTGTACTAACTACTACTACACCAAGTACACGACTGTACTAACTACTAACTACACCAAGTACACAACTGTACTAACCACTACTACACCAAGTACACGACTGTACTAACTACTAACTACACCAAGTACACGACTGTATTAACTACTACTACACCAACTACACGACTGTACTAACTACTACTACACCAAGTACACGACTGTACTAACTACTACTACACCAAGTACACGACTGTACTAACTACTACTACACCAAGTACACGACTGTACTAACTACTACTACACCAAGTACATTACTGTACTAACTACTACTACACCAAGTACACGACTGTACTAGCTACTACTACACCAAGTACACGACTGTACTAACTACTACTACACAGAGTACACGACTGTACTAACTACTAACTACACCAAGTACACAACTGTACTAACCACTACTACACCAAGTACACGACTGTACTAACTACTACTACACCAAGTACACGACTGTACTAACTACTACTACACCAAGTACACGACTGTACTAACTACTACTACACCAAGTACACGACTGTACTAACTACTACTACACCAAGTACACGACTGTACTAACTACTACTACACCAAGTACACGACTGTACTAACTACTACTACACCAAGTACACGACTGTACTAACTACTACTACACCAAGTACACGACTGTACTAACTACTACTACACCAAGTACACGACTGTACTAACTACTACTACACCAAGTACACGACTGTACTAACTACTACTACACCAAGTACACGACTGTACTAACTACTAACTACACCAAGTACACGACTGTATTAACTACTACTACACCAAGAACACGACTGTACTAACTACTACTACACCAAGTACACGACTGTACTAACTACTACTACACCAAGTACACGACTGTACTAACTACTACTACACCAAGAACACGACTGTACTAACTACTACTACACCAAGTACACGACTGTACTAACTACTACTACACCAAGTACACGACTGTACTAACTACTAACTACACCAAGTACACGACTGTATTAACTACTACTACACCAAGTACACGACTGTACTAACTACTACTACTACACCAAGTACACGACTGTACTAACTATAACTACTACTACACCAAGTACACGACTGTACTAACTATAACTACTACTACACCAAGTACACGACTGTACTAACTACTACTACACCAAGTACACGACTGTACTAACTACTACTACACCAAGTACACGACGGTACTAACTACTACTACACCAAGTATACGACTGTACTAACTACTACTACACCAAGTACACGACTGTACTAACTACTGACTACACCAAGTACACGACTGTACTAACCACTACTACACCAAGTACACGACTGTACTAACTACTAACTACACCAAGTACACGACTGTACTAACTACTACTACACCAAGTACACGACTGTACTAACTACTAACTACACCAAGTACACGACTGTACTAACTACTACCACACCAAGTACACGACTGTACTAACTACTACTACACCAAGTACACGACTGTACTAATTACTGACTACACCAAGTACACGACTGTACTAACTACTACTACACCAAGTACACGACTGTACTAACTACTAACTACACCAAGTACACGACTGTACTAACTACTACTACACCAAATACACGACTGTACTAACTACTGACTACACCAAGTACACGACTGTACTAACTACTACTACACCAAGTACACGACTGTACTAACCACCACTACTACACCAAGTACACGACTGTACTAACTACTACTGCACCAAGTACACGACTGTACTAACTACTACTGCACCAAGTACACGACTGTACTAACTACTACTGCACCAAATACACGACTGTACTAACTACTAACTACACCAAGTACACGACTGTACTAACTACTACTGCACCAAGTACACGACTGTACTAACTACTAACTACACCAAGTACACGACTGTACTAACTACTACTACACCAAGTACACGACTGTACTAACTACTACTACACCAAGTACACGACTGTACTAACTACTACTACACCAAGTACACGACTGTACTAACTACTACTACACCAAGTACACGACTGTACTAACCACTACTACACCAAGTACACGACTGTACTAACTACTACCTACACCAAGTACACGACTGTACTAACTACTACTACACCAAGTACACGACTGTACTAACTACTACAACACCAAGTACACGACTGTACTAACTACTACTACACCAAGTACACGACTGTACTAACTACTACTACACCAAGTACACGACTGTACTAACTACTACACCAAGTACACGACTGTACTAACTACTACTACACCAAGTACACGACTGTACTAACTACTACTACACCAAGTACACGACTGTACTAACTACTACTACACCAAGTACACGACTGTACTAACTACTACTACACCAAGTACACGACTGTACAAACTACTACCACACATAGTACACGACTGTACTAACTACTAACTACACCAAGTACACGACTGTACTAACTACTACTACACCAAGTACACGACTGTACTAACTACTACTACACCAAGTACACGACTGTACTAACTACTAACTACACCAAGTACACGACTGTACTAACTACTACTACACCAAGTACACGACTGTACTAACTACTTACTACACCAAGTACACGACTGTACTAACTACTAACTACACCAAGTACACGACTGTACTAACTACTAACTACACCAAGTACACGACTGTACTAACTACTACTACACCAAGTACACGACTGTACTAACTACTAACTACACCAAGTACACGACTGTACTAACCTACTACTATCACCAAGTACACGACTGTACTAACTACTACCACACCAAGTACACGACTGTACTAACTACTACTCACAAGTACACGACGGTACTAACTACTACTACACCAAGTTACACGACCTGTACTAACTACTACTACACCAAGTACACGACTGTACTAACTACTTACTACACCAAGTACACGACTGTACTAACTACTACTACACCAAGTACACGACTGTACTAACCACTACTACACCAAGTACACGACTGTACTAGCTACTACTACACCAAGTACACGACTGTACTTACTACTGACTACACCAAGTACACGACTGTACTAACTACTACCACACCAAGTACACAACTGTACTAACTACTACTACTACACCAAGTACACGACTGTACTATCTACACCAAGTACACGACTGTACTAACTACTACCACACCAAGTACACGACTGTACTAACTACTACTACACCAAGTACACGACTGTACTAACTACTACTACACCAAGTACACGACTGTACTAACTACTAACTACACCAAGTACACGACTGTACTAACTACTACTACACCAAGTACACGACTGTACTAACTATTACTACTACACCAAGTACACGACTGTACTAACTACTACTACACCAAGTACACGACTGTACTAACTACTACTACACCAAGTACACGACTGTACTAACTACTACTACACCAAGTACACGACTGTACTAATTACTACTACTACACCAAGTACACGACTGTACTAGCTACTACTACACCACGTACACGACTGTACTAGCTACTACTACACCAAGTACACGACTGTACTAACCACTACTACACCAAGTACACGACTGTACTAACTACTACCACACCAAGTACACGACTGTACTAACTACTACTACACCAAGTACACGACTGTACTAACTACTACAACACCAAGTACACGACTGTACTAACTACACCAACTACACGACTGTACTAACTACTACTACACCAAGTACACGACTGTACTAACTACACCAAGTACACGACTGTACTAACTACTACCACACCAAGTACACAACTGTACTAACTACTACTACTACACCAAGTACACGACTGTACTATCTACACCAAGTACACGACTGTACTAACTACTACCACACCAAGTACACGACTGTACTAACCACTACTACACCAAGTACACGACTGTACTAACCACTACTACACCAAGTACACGAATGTACTAACTACTACTACACCAAGTACACGACTGTACTAACTACTGACTACACCAAGTACACGAATGTACTAACCACTATTACACCAAGTACACGACTGTACTAACTACTACTACACCAAGTACACGACTGTACTAACTATTACTACTACACCAAGTACACGACTGTACTAACTACTACTACACCAAGTACACGACTGTACTAACTACTACTAAGTACAACGACTGTACTAATTACTACTACTACACCAAGTACACGACTGTACTAACTACTACTACACCAAGTACACGACTGTACTAACTACTACTACACCAAGTACACGACTGTACTAACTACTACTACTACTACACCAAGTACACGACTGTACTAATTACTACTACTACACCAAGTACACGACTGTACTAGCTACTACTACACCACGTACACGACTGTACTAGCTACTACTACACCAAGTACACGACTGTACTAACCACTACTACACCAAGTACACGACTGTACTAACTACTACTACACCAAGTACACGACTGTACTAACTACTACCACACCAAGTACACGACTGTACTAACTACTACTACACCAAGTACACGACTGTACTAACTACTACTACACCAAGTACACGACTGTACTAACTACTACTACACCAAGTACACGACTGTACTAACTACTACTACACCAAGTACACGACTGTACTAACTACTACTACACCAAGTACACGACTGTACTAACTACTACTACACCAAGTACACGACTGTACTAACTACTACTACACCAAGTACACGACTGTACTAACTACTACTACACCAAGTACACGACTGTACTAACTACTACTACACCAAGTACACGACTGTACTAACTACTACTACACCAAGTACACGACTGTACTAACTACTACTACTACACCAAGTACACGACTGTACTAACTACTACTACACCAAGTACACGACTGTACTAACTACTACTACACCAAGTACACGACTGTACTAACTACTAACTACACCAAGTACACGACTGTACTAACTACTACTACACCAAGTACACGACTGTACTAACTAGACATGTACACGACTGTACTAACTACACCAAGTACACGACAGTACTAACCACTACTACACCAAGTACACGACTGTACTAACTACTACTACACCAAGTACACGACTGTACTAACTACTGACTACACCAAGTATACGACTGTACTAACTACTACCACACCAAGTACACGACTGTACTAACCACTACTACACCAAGTACACGACTGTACTAACCACTACTACACCAAGTACACGACTGTACTAACTACTACTACACAGAGTACACGACTGTACTAACTACTACTACACCAAGTACACGACTGTACTAACTACTACTACTACACCAAGTACACGACTGTACTAACTACTACTACACCAAGTACACGACTGTACTAACTACTACTACACCAAGTACACGACTGTACTTACTACTGACTACACCAAGTACACGACTGTACTAACTACTACCACACCAAGTACACAACTGTACTAACTACTACTACTACACCAAGTACACGACTGTACTAACTACTACTACACCAAGTACACGACTGTACTAACTACTACCACACCAAGTACACGACTGTACTAACCACTACTACACCAAGTACACGACTGTACTAACCACTACTACACCAAGTACACGACTGTACTAACTACTACTACACCAAGTACACGACTGTACTAACTACTGACTACACCAAGTACACGAATGTACTAACCACTATTACACCAAGTACACGACTGTACTAACTACTACTACACCAAGTACACGACTGTACTAACTACTAACTACACCAAGTACACGACTGTACTAACTACTACTACACCAAGTACACGACTGTACTAACTATTACTACTAAACCAAGTACACGACTGTACTAACTACTACTACACCAAGTACACGACTGTACTAACTACTACTACACCAAGTACACGACTGTACTAACTACTACTACTACTACACCAAGTACACGACTGTACTAACTACTACTACACCAAGTACACGACTAACTAACCACTACTACACCAAGTACACGACTGTACTAACTACGAACTACACCAAGTACACGACTGTACTAACTAGACCATGTACACGACTGTACTAACTACACCAAGTACACGACTGTACTAACTACTACTACACCAAGTACACGACTGTACTAACCACTACTACACCAAGTACACGACTGTTCTAACTACTACTACACCAAGTACACGACTGTACTAACCACTACTACACCAAGTACACGACTGTTCTAACTACTACTACACCAAGTACACGACTGTACTAACTACTGACTACACCAAGTACACGACTGTACTAACCACTACTACACCAAGTACACGACTGTTCTAACTACTACTACACCAAGTACACGACTGTTCTAACTACTACTACACCAAGTACACGACTGTACTAACCACTACTACACCAAGTACACGAATGTACTAACCACTACTACACCAAGTACACGACTGTACTAACCACTACTACACCAAGTACACGACTGTACTAACCACTACTACACCAAGTACACGACTGTTCTAACTACTACTACACCAAGTACACGACTGTACTAACTACTGACTACACCAAGTACACGACTGTACTAACTACTACCACACCAAGTACACGACTGTACTAACCACTACTACACCAAGTACACGACTGTACTAACCACTACTACACCAAGTACACGAATGTACTAACCACTACTACACCAAGTACACGACTGTACTAACTACTACTACACCAAGTACACGACTGTACTTACTACTGACTACACCAAGTACACGACTGTACTAACTACTACCACACCAAGTACACGACTGTACTAACTACTACTACTACACCAAGTACACGACTGTACTATCTACACCAAGTACACGACTGTACTAACTACTACCACACCAAGTACACGACTGTACTAACTACTGACTACACCAAGTACACGACTGTACTAACTACTACTACACCAAGTACACGACTGTACTAACTACTACTACACCAAGTACACGACTGTACTAACTACTACTATATCAAGTACACGACTGTACTAACTACTACTACACCAAGTACACGACTGTACTAACTACTACTACACCAAGTACACGACTGTACTAACTACTAACTACACCAAGTACACGACTGTACTAACTACTACTACACCAAGTACACGACTGTACTAACTACTAACTACACCAAGTACACGACTGTACTAACTACTACTACACCAAGTACACGACTGTACTAACTACTTCTACACCAAGTACACGACTGTACTAACTACTACTACACAGAGTACACGACTGGACAAATTTGCAGTTATATACTACTATATACCAGTACCACCTTAATATTCAAACAACTAATAAAACGACGACGTTGAAGACACACTGACAGGTAAACTAAATAACATTCTACCAGAATTTGGTATTTGGAATTTGGAACGTTGAATTTGTGTCCTTGGACCAGTTGAAAGCTCACTGACGTTGTTGAATGGAAGCTGTCAATCTCAGAAAGCTTAATGATCTGATGAAAAACCTATTCCATGAACAGGGACCCGTCATGAATTTCCAACCTCTATATTTTAACCTTTCTATATTTATATATGTATATGTAACGTTATTAATCAAACGAGAGATGGGAATGTGTGCCAAGATCCTGTCGTATAAAGGGGAAATGTCTGCTCAATATAATGACATATTATTTAGTAAATGTGCCCGTGTAGAGGATAATGGCCCATATATGTTGTGTTTAATTATCTCTGTAACTTCTGTATATTCTAACCTCGTTAATTACATTTCTCTCACATATAGACTTTAATTTTCTAGCAGGTGCTGTTTATTGCTATGTACACACGTTGATAAACATCTTTATGATTAATATTCTGTATGCCACATACTTGACGGTGGAAATAAATGACATATTCACTGTACTGTTCAGTTACGTAATCTTTTACCGTCAAGACTCAATATTAGTTCATTAAAATCCACGTATGTGGTATAAAATGTTCGTCAAAACAGGTGTATCCACATATAGCCTAGTCATAGATTATCATGACAGCGAGTGTACAGAAAGTTACCCTAGAATACCTATTGATGAGTAGACAAGGCATAAACTCATGAACATTTCGGCTAGGTACATTAAGTAATAATTGTTTGTCAGTCTGTCAACCATAAGTAGAGACTTGTCTCCTCGTACTGCTGGTATATGATATATTTTCTCTCAGTACGATCTACTGCCGATCAAATAGACGTCTGTGGAATTACTGATTGTCTTCTTCGTATTGTCATTAAGTAACACAATGGCATTTCACGATATTATGTTGGTCATCTTCGTTTCCATATTTAAGAAACATTCAAACATAACGATATCCATGTTTTCATTATTAGTTTTGTTCTTTAATTGACAGTGTGACAGTGTACGGTATAAATGTTTATTTTTAGCTTTGAAACAGAGTAACACTTGTCTCATTCTAACTTGAAACGCTATACTCCTTGTCGTGCCCATTAGGAAGGAAGATATGATTGGATCTCCGCTTTACCGGTGTTCAGTACATTGAGACGTACAATTGTATTGCATTCAATACGGTTTAAACGGTCGCTGTCACGAGCGGACTACATACTTTTCTACTGCATAAATCATTTTACATAACATTAAACCTTATTCTGTCTGGTGTGAGTAGTGCGAACAATTGTATCAGGTATTTCTATACATGTAATGGTGACAAAAGTTTAGAAATTAAAGAAACGTATTATGATATCATCCATCAATGAATTTAATTGTACAACCCAATGATTTTCCTCTCCTCTTATAAATTTAAGTGTACATTCTCCTTTGTTCAAGTAAATGTCAGATTTCGTTTAATAATAATTTCTTGTAAAAACTGCAAAAATACTAAATCTATTCTTTTGTTTGTTCAAAGTTGATAAAATGATGCAGCCTTTATTATGTTAACAAGTACCGTGTGTATCTTTTCGATAACGACATATTGAGAGAGAGAGAGAGAGAGAGAGAGAGAGAGACAGAGACAGAGACAGAGACAGAGAGACAGACAGAGACAGAGAGACAGACAGAGAGACAGAGACAGACAGACAGAGACACAGAGACAGACAGACGGACGGACGGACGGACGGACAGACAGACAGGCAGACAGGCAGGCAGGCACGTTTGTATTGTGAGCCGTGACTAGAAAGTGGTTCCAGTGTTCTGTACAGTTTTTTTTTTAATTTTTTTTCTTTGTTTATTTTTAGGAGTTTAATGTCGCAACAGCCAGGGTCATGAAGACGGATGTCAAGGAGACACTAACATCCAGGGTCATGAGGACGGATGTCAAGGAGACAACGACAGCCAGGGTCATCTGAGAACGAATGTCAAGGAGACACTAACAGCCAGGGTCATCTGAGAACGAATGTCAAGGAGACACTAACAGCTAGGGTCATCTCTGGACGGATGCCACGGAGACACCAACAGCCAGGGTCATAGGAAGACGGATTTCAAGGAGACAGCTAAAGAGAAAACTAGAGCAGTGAGGAAAGAAATGAAAGATTTAAAATCTCAAATGCTGAGATGGGGGCCAAACTCTTCAATGTCCGCTAAATAGAAGGCACGGACGGAAATTCACGATTTTTCAGGGCCCCACTTTTAGTCGCCTTCTACGATCAACATGCATGGCAATTCAACCACCTTACTCCAGGGTTCTCCATTGCCTCTGAACAGAACAAACCACTCCAACACTGCAGGGGGTACAGCGTGACAGATTTTCCGGAAGGTCACATGTCTTCTGACTATGTATAATTTAGGCTGGAACCGGAATTGTCGAAGTTCGAGTCATATTCCATAGCTACAAATCCACCATTATTGACCTCAAAGCTTGTAGGTAACCGACGAACACGTCATGAATCACGTGAACACTAAAGTATTTTACAAGTAGCTGGAAACCAGGTCAGGATGACTGTTCTTTCAATTGATGATCATTAAATGTAAGCTATTCTGGTGTCAATGAATTCCTATTACTCACTCGGGAATCGATCACTGTTTGATCGATTGTTTTACAAAAGATGGGTGTTTTTCCTCGAACAATTCCAATCTCCGAGAAAGTAAGAAGAACACGATGAAAATTATCGTTGAGCAATATCCCTTCATATCGAAATACTTCACACATTTATCTCGTAGTGCGTTTACCCTTATTTATTTATTTATTTATTTGTTTGTAACTTATTCCATAAGATAGCAATTAAAATCTTACACATGCTGAAAACACCACCACTAATACGTTCATATTGGTCATACCAGCTGAGACACTCTCTAACTCAAAGGTATGTTTGATACGTGTGCGCTGGTATGATTCTATGGGAACCAATCAACATTAGATGTTATATACGTTTTTTTCGTCTATTCCGAAATTTACAGCCAAGTACTAAGTAAAAGAAATTTTAAAATTCGGTAATTAAAGCCAAAATGTAAAAATTAGACCAAACCAATTCAGTATGTACACCTCCAAGCGTATATGGCCGATAAAAGCTGGTGTTTATTTTCCTCAATGGGGTAATATTACGTTGTAAAATCGAGGTTTACGTTAAGGCATGTAACGTTCTCATGATGAAAACAAGGCCAGGGACAACAAAGTCATCGGACATATTAACGAAGGTTGAGCCCGTTAAATGTTACACAGCACAACGAACGATAAATTTCCTACTAAAGATGGCAACCATAACGCATCCCCTATGTCTCAGGTCTGTATCAGTTTATATTTGATCAACAACGAAATATAAACTCCGTCATATAGAGAGCAGATAAGATGAACGTGGGCAATATATATCTATGTCAAGACAACACGTCATCTTTATATTTGAAGGTGAATCATAAGACAGTTTTAATTATTATAACCCTATCAGTTAGGTGTATGGAACGCTTTTGACCTTCATGATCAACTAGGTGTATGGAACGTCTATGACCCTGTCAGTTAGGTGTATGGAACGTTTGTGACCCTATAATCTAGGTGTATGGAACGTTTGTGACCCTATAATCTAGGTGTATGGAACGTTTGTGACCCTATAATCTAGGTGTATGGAACGTTTGTGACCCTATAATCTAGGTGTATGGAACGTTTATGACCCCGTCAGTTAGATGTATGGAACGTTTATGAACCCACCAGTTAGATGTATGGAACGTTTATGACCACGTCAGTTAGGTGTATGGAACGTTTATGACCCCGTCAGTTAAGTGTATGGAACGTTTATGACCACGTCAGTTAGGTGTATGGAACGTTTGTGACCCTATAATCTAGGTGTATGGTACGTGTATGACCCTATCAACTAGGTGTATGGAACGTTTGTGACCCCGTCAGTTAGGTGTATGGAACGCTTAGAAATTAACCAAGAAAACGCACATGAATGATGTCACGATCGTTGTTAGGAATTGATCACTTGGATCACTTCTACTACAGAAAAGAAACAATATAGCTATATATGGAGTGTTTATACAAAGCTATGCACTATCATTATGTTTTAATTGGTAGTTGACGAACACATATAGACAAATGATAGTTCTTCTGTTATGATTAGTATTTAATAGAAATTCACACAATAGTTCATTGTACAACACAATTATACAAAACCCTATTTGGCTGACAATAATTTCAAAAAATGTAAAGGCCTATTATTTTATATCATGAAGGTGACGATTATCGTTTTTTATTGTGTAAAATCGGAATTCAAACACGAAATGGTGTTCAAAAATAGTGGAAGAAGAAATACGTTTTTTTTTAATATTGAAACTATAAGGTTTGTACAATAAGGCGCCCTAAAGGATACACACTCTGTAGGTTTAAAGATAATTATCAAATTATCTGTCCCGTATTTGGTTTCTGACATTCTTTCTTCAAGCCTCCACAAGTTACACAGTATTGACATGCAATGCCATGACTGTATTTCTGTTGTTTTTATAATTGAATCTGTGCCGTAAGAAACATGTAAAACACAGCATATTACTTCAACCAAAAAGACAGACATCCTGTGGCGCATGTAATGAAGTGTTTGATAGGAAGCCATATACTGGCAGGTCTCTATCCAGGATTAAGTACTCGTGAAGCCAAATGTCTTTCTTATTAATATACACACCAAATGATTCTGATGGAGGAGGTGAACTCCAGTCATTTAGACCAATACTTTCCACTTATATATGTAAGAATACTGAGATTGGTAATAGGGAGAAATCACCATTACTCCAAACGAATGTAACCTGTGTACATCCATTAACAAATCCGAGTTCTGACGAAGCTAGCACTTAATATTCGAATTGCCAAGTAGTGAGAAACTTGTTAAAAATAATCGCCTTGGCGAATACAAAATCACAGAAACAATGTACACCTGGTTGCTGAAGTTGTAGATCAATATGGATTAATTTGTGTTAAGAGCCCCTTGGATAGAGATGAATTCGGGGATAATCCCTCAATATATTAGATATATATACTGTTAAACAACTCATCCCGAATGTGCACTAGTCTAGAATGATCGTACCTAGTGTCAGCTTTACTACCCTCAGGTCGGATGTGATGGACGACCCAGATATTGAGAACACTCCTGACTGTATTAAAACGAATTTAGTACAATCTGAACAATAAAACTTAAGGTATCCAGCCATGAAATATTTGTTATTGTCTTGGATCTGTTATTTACCTAAATCTTTAGTCGTCTACAACTGCGCACATCGTACAGTTCTACAAGGACCCCGAATAAAAATCGGTTAGAATCATGTCTACCTCGTGTTTGATAACAGTTGATGATGGCTACAATGTCCCGTAGGTACTTACTCGCGTAAGGTTACTAATAATATTATTCTTGTACCCTGAAAAAAAATAGACATAAAAACGCATTGCTGAATAAACTACTGCTAGTATTATACCATAAAGACACGTCTGTGAAGTCTCTATCCGGTGATTGACAGAACGGTATTATCGCTACTTTCTGCTATCTGTACATCAAGTCTAAACGTTATGAGAAAAATGACATTCGAATATCATTTGGGATTTCTTGGAAATAATCATTGATGGATAATCGTGATATACATAGGAACAATATCATAAATTAAACCGGTGACTTCTATAGGGCGCTGGGTGAATATACTATTTCTATCGTTTTTTTTATGAAAGACAATATGTTTTTATGACGCTGTTTTCGGGTATTGGAAATATATTGAATTATTCACTTTATGTCTAAATAATACGAAGAAAAATAAGAAATAATCATACCCATTTCAGATGATTTATCATAAACATTTTATGTAAGTAATTGCTTGTGACTGTATAATGTCGGCATCTTACAAAACAAAAACAAATACACGCCTCAAACACGAGCTATTCAAATATCATTTTAAGAAAAAAAAAGCACAATGATACCACTATTATGCACCCTATTTCTCACACGTTGACGGTTTTCTCTGGTTTCACGACAAAGACTCAACATCCAACCAAAGACACGGAATGGTATATATCTTACTAGTTCCGTTGATATTATTCAGAAACATTATATTTAAGAATTGTATCTCATTTTGCCTGCGTTTACTATAGAATGCCCACAGTTGGCAACTAACGTTTTCTATGATTTGCGCGACTCGTGCTCCATAGACTAAGTTAATTGCCAACTGCGGTCATACTACCATGTACGCAGCCTCGGTTCTCATAATGAGATAATTACATAACCTGCATTTGATTTACATAGCATTTGTCGTCCATGCAGCTGCAGGCGGTTTCTCCTCCAGAGCACATGGTCTAACTTGTTTATTTTCAGGGTTCTCTGTGTAAATCTGTTAAGTTGGAATTATTGTTCGTAAACTTGTCAGTATCTATCCACTTGTGCTGTTTAAGTATGTTATTATTGAATGCTGTATATAATTATTGACAAAAACGCCAAATGATACGACCATGCTTATTGCTCATTGAAGTGGTGAATTAATTTTACAGCATAAAATGAATCAGGACTGCTATTTCAAGAACCCGTTTATAGTTAGTTTGTATCCACAACAAAATACACAAGTATCACGTCATTAACCCAGCAGATTGTTATGGTAATAAAGAGTGATATAACAATAAAGAGTGATATAACAATATAGAGTGATATAACAATAAAGAGTGATATAACAATAATGAGTGATATAACAATATAGAGTGATATAACAATAATGAGTGATATAACAATATAGAGTGATATAACAATAAAGAGTGATATAACAATAACGAGTGATATAACAATAAAGAGTGATATAACAATAACGAGTGATATAACAATAAAGAGTGATATAACAATAACGAGTGATATAATAATATAGAGTGATATAACAATAAAGAGTGATATAACAATAACGAGTGATATAACAATATAGAGTGATATAACAATAACGAGTGATATAACAATAAAGAGTGATGTAACAATAAAGAGTGATATAACAATATAGAGTGATATAACAATAAAGAGTGATATAACAATAAAGAGTGATATAACAATAACGAGTGATATAACAATTAAGAGTGATATAACAATAAAGAGTGATATAACAATAAAGAGTGATATAACAATAACGAGTGATATAACAATAAAGAGTGATATAACAATAACGAGTGATATAACAATAAAGAGTGATATAACAATAACGAGTGATATAATAATATAGAGTGATATAACAATAAAGAGTGATATAACAATAACGAGTGATATAACAATAAAGAGTGATATAACAATAAAAAATGATATAACAATAATGAGTGATATAACAATATAGAGTGATATAACAATATAGAGTGATATAACAATATAGAGTGATATAATAATATAGAGTGATATAACAATAAAGAGTGATATAACAATATAGAGTGATATAACAATAAAGAGTGATATAACAATAAAGAGTGATATAACAATATAGAGTGATATAACAATAAAGAGTGATGTAACAATAAAAAGTGATATAACAATAAAGAGTGATATAACAATATAGAGTGATATAACAATAAAGAGTGATATAATAATATAGAGTGATATAACAATAAAGAGTGATATAACAATAAAGAGTGATATAACAATAACGAGTGATATAACAATTAAGAGTGATATAACAATAAAAAGTGATATAACAATAAAGAGTGATATAACAATAAAGAGTGATATAACAATATAGAGTGATATAACAATAAAGAGTGATGTAACAATAAAAAGTGATATAACAATAAAGAGTGATATAACAATATAGAGTGATATAACAATAAAGAGTGATATAACAGGAAAGAACAATTAATTGTATTGGTGCCTCTGAAAATGTGATTTATGCATAACACATAAATCTAATTAAATCACACATTACTATGGATGCATTGTTAAAACATTGTTACCAAATACGTGTAGGCGATCTTGAAAATAAGCCTTGAAAATAAGTTGTCGGCCTGGTTGGTAGTACAAACCTACAATGTTTGTTGACCAGATTGGCTTTTGTTGTTAACACTTTAAAATGAAATTTGCTTGATTATCTCTTCCTATGGAACGTCGTTACTTAAGACAACATGTGTTTCCCTTCATAGAATACATTTTGTTGTCAATATATCGAACCGTCGACCTAGCGAACATTTACTTTTGATGGTATCCAGATATACTATAACAAAGAGTTCTTTGACATTTGACATTGTAGCAATACCGCCGGTGTTACGACTGTCTACATGGGTAGATATTGTGAAATCCGAAATAGACAAATCATATTTCATTGTGTTGGCAGGTGATCCTTTGAATATTATGTCATAGTTATGGGGCGATTCTTGAGTGTGGTTTTCATTGTTCTATCGCTGAATAAAAACGTCTTATTAGGGAAGTTTGCATTCTCTGACATCAATGTTGTCCTTTTCTAATGGCAAATTTTGTATAATGAAATATATATGCATTTGACGAAATGATCATTGTTTATTCTCTAATTAGACAAAACAATCCCTTAATGCATGTGTCACTACAAAGAATAAGGAGGAATACGTCATGGTTTCTTGTGAATGCTAAACTATTTCATGTTTCTGTCATCTTTATCGACATAAAATGATATTACCTCTCTTTAGGAGCGCCTCCTCACAATACTCTCATTCTAGGAGTGCCAGGCCACCGACCAAACGTCACAAATTGGCCGTTACATTCGATAGGTATACACCAATCGGACGACTTGATATTATCTAAATTTGACAAGGGAGTGCTTGTGGAAAGTATGGAAGCCGAAAGAAAATTGATTGGTCCCAGTCGTAGACTTTAACAACCTTCTACATATGTTAGCTGTGTGTTTGTATACACATGGGATTTGTGTAATTCACTCGGTGAGACAATTCAAACTCTGTTTTATATCCTAAACAGTTGTGTTGTATCAGATCACACCTCATTAACTGACAGCAATGACGTCATGGATGTTTGACCATTAGGTGAATGTGTCCAGATTGATAGTTCAGCACTCTCGCCTATAACGTATAGTGTCCCAGGCCTCGCTAGTTAATTAATGTAGCCGTGATTAAGGTTTTAATTGTGTATAGAAAAATCAATCGTATGTCTATTAATTCCACGTCTGCATTATAATGAAGATTGCTTCCTTTAATTTAACTTATGAGGTAAATCAGTATGTCTGTATTTTATCATTTGGTTAGATCCCCTTCAATATGTCTAGCTTCCTTCTCTCTATACTTTTTTCTCTAATAGCTCTGGATGGCATGCGACAGGCCACCCGTATGTTGTTCAGTGAGGTAGTCACCAACAAGGAGACCCCGCCTCAACATGTGCGCTCATGGTGCGAAAAACCCAGTAAACTAACCAACAAACGATCATTTCCCTCATGTTTATTTAATTCGTGGTCCCTATACACAAAAATATACAAAACTTAGTCGTCACTTACGAATAATGCAATATTGGGACAGAAAGTACAATTTGTACACTATACCTGATGAAGGAAACCGAAATTCACGTAGTCGGCCAGGTAACTGCCATACCTTTTCACGACCGATCAAAGTCCGGCCACCTAAGCGAAAGGCGTGTGCGTTACCACAACACCACCCAACCCCCAAGAATTGTACGCGCCGTTCTCATTCTGAGAGAAAAAATATTTGAGATTTTGATCTCTTTCACTTATGACCTTTGAGTTGATCGTTCGTCCCTGCGATAGAGTCCCGTAATAAAGGCATACAATGGATTTGATACTACCTGATTGACGCTCAATACTGAATGTGAAACATAACTGTACTATTTCGGTGTCAGTATAATGGGTCCAGAGTGATGTCATAGCAATTTGCCTGCGACATATAATCTAAGTGAAATGGCACTATAAGATGGCACTTAAGTTGGTGCATTCAAGTAATGACCTTTGTGTACTGACCTTAACGCGATGACGAGTCGTTAAATAGTATCAATCCGCGTACCTACATCAAACACACACTACTGATAAGGTGATCGTATACCTGTTACATACTGCCACGGTGACATACGTATTCCCACCCTTACCCTTAGAATGTTAGAAAACTAAGGATAGTGATAGCCTCTCTTACTCGACTCCCTAGAGACGGTTGGTCATTGAAAGCATCATTGAACAGTTCGTCTTATATAGCAAGTGTAGAGTACTATCCCTAAAATAACCTGTAGACACATCAACAAGCAGCGAACACGGACTTCATATCGAACACGGACTTCATATCGAACACGGACTTCATATCGAACAAGGAAACAAAATATTTCCAAATGAGATCATGTCTACCAGGAAACTTTCACGTGGTCTTCATCAACCCGAATCTCTCTTATTTCACCTGGTCTTCGTCAACCTGAATCTCTCTTATTTCACCTGGTCTTCATCAACCTGAATCTCTCTAATTTCACCTGGTCTTCGTCAACCTGAATCTCTCTAATTTCACCTGGTCTTCATCAACCTGAATCTCTCTAATTTCACCTGGTCTTCATCAACCTGAAACTCTCTTATTTCACCTGGTCTTCATCAACCTGAATCTCTCTTATTTCACCTGGTCTTCATCAACCTGAATCTCTCTTATTTCACCTGGTCTTCATCAACCTGAATCTCTCTAATTTCACCTGGTCTTCATCAACCTGAATCTCTCTTATTTCACCTGGTCTTCGTCAGCCTGAATCTCTCTAATTTCACCTGGTCCTCATCAACCTGAAACTCTCTTATTTCACCTGGTCTTCATCAACCTGAATCTCTCTTATTTCACCTGGTCTTCATCAACCTGAATCTCTCTAATTTCACCTGGTCTTCATCAACCTGAATCTCTCTTATTTCACCTGGTCTTCGTCAGCCTGAATCTCTCTAAACATTAAGTTGTTATAGTTTTTCCGCCATTGGTCGATGTCTGTCGTAGACATCGTGATGATGGGAACGAATCCTTGACCATCGAAACAACTGGGACGCGTAAACGCCGCAGGTAGGTGAAACAGGGAAGACACTCTCTAGGGATAAAAAAATAAAAGAAATTATACCGCTTAGTTGTAACGGTTAAGGTAAGCGGCTGATGTTGAAGTTTGGGGCTAAGTGGCGTAATTTACCTCTTATTTATTTTACCAGTGTTTTTGGCCTATTTACTTTTTCTAAATCACCTTCTAGATTTTCATTTACATGAGCTGGAAGGGCTAGAAGGGGGTAAACATCTGTATGATGTTACTAGCATCACTGACGAGTTAATGCATATGTATGTAAAATTTCAGAATAGATGATAAGATATGTTGGAGGTGTCCGCGGTTATTAATGTAAGCTCTGTCTGGTATTTGGCGAAAGTAAGTCCCAGTCGTGATGTATCTTTTACTTCACTTCTGAGGATACTTTTCATCCATCTTATACAAATTGTACTTTAACAGACTCGGGAGAGTACGTCTATTGCATTATAATATTATGACAGAAGAAACACATACGTAGATAAACAGGAAGCAGTGTAAGACAGCCAGCTAATTTGTACCCGTAGGGTCACATACAAATCCTGTACATGCATTTTACATAGGATGATCACTTGGACAAACTCTAAAAAATTCATTTTCAGTTCAAATAAGAATTAACAATATATATTATCAGTTTCCTTTGAAGAATGTTCGACTGGAAGAGTATTTCGTTTGTAAAGAAAAACATGAAATGCTTTCGGCAAGCCATCGTGTTCTCATCCGAAAATCAATCCGACATCAAACGTGTGAGATGACCCTCAGGTCACGACAGGTTGGCTAGTAATTGTCATATTGTCTTTAACGCGAGGTACGAATCTAACCACATGTCGCCGATAGATGCATCCTATTTATAATCACAAAAGTTACGACAACATCGTATATCAGAGATAAGATTACTCTGTAAACGCAAGAACACATTTCGTTCTATTTGCTACAAATCTTAGTGTATATATTTTTGCTAAAATAAGATGTAAATGACATGAATTATATACAGCTGTACATTAACAATATACATATATTGTGTAAGACAAAATTGAACACGTTAGCGTATGGCATGTTTACTCTGCCGAATAATACTTAGCGCCGTATCTCCTCGGTCTGGGATCTCGTTCTATCCCCAAGGGTTTCAATAATACTTTTCTTTACTAATAACCCTCTAATATGTATAAATGACTTGATGCAGACGTTGATGAATTATTGACGCCAGTTTGTAGATACTGTACAGTTACAATCTCAGATGGCTCGATAATTGAATTTTAAATGTCCGAAAATAAAAGTTAAACCTTTCGTTTACGTTGATAAACGTATACGCGTACAGAATACTAGAATATAACATGGATAATGTGTGTGATACGATTCTATCCCGTGTAATATATAACCTGTTGTGTGTGTGATACATTCTGATTCTATCCCGTGTAATATATAACCTGTTGTATGTGATACATAATTATTCTATCCCGTGTAATATATAACCTGTTGTGTGTGTAATACATAAGTATTCTATCCCGTGTAATATATAACCTGTTGTGTGTGTGATACATAATTATTCTATCCCGTGTAATATATAACCTGTTGTGTGTGTGATACATAATGATTCTATCCCGTGTAATATATAACCTGTTGTGTGTGATACATTCTGATTCTATCCCGTGTAATATATAACCTGTTGTGTGTGATACATAATGATTCTATCCCGTGTAATATATAACCTGTTGTGTGTGTAATACATGCTGATTCTATCCCGTGTAA
Organism: Pecten maximus; assembly: GCF_902652985.1. Taxonomy (NCBI): domain Eukaryota; kingdom Metazoa; phylum Mollusca; class Bivalvia; order Pectinida; family Pectinidae; genus Pecten; species Pecten maximus. The sequence goes on along the minus strand of NC_047016.1, from coordinate 20,847,220 downwards.
TATATAACCTGTTGTGTGTGTGATACATAATGATTCTATCTCGTGTAATATATATAACCTGTTGTGTGTGTAATACATTCTGATTCTATCCCGTGTAATATATAACCTGTTGTGTGTGTGATACATTCTGATTCTATCCCGTGTAATATATAACCTGTTGTGTGTGATACATACTGATTCTATCCCGTGTGATATATAACCTGTTGTATGTGATACATACTTATTCTATCCCGTGTAATATATATAACCTGTTGTATGTGATACATACTTATTCTATCCCGTGTGATATATAACCTGTTGTATGTGATACATACTTATTCTATCCCGTGTAATATATATAACCTGTTGTATGTGATACATACTTATTCTATCCCGTGTAATATATAACCTGTTGTGTGTGATACATACTGATTCTATCCCGTGTGATATATAACCTGTTGTATGTGATACATACTTATTCTATCCCGTGTAATATATAACCTGTTGTATGTGATACATACTTATTCTATCCCGTGTCATATATATAACATGTTGTGTGTGTGATACATTCTGATTCTATCCCGTGTAATATATAACCTGTTGTACGTGATACATTCTGATTCTATCCCGTGTAATATATAACCTGTTGTATGTGATACATAATGATTCTATCCCGTGTAATATATATAACCTGTTGTGTGTGTAATACATTCTGATTCTATCCCGTGTAATATATAACCTGTTGTATGTGATACATACTGATTCTATCCCGTGTAATATATATAACCTGTTGTGTGTGTAATACATTCTGATTCTATCCCGTGTAATATATAACCTGTTGTGTGTGTGATACATTCTGATTCTATCCCGTGTAATATATAACCTGTTGTGTGTGATACATACTGATTCTATCCCGTGTGATATATAACCTGTTGTATGTGATACATACTTATTCTATCCCCTGTAATATATAACCTGTTTTATGTGATACATACTTATTCTATCCCGTGTAATATATATAACCTGTTGTGTGTGTAATACATTCTGATTCTATCCCGTGTAATATATAACCTGTTGTACGTGATACATTCTGATTCTATATCATGTAATATATAACCTGTTGTGTGTAATACATGCTGATTATATCCCGTGTAATATATAACCTGTTTTATGTGATACATAATGATTCTATCCCGTGTAATATATAACCTGTTGTGTGTGATACATACTGATTCTATCCCGTGTAATATATAACCTGTTGTGTGTGTAATACATGCTGATTCTATATCATGCAATATATAACCTGTTGTGTGTGTAATACATGCCGATTCTATACCATGCAATATATAACCTGTTTTGTGTGTAATACATGCTGATTCTATCTCGTGCTATATGTATTGACTCTGGCTCTTTACTATTGATACTGATATTGCAACTGTCTTGTGTGAACAATGCCCAGGGGGACCTTTACCATCTCCAGCAGTAACACGACAGCCAATGTATTTGATGATATTGACACCAATTAAGTGGTCGGATGAGTCGGCGGATGGTATTGTCCTGGTCATGGATTCGTTTGTCCACGATTCCGGACAATAATTTCCCGAAGGTGTCGTAAAATAAAGAAAGGGAATTATATTCTTATATGAACGTGATCGTTTTTCATTTCCACGGAATCAATTACTATTGGTATACAGGCAACTGGCACCTTAATGCTTAATTTGAATCCCGCGATGGAACAGTGTCTCTAGAACAAGAAGGAAATTAGCACCACAGCGTGCACCGATTCAATAAATGCATCACACTGTACGAGATTACCTTGGAAATGGCACCGTGTCTTACTTAGATACACTGGCTCCCAGGAAAACTCTTTATGCATAACATGTCAAAGACGCAATTTACATATGGGTACCTGACGTGTATACCAAGCATGCCAACACGGTCAAATATTTACATTAAATATATATACATTGTATTACACGTATATTTTACAAACCATCCAATATATGTAACAAAACAAAGTTATCTACTGACTAAAACTACGCGCATATTGCGTGTATATACAAGTGAACCATTGCATTTATTCTATGACAAAGCAATCTCTATTTTGAACTTGAAATGACTATATAAGATACAGAACGATTGTTTAGCCACCACAGCACCATATGACTTTGCTCCAGTAAAAACCAGTATGAAAATAAGGCAACATACACCTTTTTATTTGCTTATGTAAAATTGTTTGAAGGTCTGCAGAAAAGAGCTCATCCTAACTCACAATTTTTCTGTTTCCTTATATAATTACTCAATGCAATTAATGTGAAACAAGATGATAAAGGAAGGAAATGACACAGACCCGACAATTCAAATCTTGATATCTATCATGTTGGCATGTATACCTTTCTATTGATCCCGGTGTAAGTAGAGATCTAGGTCGGAAATGCGTGGAGATGAACTAATTAAAAGACAAAAGTTTTTTCACCATACATTGCGCTGACTTAAGCTACACTTCCATCAATGTTCATCAAACTGGATTTGATTTAGAAAAATCAACCAGCAATTATACCTATACTTAACAAGGTACTAGATAATTTTTTCAAGGGCCGCAGTGGCCGAGTGGTTAAGGTGTCCCGACACTTTATCACTAGCCCTCCACCTCTGGGTTTCGAGTTCGAAACCTACGTGGGGCAGTTGCCAGGTTCTGACTGTAGGCCGGTGGTTTTTCTCCGGGTACTCCGGCTTTCCTCCACCTCCAAAACCTGGCACGTCCTTAAATGACCCTGGCTGTTAATTGGACGTTAAACAAAAACAAACCAAACCAAAATTATTTCAAATAGGTCGAGACGTGCAACATGTGTAAATAGAATAGCAGGTATTTTGATAAAGTATCAAGACTATCCTGTGATTGTAGAAAAGATGAAAATTTAAATAAAGAAAAACAAATGCTTAAATATTAAATAAATACCGAGATATAAGAAGAATGACAAACGTATATCAGTAGATATTTTTGTACCAATCGATTTGATAAATTGATGTTGAAATCACCAATCAATGAGTGATGACAATTCCCCAATCAGCGATTTACCCTATTACATCAATCAGTGATCTTAACACTAATGAACCAATCCACGGGTGAATGTACTTGCTCTTGCTCTCAAGTACAATTCAGTGATAACAATAATATCGACTTTGTTGTAGTACAAAACTCTCTGCTTAAAGGAATACTAAACCAAAAAACTTTCGAACACTTGTTGGTTGGTTAGAAGATTATCGTCCCTCTAGTCAAAACCGGCTTGTGTTTAGGCGATTCCTCGAAGCATTTATTTATCCTTTAGATAATGTGAAGTCGTGTCCTTCAGATATGGTCACAGGGCAGACCATTCCCTGATAGGACATAGGCAGAGCAGCTATAGCGGATGGGACGATCCACAGAGAGTGCTCTGTCACACAATAGCTAATATTTGACGACTGCATGGTTCCTCATTCAGCATGTTTAACACCTCTATACAACTGTACTTCATCAGGCATGTAGTAAATAACGGCCTTAACATAATCCCAAGTAAAGCTAAGAGAGACTTTTAGGAAGCTCATAAAGCATCAAGAAAAGCCTACAGGTAATTGGAACGTGAATTTCAAGATAACAAACGAAACTTAGGGAGCGACGTCGTACCATGGTCAAAAAGTAGGCTATATTGTATACAGTTCCATTGTGGACAAATCGGTAGCAATCCGAGCGACACGATTGCCAAGCACATGGAACTCAACTAAGTGGACTGTATAGTATGCCATAATGTTGCCAAAACATTAATCCCTCAAATTTGCCTTTAATCATTGATGTGAACCCATACAAATACCTAAAAAGCATTTAGAAGTGTCAGATATTGCACTTCAGATTTCTGTAATCGACGGTTAAACTGTCAATGATTGGATATCACATCTTATGGAAATATATCTTGTTAATGTCAACACTATATCAGATGACTATATCAGATCGTTATGTGACGTTAAAGCGACTATAATGTTAAAAATCACTAGGAGAAAAGGATATCAAAAGTGATATTCTCCAAGAGTTTGTTATACAAATAGAACTTTCTATCTATTACTAAAATTAAAACTTCAGCAATTTTTGCTGAATGTCTAAAAATGTGTGTTTTTTAATGTAAACAAAGCGGTCTTGATCTAATTCATAATTACCGATAGGTACCCTATCGGAAAACCATTCGAGCCTTTCCGTCATAACTTCAGAAAAAAACACGTGTTTTCTTTTCGGCGGAAGTGAATGACCACATTACGTGATGAACCATTTGACTGATTCGGCTTTCTTTGTAATAAATCGATCATGTGTACAAGCAGCAGTCGAAGAGAACATTGTTTTTACCTCGTAAACATGTATAGAAAAACAGTTGACGGTAAGGGCTCGTGTATCGCTTTTTTATGGGTATATTTGATTATTTATAGAAATGTTTATATGTATACAAATGTAGTCATTGCTACACTTAATAAGAACACCAGTTTTTTAAATGACATATAGTGGTGTAGTGGCGATTAGGTGCTGTTGATTTCGAGGCCTGGTCACGCTAAGGATCGTAAATTGTCTTCATTCGTCATTTGTTATCTATTTTGATGTGCAAATAATAACGTCGCACATGGTTGTGATTTTTCGATTTTCGTTATCATCTTAAAGGAAGTACCCGAATCCAACCATAGTACATCCAGTTCCAACTTTTGTGCTAAAAGTTGATGTTGAAAAATCATTGTGACATGTTACAATCCATAAACTTGACATTGGTCGGTGTGGTCCAATTGTGAAATGTGACGTTTTCAAATTAAATGTCAGAGCTCGTAGGAGTAAGTACTAAACCAAGTCAGCGATGTAGTAAAGTAACATAAAGCGTCCACAGCCGAAACCAGACACGAAAGTCAGATGTAATCTCATCGCCTTTGGTTGCATGTCGGAATACCGGTGTTTATTTCATCTGAAATTATATCATTATTACATATGCGACTACCACGAGAACGTGGGATGAAATGACAAGACTATAGGATGTTTTACACCACCATTTTGTATTTCAAATTCCATCTAACGTGTGTTATGTATTGTATAAAGTTGTCCTGAGCTACCAGAAGATGCGTTTAGATCGCCTAGTAATACCACTGTGTGATGGTTTTCTTCACACGATTCGTCAATACATCTTACCGTTTGGAAATAGAATGTATCTGATTCATTTGAACACAATCAGTTCCGCGTACAATACTGACGCGACTGTCTAATTTACAATCGTGTTACGCTCGTTATGCGTAATTCACGATACCATGCCATGCATGCGACGTATTGACCTTACAAATCCCACACCTTGTCTCGGACCTCCTGCTGATTATTATTGATCGGATTCGTATTTAAATCTTATGCGATAACGTTTTATGTTGTAGGGATTAATACAAATGTATCAACAAGATATGATTTGAATAGGCAAGCTTGACACGACTCGTCAACTATTAAAAAATACATTACGCGTTTCCATTAAGTACAAAAATATACCTCAACTGACTATTATCAACATTTTATTGTGTTTAGATAACAAACCAGTAAGATGGGGAGAATTGCGTTTCCAAGCAATCCCACGCTAAACATAATTCTCACGATTTTCCGTCAATGAAACTATAAAACTTTTTTTAGGGATCATCTCCATTGTTGCGTTCTTCCCTACATGTTTTGGTAGATAATCGAACTTTTATATTTCAAACTCCATGTGTGTTTGCCATGATCCTCTTCTGAAAGCCTTCGAAACAATTCTAGGTCGTTTCCAAGTAATGCTACGTTCCTAACACGAAGACCAGGGAAGTTACTACGAATCGAACATTTAAATTTACGAGTAATGAACACATCAATCTAACCCAACATTTCTCTTTAGATATGGTGGCGAAGCTAGCAGTGATTTTACTATCCTATAACGCAAATTGAGAGAATGGAAACCGTCGCACTTATATGATTAAAATTATTTCTAAGTACTGGTACGTGTCCCTGTCGGTAAAGCTGTATGTGAGGAACGATGTAAATGTAACTTCTGTTTGTTCTTGATTTCAATTGAAGAAAGTTCGTGCAACATGCATTATGTGCGCACAAGTCTTGACGCAGACCAGTGTGTTACACTCAATAAAAGGCATTTCTTTTTTAAATAATACATTCTAGTGAGGCACAGATGACACTTGTAGAATACAACTCTAGAACATAACTCCAATCATAAAATGGCTTTACCTATCCTACATAACAATTCTACAAACTATTACCTTGATGAGCAGGACACACAATACATGTACTTGATTTGAATGATATACAACTGTACAGTTGGGGGTCCCCCTATTAAACACAACTGTGTCTCAATCACGTATTTATAAAATGTTTATGGAAAGGTATTTCTTATTTATCTAGCAAACAATTAATGTAAATGTGTTTATTAACACATTGCGTATGTATGTAAACTTGTGTTTGATCTGAAATTCTGTTTCAGGAAAAGAATAATTGATTCCCGTGTTTCATTTTGATTTCATGAGCTACTCATCCTGTTTAGATTAACAAAGGGGAGATTTAACTCTCTGTACAATGTTTTCATTTTCCCCAATGTCTTTCTTCCTTGACTTTCCTTTTGATTATATAAGTCTCCTTAAACTTTTATCCATTAATGATGGGTATTCTTACAATAACTGAGCGCTCAAAAAAAAAATAAATAAATAAATCTAACCGATATATCGACATCCGGCTAAAATTTAAGATTGCGGTTTAAAAACGAAAGCTTGCTTCAGAAAAAAAAAACCGATTTACTTCTCCTGGGAATAGTTTCGAAATACATGCAAAGTGATCGGAGTATCACATAGGTATATTCCCATTTATCCCATCTTCAATAAAATGGATATGTTCAGGGGTTCAGAAGATATATTGTATACCAGCGATTATCCTGAAAGTGGTCAAATGCAGCCTTTTGCCTTTCAACTTAAATAATGACTACAAAAACGATAAGGAAAAAAGTATGTTTATTATCTTTATACGAGGGCTGTTTGATAAGTTGTTAGCCATGTATTGAAGGATTTGAATTTTGCCACACATTGTATATTAGTTTTCAACAAAATCCCCTTCAGTTTCTATACAGTTTTGCCAGCGGTTTTTAACTCCTTTTCTTGGCTGTTCAGATAGTCATCCACTGCATTTTTGGGTTAGGGTTAAGTGCTTGAAATAGTTGTTTTCAAGTTTGGAAATAGGTGAAAGTCTTATGGAGGGAGAGCAGATGAATAAGGCGGTTGCTCAATCAAGTTATTGCCACAATCGGGAATGGCAGCCATGACAATGACGGACTCTTTACCCTAACCCTAGCCGATTTTGTCCATTTTGCAATAGCCGCTTGTCTTGTTTTCTTTAGAGTGCTACCTCGTCGATATAAACTATTCAAATGAGATCAGTTCTTGGATACACAGCCCTAGTTACTAATAGTAGGACTTTAAAAGAATAGTCTTGAGTCCTCCTTCAATACGAGGCTAAATACTTATCAACCAGCCCTCGTATAACAATGGACATAGGTAGCACAGGCCAATTTGTAGCCTGCCCTCATGCGTTATATCCGGTTCACAAATGAAATGGTTTACTGAATCAAGCCAATCGTTCACCAATCATTGTTTCTGTGACAAAAATGGCGAACCAAGGTAGAAACAACACAATGCTAATCCCTGAGCTGGGACACATTAAACTTATAATCTAATCTGTGTTTGAATAAAAAAACTTTGCTATAGCTTAGGTGTTTACGGGATAATAACAACGATAGGGTACGAAACATAAATTACAATTACGGTTTTAACGGCATGGGCGCGTTGGGAGGACAGAAGGAACATCAAGTTCAGAGGTATAGTTCGTGCCGTCAGCATTCAAGGCTTCTTCCTCCCTTGTGGTTATTTTCTGTCTCGGGTTACTCACATTTCGGAAAGCATCAGCGGCTAGTACCAAAACTGCGGCCACGAGGATGGACACACCTAGAATACAAGGAAGAATTTTGAATTTTAAATATTCATATTTCTTCTGATATTTCATCATACTATTTTTGCAAAGAATGTCTAATTATATTATTTTTTACTAAACATGATATTGTGCAAACACTGATAAAGAAAATGTACCATAACATACAAAACAGTTAAATGGTACTTAGTATATCTTTTCACTTCTTTATTCTACAATGTACATCTCCAGTAGTAATATGAATACGAATAAATAATAAAAGTAGATTAATAGTAATTCACAATACATTTGATTCCTTAAGGGAAAAAATTGAAATTTGTATTGGAAATATAAAGCATTTAGACGCTATTGTCGTCTATACATTTTTGGTCGCTTATAATCATGTAGACGCATTCAAATAATTGGACGTTGTTATATTTACCAGCCATCGTGAATGCAGTTTCGTATGTCCCTCCACTATCAACGACGACACCTTCAAAACATATTTCCGGATTATATATACATACGTTACATAAGCAATTATATCATATGTATGTTCAGAACTTGACATTGAGAAGTTACAATATTTTCACCTGTAGGAATAGTCAGTGGGTGTCTGTCGCAATGCCTATCTGGCACGTTCTTGTCTCTGGTAATGAGGTGTGATTGATCAATGTCATATGAGAACGGGTATTAAGGAGGGACAAACCGGGGTACAAAGCAAAGAAGAAAGGGAGAAGAAAAGGGAATTAACCTATTGGACGCAATTGATGCAGATCAATAATTATCTCTCAGATGGCCCTAGGCAGAGAACGCAGGATAAAGTGTACGATTCTGCACTTTAAGTCGCAAGCTACCGTAGTGCAGTAAGGTGCAGTAGACCATATTCCTGGGTTATCCAGTGTTTCCTACGGAACCAGTACACATCAGGCATCCGTGCTTTGGCAACGACAAGTAACCATGTCTTTGCCTACATAAACACTTAATGGTACTTTATGGTACAATATGCAACACACGTACGAGGGTTTATTGATATGTTTGAATGAGGTACTCAAGGATTTTCTTTTTGAGTCCTACTATTCTCTGACTATATAGGGCCGTGTTCCCAAGGGCTGGTTTCATTTGGTTAGTTCATGTCGACGAGGTAGCACTCTAAAGTAAACAAGACAAGCGGCTTTTGCAAAATGGACAAATCGGTTAGGGTTAGGGTGAAAGAGTCAGTCATTGCTATGGCTGCCATTCACGATTGTGACTTTGACTTGATTGAGCATCCGCCTTATTCACCTGATCTCGCTCCATCAGACTTTCATCTGTTTCCAAAACTGAAAACAGCTATTTCAAGCACCCTAACCCTAACCCTAACATGCAATAAATGACTTTTTGAACAGTCAAGAAAAGGAGTTCTATAAAAGTGGCATTGAGGCCGTAAAACACCGCTGGCAAAAGTGTATAGAAACTGCAGAACTATGTTCAAAAGTAATACAATATGACCGGCAAAATTCAGATCCTTCAACATGAGGCTCAGAACTTATCATCAATCAGCCCTCGTATATAGTTATGCGAATTCAGTATTCTTTTTGTTGTAACCCTGTTCCCGCCATCAGGGGAAAATATTTTATATGCAAATTTGAGAAATCATACTCAAAAGACGTACCTGCTAATACCACACCTATTAAACTTCCTGCTCCAGCGAAGAACATCTCGAATCCAAAGGCTGATGCTAGGTTATCGATTCCCAATAGTTCGGGAGTAATTGTATTCAGTAAAACATAGCAACAACCGCAATAAGTTCCAAACACAATAGAATAAATCATCTGTCCAGTATACGTAGTAACATACAGTTGTAAAAGTACTGTTGCTATACCTACTATTCCATATGTGCCAAAATACAGCACCATGTTAGATATTTCCGCAACATTTCCCATTAGTCCGACGAAAAGTCTTCCAAGAGAACCCGTTATACCAATAACTGAAGTTAGAAGCGACGCTTGAATATCAGTGGAACCCTTTGATATTGAATAATTTGTCAGATGCACATATATCATAGAAATTCCGAGATGACTTGTTAGCAAACTCACACAAATTAATAGAAACGGCACATGGCAAAGCAACTGAAATCGGTTACAAGCACGCTTTGCTTTTGAAAGGTACTCGTTTGAGGAATGTGCAGCATACGCCGACATCTTTCTTTCAAATGTCGTTGGAAAACACAGTGATCCAAAAACACAGATGTTGGCAGCAACTGACGCTTGAATAAAAAAGAAGCCTTTGTTTCCATATGTTTCGCGTGCTAGTTGAAATAATGGAGGGAAAATAAAGATACCAAATCCCGGCCCCGAATGATGCTATACCCGTGGCCATGCTCCTTTTCTTTTCAAAGTTTAAACCCACAGCCACCGACTGGGCAGTGTACACTATTCCAGAGCCCACACCTGGCAAAAAAAATAACAACGAGAAATTAATCATGTGAATAAACCGCAGTCAACCATTGATTGACTTCAACACTACAAACATATTGCCTATCACATCTAAAGCGTAGAGAAAATATATGGCCAAACCCAAATTTTTGCAGATTGTTTCATAAATAATCATTATCAGGTATATGTGATTTTGCCGACAGCTAATCTACATTAATTGTATATGTTTTCCTCTGACTGTTACATAGTAAATATAAATCTATTACCTATCTTTACCTTTAAATAGATACCCTGTATAATTTGCTTGTAATAATGCCTACCCTCCTTGAAGAGGACAGAAGGTACACCTGCTACCTACACCTGATCGTAAGAGGCGACTAAATTTGAGATCTTATATTTTCTTCCTAATGTCTCCCTTGCCACTGCCTGGCTTTCGGCCTTTAAGTGAGCACGCACCACTGTGAGAAAGTTTCTAAAAATGCTAGTTGCTTCTCTAAAAGCTGATAACTAAAATCTGAAATAAACAAACACACAGTCGCCACCCGTGTACAAGTCATGCACAGAGGAGGCCGTGCTTTAAATGATCATAGTTGATGATAGGACGTTAAACAAAAGAAAACCAATCCAATTTGAACAAAACTTGTGACCATTTTTATCTTAAAATAAGGAATCCGTATATCATACCTGCGATTACGCCGTACGTGACTAAGATAAGCTCTATAGATTCTACGAGAGCACTTGCGACCAGACCTGACGTCATCACCACGGAACCCACCACCAATGCTGTGCGGCAACTATATCGGTTGATGATGGCGCTACCAACCACACCTACATTGCCGAATATAACAGGGCGAGGTAATCAGTGCTAATCAAGCAAACATCACTTTTCCCTACACGAAAATACCGGTATTATATAAGTCAGAAAATGATCGGATCACAGAATGTGTTCTACAAGCAGTGCACATTTTGATGTTGTTTTTACAATGTATCAATTTTTTTTTATTTATTGTATTTATCAATATATTGATTATTAAAATGTATACATATAATAAATGAAAAAGATATATGTAATAATCAGTTAGAGATACAGATAAATAGAAATACAGTGGCTTCATATATACATAAATGTAAATCAATCTTTTGTTCTTGTCTTACTCTCTTTTTATCAATGTACTTTAGAATAACGGTATCGTACGTTTTAATCCGAGATAACACAGATACGATGAAAAGTAACTAAAACTATTTCAATATCATGGCTTAATGTAAACCTATGTTAGGTATAACTGGTCACTTACCCTTATCTTTCAATCATAGTCATTTGTTTATTATAAATTAAAGATACTGTAAACACAATTATAATTGTCGAATAAGATGTTCATTCTCTAAGCGTATGGTTTTCTACATCGAAGCTTTTATCAAAAGAGGAGGTGGTCAGTAAAATAAAGTTCGAAGGTATACGTGGCCACAACCAGTTCACAATCTGTATATTAGTATAGCTTAAGCATAAAGTGTCCACTAGTGCGTTAGCCTGTAAATGGAAGTCTGAACTCCGTATATTGCATAAGTAGGTTTTAAGATATTATAACAGGTACATGTATTTCTAATTACAATTTGAATATACTATGCTATCATAATTGGCCCCCACGAATTCAGACCGATTTCAATCCCAACTTCGCCGTTGTTGAAATATAAACAAACTGCATATATCTTACAAAATCTACCAAACTATTCCTGTATTAGTGCTTAGACGTCGTTGATAAAAACGGGTTTACTAAAACCGTACATCAACTGTCTGATGCTCATCTTGTGAACGTGGCATTGCCTCGCTGTGACCTAGGCTAGCAAGACTGTTGTCTTCAATTAGGCAGGAATATCTTTTTCTTCTGGGACACTTAGTCTATTTTCACGTTAACTTTTTCAAGGATGTTTTCTTCATATATTGTATTCATTAGGTTACAAGTGGGTATTCCCTGGTTATTGGTGTTGTTGACTAATGTGTAATGCATGTTCCTGATAAAACATTGAATGTCTTAAAAAGACACAGATATTAGTGAATTTCAATCTAATACACATTGAACTAATACTACCAGCAGAGGATATAAAAAATATGAAGATTCCATTTGCCCACGATGTGTAAGTCACACTATTGTGGAACCTCTCGAGTAGGGCTACTTGGGTTACTCCGACCGTATAGTTGATTCCGCTTTGCAAGCCCTGTATTACACAAGCAGCGACCAGGACGACCCATGCCCATCCTTGATCCGGCCTCGTCAACGCCATCCTATTAAAACAATCGACATCAATATCATTATTGTCGACAAACGTGCACAACGTTTTACTCAAATTCTATTTCAAAATACAAATCAATACCAATGGCATTTCCAGATCAGGAATTGAGGTATAAAGTATACAACAAAAAATCTGAGGTCTCAAAATGCCGCTTGACAGTGCTGTAGTGTAAAGAAAATCACAAACCATTGTTTTATGTATTTATAATTTGATTTAATTTATTTATTTTTCTTTTGTTTACATCCCAAAACTGACAATATTAAGTGCTCTGCTTCTGCTGTTACATTGATGTAACTTTGTACAGTTTTAAATGACATGCAATGTATGAAGATGGCAAATAAACTGTTGGAAGAACATTCGATCCAAATGTGGCGAGAAATGTGTCATGTTACATCTATTCACCGACACGGTTGAGCTGTTCCACTTACAACTCGAATATGATGTTTTTGTGATCATATGTCCGACGAAAAATATATATTTTTTATCCTGGCAATTATTGCTTTGGTTTTATCTTTGAGATTTTCACAAGAAAAACAGCAGCTTTTAGTGATATCTTAAACATTTTTATTAAGTCTTATTAATTTGAAACTTGAGAGATATTTAAAATATTCCCGAGCTGTTGTGAAAAGTAAACGGACGTCACATGACGCACCATACCCGGGTGTAAGACAGAAGACCGGTGATGCCTTATTTCATTAACAGTAGCGTGGCCATTGTATCTATACTATTATCATATTGAAATCATAAGTGTAATTTAGCTTTATTGTCTCTTCTTTGATTTAAAACTAGAATGAAATAAGCTAGTGTCAAAAATTTAGCTACACAAAAATCAGAACATTTCAACTCCTTCCACCCTCCCCACCCAACGCCCCAACACCCCAAACCCCATCCTTGACCCTCCCTCTGTACTCGGCTATCTCCTCCAACTGTACTGTACATATTCATGGCTCTTGGTGATAACACACCATGAGTATGACATGATGTGAGCACATAACTAAATAGCCGTGAGGAATAAATGTTGTCAACTTTGATACTAAATAAAGAAAGTCAGTATAACATTTACAGTATCAATATTGATTATTCTGTTTTTACAAATATATCTGTTATGCATTTCTGACCATTGTAAAATATCTACAAACCTAAACAAACATTGAAATGTTTTAATGAGGAAACCGATACATTATACAAAACACTGAAAGCACACACATTTTGAAAAAAAAAACCCAAACAAAACAACTGAGAAGCCGGCGAATAAAAATAGTAAATCATGTAAGACGTACGATATATATTTTATACCGTGCGTTAAAATGTCTGGGCTACTTTTTATTTAAGTGATATATTGTTGATTGTATCTTTTATATTTTCTATTTGCGATTTTACACCACCGTTCCCACTGTGTACGTTATACTGAATGAACCGTAATGATTCATGGCAGAGGTAATTAACATGCTAGTCACAACAAGTAAATGTCGATTTACTACTACATGTACATATATATTGGTGCTTAACATTTATGTATGATCAAAATGTTATTTTAAATATTAATTGCCACTCCAAGAACAAGTGACGGAAACCTCAATAATAGGAATATAACGATATACTTGCATTAAGAGTACAATTGAGCATAGCCTTCCCATTGTCAGAACCATTTTGTAAATGATATATTTGTGTTCATTTTAGACCTATCCCTTATTATTAATATGAATTTCCATGACGTATTTGCAACAATAACTCAATATCTAGATCTTATAATTTATCATATGCATTACTTAAAACATTAACTGTAGAAATGCAGATTACCGTAATAAAACAGTTTCAACCACAATTCAGGAGAAGGAACTGGCACAGAAAATAAACAAAGGACGATAACTTTCACGCCATTATTATGACTTAACTAATGGTTTATGTATGTTATAGGCTATGTTCCGGACAACTGAAAGGTCATACGACGTCATAATGAACATTCCATGACAGGAACTTATAAGTAGAAATGTCTATGTAGGCGATACTAAACTAATTTTATTTCTAACTAATGCTAAATATTTTTTTATTAACTACAAACATCTATACCTAAACACTATAAATTAATGAAATAGTGAGATAGTGAAAGTTTTACCCATGTCCATATGTTACACAGCAGGAGTGTCCTCAGCGAAGTCTGTTGGTAATCGCATTTAGGATTTGTTGATAACATATGAAGCTACCAGAAATGGCTGTGAACTGCTCACAAATATCACCAGCAGTAATAATCATGTAAAACCGACAAGGACAAAAACGAAAGATACATTTAAAAAAAAATGTAAGTGAAAAAGCGCCCTTACGGAAGCGTATTAGGGCCACATTTAAACTTTTTTATTTTTGATTTCCACACTTTAATGCGTAAATTTTACGCTTTTATCTCTAAATTTTACACTTTAATGTGTAAATTTTGCACTTAAATGTGTAAATTATACACTTTAATCTGTAAATTTTACACTTTAATCTGTTAATCTCAATATGAATGTTTTATCACCGAGTGGTTTCTTCTCCATAATCTTTTGGAAGGCAATGGATATTAAAGTGTAAAATTTACACATTAAAGTGTATAATTTACACATCAAAGTGTATAATTTACACATTAAAGTGTATAATTTACACATTAAAGTGTACAATTTACAGATTAATGTGTAAAATTTGCACATTAAAGTGTATAATTTACACATTAAAGTGTATAATTTACACATTAAAGTGTATAATTTACACATTAAAGTGTATAATTTACAGATTAATGTGTAAAATTTGCACATTAAAGTGTATAATTTACACATTAAAGTGTATAATTTACAGATTAAAGTGTATAAATTACACATTAAAGTGTAAAAAATGAAAATAGAAAAGGTTTTGATGTGGCCCTAATACGCTTCCGTACGTTACAGGGAACAGTTGCGTTATAGTATTGTATTCTACAACATGTTCATATATTAAGACTTGGTTCGGGTAATCAGGTTACGTCAAAGTAAGAACTGACGTACACTTCTTGTTGATATAAGGTATCAAGTAACGTTATAGACACAACTCGTTTTATCACATACAAAGCATTGCATAAATGATATGATTTAAAAGACACTTCATATGGAAATAAGTTATATATATATCCACGCCAACAGTTGTGTCGCCCCTTTAAAGGTGTTTCATATTACTAACTATTACTGAGGGGACAATACAATACGGTTTAAATGAAGCGTAAATTTGCAATAGTGAAACATAAGCATGAAGTTACCAAATCAAATTCATAAAGGTTTCTCTTGACATCCATATTCTTATAATTTATGTGCATGTTAGATTCGAATTTGAATAGCATTTCGTAGCATCATAGGACTATGGAATAGCTCCGTTTCTTTCTAATGTACATTTATATATTGTCTTTAAATATATAACAGGAGGGATAGAACACTCATTAGCTGCACTAAAGGTAGATATGTTCCTATACCGATAGGAAGAATTAAGGTACCAGGTAACTTTAGGACTTCCATTGGCAGCTTTTAAGTCAGTTTACATGACAGGAGATTGTTTTAGCTGTCTGCCTGTCGAGATACATGCGTAGCCATTTTGTAGCCCCGTACTAGATCACAGTAGATAGTTATGTGTATTAAAGGACGGATATTCCTACTCACGTTTGTGTGTTATGCGGTAGAAAACAGCTGTGTTGTCAGATAAGTAAACTGACCGTACAATTATCATAGTCATGTTATATTTCCGTCAGTAGATCTCCAAATAATTTAGTTCGAGTGAAAACATTAAGATTATTATGTGAATATCGAATGATTCCCTGTAATCGCAAACGAAATAACATACCGTGTCAATAGGGCATTCCTCCCACGGTCGAGCCTGTATGATAGTCTTGGATCAATTCTATTTATATCCTGGTTTGTATTGCTTACGTCATAGGGAACATCAAAAAATATGATAAGCTTACAACTTAAACGGATTATTTTCGTGTTGAGCAACTTCCATATCCATGTTAAAAGAAGAATATTATAAAAACTGCTCTCATTCCTAGTTATAGCGAATTTGGACAAAATATATTATGAATGATTGGGCAATCCGATTAGATATGTGTATTACAACACATACGTCCAAATGATAAACAATGTAGCTTTATATAGATATACGTTATTCTTATTATAAATACAAAAAATAATTTAATTTAATTTATGTATATATTTATTCGGTCGTGACAACTGTTACCATCTTCAAGAGATGTAGTTTGAGGACGAGTGTTTGATGGTCGATATACTCTCATTTACAATTGTTATACCCCTTTGTTCGATGTTTGACTAGTCAACATATGCATGGTGGTTTTGTTTTCATCACTTATGTTCTTATTTTCAGAATGTAACATCACCTGGATTTGACTACAGGTAACATGGCGGGTGTCGCCGATGAAGTAGAAGATTACCTGCCAGAGTATCTGGGCTTCATGTATTTTGTCAAGGGACGTGTACATCTGTATCTTGTTCATATCTCACTCTCGCTAATTTTGGATTTGCGCTTATTGTTTCTATTCAATTGAGTTTGATCTACTATCCCACCTTTGGTATATCAATGTAAAAATATTGTGTTCCACATAACGGCCATCGTTTTTATATCGATATGAGGCCGATTTCATCGAACAGCTTATCATACTATTAAATCGTCAAATTTCATTTTAATGAATATTTAGAAATATCAAGAATTGAGCCTGTCGACCGTATTTTCTCTCCTAGACACGACACACCAAACGTCTCTAAATTAGGTGTCAACACCAGTAATCACACACTAACCGTAATGCTTATTACTAGGTTGGTTGTATTATTTCCGTGACGATTGCTATTTCCATGTATAATGAATTTAGCTGAATGTCAAAATATGATGTTTATGGTGCGATATCCAAGGGCTTGTTCCCAAGATTATATTTCCAGTGATATATATCGACAGCTAATGAGAAATAACAAAGGTATAACAAAAGACTCCGGTAGATGCATGAAAGTTGATGACAGTCTGGAGAGTTTGTATGGGGACGATTTATCGAGAAATAAGCAAAGAGAAATTGGAAGCATTACGCTAATAATACAAGTTAATGGTCTCCCTAATGGCTACGTTGTCAGTACTGAGCTAGGTAAGCGCCTTATATATCGGAGCATGTATTGTCCTTGACTTTAAGGTCATGAAATCTTCTGATGACATGCTGGTAAATTAGAATACAATCAAAAATAATCCGCTCCGTATTCCTAGCATTTCTTGCTAGTATAGCTGAACTCTTTATAACATCGTTTTATATGTTAAGTAACATATATGCTTGAGTAAACGTTTATAGATTTGCTTAAACTAGTTCTTGTAAATCATTCATTTCTTTATTATTATTTTTTCATTTATTTCATCAATTATGACGTTATAAAATTTTCGTTTATGAATATAATTGTATTTACAATCTACAGGTTGAATAAACTAAATTCAGGCCGTGATACTTGTCGTAATTGGTGAATTGAGAAACACAATCACAAACTAAGCCAGGAACATCAAACGTGAACGCTTTAAGCACGAGACAATTATAGGTAGATCAAATACGAATCGATCCCAATCTTTATGACCAAAACAATCATGTTCGTGTTCCTCAAAACAGT
Source organism: Pecten maximus (assembly GCF_902652985.1). Taxonomy (NCBI): domain Eukaryota; kingdom Metazoa; phylum Mollusca; class Bivalvia; order Pectinida; family Pectinidae; genus Pecten; species Pecten maximus. The sequence goes on along the minus strand of NC_047016.1, from coordinate 20,828,921 downwards.
GACAGTGACATACGTATGTAGTTAGATGAAATTACGCGAAACCAAAGACAGTGTCTGACGTTGAATCCGTCAATTATCTCGATAGCTCGAGACTACCCATGGTTCATAGGTCAATGGTAGATAACGGCTAACTTCAACCGACTACTTTAACGAATACAAAATAACCACGAGATGTTTCCTTACTCTTGCTCAAATTTACCAGAAAATGTGTCTACAGAGACTCTAAAAGGCACACCTTTAGTCAGAACTCCTGTAGAAAGGTTTCTATAGAGACACTATAGGCACACCTGTAGTCAGAACCCCTTTAGAAAGGTTTCTACAGACTATATAGGCACACCTTTAGTCAGAACTCCTTTAGAAAGGTTTCTACAGACTATATAGGCACACCTTTAGTCAGAACTCCTCTAGAAAGGTTTCTACAGACTCTATAGGTACACCTTTAGTCAGAACTCCTTTAGAAAGGTTTCTACAGACTATATAGGCACACCTTTAGTCAGAACTCCTTTAGAAAGGTTTCTACAGACTATATAGGCACACCTTTAGTCAGAACTCCTGTAGAAAGGTGTCTACATACTATATAGGCACACCTGTAGTCAGAACTGCTGTAGAAAGGTTTCTTCAGAGACTCTACAGGCACACCTTTAGTCAGAACTCCTGTAGAAAGGTGTCTACAGACTCTATAGGTACACCTTTAGTCAGAACTCCTGTAGAAAGGTTTCTACAGAGACTCTATAGGCACACCTGTAGTCAGAACTCTTTTAGAAAGGTTTCTACAGACTATGTAGGCACACCTTTAGTCAGAACTCCTCTAGAAAGGTTTCTACAGAGACTATAGGCACACCTTTAGTCAGAACTCCTGTAGAAAGGTTTCTACGGAATATATAGGCACACCTTTAGTCAGAACTCCTCTAGAAAGGTTTCTACGGAGACTCTAAAGGCACACCTGTAGTCAGAACTCCTGTAGAAAGGTGTCTACAGACTCTATAGGTACACCTTTAGTCAGAACTCCTGTAGAAAGGTTTCTACAGAGACTCTATAGGCACACCTGTAGTCAGAACTCTTTTAGAAAGGTTTCTACAGACTATGTAGGCACACCTTTAGTCAGAACTCCTCTAGAAAGGTTTCTACAGAGACTATAGGCACACCTTTAGTCAGAACTCCTGTAGAAAGGTTTCTACGGAATATATAGGCACACCTTTAGTCAGAACTCCTCTAGAAAGGTTTCTACGGAGACTCTAAAGGCACACCTGTAGTCAGAACTCCTGTAGAAAGGTGTCTACAGACTCTATAGGTACACCTTTAGTCAGAACTCCTGTAGAAAGGTTTCTACAGAGACTCTATAGGCACACCTGTAGTCAGAACTCTTTTAGAAAGGTTTCTACAGACTATGTAGGCACACCTTTAGTCAGAACTCCTCTAGAAAGGTTTCTACAGAGACTATAGGCACACCTTTAGTCAGAACTCCTCTAGAAAGGTGTCTACAGACTCTAAAGACACACCTGTAGTCAGAACTCCTTTAGAAAGGTTTCTACAGACTCTATAGGTACACCTTTAGTCAGAACTCCTCTAGAAAGGTGTCTACAGACTCTATAGGTACACCTTTAGTCAGAACTCCTGTAGAAAGGTTTCTACAGAGACTCTATAGGCACACCTGTAGTCAGAACTCTTTTAGAAAGGTTTCTACAGACTATGTAGGCACACCTTTAGTCAGAACTCCTCTAGAAAGGTTTCTACAGAGACTATAGGCACACCTTTAGTCAGAACTCCTGTAGAAAGGTTTCTACGGACTATATAGGCACACCTTTAGTCAGAACTCCTCTAGAAAGGTTTCTACGGAGACTCTAAAGGCACACCTGTAGTCAGAACTCCTGTAGAAAGGTTTCTACAGAGACTATAGGCACACCTTTAGTCAGAACTCCTCTAGAAAGGTTTCTACAGAGACTCTATAGGTACACCTTTAGTCAGAACTCCCGCGGAAAGGTTTCTACAGATACTCTATAGGCACACCTTTAGTCAGAACTCCTCTAGAAAGGTTTCTACGGAGACTCTAAAGGCACACCTGTAGTCAGAACTCCTGTAGAAAGGTTTCTACAGACTCTATAGGTACACCTTTAGTCAGAACTCCCGCGGAAAGGTTTCTACAGAGACTCTAGGCACACCTTTAGTCAGAACTCCTGTAGAAAGGTTTCTACGGAGACTCTAAAGGCACACCTGTAGTCAGAACTCCTGTAGAAAGGTGTCTACAGACTCTATAGGTACACCTTTAGTCAGAACTCCTGTAGAAAGGTTTCTACAGAGACTCTATAGGCACACCTGTAGTCAGAACTCTTTTAGAAAGGTTTCTACAGACTATGTAGGCACACCTTTAGTCAGAACTCCTCTAGAAAGGTTTCTACAGAGACTATAGGCACACCTTTAGTCAGAACTCCTCTAGAAAGGTGTCTACAGACTCTAAAGACACACCTGTAGTCAGAACTCCTTTAGAAAGGTTTCTACAGACTCTATAGGTACACCTTTAGTCAGAACTCCTCTAGAAAGGTTTCTACGGAGACTCTAAAGGCACACCTGTAGTCAGAACTCCTCTAGAAAGGTTTCTACAGACTATATAGGCACACCTGTAGTCAGAACTCCTGTAGAAAGGTTTCTACAGACTCTATAGGTACACCTTTAGTCAGAACTCCCGCGGAAAGGTTTCTACAGAGACTCTAGGCACACCTGTAGTCAGAACTCCTGTAGAAAGGTTTCTACAGAGACTATAGGCACACCTTTAGTCAGAACTCCTCTAGAAAGGTTTCTACAGAGACTCTATAGGTACACCTTTAGTCAGAACTCCCGCGGAAAGGTTTCTACAGATACTCTATAGGCACACCTTTAGTCAGAACTCCCGCGGAAAGGTTTCTACAGAGACTCTATAGGCACACCTTTAGTCAGAACTCCTCTAGAAAGGTTTCTACGGAGACTCTAAAGGCACACCTGTAGTCAGAACTCCTGTAGAAAGGTTTCTACAGACTATATAGGCACACGTTTAGTCAGAACTCCTCTAGAAAGGTTTCTACAGAGACTCTAGGCACACCTTTAGTCAGAACTCATGTAGAAAGGTTTCTACAGACTATATAGGCACACCTGTAGTCAGAACTCCTGTAGAAAGGTGTCTACATACTATATAGGCACACCTGTAGTCAGAACTGCTGTAGAAAGGTTTCTTCAGAGACTCTACAGGCACACCTTTAGTCAGAACTCCTGTAGAAAGGTTTCTACAGACTCTATAGGCACACCTTTAGTCAGAACTCTTTTAGAAAGGTTTCTACAGACTATGTAGGCACACCTTTAGTCAGAACTCTTCTAGAAAGGTTTCTACAGAGACTCTATAGGCACACCTTTAGTCAGAACCCCTGTAGAAAGGTTTCTACAGACTATATCGGTACACCTGTAGTCAGAACTCCTCTAGAAAGGTTTCTACAGAGACTCTATAGGCACACCTTTAGTCAGAACCCCTGTAGAAAGGTTTCTCTAAAGTCTCTATATAAACATCTTTAGTCATTACTCCTGTGGAAATGTCGCTTCTGATCCCACATTTCTGTTTATTTCAATATATTTAACTCTTATCTGATGTTAACGATTGCTGGTGACAGCTGGCCACCAGAGAGACATGTCCATGAACTTTTACCGGGCACAGAGCCGAGTAAAGTCACTATATATCATCAATAATAAAGGATCAACTCTTTCATTTTTAACCATCCCATATCGAAGTAATTCAGGTAATTATGGAATCGTTAAACCTTCTATGTTGAAATTTTAATATTTAGTCTGACCCATTTTGATTTTCCTGACTTCCCTATAATTGTGTTTCAATACTTTTTATCCCAATCATCACCCTAACAGCCTAGTAGGGCATTACAGATTGATGACGCTTTTCGATATACATTATTCGGAACATAGTGACTTGTGACGTTCTAAAACGACGGCATCGCGACAGGTTACGCGGCTTACACATAAGACATGGAATATTTCTTCTTTTGATGTGACATGTATGATTAGTTCAGTGCATTGAGAAATCTATTGGAATATGATCCATCTGGTATGATATATATGGAAATACGTCACTGTATATGCTGAACTAAACCGAATTTGACGTTTATGTATATTCCTCCTGTCACATGTGACACCCCCAGAAGGCCTATATATAATCCCACAGAATCCTACATAATAATTTTATTTTAATAATTGTGAGTTATAATCCAAAGTTAAACAGATGATCAAACATATGTCACCAAGACATATATTGACTGACAATACATGTATATTACTGTGTCACCCTACTCCCCCAACTATCTCACCAACAGCCGGTGATGGGATCATGTTCTGTCACTGGGATCTCCGGTCTAGTCACCATTTAAACATTTAAAAGCTTGCGTTGATATTCTTGTTCACAGGTCGTCTTTGATGTCACCATAGTGTAAATATTTGTGTTGAAATCTTTGACACAATGTCAATACTTTACCTTCAAGTTATCCGGAATACGTTCCCTATGGACATGTGGGTTAACATCTCAAACAGTCTCCTGCTATTTCAATCGTCCCAAGGGTCTGCATAAAATACCGATTACTTAATTCTATACGGTTTTCTTAAAATAAATACAATACCTGGCATTTTGATATTATTGTCGATGTAAATACAGACGTTAGTCTATGTTAGTTCGGACCTGGTACATTTCTATAATTCGATAGGTTTACTGCAGTGACGTTAATTATCGAAAATGTAGCTTCTATATACAGCATGAATCCGATTGGTCTAAACATTCGGATAGACAAATCTAAGGAAATAATAATGTTGTGTGCATGTAATGGTTAGAGCCAGGACATAAGGCTCTATTGGAATATATGTAGTTAAAGTACAATGTTAATGAAAATGGATTGATGTGGTCAAACATGTATGACTGGGATTTATGCCCGAGGCGATGGTGTTGCTAACCTCTGACCCATTGATAAGTGGACAGCCACTTATGGTACATGCCTGTATCAACGGGTTAGGTCAAGCCTCATTCAGATTTAATACAAAATTTTGTCTAAATCTAAAAGTGGAGATACTTCATTTGTTTAGCTAGATTATCGTGTTAAATTATTTAATGAAGACACGTACTAGGTAGGTAATAAGGTTTCTTAGAACTTTATTTTTAGAGATAAAAATGCCTAATGTGCAAAACTAATATTTGATTGTACGCCCGATTTCGGGAGTGGCCGATTCATACCAGCCCGACATCCAGGGTTGTTTTGTCGAGAGAGAAAGCCAGCCCTGGGCTTCTGCACTATAAGGGATGCGCCAGACAGAACCATACTCTGCGACCGCACTTCAAATATATACTGAATATAGATAATCAATTATGATCGTTTGAGCCCTTTGGGCGGGTTTCTACATCAAATACGAACGATAGATTGACATAACATCAACAGAGATGTAAAAGTAAAACAGGATAATTCAAAATCTTAAAAAAGAGATATATTCGATTTACCCAAGGGTTGGTTTTCAGGCTTTTAAAATGAATTAAAATACATATCTTCTGTACGGGCAATCATTAAGGCCACATTACTGAGATGGCCTGGTATATATAATGCTGCTACTCTAAGTTCCCAGTAACCTTCTTCAGATCAATTAACGTGTCAGACAAGAGTACGGGTTCGTTACGATTTATTTTCTCCAATATGTAGATTTATTTATGATGATGAGCCTCATCAATGCATCTGTTCGATAGTTTTAATGATTCCTACGCCATAACTACTGTACTTATGGATATTACATTGCCACTCTAACTTCCAACCTTTATAGTGCTATACATAATCTGAACACAAAACGATCTCGACAGGATTCCAAGGTTAGGTTCACACGTTACAACAAATTGTTCAAAACTGATTATACCGACGTCGTTATTTGGTTAACAGGTAAGAATATCACTCGTTAAGACCCAGGAGATTACATAATTAGATGTTTTCTTCTTCAGTATTGCAATAATTTTAAAGAAATGTACACTGTAAATAAGTCAACATCACAAATTATAAGAAATAGGTTTGTCAATAACGTCAAATTAACGTTTAGGAGTAAGCATTTTCTGTAAGTTAATATCATGGTTAGAGACCAGGGAGACATTAAGTAGTCAAAGTAAGCGTAACTTGTCATATTGTCCATCATGTTACCAATCAGGAAGTAATTATGTTCACTTTGTATATCCGTAGGGATTCTCTATACGGTAAAAGAGAAAACTGTTGAGCTATGGGTAGTTTCTTTCATCCTCTTTCTGACAGTTAATGCTTTTATAGTAGCAATACATATCTGTTATTTACAAGCCGAGTGCTATATACCTTGAATACACTAGATAACTGAATCAAATGCTGGCCAGTCCCATCATCAGGTAGATCATCCTTATCAGACGTTTCGGCGCTTTCGACGACGTCCTCCAGAGGTGCGCCAGCTGGATTGGTCAGGCCCAACCAGGGACCGATCGGCTCTCGCTACCGCTTGCTGGTTCTGCGGCGTGTTGCCCTTGCTGTTTCCGCAACATCTTGTCACCTGCTGCGTCACCTCGGGTAGTGATGCCTATCTGTCTCGTCACATTGTAGCTAGCACTGTATCTGGCGACCACCCCCCATCTTTCTTCCCTCTTCCTCCATATCTAGCTGGAGGAACATCTACTTGCCTACTTGCCGCTTGTATCAGATTCCTCCGATCTGCTCCTATGACTGCACTCCTAATAGTCATAAGGCTCTCCAGAATGATTATTACTGTGTATTAGTCACGTTTAATACAAAACGTTATGTACTGGACATAACAGTATTGTTCTATAACTAATTTTTACACATTATTTGTTAAACAGGGTATATTGAAAAATAAAATGGTTTTCATCAATAGCTTCAAAGAATTGATTCACCCAACACTACCAAATTAACATAAAGATACCAAAATGTAAATGAAACGAGAATAGGAAATTCAAAATGAACGTATATCAAAATAAAAGAGAATTGGAGTTCATGTTTGGAGGGTTTGCGGTTTTTTTTCTCCTGCGAGAACACCACAGTGTAAATGTAGGTCAAATGTTGTTAATGTAGAGTCCTCAAAGTGATAACCGGTGCAGTAAATACAAATCCACAGGAAATCCGAAAGAGAGGTCCGAATTCGGCAAAGTATCGGTTTGTCTTAATCTCATAAAAAATGATTCAGTTATGAAGCTTAAAAAACGCCTTATGCATTATGAACACACCCCTACAAGTGAGATTTTCTCTTCTAGTGCGGGGAGCGGAATCACTTTATAAGACTGGAGATTCACGCTGAAACATAAAATTAAAATATGTTGGTACTTTGTTGTCTAATGCAAAGCGAAATATGCATCTGCAAAATAATTAGTAACGTAGATAATGCTGTCTAACAGCAGTAGGAAACAGTTCTTTGCAGGCTGCGATATGCGTTAACCCAAACTTCATATTTTTTTACCGGGAAAAAAAGCAATTTCCTTTCACAAATGATAGTCGTTATTGATGTTTTTAAAAAGGTGCGCTTCAGGTAACGTGTGATTTGAATATGTTGAAAAAAGCTTAATAGGCAATATAATGCACGATGTATGTTGTGTAGGCTTTAGTGACAAGGTATGGGTTGAAGGTGTTAGAGACTATAGTTCTGTGGTGTATTGGTCTGAGGTGTGGACTAAAAGAACAAGATCTGTAGTGTAAATGAAAACAACCAGCTCTGTGGTTTAGGCGTAGGTGTCGATTTAATGATGTACAGTATACTTTAGTGACGGGATCCATGGTATATGTTCGGTGACGAGGTCTATGGTGTATGCTTCAGTGACGATGTCTTTGCTGTTGACGTTAGTGACGAGTTATGTGATATAGACGTTAGTGACAAGTTATATGATATAGACGTTAGTGACAAGTTATATGATATAGACGTTAGTGACAAGTTATATGATATAGACGTTAGTGTCGAGTTGTGTGGTATAAAGGTTAGTGACAAGTTGTGTGATATAGACGTTAGTGACGAGTTATGTGATATAGACGTTAGTGACGAGTTATGTGGTATAGACGTTAGTGACGAGTTATGTGATATAGACGTTAGTGACGAGTTATGTGATATAGACGTTAGTGACGAGTTATGTGGTATAGACGTTAGTGACGAGTTATATGATATAGACGTTAGTGTCGAGTTATGTGATATAGACGTTAGTGACGAGTTATGTGGTATAGACGTTAGTGACGAGTTATGTGATATAGACGTTAGTGACGAGTTATGTGATATAGACGTTAGTGACGAGTTATGTGATATAGACGATAGTGACGAGTTATATGATATAGACGTTAGTGTCGAGTTGTGTGGTATAAAGGTTAGTGACAAGTTGTGTGATATAGACGTTAGTGACGAGTTATGTGATATAGACGTTAGTGACGAGTTGTGTGGTATAAAGGTTAGTGACGAGTTATGTGATATAGACGTTATTGACGAGTTATACGATATAGACGTTAGTGACGAGTTATACGATATAGACGTTAGTGACGAGTTATGTGATATAGACGTTAGTGACAAGTTATGTGATATGGACGTTAGTGTCGAGTTGTGTGGTATAAAGGTTAGTGACGAGTTATGTGATATAGACGTTAGTGATGAGTTATGTGATATAGACGTTAGTGTCGAGTTGTGTGATATAGACGTTAGTGACGAGTTATGTGATATAGACGTAAGTGATGAGTTATGTGATATAGACGTTAGTGTCGAGTTGTGTGATAAAGACGCTAGTGACGAGTTATGTGATATAGACGTTAGTGACGAGTTATGTGATATAGACGTTAGTGACGAGTTATGTGATATAGATGTTAGTGACGAGTTTTGTGATATGGACGTTAGTGACGAGTTACGTGATATAGACGTTAGTGACGAGTTACGTGATATAGACGTTAGTGTCGAGTTGTGTGATATAGACGTTAGTGACGAGTTATGTGATATAGACGTTAGTGTCGAGTTGTGTGATATAGACGTTAGTGTCGAGTTATGTGATATAGACGTTAGTGTCGAGTTGTGTGGTATAGACGTTAGTGACGAGTTATGTGATATAGACGTTAGTGACAAGTTATGTGATATAGACGTTAGTGTCGAGTTGTGTGGTATAAAGGTTAGTGACAAGTTGTGTGATATAGACGTTAGTGACGAGTTATGTGATATAGACGTTAGTGATGAGTTATGTGAAATAGACGTTAGTGACGAGTTATATGATATAGACGTTAGTGACGAGTTATGTGATATAGACGTTAGTGACGAGTTATGTGATATAGACGTTAGTGACGAGTTATGTGATATAGACGTTAGTGACGAGTTATGTGATATAGACGTTAGTGACGAGTTATGCGATATAGACGTTACTGTCGAGTTATGCGATATAGACGTTAGTGACGAGTTATGTGGTATAAAGGTTAGTGACGAGTTATATGATATAGACGTTTGTGACGAGTTATATGATATAGACGTAAGTGATGAGTTATGTGATATAGACGTTAGTGACGAGTTATGTGATATAGACGTTAGTGACGAGTTGTGTGGTATAAAGGTTAGTGACGAGTTATATGATATAGACGTTTGTGACGAGTTATATGATATAGACGTAAGTGATGAGTTATGTGATATAGACGTTAGTGACGAGTTATGTGATATAGACGTTAGTGACGAGTTATGTGATATAGACGTTAGTGACGAGTTATGTGATATAGACGTTAGTGATGAGTTATGTGATATAGACGTTAGTGACGAGTTATGTGATATAGACGTTAGTGACAAGTTATATGATATAGACGTTAGTGACGAGTTATGTGATATAGACGTTAGTGACGAGTTATGTGGTATAGACGTTAGTGACGAGTTATGTGATATAGACGTTAGTGACGAGTTATGTGATATAGACGTTAGTGACGAGTTATGTGGTATAGACGTTAGTGACGAGTTATATGATATAGACGTTAGTGTCGAGTTATGTGATATAGACGTTAGTGACGAGTTATGTGGTATAGACGTTAGTGACGAGTTATGTGATATAGACGTTAGTGACGAGTTATGTGATATAGACGTTAGTGACGAGTTATGTGATATAGACGATAGTGACGAGTTATATGATATAGACGTTAGTGTCGAGTTGTGTGGTATAAAGGTTAGTGACAAGTTGTGTGATATAGACGTTAGTGACGAGTTATGTGATATAGACGTTAGTGACGAGTTGTGTGGTATAAAGGTTAGTGACGAGTTATGTGATATAGACGTTATTGACGAGTTATACGATATAGACGTTAGTGACGAGTTATACGATATAGACGTTAGTGACGAGTTATGTGATATAGACGTTAGTGACAAGTTATGTGATATGGACGTTAGTGTCGAGTTGTGTGGTATAAAGGTTAGTGACGAGTTATGTGATATAGACGTTAGTGATGAGTTATGTGATATAGACGTTAGTGTCGAGTTGTGTGATATAGACGTTAGTGACGAGTTATGTGATATAGACGTAAGTGATGAGTTATGTGATATAGACGTTAGTGTCGAGTTGTGTGATAAAGACGTTAGTGACGAGTTATGTGATATAGACGTTAGTGACGAGTTACGTGATATAGACGTTAGTGTCGAGTTGTGTGATATAGACGTTAGTGACGAGTTATGTGATATAGACGTTAGTGTCGAGTTGTGTGATATAGACGTTAGTGTCGAGTTATGTGATATAGACGTTAGTGTCGAGTTGTGTGGTATAGACGTTAGTGACGAGTTATGTGATATAGACGTTAGTGACAAGTTATGTGATATAGACGTTAGTGTCGAGTTGTGTGGTATAAAGGTTAGTGACAAGTTGTGTGATATAGACGTTAGTGACGAGTTATGTGATATAGACGTTAGTGATGAGTTATGTGAAATAGACGTTAGTGACGAGTTATATGATATAGACGTTAGTGACGAGTTATGTGATATAGACGTTAGTGACGAGTTATGTGATATAGACGTTAGTGACGAGTTATGTGATATAGACGTTAGTGACGAGTTATGTGATATAGACGTTAGTGACGAGTTATGTGATATAGACGTTACTGTCGAGTTATGCGATATAGACGTTAGTGACGAGTTATGTGGTATAAAGGTTAGTGACGAGTTATATGATATAGACGTTTGTGACGAGTTATATGATATAGACGTAAGTGATGAGTTATGTGATATAGACGTTAGTGACGAGTTATGTGATATAGACGTTAGTGACGAGTTGTGTGGTATAAAGGTTAGTGACGAGTTATATGATATAGACGTTTGTGACGAGTTATATGATATAGACGTAAGTGATGAGTTATGTGATATAGACGTTAGTGACGAGTTATGTGATATAGACGTTAGTGACGAGTTATGTGATATAGACGTTAGTGACGAGTTATGTGATATAGACGTTAGTGATGAGTTATGTGATATAGACGTTAGTGACGAGTTATGTGATATAGACGTTAGTGACAAGTTATATGATATAGACGTTAGTGACGAGTTATGTGATATAGACGTTAGTGACGAGTTATGTGGTATAGACGTTAGTGACGAGTTATGTGATATAGACGTTAGTGACGAGTTATGTGATATAGACGTTAGTGACGTGTTATATGATAACGACGTTATCGACGAGGTTCGTGGTATAGACGTTAGTGACTTATAGTCGATAGTCGATTTATAGTTGTGTAGATAGTAGATCGTTCAGTCTGGGTTGTATTTCCTGATGTCTACCGTCAAATGAAAATTTTCAATTTATAAGCAAGTTCTTCTTTGTCAACACCAATAGTCAACAATGAGAAAATGTCATAATGCCTATACAGTGTAGCTAAAATGTTTAATTAATATGTCTGTTGTTCTGTGTGTCAATTCGTGGAATTAAGTTATCAATCCTTTGATCTATCCCAAAGAAACACCTTATTTGGATATTGTGTAACATTTTTTAGATCCTCTCGCGAAGAAAAGGGGAGCATATGTTGTCATCACGGCGTCGTTTTTGTTTTTGTTATTCATAACAAAAAAACAGATGTTGAACTTTGCACAATTGTATCTTAACATTACCTACATCTCTTGTATCTGTTTTATGCCTTAACTTTCCAAAATGCTCAATACATCGATATACGTAGGATTTATTTCCTGTGAAATTTGCAGTATATCGCAAAAAAGTTCCGCGCTGCCGAGCCAACCCCTTAATGCTATTGTGTGGTATAGTGATAATCGTTCACATTTTCCTTAATAATTTGATAATGCTTCAAAATTGTGCATAGCGTGGTAGCAGTGTGCAATGTGATATTTGCCAATGCCATTCGTTACTACCATAGTACTGGTAAACTAGTTCTCCTTATAACTATCGTTAGGGACAGGGATGATAATGGTGTATTTGTAGAAAAACGTGTTTTCATTAGTCAACTTTTCTAGTAATTTGTCTGATGTTGATTGTCTTGTGGTAAGAGGATTTACTAACAGCACGGTGTGGCGCAATACCCTATTAGTATAAGTGTTATGTTGCAGGTGCAACAGATTGGTAAACACAAGAGATAGGTAAACACAAGAGAGAGATAAGTACAAACGATATATAAATTCAAGAAATAGATAAATACAAGAAAAAGACAAATACAAGAAAAAGATAAATGCAAGAAAAAGATAAATACAAGTAATAGATAGAGACATGAACAATATCAATGCAAGAAATAGATAAATACAAATGATATAGAGGATCTGTCATGAGTTTCCCTTCATATTAGATTTATGATACGAGTTTTGAATTTTTTATTTTTGCGAGCCTCTGGCGAGCAAAAATAAAAAAATTCTAAACGAGTATCATAAATAGAGGCTCGCAAAAATAAAAAATTCTAAACGAGTATCATAAATCTAATATGAAGGGAAACGAATGACAGATTCTTTTTATCATATGACGTTTTCTTTCATCGTTCCCCATCAAAAACTGATTTTCTCTTTTGCCTTGAATCGTCACATCTCAACCAAATCACCCGAACCTTCGAAGTAGGTCAATTATACCGACGAGAGCAGAAATAGTTCTAACACAACTGACTCTTGAAAAGGATTCATTTTATTAAATACACGTCTCAAAACATTTTTTCATTTAATCTATAATAGATAAATTGTCCTTGGTGTTTGAAACAATGAGGAAAATATTTTAGTTTGAAAGTTCATGAGCGACTGTTTTTGATGTGACGAAGCCGTGACGTCACTTGGCGCGATAATGGAGGCTTCGTTGTACAAATGTCTATTCGCTGTCGCTGTCGTACAGAACCATTGTACGGCGCCTTTTCACTGCTTTGTGTTTATCCTCGTTCTCGCGGGAGTTTATGGAGGAGATGTGAAATGTTCCACCGTGAATATTCCCACTGAACATTGTGTTCAGACTGCCGTGAAAAGCGACTTTGGATGCCGATTTGTTGGCAGTGTTGTTTGTTTTGACATTACACGTGTTTGTCGACGACAGTGTCAGCATGTTATTCTTAGTAACCGTTGAAGGCAAGTTGTAACAAACTACATTGCCGTTTTTCATGAGGATTTTATTAAATAATGTTATTATTTGTTTATTTGAAAAGAAGCTAGACTAGATATGTCTCATCGGACAACGCAACCGCAATTTTCTATCGGAGTTGAAATATGTTACTAGGGGTCATACAATAGATGTTTGCCAGGCCTAATTTAACATCTTATAGTATAAATATAATTAAAAAACTTAGGATGTTTACATCTTGGATTTTATCTTTGATTGTACAATATGTTATGTTAATAGACCAATTTGTCATTCAGTTGATTTTTTTTCAAAGTTTACAAGCACTAGTCGCCATTTTTACGAGTCGTAGTAAAAAGAAGTAGGTCGTTCCCACGCGTATGAATACAGTTCTCACGGAACCAGCCAATCAGCGTAGCGAAAGGTGTTATTACACTAGTGTCATAAAGAAAATTTATGTGATGGGGTTATGACACCGTATATAACGGTAGTCATATGATAAATATAAATACAAGCGACAGATAAATACAAGAGATTAATAAATAAAGTATCCAATGTAAAAATATGAGCATGCTGTTAAATTACACTAATGATAACAAATTGTTAGAATCTTGAAAATAGAAAAATAAATAAATTGAATAACTCGAGGGAGGAAATGATGATAGTTGACATACCCTTCGAATTCGATAATAAGGAGACATCTTGATCTTTTCAAAAAACAATGTGCCTATATAATCGGGGAAAACATAACACTATTCAATCGGATTGCATTTTGCAATGAAAAAAGACATTTGTGAAAAAAGAAAAGAAAATTGCCTCAATAGTTATTCAACAACTTCCGCTATCTGTTATATATATATTGTGCCCCCGGTTAAGGAGGGATATCTTCATTTTCTTTTCCGTGCAATGTTTTTGAATGTAGCCTACTAAGTATTATGTAAGTCTTCAACAAAATAGCCGTTTGACTTCCTATTTGCAGTGTTAGAACATATACAAATGGCTATCTGGTTTTGCGGAGTGAAGGTAGTTGTTTGGTCACTACGTGTTTTGTCAGGTTAAAACACCTGTTTAACTCATGTAGTCAGGGGTTAGGGCAGCTGTTTACCTTCTTGTTGTCAGGGTAAGTGTTGTTGTTTGTCCTCCTATTGTGACGGGTCAGGATAGCTGTTTGTCTTCCTGGTGTGAAAGGTTAGGGCAGCTGTTTGCCTTCTTGTTGTGAGGAGTTTGGGTAGCTGATTGCTCTCTTGTTGCAAGGACTTAGAATTGTTGTTTGCCCTCTTATTGTGAGGTGTAGGGGAAGCTGCTTTGTTTGATGTTTTAAGAATTTGTACATGCGATCGCTTTCTGCTTTTGCGGGTTTATTGATGATGTATTTGATAATTATGGAATTATCATGTCCTATATATTAATGAAAGAAAGACATCTGTTTGACAGCATTGAGAATAAGTGTATTCCCTTGACACATGACGTCGCCTTTAAAAGATGAACACATACCGATAGCAATATAAATCTTTATTTCATTCTGATGGAACCAAGCACGTGCGATTTTTTTATCAGTTAAAAAATTGGGATTATCAACAGAATTAATGTCCATGTCTACAAAAATAAAGTCACTTAACTGACGTGATATATGTGTATACATAATCGTCGATGATTTCCGAAGTAGCAATAGACTCCATGTAAAGTTTACAATATGTCGCTATAACATATTCTCAGACTCCAACATTTGATGGTTACTACAAAGAAATGTTTTTGAACAGAAATCTGATAATTTGTCCCGATAATATAATTTTGTTTTAACCTTGCTATTTAAAACGTTCTAGCTTATTTCCCGTATCTGAGGAGGTTTTAATTGGAACCATGGCCATTCGAGGTTCTCATCAGCTGCCGTCCAAATGCTACTCTGGTCTGAATAGGAATGTTGTTTTGACGGTAGGGCCAAAGATGACTGCGTTTTCTTTCAACACCACTGTAAGATTCTTCTTGGCTTTCCGCAGATGCTGCCTTTCTTTCAACAAAATCTTTGACATCAGAGAATATAATGTATTTCAGTATTTCTTTTTCGACATCTGTAAAGTCCCGACTTTCCAAGATTTCACGAAGAAGGTTGCCACCGGAAATTGGTACCTCACCGGAGTCGTCCTTTGCGTCCGTATAAGAGCCGAACATCGATACCAGGCAGACTATCACAGGCAGCACTATTTGTCCATGCATCATGACTTCTGTAAGTAAACAAAACGCATAATAAGGACAAATTAAAGATCAAATTACAATGATTGAAAATATAGACAACAATAACGTGATTTTTTTCGTTGCATTTCGAAACAGGGCACAAAATGCATGTCTGTACACATATACGTTAATAGAGGGTTATTAGACAGTCAATTTTCAGCTTTAACAGGCTATTGCTTAACTTCAATTTTTGACATAATAAACATTTTATAGTTGCCAATTTCTTTCTAAATGATCCACTTTAAGTGTTTTACACTTATAAACTACACATAGCAAGTAGTTGCAGAGACCATTACTCCCAGTTAATGCGCAATGCATTCAATATTAAATAACATACTTAACAGTGTATTTACAATGTCGTATAGTACGACACATCAGTAGTAACACTATTGTGACGTCATAGAAACTTATGACGTCCCAATGGATAGATGACGTCGTACGTCTACGTACACGGGAACGCGCAGAAGGGGAGTCACCTAGATTTATCTGCGGTCTCGTATCTGTTACACGTAGCAACAACTGGTACCGCGACAATAACATGTAAGTACAAACGTGTAGACCGTTGTGTTTGAATGACGAATTTTCGAAATGAAAGTTTCTGAGCATTTTTATCTTCCTACGGAATGTCTTTCTCAGTATACTTCAAAATGTCGAAAAATCGAGTGTTCAAAATAGACGCTTACAATATACCTACATGTTAGGTTTTAGGTCGTATCAGATAATGCCAACTTGTCCATACACGCATCCATACAGGTTGTTTTGTCTCTGTAGAAAGACACCTAGAGAGGCCATAATGATAAATTCTACTGGTATATGACATAGATACACAGGTGATATCCTCCATTTTTGTGATTTCATCAAATGCCAAAGGCAGTAAAATATAAATACTACTTTATTCAGCTAAGATTGTCAAAATATAACGAAAATGAATACGATTGAAATTATCAGCATGGAGGTCGCGATTTTCGAATAATTATTTTCAAATCCTTTAATGACAAATGAATTCTTCCTCAGGTTTCCCTTGTCATTATCAATTGCTTCTAGTTCCAATTAGACATGATCAATGACACTTTTCTGTTAGAGGCGTGTCCCGTTTACGATTCAACAGCTAAGATACAATCATGATAACGTGAGATAAGGGGGTAGTGTGATCGGTGTATCCAATCCAGCACGGTTTCGAATAGACCAGAGAAAGATTACCACAATATTTTTATGGTTATGGGAAAGAAGTTTCCAGCTTTGATATAAAGCCAATTGTCATCTATGGAAGGGTATAATGCCAAAGAGTAAATAAAATTGCACTTTGTATTCCTTTGTTGTCAAATATCGTTATCACGCCCATTGAATTAACCAAATGCGACTGCGTAGGTAACAACTTCCGGTGTACAAACCACATATCACATTATACTGTCACAACTGCCGGTGTATCACAAACCACGACATACGACATTTGACGATGAATGGTACATATACTAGACTTCGATACGATTAAAGATAGCATTTAGTAGCTTGATCAGTAACGATAATTGTTGATATACCGGATGTCATATTGATCAATGACGACAAATTGTTGATATACCGGATGTCATATTGATCAGTGATGACAAATTGTTGATACATCGGATGTCATATTTATCAGTGACGAAAAATTGTTGATACATCGGATGTCATATTGATCAGTGACGACAAAGTGTTGATGTACCGGATGTCATATTTATCAGTGACGACAAAGTGTTGATATACCGGATGTCATATTTATGAGTGACGACAAAGTGTTGATATACCGGATGTTATATTTATCAGTGACGACAAAGTGTTGATATACCGGATGTCATATTGATCAGTGACGACAAATTGTTGATACATCGGATGTCATATTGATCAGTGACGACTAAGTGTTGATATACCGGATGTCATATTGATCAGTGACGACTAAGTGTTGATATACCGGATGTCATATTGATCAGTAACGACAAATTGTTGATATACCGGATGTCATATTGATCAGTGACGACTAAGTGTTGACAGATTGCTGGAGGTCATAGTGATCAGTTACGGCGAATTGAAATTGTAAACACTGTATGGATATGAAAGGGATCAGAGAGAATGGGTAGCAGATATACCGGAAGTCGTTCTGATCGATAACGAGTAGTGTTAGATATAGTGTATACACCGTGGCAGGTTTGAACTGGAAATAGTGTACGTATTGTAATACGGTCGCCTTCTAGTTTCATGCTTGGTGGACTTTCTCTTTAGCTCGGTATAGCGGCGGACCAGTAAGTTCAGGGTCGTGGGTTTGATCCCCGGTGGAGGCACACCACTCGTTTTCCTGTTATAACACCATAGGATTCAGGGTGAATGTTATGTTGTTACTTTCACACTCCGAATCTATCACGGGGTCTAATGTTAACACACGGGAGAGAACGTTATGATTCTTCTGGCATTTAAACTCAAAAATGATAATAGAATGATGCTGCACTATGTCGAGAAAATTACAATAGAGTTGCCACTTTGGGCTTTTTCGGTATAGAAAAGACAATTATCTATATACTATTTATCATTCTTTATCAATCAATACATCATCGATTTTTTTTATTGCCAAATCAATGGCTCAAGCGACAAATGATTGTGGTGTGACATGAACTATTTTCGTGATGGGTGTACATGGATCGGCGACAAATTATACCAGAGTGAGTTTTGAGATAGATAAACCAAAGTTACATTACATTACAAGATATGGAAGAAATATCAGAATGTTTTTGAAAAATCTTTCGAAAACGATTTTTGATAATGATTATGTAAACAAACCCAGGCATTCTCCGTGTAAAAATAGACACTACCAGAAGCCATTAGCTATGGTACGGGAAATATGTCTTCTACAGAAACAATAGGCTGGATGTTTACCCTTTAGATGATGATAAGTAATCCTATGTTAGCACATGCAATACTCTATGATATTATGTTTCCAATAGGCACTCTCTCACAAATTTTCCATTTATAGCAACAATGACCCTCAACCTTTTTAGACATTCTGATCAGAAATACAATCAGAAGTAACCAATCATTGCAAAAACGCCGTGTAAAGGTTTTTTATAACCCATGTGAATGAAGGTCAGTATAAGGAAAGCTTTACGTGGACAACGTTATCGAGAATAGTCAATGATAAAGTAATTCATATTAAAGAAAATTCAAAAAATAGATATAATATGATTTATTTTCTGAATATTCTAGAACGAATTTCGTAATTGATACCGTTGAGATACTCATTAAAACAGAATAAAATCCAAAACAACATTAACTTGGACAAAACACATTAGCATGCAGTGAGAACAATTAATCGTATCGGGTTTAGTACATAAAAGTGACGAGTCTTGCAGGTACGCGCTTCTTTTTCTCCAGGGACCCCATGCAGAAGATGCCATTACACCTGAACACGACAGTCAGTATTTCTGTGCTGTCAGTTTAAACCTAGAAAAGCGATCAAATTGGTATGATATACAGGCGCAGAGGCGCACCGGTGGTCGATTTGCGATAAACAGTCGATTTAACAGCATGCTGCACGTGCGTCGGTAATAAAACAAACTAACATTCGCGGACATTATCTATTTATGTGGATGACATCATGTCTACGGTTTCAACTAAAACATGCCGCATGTCTTGTAGTTCATGGAAGTATTGCAATACCAAGAAGTATCTAGACAGAGTCTGGCTATTTTATTACGAGTGTCCATTGTGGCATATCTCTGACCTGAATTGGGTAGCCTTTACAGATCAATTTTATGGATACTATTTTTATGTTATTATATCATAACATCATAGTTGTTAGTATCTTACACTCGAACACAACGGATACTGTTTTTGATTATGATTTTTATTCGGTAAACTTATTTACACATAATAGAAAAATTGCAAGAATACATGCAAATTATTCTCGATAAATACACGGAATCGAAGTAACTAAATGTAATTGAGGAGTGGTTGTAATGGAAATGAAATGACTCTTTAAATTGAGGACATTTCCATAACACATAATCTCCAGTAATTACAGCCATCGTTACTAACACGCCGGACCAAAATCTAATCAAATAATGTGTAAACGGCATTTGATTTACGGATGAATACTCTGTAGATTGCTGACTGACTTATAGAACAGGAAATGACGTTCGTGCAAGAACTGCTTCTCACCTTACCACTGAATAACAGACTCCTCTGACGGTGATACTCTCGGGCATAATTTGATTTCAACTTGACGGTTTTTGCGTAGACCCCAATAATGTAAATGGTTACTTGTTGGAGTTTTGACAGGTGACAAATCAAATATCCATGGTTTATTAGGCCCACACATCGTTTGATGACATGGGAATAACTAACAAATACGCCCATGTCCTGTGTGACTATACCATAACAGATCACCACGCAGATATTCTCGTCACACTAAACAAAACATATTGCTATTTATTGAAGATTTAGTCGTTGTATTGAATGGTTATGTACCATATGTGACTTTAATTTGCTATTTAAAAGAACATTTTGCCCCGCATGAGAAATCCCCGGGGTATACAACCGATAGAAAATGATATTTATAAGTAATATGTCCTTGCATGATTTGAAAAAAAATACTAGTTTCTTACGCTTTTCCACACAGGGCGCGATAGCTAGTTAGATCGTTAACCTACAAAACCTCGGGTGATGACCGAGGAACGTGGTTCGACCCGTGGCGGTTTTTGTTTATCCGGAAGCTGAGAAACTAAACAGTCTGTGCTTTCATGGTTGTGTCGTTGGTCATGATCCTTTACCCTGATTGCCCTGGATGGCATGTCACGAACTGTCCTATAGTGTTCAATGACGTAGCAACCAGCTACTACAAAATGACCCCGTCTCAAAAAGGAAACTTTACCTCAGAATATTTGTCGAGTGTTATTTTCACTAAACAATAGTGAGTACTTAGTATATACAAATGTTATAACGCCTAAATATATAATGTTGATTTATGCTACAATTTGTTTGTAAAGTTGTCGATAATTATGAATTAAATACAGTGAAACGGCATTTTAATCAAATTTTGTATATTATTAGATTGTTATGTATTATCTGATTTCAAAGTACATGCCATGTATTATAGTCAAGTATTAAATAATAATGTCCAGCGTTACTGCTTTAAATTAGACATTGGATATATTCCTAAAATGTCATTGACATGTTAAAGTCGGTAAAACTCAAAAGAGTAACGCCACTGCAGAAACATGAACACAAAACGAACACAAATGTAATGGCGATAGAGGAGTAGGGACCGGCTGATCTGAATCACAGTTATGACGAGGAGAGAACATTCCCCTTCATCTGATCAGGATGTTCATTCGCGACATAAAAGGACACTTGATCTTAATTAATAGACTCACAGTAGAGCGATTCATCTTTTCCCTTAAATGGAAAAATGAGATGCTATTTCAAATGATAAAAGGATTATACTGTTCGTTTGAAGGCTTTAGAATTGGTCTTGTTAAGGCAGCTGCTCACTCGGAAACAAAGAGGTCTTCTCTTTCACAGATATTAGCGAGGCATGCATAATCCTAGTCATCTCAAGGATTGTCTGTTTATCTAACGGAATCCTCAATCACAGCATATTTCAAAACCGTAACACTTGTCCATATGACATAGAATGTGTTGTGAAAAAAAAGCGTAATGAAATTTTCAAAATCCTTAACCACCAAAAAGAAGTTGTCGTCATAAAAAGGATGATAAATCAAAGTATACTTGTCGTGTTTCCTGCTGTCTTATTCTATAGATTGTATATTAACTCCTTGATTTGAACAAGGTAAAATACCATTTTCATTTAAAGCTAATCCGTACCCATGTTCGTCCTTTCTATTCCTGCACTTAGATTGCCAATCTGTCACCAGGATGTTTAACCCTGCACAAACAGACGTGTCGTGATTTTCTTTAAGAATGAATTAAAGATGAAAAACGGGTAAAAGATGCAAAGACTTCGTGTGTAGGTGCGCAGCAGGGATTGCGGACAAACAAAATGAATAACGCAAGCTGCACCAAGGATGTGAGTTCACAGGACCGGGGTAAATTATAGTCGTAATGAGCCATTGGGGATGTATTACGTTTCCAACTTTACTTTCTTTTTTTCAATATAAATACAGTGACACATTACCCAAGACAGCCGACTGATATCGATATTTCCTGTTTATTGCCTAGTTTTTTACGATAAAACACACGGCATTGTGATTGGAGACAAGCTTGGGTATAGCTTGTTATCATGAACAAAATTTCATGATTAAAATCAAAAGCGCTGGATACGCTAATGACATAAGATTGAATCTACATTAGTATAACAAGATCAAAGTTTTTACTAAAAATCTCAAGAATGAAGGAAAGATATACATATCCTCAGTGTAAACCGTACTGCCACCAGAACTACTGGCACTCGATAAACATATTATGTCGAACAGAATATAACCCATGTTCTCTACCAACAATTATCAAGAATATCTCAAACACCGGTATGTCAGTATCGCAGTAGCATGGATCATATAATCTTAAGACCTTAAGTGGAAAATGTTTTGCGCTATGCATATATGTTTCTATTATAATAGTTTAAGTGTGCATATGATCTTTATTAGTCCTCCATACGTTTGGCCAGTAGCTTTACTGACGGGTTATTCGAAAACAAAAAAAGACATGATAAAGTTTTATTATGTATATCAAGTCAATAGAGGAACCCGTTCAGAATAATTTATATACAGATATCCATGTTCTTTTAACCGGGACCAATATAATCATAATTCATCCATATGGTTAGATTATTGTGAACATCTCTTTTTCATCCTATCTTTGTGCCCATTTTGATTTTTTCTAACGTTTCCCGTCTGTTTGACTCTAGGAACCCCGACAAGTCATACTGGAACGAACAATTCTATGATAGAGGTTATATCTCCTACTCACCAAATAGGTATATACACGTACTACTAAGCTGATATGTAAAGGTGCTGTTCACACTGGTGTCTTTGTTTAATCCTTGAAATGACCATTTTATGATACGCGTTTTTTGGTTTTAATTGATTACATAGCCGCAGTTATCTGTCGTATCTATGTCCAATTTGAACATTATATCTAGACTTTTACTAAAAGGCTATGTTCTATTCTTGACCTAATCGTGACGAAGAGAGATATCCTTGAGTATCGAATCAACAGGGGATGTTAACTAACTATAAGTAGCGAAAGCAGACATGTTGCTGTGTAGAAATAGAAAATTAAGAATTTGGAAATTGAAATATGTTTGGCACAACGATTAGTTATAAGCTTGTTAAGATGTAATAAATGGCTGGTGTTGAAGAGTCTGAAGTTTTCAATAAATGCTTCAGTATGATAGACCTCGTGTGAAAGAAACAAACAAGTCGTCCAAGAGAGGATCACCAGTTAATTCCCACGGGTATGATAATATACTGTTGGAATAACCTATCACATTTCCTGTGTGTCATTTAAGCATTGAACGGCTTTCAGTTGGCATTCATATTGACTATGAATGCCAACTGAAAGCCGTTCAATGCTTATATTTACCATCTGCGATTTTTTATTTGTCGTGCGATTTTTTTTTTAAATTTTCAAATTCAAATTTCAGTTGGCAGTTCATAAGCTGGTGAACTCGCAACTGAATTGGTAGGGTTATATAGTGGCAGTGCCATACAATGGTAAATATAGTAGTATATTTAATGAAGTTCGCTCCGGTTTGTTCACAGTTCATAGTGCTTACAGGTATGTCACGTCGTCCGCCTTTCTCGGAAAATAATACTATCCTAATTCTTTGTCAGTCGGGACATAGATCACTGACAGTGGCTGTGTTGTGTTTATCACTATGCTGTATGTTTATCTCTATGCTGTATGAACTTCGACTTGTGCTATTCCTGAATCATGCTTTGAGAGTTTAACTACATAATGGTTATCTGTTTACAATGGTATTTGGTTTATTGTGTCATTGATATTACCGCCATTCAGATACCCATTATTTATTTGTAACTCAGACGAAAATATGACTGACCGCATAGCAGGTGGACAAGGATAATTATGGGATAGACTCGAGTTGTATTACCGTCATATCGGAGATATCACCTACATTGTACCTCTGCAACTCGACGAATCTCTGATTCCCATACATGCTCCATAGCTCATCGTTATCTCATAAAAAGTTGGGGTTTTCGGAATAGCCGTATAATATTCTTTTGGCCCCGGATATGACGCGACAGGTGGCGTTAATGGTCAAAATGAAGTATGTGATTGGTCAATGTAGCGGTAAATGCAAAATGCAGATATACAGTTAAAACAAAGTTAAGATTGAATGCAAGCTGAATTAAAAAAATTATATTCCTGATTCACCAAAAATGATTCAAACTGATATAATTTTGTTATCCGTGCTGAAACGCGTTTAATTTAGTTCGTTAATTTATTTCACCAGCAGTTTTACATAACAACCACCAGCATTAAAACTATGCCGTTTATCTTTTTTAAAGATACTTCTTGTTTGTCTTAGGACTTCATTACATGCAGATGATTTTGATAATTATAATCACGCGACAAACATTTTTAAAGGTACAGAACGTATCACGTGAGTTTTGTGTTATTAGAACGTTCATACACGACATGTCTATGAAAATTGGACAACTTGTTTACGTGTAAACAAGAATATGTTGTCCCTTTATTTCGCCTGTTTGGTAATTTACTGTAAGTCCAAATGTGGGCTCCACATGGCCACGTCAGCTTATATTGTTTATAGATATCGGAGGTCAATCACGCCGACACTCTAATTGCAGAAACATAAGTTATGATGATATTAAGAGGATGTCCAACGGGGACTTGAAATATATCTATACCAACATGATTTCCAGTCATGACAGCCAGAAGCAGTATATCTTCATTATGAGCATTTTATATGATGCGTATCTATACTAATCGCAATTAGTCGGTTTTGCGTCTGTAAAACTATTTACTTTAGATTCTCGGGGTCAACATATGACAGTCACCCCAGTGGCGAGTTTCTTGACACAAATTAAAGGCATGGATCGAACACTCACCGTTTTGTTGAGTTTCTCCACGTATAGACCGATGTAGGTAAATTGAACACTCGCCATATTGCTGAGTATCTCGACGTAGAGACTGAGTATCTCGACGTAGAGACTGAGTATCTCGACGTATAGACTGAGTATCTCGACGTAGAGACTGAGTATCTCGACGTATAGACTGAGTATCTCGACGTATAGACTGAGTATCTCGACGTAGAGACTGAGTATCTCGACGTAGAGACTGAGTATCTCGACGTAGAGACTGAGTATCTCGACGTAGATACTGACTATCTCGACGTAGAGACTGACTATCTCGACGTAGAGACTGACTATCTCGTCTTATAGACTGATAAAGGTACAATAAACATACACCCTATTCCTGAGTATCTCGACGTAGAGACTGAGTATCTCGACGTATAGACTGAGTATCTCGACGTAGAGACTGAGTATCTCGTCTTATAGACTGATATAGGTACAATAGACATACACCCTATTCCTGAGTATCTCGGCATATACACTGATCTGAACACTCACCGTATCGTTCAGTATCTCGACCTTCAGACAGATATAGGTTCATTGAACATTCGTTTAATTACTGCTAACTTCTGAATACTTAATCAATAGAGTATTTTCTGTTTGGGAATACAATGTTATATGTGTAATGGTGCAGCAGAAAACAACCTCCCCAACCACCTTAAAAACAACAGAATATACCGACATTATAACGTAATTCTAACATAACATGAGGGCAAAATATGAAAAAAAGTTGTGGATTGAGACCTTGGAAAAAGTACTATAACATAGCTGTTGGATTAAACATTTTTTTTACTAATTATGGTGTTCGTCTAATTAATTATTGCAACTGTTTAACAGTGTTGTTAAGGTTTCCATCTAATTGACTATAGGAACTGATTTCCCCGGGTTCCACTTAAGACTGTAAAACAAACAAAACTTAATTACCGGGATCTTTCTTTCTGATGTAATCGGAGTTTAATAAAGACTTAATTAGCGCGGTAGTTATGATAAAGGTGATCGTGGAACCTAAAACAATTATGTAAGTATATATATATGACTGTTAACCGTCGTTGGACGACATGTTTCTATCAGATTGTTGCTAGTTTACATGTATCTGTAACACCTGTATACCTGTATCAATTTTATCAATGGTGCAGGGCTGAGGCAGCAAGATAATAAGGAACTTTTCATGAAACATAAACAGAAGAAAACCCATGGGAAGATTTCAATGGACTAAACTCAAAAAGAAAAGAAAATTATTATCCGACCATGTGTTCGAATGGGTACATATCTGATGTTTTGTCAGCGAAACTTGCCATGTAAACATACTCAATATGAGAACAATGTGATGACAAAAAATCACCCGGAATAACAACGTAAGTCAAACCTGTCTATCAAGTAAAGTACACCATGATGGCCATCTTTGAAATTCCCCAATTCGATAAAATTGAATTGTTCGAAATTCTACATTTTAAGTTCCCCTTTCTACTATTGAAGTTGGAGCCGTGATATTGTGAACGAGTCATTACATATTCAATACAAGGGAATAGGGATAGAAGAAGCTGTCGGGAAATGGACACCAATATTAATGATGTCATCACGCTAACATTAATGTGCGTCCTTGTACATACAGTATGTTGTCTGGGAAAACCGTGGTATGTAATTAGTGTAGTCCTAGTACATGTAGTTTGTTGCTGTGGTATGTACTTAGTGCAGCAGAAGTAATGGTCAGATCGACGTTGACAAAATACTACATCAACAAGTATTAGCTTCCCACAAAGCTAAGAGGGCTACCAACAGCACCATTTATTAGTTGGCATTATAGTAAAGTTTGAGATAGACGGGTATGTTGAAACTTGCGTAGTTATGCTGAGAATTTATTTATGAGAGATATAATTTGGTGTTAAGTGCTAGCTAGTGGTCAGTGGAGTTTCTCTCATACGCATGTATCACTCTGATTTTATCGATTTTTCACTTTAACCAAACAACAGCGCCACTGTGCGTGCAATAGCAGAACAATGTCGAGCAATCCTGTTTGAATACTCCGATCTGTCTGATTTTATCAATCACATTTAAAAACAAATGTCCTCATTGATACCTCTGTGATTGGTGACGTCATGGACATGAGGTAACCAATCATCGCGTTTAAATAGTGCTAGCGAGCTAATCAAAGCAGGCAGACTATTTATATCCATGTGCAATCCCTGAAATATGGCTGCCTCAACGACCAATTATAATGCAACCATTGATGGTAGCAAAAGAGACACATCCTCAATATAAAACCGAAATTGAAGACTTCGCCAAGAGTTTCTATGACTTTTTCTGCCATGCTTTTGACCAATTCAGCCTGGCGTAAAGCCATAGCTAGCTAAACAGATAAGTACATTACCACAACGTATTGGATGATTCCACCACATTCAACAGATAAAGACAAATACCACAATAGATTGGATGGTCCCGCCACATTCAACAAATATATTGACGAGCAAGACGTCTAACCTTCCATTATTTCATCTTAGCATATGCCTTTTGTTTCAAGAAATATTATACTTATTGTAAATATTGGTATAAAAACCGTTGTTCGTCTTCCTTGGAAGAGAACGATATGACATTCGGAATAAAGCATGAAAGTGTGTAGTGTAGGGATATCCAATTCGTCACAGAAAAGACTTAGACAGACGTTTCCCGGAGTTAATGTTCTAGGTTCATAAAAAAAAGTCTTTAAATTGCTAAGTCCCCATTAATTCTATTCCTGGATTAAACATATTCACAATAAAACTGTAATTCTGGATTCATTGTTCTTCATGGATAATGATACACTTAGCTTAAAGAGGATTTGATAGGATTGAACCAGTAGCCGAACCAGCAATAAGTATTGTGTAAACCGTCTAGTGATAATATGTATATATTACACTGATACATAGATGACCTTCCAGATAGTCTGGATTCGTATAATTCGTAGATGACACAAAAAATATTCAGAGCTATCACTGAAGAAAATGATAAAACCCTTCTTCAGGAAGATCTCTG
The DNA here is from genome assembly GCF_902652985.1 of Pecten maximus. Classification (NCBI taxonomy): domain Eukaryota; kingdom Metazoa; phylum Mollusca; class Bivalvia; order Pectinida; family Pectinidae; genus Pecten; species Pecten maximus. The sequence goes on along the minus strand of NC_047016.1, from coordinate 20,801,057 downwards.
TAGAACGGAAAATCAGTGTGGATACAACTCTTAAGAAATCGGAAACGGAAACAGACTTAGGCGTAGTAATTTATAGCAAACTTGAATTTGAAAACCTTATATTTAAAAAAAAAATCAAAAGCGCAAATATGATGATGGGGATTATATGAAGAGCATTGATCAATTTAGACAAAGGAAACAAACATTTTTCTTGTTAAACAAATCATAAGTAAGAACTCGCAAGTGCCATTTGCTTTCCATATAAAATAAAGTACATTGAAAAAATTGAAGGAGTTCAAAGACGGCAACAAAATAGTGGTCGCCGAAGTAAAAACACTGTCATACCCTGATAGACTGAAATGCCTTTTTACCAATATTATCTTTCAGAAGACAGCGGGGAGTTATGATCGAACTACGTAATAAAATCCATGGAATTGATGTAACCGACTTTTTTGAACTTATGGAAAGATGTTTCCAATCAGTCCGAAAATAAAGCAAATTCACTGAAAATATTCCCTCAACAGTGTTTACTTATGAAGAGGAAAACTAGCTCTTTTATTGCATACTGTAAACGTGTGTAATAACTTGCCAGAAAATGGAGTGTGTGCAAACGATTAAAATGGTTTAAAACTTAACTGGATAATCACTGGAAAAGCGTTGATTTATTTTACAATTTCAAGGCTACTTTATGAACTATAATGTCATCACTTTTAAAAACTATTATTATAACAATTACTATGTAAAATAACATTAAATATATAATGTTGTTTAATGATGTAGAACAGATATGGAATAGAATATATTGCATCATGCATGGACATATTTGTTCAACGTCAAAGACTGGTCATCAGTGTTAGTATTCAATTTAACCAATCTTTTTGGCCTTTTGAACTCATTCATATAAACGGATAACATATTATAGAAATGACATGTATTTCTAAGAATGCCTTTATTTTCTTCACCACTTTAATTGTCTGTTTCAAATTTTTCCTGATATATGGTCAATGTTCTCATTCAATTAAACGTATATTGTAATGCTTCATGTATATTCCACACTAAAGTGCTGGTAAGCGTACCCACTGCCATCCTCATCGTTCCCAAAGCTTTATCATTAATTTAAATCAAACAAGAACATTGCCTTCATGTATTATCCTTTTTGAACCATTATGATAGCTTAATTTTCATACTTAAACTCTAATTGTTCAGAACATATATTATTTTAAAAAACGTCGGTGCCTGATTGACTACATGTTTCCGTGGGATCAGTACACTAAGATGCCATCAGATAGGCGAAGCGCTGATCGCCTGTACCTTAGATGATAAACGGTGAAGATTGTATTGGGGACAGCATGTCTCCCTTTACCAGTCAATATCATCTCTTTGATGACTAGTCACAACCAGTTGACTTTTTAATGTAGTCCTTACATCAAAATGCCATTATCTACAGCATCCTAAGCGTCGCTTATGTAATTGTCCAAATCAAAAATTAGCTTTATAACTGACGGCCCATCTCTTTCACTCCTGCAATTAATGCGTGCTCTGCTAACCAAATTAACGATATATTACGATTCTATACTTCACCAGATTTCCGGTCAGAAGTGCCACACTCTTAGCTATCAATGGAGTATATATTGGAGCCCAATATCGGTCCTAATCATATCAATGGGTACGTGCCATCTTGTAAGAGCAGCCATTTAAGGATATATAAATGATATCGTCTATCTAATATACGTATGTTTATTGATGGACAGTAGAGCTACCGATCATTGTTTCCTACACAAAAAGGTGCTAGCCCTATCAGACTGGCAATAATGGACGAGATTGACATAGCACCAAGGTAACTAACACTTTAACATCACATCACCACGCAACCGACACTTAAACAAATGACAATAACATGTCACCAACGTAACCTGTGAAATCAGGGTTCATGTTCATGATAGGATAGAAACCGATGTCTTCCTATACTATCTGATATACGGTGGTAATATTGTCGGTATAACTGATTTCAAAAAAGTAAAACACTACTTTGGCATTCCACTTTTGCAAGACGCCGTCTTATATGTACATTTTTTCAATTATTGTTTATTTTGAAATTTTTAACCGATCAATGTTTTATTTCATATGATGTGTAAAGATGTGTGATTTTATTCCCCACAGCAAGTTAATCTTGATATATTGATACTTGATTTTGCTTTTTTTGTTTTGCTCTGTTTTATCATCGCTGCGATGTCATAAGAGCAACATTTCATTGAGACCCAGACATCATTCATATGTTTGCAAATCAGCTGAATGGTTAAACGTGAATCACGAAACAAACTATTCGACAACTGATGAATAGATACACTGATAACATGTTCAATTAATCCATACAGTATATGTCAAATATATATGTTTTAAATATAGAGCTGGTACCATACAGCTGTTCTGTCTTTCTAGAACTTTTTCAGTGACGCTAGAGTATGTCCCTTTCATCAGTGTTCCAGTATATGGTAATAAATCAAGCTCTCTCTTTCTCTCCGTATCTTTGAGACCGAATGTTTCATTCGGTTACGTTAAAGTGTATACTCGGCTTCCTATTGCATGTCGCATTCTTAATCTTATTTGATTTAATATGCTGGTATGGTGTCACCGTTTTGAAAAAAAAATAAGTTCAACCAGAACGTATCAGATTTCCTGCATCTAATGAGCATAGATGATATATATTCTACAAGTTAATGACTGATTGACTATTGCATGTAAGGTGATTGATATCGATAGAGGGTAGTGACGAGTGGCTATACAGTTAAATTAATATCGTTACGGTTACAAGTTAATCAGATATAGTATAGATACATTATGATATTGTAAAACAATAAAGAATACATATTGAGTGTGGATATTTTTAGGGTTTTTTTTAGTTTAAGTTAATAACGAGTGTCTAGGGAACTAAGGTAATCAACATTTTAGCTTAGGTCGATAATTTTATTGAAAATGTCAATTTGTTTAATCTTAAATCGTGTCATATACTTATCAATTACCTAAGTTTTCATTTTGATTCCTCAAAGATAACAAAATATATGAAAATATATAAGAAAAAACTGATTTAGGGGACTTAATTATATTACCTATTTGTACAAAGCGGAAGCTCGCTAGATATGCCTTCAGCTATGATAAAAATCAGAAGGTATATTTTGATACTTCTTCCTCGTCTTACATCTATATAATACAATTTACCCGCAATACACGCCACATTTCCGTTTCGGTGGATAAATTTTACTGTCCGGTATCCTTCTCGTGTTGCCAGATTATATATCATAGTTAGGGAATATAACTAGATATTAGCCAAAGGGGATCCGGTTATCACTGCCGCCGCCCACTGCTCGGTCCCAGTGAGATCCTCGTTAGGACCAGCCCTGTAGCATCCTAGATATATACAGGATGTGTTTTTGACAGCCGACCATACATGGTGGTACCCTCTGGTACCTAGATACCTTATCACGACATAACTTATCCCTAAAACCAACGACATTTGATCGCCCCATTATACACCTTTTTCCATGATAACGATACCTGCGAGGTAGATACAGCTGGATAAACTGCTGACAATTTACATACACAAACTAACACGGGTATGGTATTACGATAGCCATTAGGGAGCAGGGACATTTGATATTGACGATACCGAATGAATTTACAAACGTTTTTAGTGATTAACTGCTGCACCTTACGTTCTATTATTTATCATCCGATAACACTGGTCATCGATTATAAAGTGATTAACAAATTTGATATGAATTTAATCAAATGAGATTAGTTATATTAAATGATTAATTACCTCCAGCAATTCCAAATAATTGTACACGTAAGATAATTCTTATTCTGCCTTTAAATATTATCTCATAGATACACTATACTGGATCATGAATGAGGTTGTGACATACAGCTTATTTCCACTTCCTTGACTCTAGGTGGCTAATTTAATGACAATTACAATCACCGCAAGTATTAATTTTAGTGGAAACAATCACAGAATCCCAAACGGCCCCCTAAGACGTAATTGTGTTAGCTACGGCAACGACACTCATGCGGTTGAATTCGCAGTCCTATTAAACCTCTCTATACAAATTTTCATAGAAATCAAACTATATCTTAATTTCCACCAATCTGATCCCAAGAAATGGCGGCCATTTTAATTTTGATTTTAATTATTAAACAAACGCCGCCATCATACTACACCTACATACCAAAGTTCATCAAACTCTGGCGATATTTACACTTCGACCAATCAGGTGTCACGTTTTATTTAATTTCAATAGACAGTTATTGCGGACATCTTTGTTGAACGATCGGGAAAAGGGGTCCATTGGACACTCCTTGGCCATGATGAACCTTTGTTTTCTTTAGTAGTTTTCGAGAAAAATATGTCGGACAAAAAACAGTTTTTTACTCTTTTCCAGTGCCTCTCTTTCTTTGCGAGTTAAATTGGATTTGGGATGACGTGCGATGTATTTCTCTGTCATTATATTTAAGAGTAAGTCCAACAATGTTTCTCGATTCTCACTCTCCTGTTCACTTAAAAAAATGAGAGATGTTCTCTCAAACAATTGGGGAATATTTCGTAAGTTTTGTCTACAAACATATTGGTATAAGTTGTTACATTAATGAAATATTATACGACTTTAAATAGAAAATTATTTAATTTTCCATTTTTTTAAACACTGCGTAGCACAATATCAACGTCATTCTTATGACGTAACGTTTGACAAAACAGTGACCCCGTGTATAGGATACAACAAAGCGATTTCTACATTTTCAGATGTTACACACTTTACTTGGTAATGTTTACTTACAAATTGGTATTAAATGTGTATTTAATTGAAGACCGGAGCGCGTGTAGTTAAACAATCACCTATTATAGTTTTGTTTCAATTGCATATGAATAGAAAAAAATGACGAATAATTTTGATTAGTCAACGTCAAGTGTTGTATCATTACTAGAAGTCATCACTAGACTGATGTAGAAATCAGCACTACTGAAGATATAAACAGTGAGGATATGTTATTTTATCAAACAGATAACAGGTGATTTCTAAGCGGAATATAAGTATTTAAATACTTAATTTTAGTATTTAAAATGCTTCGTAACTAAAATGATGGCATCTTTATCCAAGAAAAAAAAATTTTTTTTACTCGTTAAATCGATATCCGGGTAATTCTAGAAGATGACAATACATTTTGTCCAAAATTCGATCCCGATACCTGTTGTTGAAGGTTTTATTTGTGATAGTCTTAAGTCCAAATCACAGGTGTGATTGAGATTCAGGAAAGCACAAATCTGTGGTTCAGTGAACTTGTGTGACCGAAGTGGTACGAAAACAATCAATCCAGAATCTTAAGTGAACGCTGGCTGAGACGTTTACAAGTACTCTGTAAACACATTGGGTGAGTTACAAGGAGAACGTCAATTGATGTATTGACTAATTTGTTCTAAAACGTTCGAGTCGAAACACCTGCCGGACAGAAAGGTAAACAATATCTTTACGTCAATGTACTTTCGATCGCTACTCACATGTCACTTTTACACCGTAGTATTCCGATGCATGTTATTCACGGTTTTTCCAATCTGTCGTCGCTGAGTTATGACTACATTGGGGCTTAACAGCCGTTAGTATATCACCCAATCAATACGCCAATCTTAATGACCCTCTACAACCGATACGTGATGACGGCAAGATCATCTGTACTCAAAATGTCACTATTTTTCTATATTCCAATACGTTATGGTCTTGTTATCTCTTACTATCAGTGTATCATTGGATATACACGTCATTACCTTGCTATCACTTTAAGATATTCCATTATGTTGACCCCTCCCCTTTTTAATCAAATAACTTTGAAAAATATTACATGAAATTTCCGATTATCACAATGTCCATGACATATGTCAGAAAATTTCCGACACAAGGTTTCGAAAGGTACACGTGGATGAGAGATGAGAGATACACGTGGATGAGAGATGAGAGATACACGTGGATGAAGATCACGGGAGAGTTTATGGTTGACGTTGTGATCTCATTTGGAAATAAATGTGTAATATTTTCTTTTGCAATATAAAGTCAGCTATGTTCGATGTTGAAATTCCTAGAGGTTCCGTTGTCACCACATCAGTTCTCATTTTATGTATGATCCGACTTTGACCTAGATTTATTTTACGGTGTTGGCGATGAAGCACAAACGCCTACGCTCCCAGTACGCCTGGTCTCTCTTTGTACTTCATGCAAATCTGGATTTCTTTTACATATTCTGCTCTCGGTGTTTTTATTGGTCAATTTTAAATTAAGATTCTGGTTTCGTCATTGTGTAGGTATTCTCTGTTGCTATTTTTTTTTTTTTTTTTATAGTTTTGACACTTGTAGTTTTGACACCATGATAAGTTATGGATTTGAAACAGAAAAACAGAGAAAAGGATATACAGATTTATCAGTAATAATGCATTGATAATGATACCATTATAAGACTATTTCACCTACTTTTTTCTGTATTATAATATTTGGAATCTCTATTTAAAAAGAACGATACTAACATGTTTTTATGTAAGATTTCCGAAAAAGGAAACCTGACAAAGAACGGCTATCGCTAATGCGGTTAGTAAAATAACCAAACGACTTAATACTATTCGTAATACTATTAAATCAGGATTACATTTGTATTGTGAAAATGTATATTGTCCAGAGGTGTAATCAAAGGAATGTGGATTATTTGGAACTCGCAATAGTTCTGTTCTCTTAACTTTAGTAACTGTTCCTCAAAACATTTATTTCATCAGAACATTTTATTACCATGGACACTAAGTTAATTAAAACTAAAGCAACTCAATTACCTTTACATTTAAAAGTCTGTTCTTTTGTGGAATAGTCAAAGGAAAAACATAAATGTAATGCCAGCAACTAGTCTAAAGTATACTTTATAGAAAGCGAATTTGAATTGACAAATTATGAACGTGTACCCCTCTCAGTTTTCAAGAAGTAGGATTGCTTTGCTGAAGACATTATCGATATAGGTTATAAACGCTTCGCAAAGACCCCCATTTCTCTGTTAGAAATTTCGGTTGAAAGTAAAATACCATGACCATGCATTTGCAATGAAACACGCCTACCCAATATCTGTACCTTACATGTATTATATCCAATAGTGACGACTATATGACGAGGGTTACGATTTCCATATTATTATATCTATATTTCTTTACGTACTTGTCAATAAAATGAAAATAGGTCTTACTTCATTTGTGCTTTTCAGAAGTCATAAGCCGAACACCAATAGTTAAGAGAAGCGGGGTTCAGGAGTGGCATTATAGCAAATTATAGATAATCATTTTTCTTGTGTTTTACTCATTCGTTTGGATAAGAGTGTTATAAATATTGCACGTATTCAGAAGCAAACACGCCTATTAACGTGTTCCTGGTTCAACCTCGGAATATGGATCCGTATAAGATGTTCTTTGGAAATCATCCAATAGCTAAGATTAACATGATTATAGCTATAATATCTCCTTCGAGTTATTTAGGTTTAGCCATATCAGAATCTTCCTAACATTTCTATCTTTGGTCAATAGTATTATTGATTAAGCCAAGTACAAACAGTTATATATTCATCATTTGTCATATACGTTATCTCCTCCTACTACAATGTGTATTTTAATTCTCCCTTGTACTATTCTTTATTTTATAGGAGTCAGAGACATTACAGTCAATGATAACTGAAAACGATACCCTTCCATCGCAGCATCATCAATCTTTATCTAAAATTATTAACCGATTGCTCAAGCCGTCAGCAAGCACACAAACTTAAGTTGAAGTCATCTTAATATGCAATACCATTGTAGAAACTCTTAGCGGTCAATGGTTCATTAAGCGTTGCAAAATACCATGATGATGTTGTACCAGGTCATGATTGAGGACGTAGTGTATTGCACAATAGTTTATCATTGTCTGGGCACGTATGACTTGTATGACTACGGCAATGCCGTCAGCAGAGAGCACTGCACTGCAGCACGTCTGCTTACCTTACTACTGTTAGAAAGAGTGACCCAGTATATGAATTACTCTATTATTCACCAGTTTTAAGTATGACGTTAAGATGGTCAAAGAGCCATAGATTACATAAATTATACCAATACATCAATTTTGGATTTTAATTGTTCGATAGGAATAGTTTCAATTGTGATAGTATGAATGGTAGGAATATATATTCATAGAAAATAAACTAACATGGATATATATTATTGCTTTTACTCCGGAAAACCCGTGTTTTCTATATTTCTTTTTAATTATTTGTTTCGGAAGTCTACTTCTTAAGCATGCACTAATTACCCGTATTGGTCTCGACCATACATAGGAAACAATTCTTGTCCATTTTCCACGCATTTAATATACATGTACCAAATACGATTGACATCATAGGATGTCTTCAAAGTAGCATCACCATTCAGTGTGGGGACAGCTTTAACGACACATTTATGAAATAATGATAAAAAGGTTGTCGTCATATCGAGATGTGTTCGAATTCTGTTACCGCTATATACTGACAATGCTTGCACTAGGGTTACCAAACAGATTTTACCTAACACGGACAGATATGCATCGTAGAGAGTCAGTGTGTTTGAAACTGATTTATGGTGACATGAATGATTGAGCATAGCAAACTCACTGTGACTGCTGTGTCCCAAAGGACTGGCCCGTGAGGACTGTCCTCGTAGATAATTAGTACATTTCGTACATTATGTTCTGATAACAAAATGAATGATTTAAATCGACTTTAATCTAGAATTCTCCCTGGTATGATCTGTATGAAGCTAGTAAACCATGTTTTGCCAGCAGGGCGATATCTTAAGTAAATTATACTAAGGGCCGTCTACTTAAACTCGTTGTTCAAGGCCGTGCTAATTGTCAATGATTAAATTAACTATAGGCTTTAACACCTTACTAAGCACCATTAACATCATTTAATCACGGAATACTTTGCAAAGTTTCCAGGAAGGAAGTGTCCGTTATCTTAAACGTTAAACGACAGTGATGGTGAAGGATACTACTTGATTAACGAAAACATATGCTAACATGCTGAGCTGTTTAGTGCAATGAATTAAAAACGTTCGCCATTCGACTCATCATATATTCTTTACGGACATCCATTCACGATTATATTCTTTACGGACATCCATCCACGATATGTCCTATGATGCATCATATATCTGACAAGTGGTTACAGTAGATCAATGGCAAGCTCTATGGGAGTTAAATGCCACTCCGAAAACATGTCACAAACAAAGGGAAGAATCGTCGATATTATTTCTATATGATTATATATCTCTCATTAGAGAAGTTCGTCGTTTGATTGCTTGTTCTTGACACAATGACACGTGCAATTATGAAATTAATAACACATATAGTATATATCTAACAATAGATATACATCATACTACCGTTTCTTCGTCTTTTGAGGAATTGTTAGTGATGCTAGAGATCAAAGTGTTGATTTCCTCGAAAATAAGGTGAGACAATGCAAATTGGCCTAAACATATTTTAATGGTACTCTAAAGAATACAAACAACAGCTATATGTTGCGAAACCTTTGTGTCACACGCATGGTCATAATGCTAATGGTGGTCTCTGGTCCTCTATCGCCCTCCAGAACGAATCTCAAGTTATACATTTGTTAAAATGTCAAATTTCAACAGAAAATATAAAACAAAGAGAAAAGCAATCATAACCTATTGATCCGATTCCGATAAGACTTAAGCAAGCTAAACAATTAACAAGTAACGTATATATTGTTGAAACCCTCGAGGGTCTTTGAGTAATTATCACTAGTAAACAGTAATTATAATATCTGACATCAAACAAGAAGGACACCAAAACAACCGATAAATCATTTATTAGATTATCTTTGAGATGCATGCGGTTCCCCTTTCCGAAAAGCAGGTTTGATTTCATGGATTGACTCTGATGTCTCTAATTGCTCGTGTTCAAATATCATCTCCTATGTTATCCTGCTAAAATAAGTTTGTTACGCTAAATTCAGAGTTTAGTATTTTAGTACAATTGTATCCATTCTTGTTTAAACGAAAGCCAGCTATTTGTTGATGCACGACTATCGATTACACCTAAATATTGCGTACACAAGACATTAACACACTCATTAAGTTATAGAGAAAGGTGATGGTACTGATGTCATTAGTGTCGAAGAATGGGAGTATGGTGAATAATTGTGTTCGTTATTATACCATCAAATGGGAGAGGGCAAAATCTTGTGTTGGTCATTCTATAATCAGGAGTAGCGGGTGAAGTATTGTGCTAATCACTCCAACATCAAAGGGAGAGGGCAACGCCTGGTGTTGGTCATTCTATAATCAGGAGAAGAAGGTGAAATATTGTCATTTATATCACTATCAAAGGTAAAGGGCAGTGGCTACAATCACTAAACATGTTCTATACTATTCCATAATTCAGTCAGGTTTCAGTTTCGCATTAAATGAGCCATGATTTTCCTTACTGTTTTTCTGTCCATTTTTGTGGTTTGAGACAATGATAAGTCTGTGGTTATGTTTCCAGTATATCCCAGATTTCATGAACAAGTCTATTCTTACAACAGGAACTATATCGTATGATGGCCAGACAACTAGGTAAATTACAAACCATGTGATGTGTAATAATAGGAAATAGGTGGATAATATACAGAGATGGCGATTATAAATATCAATCTCTCTCGGTAGTTTCTAAAGTTCGAGGGCTCATATAGACTTATATAGGTATATACGTGTATCGGTCATTTTTCCAGAGCTGAGGTATTGGATGTCGACAAAACGACAACTGACCTTAAAACTGACCTTTATAACATAACTGGAGTAACGGATGTATAAAATCCTAAACCTGTACCAAAAAAGGAGCAGTGGATACAAAACATATGGGAACCGACACAGGTATCGTAAAAGGAGTAATAGTTGTTAACACTGGTTTACATCTAAACCGAATATCACTGGGTCATAACTATTTTGACTGATTGAAGAGACTAAGGATGAATGATTTTATCGTCTTATATAGTGTAGTTTGAAGGGTTGTCTACGGTGCTGTTTGAGATGTTGTCTTTTGTGTCGTGAAAAGTGCTGTCTGTATAACATGCAATAAATTTAATAAATGTTCTATTATACGTATTTCCAATATTTATATATGGTTCTGTTTTCTGTAATGAACAGCTTTCGATTCAAAAATAGTTTCTATTTTCTCTGTCTGTTTACATGAATGGTCTAGCTAAGACTTATTAGATATTTTAACTTAGATCAGTTAACTGTTATCGCATCGGACTGAAAATGTATTCATTGTATTGATTCTTTGAAAACACCATATCTAGTAATAACAGCTTAAAATGAAAATTATGAACAGTTATTATTTCCACAAATCTCTCGTTGTATCATATTGCGTCGCTAGATATTTGTAATCTATATCAACGCATATTTATAGTTCATATAATTTCAGACCGGATATGAATAACTTTAATATACCTGAATTATAGGTTTATTGGTTTATAAAAGTAATTTTCAAAAAATATGGTGTTTTACTTACGTTTATGGAGAAAGTTTTGACGTAGTTGAAGCCAGAAGAAAGTTCCAGAAAGAGATCCCCGAGTGTGTTATAGCCCCACGTGCACAGTGTTGGTAATGAAAGAGAGATCCCCACCCTGTTGTCTTTTAAATACTTGTCACCATCCCCGTCATAGGCAGACCTTTCTAGCGTTAACAGGTTGTGGGCGAGTGTACACGCCCTAGTATCCAATCACGGACCGACACTACCAGCAGCGTCATCACCTGTTTGGCCACAAAGACTGTATGTTGGGAACGACTCCAAAATGCATTATCGATATGACAGTACGTGGCAGGAACTATGGTACGTGGCGTTGTGGTTCAGCGGTACCATGGCACAAGGACTTAAACAATAATACACTGAATGTTATTAAGGATCGGAAAACAATATAAGAATAAGTCATGAAATGTAAATCAATGAAATATAATTCTCATTTTGCTGTTAAGGTATACTTTCTACTCAACATATTAAACCCACATGTGACATTTTAAGGATAAAATATGCTATAAAATACCAAAAAAATACAATCAAATTGCGTCATTATGAATGAAACCTTAACGAACGGCTAAAGGATTATCTTTTGGCATCCATCTCCACATTCAGCTGTTGTCGAAATAGATTTAATGATTTGCATATTAAAAGAATCATTTTACTAACGTGAGCATGTCCGTTTTGTACACAGATGCAGGTTCGTTTTGGTAAGAATATTAACTAATAATGATGAAGACTATGGGAAAGTCTTGTGATCATATTGTGAAGTTGTTTTCCCTTTTCTAATTAAGTCGTTATTCCTGGTGGTTCCGAAGTAGAAGATTCTTTCGAACACCACGTCTCAATCTCAGACGTTTTCAATGGTGTCCGTGTAATATAATTCTATCTTTTAATATTTTCTCCTCGTTTTTTACGATTTTGAGTAACAATTACGGTTTGTTTACGGGGCAGGAATACCTTGTTTTTTTTGTCTTTGACACTGAAGGATTCAAATGAATTGACTGAACGTTTATTTATTACTCGAATGTATGATTACGGAAGAGCCCATAGACTGCAAAATAGACCAAATTAAACAGAAGACCCGGTCGTATCACACGATTCTATTCGCCTGGTACGTTTACAAAGGTATCGGTGTAAAGAGATACTTTATTTATATATTACCTTGTTCTTATTGATTTTGAATTAGAATTACGTTGATGTTTACATGGAGGTATGCTGCTGTTCGGTTTTATGCGAGGAATACTCATCTACAATAGTATCAAAATGATCCACTAGTTATAACGAAATTGTACGAGGAAAAAACCCTTGTAGACAGTAGGAGTAATTCTGCTGCAACATTGCCCTTTAGCTTTTGCTAGAATAATCCAGAAGCTATGCAGATTTAATTATTGTGATGAATTTGCGTCAATTGATCATGGAGCACACACTTTTGTCCATTCTTGTTTTTTTAGTTATTAAACCTGATCAATCAAAATTAAAGCTGTTCCTTCGGAATAGAATTACACATCTTGAAGAATAGCATGACTGTAATTTTGATTTCTTTTTTAATCAATATGTTGCTGTCACTTTTTGGACAATATGAAGTCAGTTTAAAAATAATACAAAAAAGAACAACTCATTTCATTTCTAGTAGCAAACTGGTTTACTTATTTAATTAGAGGAAACTTATCACCAAATTTTTGTTGCCTACTTGGTAACTTTTTGGTTTATACGGGATACTCCAGATTTTGAAATCACTTCCTGTCGGCATATCGTATTAGTCAAATAATAAGCCTTCCCGCTTGTTTAGTATTATCCCCGACATTCTTGTCTATAACAGAACGCAGCACTCTGCAATCCTATACGTAGACAGAAAAATCAGAATGTTACATTTAAAAATCTATTATGCTAAAGCAAAATTAGGAACAAACCTATGCATCGTTTCGAAACAAATGGCGGACCTCATTCTATTTCTCTGGAAAATTCCTTCAGCTACTATCCTTACCATATCCAAACACGTATGTGAAAGTTAGTATAAACATAAAGGGATATTGTAATGAGTACGTCAATGTTTAACAGTAATGATCAGAACTTGTCTTGATTCGTTGAGAAATAATAATATTAGTGTTAATTTGCTTTTTGAAGAATTTTTTTTCTGATTCTCTGCAAATGTACTCAGTGTTTAATCATAACTGATAAAAATCTCTGATCCAATAAAGAAATAACCTTGCATAACGAACTATTAGGTCAATTTTCCTATTATTGCTTGAACAGTACGATGCTTTTGGAAATTAATGGCAATTAAATTTGTTACTTAGCTGTCCTAATAATGTATGAAAGCTTCAATAATAAAACGTATTTATTGACGTATCATTAGTATCGAGAGCAATCTAATAGTAACGCTGGGGAGTGGAATATTCCTAGTTAAAACCTGTGTTACCAAATATAATAATCAATTGGAAAAGTGATAAGAAACCTCCACAGTTGTATAAAATCTAATTATAATGATGCATTATATAGAGATTTAGCAGTTTCATGACGGTTTGTAAAATGTTCCTGGAATTAAAAAAAAACAAAAAACAAACAAACAAATATACTAATCAATACATTGAATTATGCAGCTTAAGGTTATCGATGTACTTTTAAGTACATGAGTTGATAAATCCAGTTAGGCACTAACAAAATATCATACACAGGGCATTACATCAACAAGTTAAACACTGAAAATATCAAACACGGGAGAATACCTAATCAGGCTGGACACTGAAAATAGCATGCGTAGGGCAATACCTCATCCAGTTGAGCACTGAAAACCCTGGGTCATACCTCTTCAATGTGGGCACTGCAAATATCATACCCTGGGTCATACCTCTTCAATGTGGGCACTGCAAATATCATACCCTGGGTCATACCTCTTCCAGCTGGGCACTGAAAATATCATACCCTGGGTCATACCTCTTCCAGCTGGGCACTGAAAATATCATACCCTGGGTCATACCTCTTCCAGCTGGGCACTGAAAATATCATACCCTGGGTCATACCTCTTCCAGCTGGGCACTGAAAATATCATTTATTCTGAAAATATATTACACTGGGCAAGACCTCATCCAGCTGGGCACTGAAAATACAATACACTTACCAATACCTCTTCCAGTTTAGCACAGAAAATATCATAAGGTGAGCGATACCTTTTCCTTCTTGACACTGTGATATATCTTACTCTGGGCAATACCTCATAAAGCTGGGTACTGAAAATATCATATTCTGGGCAATACCTCATCAAGCTGGGTACTTAAAATATCATACTCTGGGCAATACCTCATGAAGCTGGGTACTTAAAATATTATACTCTGGGCAATACCTCATGAAGCTGGGTACTTAAAATATCATACTCTGGGCAATACCTCATCAAGCTGGACACTGAAAATATCATACTCTAGACAATACCTTATCAAGCTGGGTACTGAAAATATCATACTCTAGGCAATACCTTATCAAGCTGGGTACTGAAAATATCATACACTGGGCAATACCTCATCAAGCTGGACACTGATAATATCATACTCTGGGTAATACCTCATGAAGCTGGGTACTGAAAATATCATATAATGGCAATACCTCATGAAGCTGGGTACTGAAAATATCATACACTGGGTTATACCTCATTAAGCTAGGTACTGAAAATATCATACACTGGGTTATACCTCATTAAGCTAGGTACTGAAAATATCATACACTGGGTTATACCTCATTAAGCTAGGTACTGAAAATACCATATACTAGGTAATACCTCATGAAGCTGGGTACTGCAAATATCATATAATGGCAATACCTCATGAAGCTGGGTACTTAAAATATCATACCCTGGGCAATACCTCATTAAGCTAGGTACTGAAAATATCATACACTGGGCAATACCTCATCAAGCTGGACATTGAAAATATCATACTCTAGGCAATACCTTATCAAGCTGGGTACTGAAAATATCATACTCTGGGCAATACCTCATCGAGCTGGACATTGAAAATATCATACACTGGACTGGTTAATAACTCATCAAGCTGGACACATATAATATCATTCACTAGGCAATACCTCTTCCAGTCGAATGATAAACACGTAGATGGTTTTGTGTGATAATGAATGTTATCGTGTTCACCGGGGTTGCTTACCCCATTATTACATAGTGACACAAGCAGCTATTGCTGATATTTTAAAGATATATTTGCCATTATGGTAGGGTTGTTTTCATGTCGACTTCCATTGTTGTACATGTATTATAGAATTCAAATGACGTATTGTTTCGAATATCCATAACGTTAATGTTCCAATCTCGATGTTGTATGTTTGTCGTGAGCAAATCAAATATTGCTTTTGTTTTTTGTTTTGTTTTTGTTTTGTTTTTTTGTTTTGTTTTTTTATTTTTATCAAATTATTTTCATATTGTACATGTGCTGTATCGTATTAAATCGTATTCGACTCCAAAACTTTATCTGTGCATGTTGTTTTAAATAAATTTTAAAAAGATTGATCGTTTTTGCTTTGTATCAAACTATATCACTGTATGGGTGTGTATCAAACTGTTATATTGTTAAATCAAAGTAATTTTTTGTGTATGTGTGACAACGTTATAACCAGTCAGATATTGTGAAGATGTGATCTCAAACAGTTGAGGCAGGTTCGTTTTTAAAAACTATACTAATTAAGTTTTATAACAAGTGCACCTAAAAAAGCCTGCCCACGGATAGCTTTGCCTGCTATCTGACAAAATTATTCAGCCTTAGTAACTAAGGACAGGTTTACTGTTGAGAATTCAGATGACTTAACAAGGCTGTTATATGCAATTGGCAGGGTGATGCGTTCTTGTCCTGACCGAGGTCTGGTGTGGAGGCGGCGATGTTTAGCACTGACAACATGTTGGAACCAGCGTAGTCCTGGTCCAAGACCCGTGCAGGTCAAACTTGTGGAATTGGTCCCTCGATCATATGGCCCCAACGTCAGAACAATATCTGGTCTTCTTTAAGGACGATTCTACTGAAACATTAGAAAAGCCGATGTGAGATTTTATTAATGCTACAACATGTGCCAAAATTCCAAAAGTATTCTTCAAGGGATACTATAGACGATCAGAATGGCAAATCATGTCCAATTTCACATGTCCTTCATATGTATGCCGTCACCAGAGAGGAAATATTACAAAGCCAATCATGTGTTAGACTAGTTATCCATGTCTAATTTGTAACAGCGTAACGAGGTGACTGATAATTCACCAACTATATGGTTAGGCAAATCTGAGGTCCTAATGGTTATTGCAGGCCCTTCTCTTTATACCCACATCTGTTTCCCCATCTCAGACTATTAAGGCGCATTATGTTTATCAACCACTGCGCACATTTAGAAGTCCATTGATTACGATATCAAACAACACCTGACAAGGAACGGTCAGAATACACTAATACATCAACACTGTTTGCTGTGCCCGAGGCGCCCGTTACGTGTGAGGAAATCTGAGCTCGTTAACACCTCTCGCTAATTATTTATTAATTCGTAGATTGGACATTACAACAGGTCCTACGGCCCTGCTGACGAAGTGTTCCATCGGTAGCTGTAATAGACTGGTATTCTAATTAACGGAACTACTGCAAATGTTGACGAACTGACGCACTTAGTATTGCATATGTGTTTTATTTCAGCATCAAAATTGCATTGCTTTTCCTACGAGGATGGCTTCTAACAAAACAAAGAACGGAGGGTTGTGTGACAATGGACCGACTTATTAACACGACATAAAACTCACAATGCTTTGTTTCAGCATATGATATTAAAGTCGTCAATAAGGATTTGTCCTACTGGGCAAGGTGATGGATTATCGCGCTTGCTAATGGATGACATATTACAATGCTAAATCGGCAGTGTCTGCATCGCTTGAAAACCCTAACGAGAACATTGACTACTAATCATAACTGATGTCTTATTTAAACGGAACATAGTTAAAATGTTGACGCAATCGTCATATTATAAACACATTGGCAGTTTAAAAAATAAATCTAAATTTGATTGAAAATTAAGCTGGGTAAACATTTAGAAAATAATGCTTAGCTGTCTGATTTGTGTGGTGTTTGTCATCATTAAATGTGCGTTAATAGATAGAAACGTAAATTACATTAACAATTATATCACTATATTGTATCGCTTTCCTGATAATGAGATTAATTCGAACCGATTTATTGATCACATACCGAAATAATTGTTGTTTTTGCTTTGGTTAATCTAATTGCTCTAAATTAGAATTGCGTTGTTTATTTTATTCAGCTACCTGCCATAAACATGTACCACAAGTAATTTTGTTTCGTTTTGTTTTGCATTAATTAATTGTTGTTGAATATTTACCAATATATAAAATAGTTGTTTTATTTAGCAACTTTATATTGAACATGCAGAAGAAGACATATTTCCGACATCAACATAGTAATTATTTCCTGTGAAGATATATAATTGTCGGTAGCACCCTTAACACCCTTCACACCCACATACACCCACACACACCTCAAACCCAATGCATCTCACACCCAAACCAATCCCAAAAAACCATACCCATCCCCACACCCACAAACCCACCTACATACTGCCACATACCCACACCCCCACACCCACACCCACTTAATACCTTCCAATGCTGATAGATGAAAGTACGTCTCGTTACAGCTAATCACATTTTCTTTTTCAATACATCAATCAAACGATTCAAATCCTTTCTATTTTAATACTAAATAACGGGAATCAAAATATCAATGCATTTAATAGCAGCGGTTTAAAAATTAAACCCACTTATTGATATTTGACGTCACTGTTTGCTGATTTGTAACGTATGTTTATTATCATGAGGTTACGTCATAACTGTGTCTGAATGGAACTAAACAGAAGCAACAGGTACCCTATAGTACACATGTACTCATGGCCTAAATCAATAAACCCTTTCATTTAATATCTGTCCGTTTCTGTGGGTGTCTCCTAGAATCCTGCCATTTTTGCGAAATTTGATTCTAACATTATTAGAATCAACATCTTGCTTCTCAAAAATCAAAACTAGTCAAAGGAAGGCAATCTATCTTTTTGTTTTAAAGACGCACTTTTACCTAGTTAATTCACAATTCAATGTTCCTTTCTAAGGTACTTTCCTGTTTTGTGACATTTGAATTTTAATCAACATATTGTACGCGTTTTCCGCATATGCATTGATGTTATGAACCATGATTGTACCATAGATACACGTGTATTACAAATTCAAGTTAAAGCAGTTTTAAGCTGCCCCATCCCTGCCCCACTTTCCAAATATAACAAGATAATTGATGACATCTATGATTGTTGTTGTAAGAACTTATGATGCATCTCTTTGATTAAATTTACAGAGTAAGACCAAAGTCGGCCCGGAAGACCTGGTTGAGGAAATCACTAATTCAACTACAGAGACTGAAAGAATGACAATACAGCA
Source organism: Pecten maximus (assembly GCF_902652985.1). Lineage (NCBI taxonomy): Eukaryota > Metazoa > Mollusca > Bivalvia > Pectinida > Pectinidae > Pecten > Pecten maximus. The sequence continues at coordinate 20,781,998 of NC_047016.1, read as the reverse complement.
AATGTGTCAAGTTTATCATTACTGATGAAATATGCAGACATGCTTGCAATGCCGCGAAAACAAGGTAACTGTCTTATAAAATTATTGATGAAATATGCAGATATACTTACTATGCGCTGAGGACAAAGCAGACATGCTAACAAAGTGTTAAGGATCAGGAAGCCGTCCTATATAACGTTAAGACGGCTGTCTGGCAACACGTCACGTAATACAGAGTGGCGGAAAACCATGGCGCCTTTTAGTTACCCATCCATTCAGGACAAATAATAATATATCTTTTTACGTTGTGTCGAGACGTGGCAGGTGCCTTAATTCCCAAATAATAATTGCATACCAACTTTTATGATATGTTCAGTATTGCTAGGAGCTTTGGTGACCTATATTGTGTCACAGAGGTACAGGCTGGCGCCATTTCTGTTTTTACCGTTTTGTTTAATCGGTCCCTAGTTCCTGACTGTGCCTTCTAAATGGGCTTTATGATTTTGGTGGCGCTTGAAGGATACTATAAAAGGTACTAGAAGCATGGACATTTTCAATACAAATTTATTGATAATTAGATACAGTTGAGCCAATCATTCTACATCATATAGTTGTTCCGTCCTTCTGGGACACAACGGTTATGTTAAGGTCCTAAATTGTTGATACCTTAGAGATAACCCGAAAGTTCGAATGAAATGTCAACACCTGGATGGAGAGTTCCAATCAGTATCCAAATGTATAAAAACGTGTCATAAAGGTAACAAGTTTGTTTTTTAACGTCCTACAGATATTGTAATTTAAGGACAGGTGTTATGGCAAACCTCGGGGATTTATGTCCACTAGAAGTGTCTACTAATTGCGATCTCAAAGGACTTTACAACAGAACCATACTATATTTGTACCTTTCAATCAAATTGAGTATTACATGCAGAAGACAAAAATAATAAGTTGAAAGGATCGCACAGGAAATCACTTAACTGGTTTGTTCTCAAGATGTTATACATATTTAATTGATGATAGAAAAACAAAACCATGTTTCTTAGGAATTTGGGGATTCTCCATTTCTTGTTTATTTTATTTTCATCTTGATCTTGAGTTTAACCATTATTTTGATTACACGTTGGTATTATCTTGAGGTTTTGTATTTATCAAATCCGCTCGGAAAACATCTGGAAATGATATTCACTGTATGAATTTAAATAAATTAACACTACAAAAGCGTTTCCCAGTTTCAACAGCAAAAGCCAAAACCATTGATCATCATGCAAATTGCAATTTGTATCTACAAAGACAGAACAAAAATCAGGTAGCGCTACATCTTTTTTGGTTACATAGGTCAATTGCACCTTTAAGTCAAACACTAAATCTGTCGCACTGTAAATCTGCAGGTTTTTCTGCTTTCGGTGTAATGAGATGAGTGTTACTGTAATCATATTAAAACGTGATACAAAGAGTATAGGTAGTATTAGACTATACGTCTATACAGCAGTATACAACAGTACAATGTCTGTCTGGTATGTCGTTTACCAACAATTAAGAAAAAAGACAATTACGATTTGTAGTTTTATTTTCGAACTAATTATCCTCGCAGGAACAACTTGATGCAAACTTAATGTCGTTTCACCACATTTTAATTTGATAACAAAATTAACAAAAATGGTAATGTTGACGCCATCAGATTAGATTTAATTCTGGAATCTCATGAGAATCAGCTAGCCTTGATTGTGTTCCTGGTAGGTAGCTATAGTGTATGAGGACGAGAGAGGGGTCTTACCAATGATACCATGGATCAACTGATTTCATAGCATTGTGTTAATTTAGAGATTTGACAATAATTGCGATTAGCCAAACAGCTGAATGATGGCAAAACCTATCTCAAATTAAAAATCGATGAGTCTACAGTAAAACAAAGGGGAAACTTACGTGAATGATATCAAGTGTTACTGAGGGTAAGCGGGCACTCCGCGAGTTTAAATGCAAGTGCTTTTGTTTAATCAAAAAATAAAGTAGTAATCAGAAAACTACTAACCACAACAGTTACTATAATAAAGGTTTAACATATATAATCCACAAAACCCAACATATCTCAATGAGGCCGTGATGTTAGGCTTTTTAACCTGCATCTCACATAATGTCTGTTAGAATATCTGTCATTCTAAGTGCTAGAATATCTGCCATCATTCCAAGTGTTAAAATATCTGCCATCATTCTAAGCGGGTCGCATCAACGTTATGGATATCAAATCAACCATTAAATGATGTCTTTTCCTTTAAAATTTGAATACTGCTTTTAAAATATCTTTGACCAAGACAAATGTGCTATAATCTATGACACACATGCGTGCATACATATAAATAAAAGCCATATCAAAATCAAATACATAAAAACATTTTTTGTAAAAATATAATCAGTTATAAAATGATAAATTGCAGGTAACATTGGTACATTGTCTTTCAACTTCATCTCACAAACAGTGTTGTGATAGGACAAGCAAATGGTAATGATCTGTATCTACAGACAAGTTTCCCTTAATAGATATTTTTAATAAAAAATACGCACATATAGAGGCATTTATTATACGCATTGAATGAAGTGATGTTTATTCCAATGGACTTGATATAGGAGTATTCATTGTAAAACATACGCTGCAATGACGTTTACTTTAAATCTATTTATGCACTGTAGTATAGTGAATTTTGTCTTAAAAATTTATTATAAATTGCGTGGTATATTGCACTGTTTACTTTGATCATTTTCAAACACAAATGCATGCAAATATAACATTTGAGTATTTACACAAGTACATGTTGAACGTATTTATACGATATTTCCTACGTGAGAGGCGATCTTTAAGATATCGATGCTGTGTCCTGAATAACATCGCCTATTATTTATTAATAGAGTCCATCATATGTAGGTATGTGGAATAGGTAAATTCTACCCAAGGGTCTAGAATTTACGGTCGGAACCGAGGCTTGCCGAGATTCTAACCCCAACATATGATGGACTATTTTTCTCACACCTTTTAGGTGAAATGCATGGGTAAACCGTTCCAACATGGCGAAACTAAATAGAAACTTTGGATTTTTTTTATCGGTGACCGACAATAAAACGAATAACATATTTAGAAATATGAGAATAACAGTATGGTATACCTTTGGTATACCCTGAAAAATAAGCTGACTGTCAAAGTGTCAAGATAACAGCAAATATAAGTTAATGTTTGTCAGAGGCGATAAGCTTTCCCGAAACTGCCGACTGATGTTTGACATCACGTCATATTCATGCATGCATAATGAAAAATATATATTCTTCCGCCGTACAAAATAAGTTCTCGACAAACAGTAACAATATGACTAAATGTTTAGGTAAATGATCACAATTAATAATTTGTTCAAATGACACACAGCACAAATGAAACAGTGCATTTGTGAAAGTTATTATACATATAAACAAATAGAACAAGGGCACGTTCAAAGAGCACGTGTAGCTTGTCTTTTCCCTAGGGTGAGATAAGAAAATCTCACCCCGTTAGAACTGCGGATATCCCTGTCCATGGTGAGAGAAAAATGTATCTTACATTTGCAAAGGTGTAAGAAAGTGTTGTTCCCTACGCCTTAGTTTGGTGTCGACCTATATAGGTTTCCAGATTGGACATTGCCGTGGAAAACACTTCAAAAGTTTTATCATGTGCCATAATAACTTGTAATAAAACATATCATTTGCATCCAATTCCCATTTTTGCTGAAACATATAGATGTTAATTTCTCATATCTGATTATGTTTGAAGAAAACTTTAACATTTCAAGTAATCGTTCTGAAAGAAGATATTTTGATTAATAAGTCATTAATAAATTACGTTAACAAAATATTGCCGTTTCCGTTATCATTTTTCAGTATTTCTAATAGCATACTAGCTGCAGTCTCCTGGCTAGCTTATTTGACAGAACTGAGATAATGACATTGATATATACTTATATCCTTAAAATAAATAGATTGATGTTAGACTGTAACTTTTATTCTTTTGTTCTGATATAGGGTTCGGATCCCTTATTTTACGAGTGGGTGGTTATACAAGAAGTCATGTCTGTTTTGCCTGATGAGACAATTGTTGAGTACATTGACCTTTGTTTTTGTTCAGCAGCGTTACTGCCATACTGACATTTAGAAGTATAACTTATTTTGACTGATGAATCTTAAAGTTAGCTTTTCGATTTCTCTTCTCTGATCTCGCACTATTTTACTTTTTGTTGTATACTTCATTGATTTTTTTTGTTTTTTTGTTTTTTGTTTGTTTTTTTTTTTCGTTTTTTTTTTTTTTTTTTAATTTTGCAATATTCTTGCAAGTATTCCGTTATTTTCATTTTGAATCACTCTCATCATTGATCATCAGTGCAGTCTACGTAATAATGTTGTGGTATCTGGTGATGCTATGTCCATGTGTTAATCAGTTTTGACTATGAATAGTTAATTGTTTTACATTATATTGTGGTAAATTTATTATCCCATCTTTGCTGTTACGAGTACCTATATATGTTAATTTCTCCAATTTTACTTAATATTTTAGTGTATATTTTTATCAATTTTAATAATAATCGATTTGAAAGAACAGATTTTGATTGATATGCTTACTTGATAAACACCTTTTAAGTCAGAAATATGAAAGATGATCAAGTTTATCTTCAAAATGATACCAAAGATGGCTTCCAATTGTAATATTTCCATTTACATGGACTATACTAAACGAATACTAAGTCACTATTAAATGACATTAACATCATCTGTCTCTATTTATTTTCACCCCGACGTATCGTCATCTGTTTTGATATATATGTCGTGTTGATGCTGTTTACGTCAGTGTGTTTATAGTATATAAAACGAATGCCAATCTGATTTAAGCTGCTGTACAGCTCATAGTGTGTTGATATAAAGGGTGATGCCATCATTAGCCAAGGCTGTGATATAGATGTCTATGTATGGTAACATAAAGTTACATGTACTCATCAAAACCAGTTTGTGTGGCTTTGATACTAGTTTGGAGATCTGAAATGGACAACGTGTTACTATCTTAAAATTAAAAGTCATTAGAGGTTCATTTTAATACTGTCGCCATTTTTATTATTGATGTATGGTAACCATAGTGTTACCGGAGCCCTACTCGATTTGCATTCTTCTCCTTCTAGAATATATCTTCCGGTCACTCGATTTGAAGCTCTTCTGCTTTTGGAAGATCTTCTACCTCTTCCGTCTCGAAGCTGGAAGATTTATCTTCCAAGACCAAATTTTAAGTGTGCGAGTGATGAGTTTCACTAGAGAAGGATTTATGACACCTACATGCACGTGTTTGTGTTATAGTGTTTGAGAAAACTTAAAAACTTGTTTATTTTGGGTTATATTCTCCCGGTTTACTCGATTTACATATAACGGATTGCGAGCTTCTTAGAAGCAAATCGAGTGGGGCTCGGCATTGGTCGTAGTAGAGTCGTATTGAGACCATGTATCACCATAACATACCGTACCAGTACCGTAGTAACACCATGAGCTACTGTTTTTGTGCCAAAATTGAGTATGATTAGGTATACCCAGGTATATAGATCCGTGGACATCCGTAATACACCGATGGCATTGCCGGCACAGTGTAAACAGGGTTCTACCGTAAGAAATAGCCACAGCTTATGATCCGTAACCTTGAATTGTTTTAAGATTTCGTGATCGACAACCTGGTACTGTTTGAAGATTGTCGACCTTAAACATTTCTGAAATTTATTACCTTGAACTTTTCTAAAATTCATGACCTGGAACTGGTGTTTTGCTGTGTTTCACATAAAAGTGTATGCATGATCGTGTATGGTGTTCAATCAGGCAGATCTCTTGAGTAAAGCTTGACCAAGATTATTTTTTTTATTTGCCCCATTCATTGGCTTAATTAAATAAAACTAGCAATAATGACCCGTAAATTAGACCGACACACAAGTTTAACGAAGGTCAATGATCATAAGGGCCTAACGTGTTGAATCTTCTGCATCGTGTCGAGGTACGAGGGGTGTTCCAAAAATAATGTCATCTGTGCATTCTTTCGTGAAAATCGTGCGCAATGTACTCAAAACCACCCCGAGCCGATAGAATAATCATTGAAGCATAACACAGGTAAACTCGAGTTCATTCGTTCACTGACATTGATAGAGTGCACATTGCTTTATAGTGTATTCCTTACACGATACATGATTTGACTGGTAGAAGAGCTTTAGATATGCTTGAAATTAGGGCATATATAAAAGGTCGATCGTTGCTCGGCCTTAAGCCTATAGATATTCACAATGAGGTGTGTGATATTTATGAGGAGGGTCAAATGTCTCACAGATCTTTTTGTAGGTGGGTTGTTAAACTTAAAAGCGGTCAGCAACAACTCAAATTTGCTCGACCAGGTCGTCCTGCATCAACAAATGATGAAAAGCAACATAGAAAAAATAAGTTATATGCTAATAAAAAGATGCCCGACACACTGTCAGGGATTTATCATAGTTGTCAAATTTGTCTTTAGCGCGAGTTCATGGTATTTTAAAGAAACATCTTCATCTAAGGAAAATAAATGCAAGGTGGATACCCCATTTGCGAACAGAAGAACAAAAGAAGATCCGGGTTTCAAATGCAAAAAAAAACACTTCTCAAAATGCATCCCAAATATACCAAAAAAAGCTTTCGACAATTTCGTTACTGGTGATGAGACATGGGTTTACTATTTCGAGCCAAAGCGAAAATGTTCAAACAGAATTTGGGCAACAAAAAATGCAAAACGTCCCAGTATTGCCAAACGCCAACGCACGGCAAAGAAAGTTTTGTTTGTGATTTTCTTTGACAATAAGGGACCAGTAATGCAGATTCCGGTACCAAAAGGCAGAAATGTAACAGTTTTACAAAAATGTTGTTCTGAAAAAATTGAAGTCCTGCTACAAACGCCGCTGCCCAAGCACATGACTCCGGTACCTTCGACTTTTACATGATAATGCCCCCGCTCATAAGGCACGCCTTGTGACCGAGTTTTTGGGGTCTGAAAAAGTTTCTGTCCTTCCACATCCTCCATTTTCACCAGAGTTTGCCCCCTGCGACCATTGTTTGTTTCCAAAACTCAAATTCCAACTGGCTGGAAAGAGATACAAGTCGAGAAATGTCCTTAGGTCTGCTGTTTATCAGTACTTAATTGGTGTTCCCATTGAAGAGTATGAATTTTGCTTCCAAAATTAGATTGAGCGACTAAAAAGGTGTATTATGGCAGGTGGAGTATTTTGAAGGCCAGAGGAATTTAAAAGGATAAGCACTTGTAGTTTAGGAAAACACAGGCAAATTACATTAATTTTGGCACACCCCTCGTATATCTACCATAAAACTACATACTATCTAATCAGACACCGAGGAAGATAACGTGGGACCTAGTTAGAGTTTACTATTGTCACATCACGACTCGTAACACGGTACTAATTGGTTGCTGGACACAATACATTGCTCATTAAGTCCTGTATTCCTTCATAACTTAATGAAGTACTTTGGTCCAATAACTTCTCGAAGCTAAGAACGATAATGAGCAAATGTATTTATCATAACAATGTTTTCCAAATATGTCATTACAGGGTGACATTATAAGAAGGGACATAATTCATTGGGATTGAACTATATATAACATAACGGCAGTAATGACGAGAAATAATTTAACATAACTGTCAGCAGATATTGATTAAATGATATAATAAGAAACTGTTTTACCTGAGAACAGGCTTGTTGACTTCGTTTTGAGTTAGCATACCTAAACCGCCTTCTCTCCAATAGGTTTTATAATTAATGGCCTGTTTCGTTGTCGTTGATAAAACGGTTTATCGATGATACAAACAATGAAGCCTTTTGATGAAAATGTAAAGCTGTCGGTCTGAACGATAGAAGTCGTACACACTCAGACAACAGGAATATGCTGGAATAAAGTGGGGTGTCATAATGCGAGGATCATCCCGGGCTCAAAGTGGATGTATATGGTAAGATAACATGATGCACCCGCCATACGGCCTCCAGTCGTGGAAGACACAACTTTCATTTCAGAATAACATGTCCTGCCTAAGATCTCGGTTCGAAATCGGAATAGCAGAGCCCTGTGATGATGATAAAAGTCATTTGGTTTGATGTCTCACCCAGGATATTTTTATTGTGGTGGAGAAAGTCTACTCGTTACAAATTGATGAATATATGTATGTTCTGACAAAGTGTTGGCGTTTTATATCCTAAATATGCGGGATGGCTACACAATATGTCTTAACTTGTTTGGTAGTTTTCAGCTTATTCTGACCTAGGCCACGTACAGCGATATTCTGAGCTAAAATACAGGTAAAATTATCACGTGACCCCCACTTAAATAGATCGCCATTGGCGCATTGTTCGTTGTAAACGGGTTATGTAGTCAAAGATTAAATCAAGTAAAAGCGACACATTAAACAGGAATTTTTACACTGCACATCTATGTATGTCAGTTGTCGACACTGCAGCTCATTTACATTACATTATATTTAAGTTTCATTTTAACTTGGGTATTATTTGTTGAAAACAGTTGAAAAATACACTCATACATGTTAATGTACCACATCGAAAACAGATAAAGTTTTCTTTCTTTGTTTTTTTAACGCAAAAAAAAAACATACACTGTTCAAAATTAAGAACTCCATAACTTAAAAAATATATATCCTTATAATACCTTGCAAACTTTCACTTTATTAATGGACTTTTTTTTCTTAAAAATCATTACGCCGCTACATCCGCCAATCAAAAGCAACCGTTATAAATGTCATGATATGAATACTCTGTGATACACACTGCTAGAAATGCGAGGATTCGTGTAACCCTGGTAAATACTAGCCGCAATATACCGCTCGGCTAGGGCGATCTTCTCTTAAGATCGGTCGGTTGAGCATAAGACTAGTACGCAGGAGGTCCCGGGTTCGATCCCTAGCGGAGGCAGTGATTTATATCTAATTAATCATGCGCTCTGTTACATTGGCGCCCACGTAGGGACTCTGGAATGAAACTCATCGCTGCTTGCAAAAGCACCGCTGTTCCCCTGGAAAACTCGAGGACGAGTTCTTTCCTGGAGGGGGAGTATGTAACCCTGGTAAATACTAGCCGCAATATACCGTTCGGCTAGGGAGATCTTCTCTTTAGCTCGATCGGTTGAGCGTAAGACTAATAAGCAGGAGACACCAGGTTCCATCACAAACGGAGGCAGTGATTTAAATATTTCAAATCACTTCTCTTCTGGCGCTCTAGCTGATCACATTTATTAGAAGTCAGAGCTTGAATGATATTGAAGATCTGGTTAGTTTTTACTTTCATTTGATATTATTTTGTTACCTAAGTATATATTAATGTTGTATCATAAATCGGCATGTAATATTGTGCTTTAATAAGTATTTTGAATAGATCTGTGTAGATAGCATATCTGGTGCTTTGTCAGAAGTTATGTGCTTCATGTATGTTTAATTGACATTGGTAAGTATCATAATACAATATAGTTTGTATATGACCTTTTTATTTGTTCATTAATTACAGCTGGTGATCACTTATGAATCTACTTGTAATGAAAACTGTGTTACGGAAACCTCCGCATGATTTGTAGGATGAGTTGTAATTCTGGTTATCTTAATTATATTAATTGTACCAGTTCATTATGTATTTGGTGTTTTGTCTGTATGTTGATTGATTGATTGATTGATTGATTGATTGATTGATTGATTGATTGATTGGTTGATTGATTGATTGATTGATTGATTGATGGGGCTTAACGTCCTTGTTCCGGTTATAACCGAGCCTAGGACACTAGGACTAGTTGTCTGTAAGAAAATTACCCATGTTTTATATATCTTAATAATTTCCTAATTTGATATTTGTATACATATTGTCTGTAAAGAGTGAATAACTAATTTAATATATTCTAGTTATCGGTATGTGTATTCTAAAAACATAAACGTATTAGTATTTGGCTCTGTTAACGTATCTATAACAGTAATTGTGCCACCTCTTTGTTATCGTTTCAAATATGTTACATGTAGGAGTTATGTCCCTTGATTGTCATGTCTGTAGTTTAGTATGTATGTGTGTATGATTAGTATTTCTTGTAATTGTAGGGTTTCATTAACGGAATAAAGAATATCATGAACAGCAAAGTGGCATTGGAATTTTTTATACCCACATGTACATGTAACATTCATTTGCTTATAATTAACTGCTGTTTATTTATAGTACACTCCGTTTTTTTTGTGTTATACCTCCATAAATATAGATAGAAAGATCAGCATTGATCAGATGACAGTCACAATCTCTAAAGTAAAGGCCACTTATAATATATATATATATATATATATATATATATATATATACAGGTTTGTAAAAGTAAAAAGGATAAGATAAGAATTACCCTTGATCTAAATCGTCATCAGTAAGATGAAGAAAGGTGTCTAACATTTTTCTAGAACTATTGCCATCAGCAGCATTTTGTTATATATGGATATACCCTAGTGTCCAGTAGTCACATCTAAAAGGACAAACTGCTGACTCTGACGTTAAGGGTGACGCATCCCTCAAAGTAGAATCAATAGCAGACATATAAAATAGGACCTCAATGGCAAATCAAACAGCTGGGGACGGATAACATACTAACATCACCAACTCTTTTATTCTACACGACATACATCAGTCAACACCGTCACAGCAGTTCGGTAGGTAATGGATATGGACGATATCATTTGACACGTTGAACTAGTGAGGCAAGAATGCTAAGAATTTGAAGAAACGACATTCGAACACCTATAAATAGATAGCTATAACTAGAGACATGTCTATTAGGCAATCACCAATCAGTAGATTATCTCTTTTGATTGTAACTCTGTTTGTATGTAAATTATTCCTCAGCGTGTAGTCTGCAATAAGTTAATTAAAAAACAAAACGTAGACACCTATTTCATTCTTTGATGAACTTCAGAATTCCGTTAGCTTTGATGGTACATGAGGTTGTAGTCTAGTTCTGTCTTGCAATGGAATTTTCAGGACAATTGATAAAATGTTCCTATGCTGTATTAAAATAGATTCAAATATGACAATTCCTCTCTGTTTTTATAGTTATTGGACTTGTGTAGTCTTTGTTTTTGGATCTCCGCCACAACATAGATACAGCGGTCTTATAGCGAAATGATCGTGATTCGGTCATGTAAAACCAGAGGATCCTATTGAATCGATAGGATGGTGATAATAATAAAATATATGCCAATGTAATAAAATCGCCTAAAATGGAGTTTTATTTTGCATGAAATTAAGAAATGTTCAGAGTCAATACTAGAAAGCATTGGATAAGCTATTATGGACGATTTTCAAAGGCTACTAATAACTAAACGTTTCTTTTAAAACTGTTTGATATTCTCATAGTTATGGTAATCCTAAAAGTGTTGATATTTGAGAATTTGAAGGTGTTTATATCTTACTATGACAATTTTGATGGTTTGATGAATTGTAGTTAAGATGCAGTTTGTACAATAGTGGTATAGTGTGTGGTTAGCTTTAATGTGATGTTATTAAAGACATCGGGAATTACGAAAATGATGCATGCTTTAACAATAGATTAATTATCAGAAAGCTGCCTGTTGACAGACCAATAATGACTCAGGCCGTGGTGTACACACAACCTTTATAATCATTACAGGAAAAGACATTGTCTTGCATTGCTCGTAATTTAATATCTTATTGGCGAACTGTGAAATGTCAGAGAATCATTTTTGTTGTTTTGCTAATTAGATTTCCTTTCTCATCTAATGCGTTTGTCAACTGAACTAACAGAAAATCAAAATAAATTGAGGAATATCCAAAGTCGGAATAATGTCAAGGCCTACGACCTGTCGCAATGGTGCCGACGAACCTGAAATTTATAGCGGCCATCACCGCTCGCCATATACCTCCACGTTACAAATACACGAGTACTTATATATATATATGATTTTTTTTATCTTTATAAATCGTAAGTAATGCTAGAAGCACTTTAAAGGCCATAATACTCTCTGTCTTCTCTCCATCGTAAGAAATGTTTTGTGAAATAACTTGACATTATTTTCAGCATTATAAGAATGGTTAGCACTATACTTATACACCAGTAACATGATAGCTATTTCATAATGTTAAAAATTGTATACGTTCATTACAATGTAACCGTGGAAAATGATAATAATGCGTCGGCTGGCATACTAAACTTTATATCAGATATCCACTAGCAATTAATGTATGTATTCATGTCTACAAACTGAAAACAACAGTTTAAATGCATATCATCTACAATATTTCCCCTCAAAAACATTGTCTGGTTTAATTGATATAACTGTAGATACGCATGAAACTTCTCTCTACGCTGAATATTACGCGAGAAATATGCATTTTAATGTTGACAATCGGTAGGCAATTATCGATACGATAATAATGTATTGGCGGAAAGCAACCGTTAATTACGATTATGACAGTGGAAACAAAACCAATGTAACGTGTTTTATCGATGCATTTAGATAACTTCCTGAAAACTATACAAACAATGCATGTTTCCCACTTGGACAGATTTAATGGCAATGCGTAATGTTTTGTTTTATTTATAATGTTTATATTATTATTTGCACTTCTTCAAAATTTTGTTTGTTTAAACTCCCATTTAAAACCCCCAACATACAGATATTGATATTAAGTTCATCTCATCATCTAGAATATATACATTGTATAATATTAAATATTACATTAAACACTGTATACCTTTTTATTTATTCATAAAGAATATATTAAATTTATTACAAATAAGATGGATCTAGTCAATATTGTTTAGTTATTTAGATAGAAAAATACATTAGCAGTATATCGAAAATTGAAATAGTAAAATCTTTGCAAGGTACATGCATTTGCTACAAGTTCTTATAGGCTCTTCAATATAATCGGCCTCGTTAAAAACACAGACAAATCGGCCAAGATCAGGTTCCCTAGATTCATCGCACAACTTGGAATCTTTTACAATCTGATAAAGCTATAATCTTTTTTCCCTAATATATGTTGACTTTTTTTCCAAAATCAATCCTATTTGAACAATATGCAATCATTAAATCAAAGCTGTCATTGACAACTTAAAAAAAATGTTGTACTGACATCATCTTTTGACGCTATATAGAATGCTCACTTGCAAACAAATGTTAACACAGGCATACCCTTACGAAGGCAGAACATGTATACCTAAAAATGTCAAATTTTCTTTTTAGCAATACACTGATGATAACAAGTTCAAATCGCAAAACAGTCAAAATTTCTGGCATAAAAGCATATATTTCTTAAGTTCACCATAAACAACACTCATTAAAAACTATAGAAAACGAAAACCTAGTAATTGCATTACTTACTTTCAGAAAACAATGGTTAAACCTCGAAAAGTGATATTTTGAAAGAAACCAGGTGTATACTTTGCTTTTGCATTGAAACAACAAAAAGCTGTATTCCTACACTGACCACATTACTGTAACGTTTATAGTTTACACCCACTCTCAACACAAAATGCAAATACTCTCAACACTGAATGCAAATACTTTCTCTACACATAAATCAAATACTCTCAACACAGAACGTCAATATTATCAACACAGAATGTAAATACTTTCAACACAGAATTTAAATACACCCCACACAGAACGTCAATTCTCTCAACACAGAACATCAATACTCTCAACACAGAATGTAAAAACTCTAAACACATAATATATATATTCCTCACACAGAACGTCAATACATATATTCTCAACACAAAAGGTAAATACTCTCAAAAAATAATGCAAATACTCTTAACACAGAATGTAAATGTTCTCAACACAGAATGTAAATATTCTCAACACAGAATGCAAATACTCTCAAAGCAGAATGCAAATACTCTCAACACAGAATGCAAATACTCTCAACACCGAATGTAGATACGTTCAACACGAATGTAAATACTCTCAACACAGAACGTAAATACTCTCAACACAGAATTTAAATACTCTCAATACAGAATGTAAATTCTTTCAACACAGTATTGGAATACTCTCAACCAAGAATGCAAATATTCTTAACACAGAATGACTTTATTATCAACATTGAGTTTTAATACTCTCAACACAGAATGTAAATATTTTCAGCACATAATGCAAAAATTAAAAACACAGAAAGGAAATACTCTCAACACATAATTTAAATACTCTCAATACAGAATGTAAATTCTTTCAACACAGTATTGGAATACTCTCAACCAAGAATGCAAATATTCTTAACACAGAATGAAGATATTTTCAACATTGAGTTTTAATGCTCTCAACACAGAATGTAAATATTTTCAGCACATAATGCAAAAATTAAAAACACAGAAAGGAAATACTCTCAACACAGAATATAAGTAGTCTCAAAACAGAGTGCAAATACTCCCAACACTGAATGTAAATACTCTCAACACAAAATGTAAATACTCTCAACACAAAATGTAAATACTCTCAACACAGAACGTCAATATCATCAACACAGACTGTAAATACTTTATTATTGTCAACACAGAAAATAAAGACACTTCATGTGAGCATATTAACCTTTTTATATTCATTGTTTCTGCTGAGAACAAAAAATACAAAGGTGACTCGTGTTTATTCGTCAACGGTCAAGACTCAATATACATCACAGGGTTATAATCAATGTTTACAACAAGGAATGAGCAGACGTAAGGCAGTAATAATAATAAAGATTGCATCTGCACTCCTGGCTTATATACCGCCTGGTAGTCAAACTAAGTACAATCAGGCGTATACTCACCTTTGTGATTGTCTTCTTTAATTTCCTGGAAAGCCGAGATAGCAGACGAATGCACGTATACCCAGCTTAGTGAGGATCTCACAGAGAAGGTAAATAGCAGCCGACTTACGGGACAATATTGCTGTACATTAAAATTGTAAATAAGAATTTAGATTTATATTGATTTGTGTTTTAATAAAATCGCAACATCCTTAATTGATTTTATGTTTGCATAAAATGCATCGTTTTTAGTTGTTGGAAAATGGTGATAATAATGAAGATAATGCTAATTGATACTAGATCCAAAAAACTGAATCGTAAATACAAAAAATATATAACGTACATGTAAAATTCGCATCATAAAGCTATTTTTTTTTAAATGATACAGATCACCTCAAATATGTTTTGAATCTGCAATTAAATAATAATTCACTACAAAATGTCGATCACACATATATATATAGTGAAACAGATAATATTTCTTTACTTAAGCGTGTGTGGTATTCATTCCGCATATCATGAAACATATGAGGTCAGTTTTCTCTCGATCTCTTGCTTAATTGTTTGCACATGTACCTACATAAGGTTTAATTGGAAACATTGACTAGTTTTATTATTAGATAAATGATGCTGCCAGATCGTCGTGCATATGTTATTTATTTCGCTTTGAATGATATAAAATCGGAATAAGGAAGTTTACAGCTTTTCAGTCGTAGGATAAGTGCTGCCGTACAAATTCAATTTTTTATCCCACAACTTATTGAGACAAGACAGGAGACCCAATTAAATGCTTATATATTTCGAAAGACTATTGATAGAAAAAACAGCATTCTTTGTGACAATATTCTCTGAGCTCGAATTTTTAATACCCTGAAGTAATGACAACGAGTCCGAACAGATTACTTGTATTGCATTTTCAATGTTATTGTTTTCGAATTCGTCTACATCCACATTAGATTAATTGCAAAATCGTGGCTATGGAATGAGGGTATGATTGAGTGGACGGCCGATAGATGACATGTCACTGACACATTATCTTCAATCTCGTAGACTCATCGTTAAATAGAAGATGGTAGGTATTGGACTGGGCGCTTGTGATTTCACGTCATCGGGTAAAGCTTGATTACCATCAGGCTGTCCATTAGGTCTTTTGTCATAAAAAGCGCCAATGTCTAAATACAAAAAATAGGAAGTTTTATCTGTGGTATTAACATATCGGAGTGGATTCGATATTATATATTAGATACATTATATAGTATATATAAGTTACTGTTCCTATATCTAATGCTGAAAAAAGGTGGAAAAAACTTACATCACACGGTTACGAGTGATGGAGATAATTACAACACTTAAGGCCGACATCATATTCATCGACAAATATTGTATTTCCTTTAACTTTCTGTTGACATGGGTACATCCTACAGATATCTGCATTCGAAAAACGTGTGATTTACATACTAGAAATAAAGAACGACATAGTATATAATGCATATTGATACACAAAAACAGCAGTGGCTACAAATCTAAAACGAAAAATTCCGTCATATCTGACCTAGGTCTATTTTGTCCTTGTCTGTTTTTGAAGTTTGTTTTTTTGTTTTTTTGTTTTTATTTTTGTATATTATGTATATGTTTTGGCTTTTTATATTAGTATTTCACCTAAATAATGACTATTAGATATATTATAATAAATAAGAACCAATCGATATAGTTTGGAGGGTGGAAGTGTAACTGTGGGTGTATAAATGTGAGTGTCTTTATTGATCTAAATAGGTTCTGTAAACAAAATTTTGAAAAGAATAAAAAAAAAATTCAAAAAAAGACATACCATGCATTATTATATCATTTTACAGAATTTCTCGTGAAAGGTAACACTGACCCCTGAGTGATAAACTAACAGTTCATTACCTAATATTGTTTCATGGGCACTGTGTTAATGAACACATCACAACTAATTATCTCTCAACATACAATCGTGAAGGGGTAGAAATCTCCTCTCTATCTACTCAGTGTTTGTGTCTGTCAGTCGCCTAACTTGTGTCACGATCCTTCTGCACTGTTCCCATTGAACTGGCGGGTGTTATTGTTAAGCCCGCTAGATCAATTAATCAAATCATCTCGTTTTATTTTTACTGTGATCAGAGGATTTTAATACCAATTAACGTGTTGACTGAAGTCTTAATCTTTGTAAGATGCCGATGAAGCCCTATCCCATTGCTCCGATTTCTGAAGCTCTGATATGCGCATTCATTGAAAAATAGAAATAATCAGCATTCTTGCTTCTTTCTGTCACAGCTTTCCATTCCCTCTTCATCCCTACCAATGTTACTCCTTACCAAAGAGCATTCATTTCCTTTGATCACTTTTCGTTGATGACGACAATAAGGTAGATAAGTTCTTCACAGGATTGCCAAATCACTTTTTTTATTTTGACTCGAAACAAGTCCTTTTCTTGGCACCTATTGCTATTTCGATTATGCTTGAGGTTTCGCCCAAGCTTTACACCAGTAGTTTACAAATCGTGTCTTATCGCGTTGTTACATGTACATTTGAATAGTTTTTGGTAATCTATCAATATGTTTTCAAATAACGTCTTGTTGATTGTCAGTTTATGGTTTTCCCGTTAACGTCAATGAAAAACAAGTCTTCTCTCTGGAATGGAAGTTGGAACGATAGGTTTATGTAGGTATTGTTTACAATGTTGTCTTTTACGGTATTGGATGGCCTCTCACAAGTCGTTTGATTTATAGCCTCGTTTGTTCTGAATAACAAAGCTACACAACCAATTGATAGGAGATGTCTCGTGATGTCATTATATTATGATAGGTAATAATAACATGGGAGTTGGACAGTTTATTGTTTTATAGAGACGGAATAGAAATATGCAGGTCAATATCAGTCTGCTCAGGGCCATAGTTTTGTGGGGCGATGCTGATTAATAAATTAACTGCTAATTATCAGATCAAACAACATTAGTTTGTTTCGCAAGGTATTTGTAATGCAGATGCAATTATAACGATATGAACACTGGTGTCATCATGATAGATGATTATGCATCCCATGTAATGAAGGACAATTATGTCTGGAAGCTCCATAAACATCAACGGTGTTGACACTTTAACACAAAGCCAAGTATGTGGTACTGCAGTAAAGAAGGCGAGACATAAAAACCAACGTCATAGTAAACAGAGAACCACAGACAGCGGCTGGTACTGCAAGTGACGACCTACCTCATGGGTAGCATTGTTCAAGAACACAATGGTAAATCGCAAACATAGACTTGCAGTATGTAGTAAAAATAATTAATAAGGGCTGCCTATGTGCAACAGAATTAACACTTTTATTCCCCTGAAGGATAATTGTTGTGGGTCGTAGCATTGGAAATAACAAAAGGGCATAACGTAATTCATACCAAATTACTTTTTACAAATAAACATGGCAGGACGCAAACGTAACAGGGAAATACCTGTTCATATAATTACAACTGTTCCTCCGCGACGACAAAGGTGTCTGACGTCGCACTTTTTATCTTCCTGGTGTACAATATGTATACACATTTGTTACATTTACTATCACTGTGATTGTTTAAGTATTTAAGCATTAAACTGTCATGATATGGTATGTATGGTCGATATGAATGCCAGACAAATGTCATATTGCGCGCAGATATTTATCTTTTCAATATCCCTTTTTAAACGACATGTAGATGAAATTAGTTATTATTTAAAAAGCCAGCTTTACGGGCAGCTTCAATATTATGATTCAACAACTTGAACAGCCTGTAGTCGCGTGCAGATTGGTTAACAAAATAGTGTATGGAAATAAATAAAAAAAATCATAAACATTTTTTTGTCATTATTTATTATCATTAGAACCATCTCCTATTTATTATCTCGTGTTGTATAGAACAACGTGATGATAAATTATGAAGTATACTTTTTTTGCAAACGTCGCACGGAACAAATTTGCGCAAGTATAAATTCACTATATACCGTCGAGCCGCAACTTTCATACGGCCGCGTTGATTTTAGAAATTGTACTTTAAGTTAACAAATACACTTGGCGTAAGCTTACTAACTACTGCATATAGTCATAACAACATTTAGTAGTTGCTAACAGGGGAGGAACATAGAGGCTCGTCAATATCGTAGACTTTGCTTTCGTTTGAGATGTCTGTTTATCTTATCACTAAATCGTATACAAAGCTATAGATAATGGATGTTCCTATGATATGGTATAATTACATGACCACAGAGAAGTTTGTGTTTGGATATTATAAACGTCAATGTGTTGTGCCTCGAAATTTCAATCATTTTATAATTGAATGACTGTGTTGCGCGTAAAGAATATGTATTAATACGCATGGAATGCTGTCACGATTTGGGTGTTAAGAATGCTCTAATAGACCACAGATCTATCTAGTTACTTAAAATTGTAGTTTGTAATCCAAATGGTAATATACGATTTATACAGAAAACTGAGTATTGCGGATAAATGATCGTGCTCGAAGTATTTTATAGGTATGGTCACTGTAGAGTATGAATAACTTCATGTCTTAGTTAAACTAGCTTTAGGATGATACAAACATTTATTACGGTTTTGAGATAATATATTTATATATACTATGTAAGCAGGGTGATATTCGAAAATGTTACTATGAACCGAGTTGAGTATGAATAAAAACATGTAGGTTTAGGTGGATTTAGATTCGAAATAAAACCAAAAAAGAATGCTGTTCGTTTCAGTATCTTCTGAAATAATGATATTAGTGTCAACCAGCTGAAATAACACATCATGACTATTGCCTGTTGCTTCCGCATTACACTGTAGATCGACTTCCAGCATTGTCATGATAGTTTGTTTTGTCCAAACGTCGAAACAGTAAAACATAATAGATCTTACGTGAGGCAGTATTGAATCAGTTAAATGACACCAATTATGAAACTTTACAATAGCATATATATGCCCGCTGGTGTTATGTTTACAGTAATGAGGTTTTCTTTAGGGGACATATTGCGTTATTAAGTTTGTACTATTTCCAATGACCCCCGTAAACCAACCCTTTGATTAAAATTAATCCTCGTTAAAGATAAAAATACCGGTTTCATTTACACGCCAAACTGTTCTCTTAAAGTCCTGCTGGACGTCAACACGTTCCTATAGCGACCGTATGATTCAATGTACAGTAGACATGCTTCGTTAGTGTGACGTCATAACGGCACGATGTCAATTATCACAATCGTAGTCTTCATCAGTGTGTTATCAATGCACTCTTATGATGGGACAGGTTAAATGTTAACAATCTAATTCTAAATAAAAGATTTTTCGTGCTGTTCATTCTCCTCAATCTATATTTGAAAGTCTGGTATAGCAAAAAGTACGTAATTTTTTGTCATCTCAGGAAGCATGTACATGTTACTAGCTGTTCCTCCAGTTAACTAAGTCCTGGGCGAGTTTTAAATGTTTTCCGATAAGATTTATAGATTATATGAAGGAAGTAGTTAAGGCTGATAGTATTATTAACGCATTTAAAGATTCCTGTAATATCTGCAGACTTCATATTGTCAATAAACAGTAATTGTGTAGCGGAACAGGACCGGGTCGATCATCGACGTCCAGGTAACTCAATTGGTAGATCATCTGGCTAGTGTTCGAAGATTCCGGGTTCGAACTCCTGTCTGACCGTGCAGTTTTCCATTCCTCTTACATTTGGTGTCGTTGACCACTCCAGGTGAAAGCTATAGGAGATTGCGAGGTTTCCTGGGAGCTATAGAACCCGGGGTGTTGTTGTCTTCGGCGACGAAGACTTTGTGAAGGAGGGAGAAATATAAAAAAAATATAAGGTCACCTTACTAGCTTAGACTAGATGATTTCCTAGTGATAGGATGTTTGTTCTGAGAGCGAGAGGTCGGTGGTTCGAGCCCCAGCCTGGACAGGGTATTTTTCATCACTTTTCTTATTACAACTGAATATTCAAACTTGATATATTGATGGTACTTTGTATAGAGTTTCATCCCCGAGCTAGCTGTACCATAGCTTATGTCTATCGATTAGCCATGAACCAACTTACGACGTTATTCTTCAAAATTTAGTACAACCAAACATATATCTTTATCTTGCCAGTAACAGCATGTTTTTCTCCCGTGCCATTTTCTTTGTTTAACACTTGTATCTATATATTTATCCTAAAAGCTGTGATAGTACCTTATTCTCTCTAAAGAAATGATAGAATGACACATCTCTATATACTTCCCTAATATAACCTTTATAACAGTCTCCCAACATCACCTGTTTTATCGCTATATAGCACTTGTATCTGTAGGTCTGAATGACCTATCTCTATATAGTCTATATTGTACACAGTAATTATATTACAATATAGAAGTGTACCACGGGGAAATTACCCTCGGTGTTTTCATTATAACGGTTCCTAACCACTAACTATGGTCGCATCCTCCCTATGGCACCATCTTTATAGATAATCATAGTACTTGGGCATATGTAGGACAGAAATAATGTTCTATCCCTACATTCATTTGATATTGAAAATAAAAACATGTATTTAAAATATGTCCCGCGCGGACGGAAAGTATCCTGGTAGGTCTTCGGAATTAGTTAATCTTTGGAACAGCTGGCTCCGTTCTGGTATAATGATTCAGCTTGTCGTTTTACGGATGACATCTCATTTAAATAATCACACGTCAGTACAGTCTAATTAAATATTGCCGGGCGAATTTTTGTATTGATAAGCTAGATGTACGCATACCTAAATGTATTTCCTAATACGTTCCGCTAAACAGCTAGCTGAGCATGTGCTAATGAAAACCAATTAGAACTCGTTTTAGATTATGTTGTTCGTCAAGAGTTCGATTAGTTATATCTAATTAGTTCTATGATCATCATTAATAGCACGTAACATATCAATTTGGTAGGCATGGATATTCACGCGCTAATATAATTCTACATTTTATCCTGCCAATTCCGGCCGAGTGATATGAGTATTACAGTAGTTCTCGATTCCGTCTATCCGCGATCTTGTGAAACTAATTTCTTTCACCGTTTTAACCAGTTACATTTAGAATTTAGCACACGATATTGGTATTCAATGAAAATATATATACAGATTTCTCCTATTCTCATTGACTTTCGCCCATACTTATTTTTCTATTGAGGAAAGCTTAAGCAAATCCTTCCACAGTTGCAGCCAGATTTATGTCAACTCCATGATGCGCGCTGCATTTTTATGACTCGTAAATGTAAATATCCATGCTTGTATACAATATTCTGTCCTTTTTAAGGAGTTTTAACATTTCTGTCTCTCTCAGTTAACAAAACTTGTTGGGAGAGGTGGAGATGATCTAGTAATAAGATAACTCCTCATAATTAACTCATATTTTATGTTCTATTGAGTGAGCAACAGGCAATGCTAACGAATGGATGAAAGATCTGTTGAGAACTAGCGCTTTAACAGCAAAACCAATCATACTGGTAACATGGATATTTCTACTTAATGTAATGAGAAACTATATTTGTTTAGAGTAAGTTGTTAGTTGGAGATGACAGACTGCTAACTATACTGGTACATGGTATCAACAGAGGGTCTGACACATATCGTAATCTGGTGTGACACACTACTAATATACTGCCGTGTCTCATTACATAACTCATCTGTTAAGTTACTTTTCTAAATGTAGTGTTAGAAGTAATTATATATGATATTAGGAAAACGTAAGAATAACTATGGTAAACTTAGTTCCACAGCTTCTCTGTGACACGTTAACACTACATGCTATAGTCCTGGCAAAATACAAGCTGCTTTTTGGTAAGTGTGAATTTCTCTCTAGCTCATTAGCAATGATTAGGTTAAGCTTTATTAAAGAAAAGCCAAAGCTGCCAGGTTCGATCACTGACATAGAAATTACCTCTCTAAAATCGGTACACATGCAGAGACCTCAAAATTATAGACAATATACCGAGTGTTGTTCTAGAACCATCACGGTAAGAGCCATGGATAATTCGATAGTGAGTCCATTCCTCGGAGGCGATGGGTATTTATTAAGCCAGACCGCCAGAGTTTATTGCGAAAGCACTTAATGATGGACACTAGCTGTTATAGATTTCTGCACCGGGTACGTGTAAAAATTTCGCAATAATTCTGTTAAGAAAAGCAAACATGATATTCCGTTTTTTATATGACAATATCCGTGTTCTATATAGCATTTACATACATATTTTAGTCCGAAAGTACACGATTGACTCAAGTAGAATATGAAACATGTGACGCGTGTTATCCTGTATAGAATTAGAAATGAAACAACAGACAATTACCTTAGTAATAGTGAGAAGAGTAATTACAGAATTAACTAATTTCTCTTGTCAGAAAAATTCGTCATACAAAATCAAGAAATGCACTTCATTTTAAAATATCGACTTTTCTAATGCTACAGGAAGTGACAAGTTTGGTACTTTTTCAACATGTTATATATCACGCTATGAAAAATCCTTTTATGAGGATACAGCTTACTATACAATACATATCTAGTATAATATGTTACAAGAGACTACCAAAGTTTGTAGTTTATTATCGACATACAATGTGTAAACACATGTAAACAGACACAAAGTCTATATCATAATTTATATAATTACTCACACACTAATTATTGATATTATAATTTTTATATTCTGTTTGCGACATTTTTGTGTCATTTTAAACAATTTACTGTCCATTTACTCTTTCATTCTCTTTCTATCTTTTTGTATTAATCCTTTCCATAATATTTTAGATAATTGTATACCTTACCTTATCTTGTTTAGGTCCATTCCCTTTATTTTTTCATACTACATATACCATGTTAACCGACAAAATCGGAAAGCCTTCTCATTAAAACATTCTTTTAGATATGAACAGGCAACAACGGGCTTGAAATCTTTATAACACCTTTATTTATTTATCTTTCGTTTCTATGAGTGAATGGCATTGTATAAAATGACTTTATGAAATATTTATAGGTATTTGTAATAAAACATATATACATTTGTACCAACTGGAGACGCTTCTTGATGGGACTGGGATCAATTTTAAACTGACATCAAACTCCATGTTGCTATTTGCCTCTTGCCGACAATAAAAGTAGTGACAGGTTCATTATTGCTGATATGTGTCGTTTTCTTCTGTCATTGTTGAATATGTATTTTCACAAGAACTATTTTTATAAGAAAACAGGTTCTGAAACCAGCTTGGAGGCACTATTATTTTCCTTTTTTCATAAAAGTCACAGTGATCAAAAAATCTATATATATCTCCGCTTCTATTGTTATACAGTCCGGTGGTGATTTACAATGGCGGTCCACAAGCGGAAGACGATAGACACACTCTGTTAATATCGTCAGTTTGTCTTCATATTCCCGTTCGTTATTCAATGAAAAAGATGTGTGCCTCATTATATGATTAAGTGACAGAACATAATCCATTAGTTCTCATTAGATAGTTGTAATCTGAATATCGATATTGACACCCATTGGTAGAAAAGTCGGAGATGAAAACTAAAATTGACATCATCTTGTAATCAATTATAGTCAAATTAAATCTCCGAATTACATGAACACACCAACAATCACAACCATAATCATTTAATCAAGAACGACTGAAACGGACACATGGATTTTAATTCGCTATTCTACATGAAGCAGTTAAAAATGAACCCGTGCATTTAAAATGATAAATCGGGTATTCAGCAATGTCAGATATAGTTTTCATCATAGCTGATAAACCTTGTTCGCCTATTACTCGAGAGATTTTATTAAATTCAGAACTTAATTTCTTGGATAATGTATTACTCGACCGATTTTGTTCTTTCTTATGTACTTTAGTCGATCAATCCATTTAATATAAGATAGGTAATTGCTTCTACTCTGATGAACGATCGAGAACGCGTTACTATGGTAAACTAAATATTCTTTTTTCTATTTTAAGGTAAAGTGTAGATGACATAATGAACAAATGAATGCCTGTTAAAATGATACCATATATGAAGCTATGTTTGACCATATAAGCACCTCCATAAAACTAGTGAAATCGAACCAGCTGCGCCGTTGTCTTTATTTAAAAACATATACTGTGATAGAACAGCACTAAACAACAATGTCCATGATAACTGTGCTATTTTTCAAATGATCTTGCATGAACACAATTGGTTTGAAAAAAAATGTTATTGTCTCTTCTTTTGTCTTCACAAACGTTTGCGGAATATGAATCCGTGGGAAACTTTGTCATTAAAATCAATTCTGTTCATTTCTGTCGTTATCGATCATGATAGGTATTACAGGATTGGTATCTGTATGACAATGGCGCCACTCATGCAAGACCACAGGATGTATTGACACAGACATCGCAGCTATTTCTGGTAAACTTAAGACAAACTTGTATTCAATAAAACGGGTTCTTTTGTGATTCAATAGAGAGTGCTAACAAACACATACTTGGGAACAAAGTCTGTCCCTCCGTTGACCAAATTGTGTTTTGTTTTTATACAAGGCTCCCCCATCTACGGTGCTTTCATATTCCTGTTGATTCAAAATTCGAGGACTTGCATGATTTCCGTGACAGATGTCGGCTACTGAGAGAAAAAGAACATGGATTTTCGGGAGATGCAGGTTGATGACGAGCATTGGGAAGTTTCATGATCGATATCATGATCTCATTTGGAAATATTCTGTTTCCTTGTGCGTTATGCAATCAGATTTGTTCAGTGCTTATTGATATGCCAAGTTCCGTTGTCACCATTCTTATTTTCTTTTCTTTTTTTCTTTTAGAATGTGCCTTAACACGGATTTGACCTAGATTTACAAGTGTAGTCGATGAAGCAATAGAAGCTTACTCTCCCGGAACACCTGGTCAGATCATCCTTGCACCTATAAGGGAATTCACGATAATCACGTAAGAATGTATATCAAGCCAGGAACCATAGGATTACCTATTGCGATAGAAATACAATGAAGATGAAATCGTGAGGACAATTTATTCATGAACGAAAACACTTTGTTGAGATTGGTGAACAGATGTTCAGACATGTAACAATGACCATAAAAAAATCCTTTAATTTCAACGATAGGTATGTGTTATCTTTAAAAAAAAAAACTCTATTGACCCTGTGTTGACCTTGGATATACCATATAGACTTTGAAATTAAAGTCACAACAGACTCTTCAACATCAATCACTAAGCCCAATATTTACTTACAACGTAACAAGCAGGAACAACTTACAACTAAACTATATGAAAAGAGTGATGATTCCAATTTCCTCATTGTTAATTAACTATTTCTAGAAAATGACCTTCAGCTTCCCCTACTTAGGGGGTTTACATCAGATTTCCTTGACAGGTGTCCCTACTGACGGAGAGACTAGCAACACAAATTTAAAGCTTCGAGACATACAGGTTGATGAATACCATGAAAAAGGTTTTTTTATTATTTAGAAGTATACTCTTTTCCTTATATGATATGAAGACAGACGTGTGCGATGCTAATTGATATGATAAGGCAGGTCATTATCATGTACTTTTTTAACGGATCAACAACATCTATTGTATATGATTTTGACATCTCACAATCTACAGCACCAAGTCTTGATGGTTACATTGTATTCACCGATATTTGTGTGGTATACCAAAGTCTATCTATTCCCAGCTCGCTATAGAAAAAATCCGCTGTCTTTATAAATGTCCACTGTTAATACCTAGATCATTCGATGTCGCGATGGCACTATGACATACCGATTATGGCATCTTTCCTATACCAGTATATGGATTGCAATGTACACGGAGAATGTCATTCATAAAAGTGTTTTGAACACAGCCTCTATTAACTTGGATTTGGACAACAGGCGAAGCTATCATCTGAAACATAAACAGTTTATGCGTTTACTTCACAAACACGATTTGATATAAGCAGGAAATATATTGAATAATTGATATATTATCATTACTATGATTATCAAACACACATTAAAAAAGGAGGGGGGGGGGGGGCATACATAAGTATTAGCATTGACAGATATGTGTCAGCTGACTGCTCGTAGTAAGATGGAGTGCACAGATATATGGCAAATCACTGTTCTGTATAGTTTTCGTGTTAGACAAGACAAATGAAAATAAGTTAACCCATGTTTGTTTATTGGATACATTATATTGAATCTTGATGTTGGCACCAATTCTGGACATTCATTGAGAAAATTATGTTTGTTAAGTGAAATAACATAATCAGACAGAGATTGGATTTATTAAATGATGCCTTTGGTTAGTGTAAAGAGCACAATGGAAACAGGAGTGATAGCGATTGCCGACAAGAAGCTATATCATTGTCTATTTATACTTGATATTGTAATGTCTACTTTTTCATTTCAAGTCAATATATACGTCTGCCTTAATAATGATATTAAATGTGTTTAGATTAGTAGATTTCTTACTAAGAAGAGTTACTTCCCTTCTGCCAATAGCTTCATGCACAAAATCAATCGTTTTACTTTTATGTTTTAAAAAGAACGATTAACACTAAACGAATTTAAGGTATAGTGCCTAGTAGTACCGCTTTGTAATAAAACCGTCAAATACCAATCCAAGATTAAGAAAATACAGTAGAGGGTTAGTACGCGTCCCCTTTCTTACTTAAGTACCAACTTCTCTCCTGCATTTCCACACCATTGGCCTTTAGCATTATCGAGGTGTCCCTGAAGGACGAAAACACGGAGTGCTGCAGTTACATCTATTGCTAAATCTACCAATTAAGTGTTCTTACCCGAGTGGTTTTTGCTCCGTTCCTGACCCACACTATACCAATATTTGTATATTGTCAATTACGAATTACCTCTTTGACAACTCAAAATCTACTGCATTAAGTCGGGGTGGTTACATTGTAGTGATCGGCCCTTCACGCCTAACAATTCAATCCTTGTTGTGGTAAACCAAAGTCTATTTACAGCTAACTATCGTATGCTTCCTCTACAAATGTTCCATGTCGGTATCTTGATATATTGATGTCGCGATTATACCATGACATATTAATCGGGACTTTTCGTTTAGATTATATGGATTGAAATGCATATGGTTAACACCATACATAAAGGGTATTAGACACAGCCTATTTAAAACCTTAAAAGAATGAATTAGAAATATAATTTAATTTTATTTCAGAAGTATTATACTGTTCTGATACTAGATACGAAAGGGATTAGGCAACATACGAAGCCTATAAAAGCTTATCTCAGTCATATATGGTATATACATGAACTTCACAAAAACGATTTATGCAAATGTATTGAATAATAAGTATCACTAAACTTATTTTTATTTTAGGGGGGGGGGGGGGGGGGGCGTATTTGTATTGTGTCAGCTGACTGCTCGTAGTTAGAGGGACTGCACAGATAAAATGTTCAATCATTGTTCTGTGTAGTTTTCATGTTAGACAAGACAAATGAAACTAAGCTCACCCATATTTGTTGTTAAAATATATATCAAATATCAATATAATACATTATTTTGATATAGCTTGATAGAAATGTCTAGAGTCAGTAAAGAATAATTATGTTGGAACCAAATCCTGTTATTCAATGAGAAAATTATATATGTTTAGTGAAAAAGTATCCATCTGAGCAGTGATAGACTTCATTACAATATGACCCTGGCTGTAAATAGGACGTTAAACAAAATAAACCAAACCAAATTTACAAGATGTTTTTGGTTAGTGTAAGGAGTACAATGGAAAATGAAATGATAGCAATTGTCGACAGGAAGTAATATCATTGTCTATTCATAATAGAGCTTGACATGTTTTTGCTTCCTTTCAAGTAAACTTATACGTCTACCCTTATAATTTGATCAATATGTGTTTAGACTTTTAGACTTTCCTACCAAGAGGAATTACTCCCCTTCAACCAGCACTTTCATGCAGACACAAAATTGATCGTTTTACTTTTATTTATTAAGTACAACAATTAACACAAAAGAAATAATTATGATGAATAATGGCAATGGTTTTCGTTAAGTCTTACTCTACTGTCCTCCTAGATTCATTTACGTGCCCTTGAAGGACAAAAAAAGCCGCGTGTTGTCCTTTCATCTATTGCTCAATTTATAAATAATGTGCCTGTGTCTTTTGTTCAGTTCCTGACCCACACTATGCGAAGTTGTATATGTTCGATCCTGATATTTACTTTACATGGGCGATGGGCAATGTGTACTCTAATGACATATCGTCAATCCTGATATTTACTTTACATGGGCGATGGGCAATGTGTACTCTAATGACATATCGTCAATCCTGATATTTACTTTACATGGGCGATGGGCAATGTGTACTCTAATGACATATCGTCAATCCTGATATTTACTTTACATGGGTGATGGGCAATGCGTACTCTAATGACGTATCGTCAATCCTAACATAATTTACATGGGCGATGGGCAATGCGTACTCTAATGACATATTGACAATCCTGACATTTACTTTACACGGGCGATGGGCAATGCGTACTCTAATGACATAATGACAATCCTGACATTTACTTTACATGGGCGATGGGCAATGTGTACTCTTATGACATATCGTCAATCCTGACATTTACTTTACATGGGCGATGGGCAATGCGTACTCTAATGACGTATCGTCAATCCTGACATTTAATTTACATAGGCGATGGGCAATGCGTACTCTAATGACATATTGACAATCCTGACATTTACTTTACATGGGCGATGGGCAATGTGAACTCTAATGACATATCGACAATCCTGACATTTACTTTACATGGGCGATGGGCAATGTGTACTCTAATGACATATCGTCAAACCTGACATTTACTTTACATGGGCGATGGGCAATGCGTACTCTAATGACATATTGACAATCCTGACATTTACTTGATATGGGCGATGGGCAATGTGTACTCTACTGACATATTGACAATCCTGACATTTACTTTACACGGGCGATGGGCAATATGTACTCTAATGACATATTGACAATCCTGACATTTACTTTACATGGGCGATGGGCAATGCGTACTCTAATGACATATTGACAATCCTGACATTTACTTTACATGGGCGATGGGCAATGCGTACTCTAATGACATATTGAAAATTCTGACATTTACTTTACATGGGCGATGGGCAATGTGTACTCTAATGACATATTGACAATCCTGACATTTAGTTTGCACGGGCGATGGGCAATGTGTAATCTAATGACATATTGACAGTCCTGACATTTACTTTACACGGGCGATGGGCAATGCGTACTCTAATGACATATTGACAATCCTGATATTTACCTTACATGGGCGATGGGCAATGTTTATTCTAATGACATGATGTATTTTAGCGCTACGTGTCTTCAACACGTGAAAATAAATTGTGCAATCATGTTACTAACTAGTATTTTCAAATAAGTTACATGCCTTGCAGGGTTGTACATTGAATGGGATATGGTGACTTATTAGTTATGTATCAAATTTATTTATCACATTGATGGTTTGTTATGGTTTATTTTGTTTAACGTCCTATCGTCCTCGCGGTGGCCGAGTGGTTAAGGTGTACCGACACTTTATCACTAGCCCTCCACCACTGGGTTGCGAGTTCGAAACCTACGTGGGGCAGTTGCCAGGTATTGACCGTAGGCCGGTGGTTTTTCTACGGGTACTCCGGATTTCCTCCACCTCCAAAACATGGCACGTCCTTAAATGACCCTGGCTGTTAATAGGACGTTACACAAAAACAAACCAAACAAACCAAAGGAGATATGGTTCCCGGAAATTTAAAAACGTTATCAGCAACTAACAAATTTGAAGATTAGCAGACGATTACACAATGCATATGGGTTGTGCTTGCTGTTGATATTCGCAGTCTTCAATCGATATTTTATTTATACTTAGCTATGTGGTACTTTAAAAAAAAAAACACGGGGTATTGTCTTCCACAGGCGACTACCATAGTAAGGGATTTGAAAGTTTACTAATGAGGAAATTGCTGAACACATGAATCGCTTTTCTATAACAAAGAAACGTAAAGATGCGAAGGAGAAGCCAGGAATATCAAGTCTTTATGTCTTAGTATGCCTTAAAGCACACCTAACCGAGAGAACAGGTACCAAATGTTCTACACCTTGGGACACATTTCATGTAGATGTTTGGATTTTCCTATTGATGATAAACTCTTTAGTAAGTTTTAGAGAGAGAGTAGGTTATATAATACTTATACCAAGCTTTCCTTTCTTTCTTGCATGCTTTCATTGTTTCTGTTTGGCACCCATCATACCTGACTGTAGCTTACAAACAACTAAATGTTACCTAAGATCACATGCCGATTTGCTCATCAACTGCTATCAATGAGTATTATTGAGGTCAAAATCAATGCTTAATCAAAAGCCACAGATTGAACCGCCCGTTAACTATCATCAATAACATCATTTGAATGTCAATACAGATTAATATACTTCCATGTGCAAAGGTCATCTTGGTCAGATGGTACTGTTCTTCCTTTAAGCCAACATTTCTGGTTACTGTGTTTTAGACATTCATCTGAGACGTTATCTGTTCCCGTGACACATAGCAATAGTAAACAACCTTGTAATACAGCTATCCCCGTTGCACATTCTTAACAGGTACACAAATTTATTACCTATGTACAACCAGCAGGTTATCTGATTTATATTGCTGTGATCGTTTAAATGTATTTTCAAATGTATGTCGGTCAGTTGAACAGAGTTTAAAATACAAAAAAGCTATCTCTAAATGTTGACGTGCAGTAAGGCACACGCATTGTTGTTAGTTTACAAATTTACAATCTTATACTAAAATATTTTACTGAACAATTGACACGAAAAGCATACTGTTAGTTATACAATATTGATTTGTTGATCGGCAAGTTGAAACAATACCTTGGGATATAAAATGTCACCGCGGAAACGACTTATGGTATTAATTTAGGGTTGCTTAACTTGAAGACAATGTGGTTGTGAAAAGTTCCTTCGATCTAGATTTTGCATAAAGCTCTACGTTATTCCATTAAAACTTTCCATCCATATTTGTAAGCAATCTTCACATTTAGAAGTATGTTGATTACGTTTAGGCGGCTAGCGTGTCTGTCATTACCTTCACATGTCTTTAGAACGACCATTAAAGTTCACAGCAGAGATCGGGTAAACATCTCGTTAATTAGACAATAAAAGATATAGATATGATGGCCATATGTTGGAATTCAATATACATGTACTCTTATTTAAAACTCTATAATGCACTTCCAAGTAAATATTCCTTCATCTGTTTCCAGAAATCACATGATAAGGGCCTATGGTTTTCTTAATCTTTCCACATGATTTTGTACCCAAAACAATGAGTATATATTCTAAAAAGCTTAAATTCAAATCGCTTTAGACAGACAACATATACATTGAAGGTATGTTTTTAATATAGGTAAAAATATATAATTGCTAGGTCGTGTTCACAATTTCCTAATCTAAATATTGCTTATTACTTATTTTAATGAAGTTGTCACTGGTTGTTGGTTTTGTTTATATTGAGTTTATCACAATAATATTGGTCATTCTATATGCCATTTTATTCTGGGAACAGTTTTGATTCATAATGATACATGTATTATTGAATAAGGATTTAGAACTACTGTATAATATACACTATGTAAGTATGTAACCAAAACGTAAACAACCAATTAATAAATTACAAATACGACCACAATTTACAGAATACAGACAAGACTCTGCTCGTTGTATGATAGTATGGGTACAAATGGAATAAAGGTATGAAAATGGAAAACTGACTTTTCTTTTCTCTTGTAGTAATTAAATTGTTATTGAATTGTTGTAAGAAGAATGATTAATCAATTGCACAGTAAAAATGATAAACCATCAAATATCAACCAAGATTTGGTAACTTCCTATCATCTGTGCAGAAACCTTTTCTCGTTAATATAGTTAAATCTTGCAGACTTAAAATATTCTAAAGAATATCTTTAAATATTTTCAAACTTAATAATCTGCTTTTAACTTTTAATGTATGAATAATTATGCTTTTTAAATATTTCATAGTTGTCCAGGGTAATGAAACTCAATTTTGGAAAGGCACATTAAGACCTCTACAACGATGTTTTTGTACATGTATAACGCTGACGTTCTGAGAGAAAATTAAAGCCTATTTGACTCCATAATGCTGGGCCACTCGATTCCTAGGAGTGGGTAAGGCAAAAATTATGGAAGCATTAGAACAACACCGCAGAGTTAAAATTCAAGTCAGATTTTATTTCCAATTAAAACTGGACAAAATTTTAAAAAAAATATTTTGTTCTCGAACATTGTACACTTCACCCTCTTGCTTGCCCGGGATATTGGAATTTAGATTTTTGATAAAACTTAATACCTTTATAACAATGATGTGTATCTTGACACGTATATCTTGGTCTTGAGATGGGGATTGCTTAAGTGTCAATTCGACTTATTTTGGCCCATGCCCATCTGGCAACGTAACTGTGCATACCTCAAACTGTCATCTCAATAATAATAATAATAATAATAATCAATAATCATCCTCATCATCATCATCCTCATCACATCATTAATCATCAATCACCAATCATCATCATCATAGCATAATTAAGGGCTCATTGAATTCACAAGGTGTATTTGATTCTACTATATCTTCGTTTTTGTTAGAAACCAAATATTTTTATTTCAGGAGGTTTTACCACAACAAACTTTTGTTTTTAACAGTATCTTGGTTTGAGAAGAAGATTTTGGAATTTTCGATATAAATGCTGAAATGGAAAAGTTTTGGTGGTTGACAACAAAGAGAACAGACCGATCTACCAGAACTTTAGCCCGACACTCTCTGGCCAAAATACTTGACGATAAACATTTCAAAGTACAAATTTCTGATTTGTCTGTCTTAATGTTTATCGTTCAGTGTTGGGGTAAAAGGAAACTCGCGGCTTAAATTTGAATTTGACTAACGATTTATTTATGAGTATCAGAACGAATAATTCTGAAATCAGAACACAAACTATTGCAGTACCATACGTCAACTAGTGCTGCCTACAGGATATTTTTAACTAGCTGAGCATTATTTCTGTTATAAATATTTGTCGTTTTATAGGAACACTACATACAGGAATATATTGCTTTATTTCCTATGACAGGAAACTCATGACATTCTTTATAATACAAATTTGAAAATAATTATAACGGACATTCACCTTCAATCAAGATCACTATAATATATGTTACATATAGATAGACAAAGGTAATATTTTCTTCCATTTTTATCCATCTAAACCAATCAATAAACATCCAACTCCTTCATGCATGTTGACGCCAACTATGCTCAAAGTAGGCCATATAAGTGAAAAAAGGTGATACTAACATTTGTAGAAACCCGTCTGACGTCTTTCAATGTCTATATATACGAGGGCTGATTGATATGTCCAGAGCCTCATATTAAAGGATTTGAATTTTGCCGGACATATTGTATTATTTTTTAACATAATCCCCTTCAGTATCTATACACTTTTGCCACCGGTGTTTAAGGGCCTCAATGTCACTATTATAGCACTCCTTTTCTTGGCTATTCAGAGAGTCAACCACTGCCTGTATGACGTCATCATTGGACTAAAAGTGGGTGCCTGAAATAGTTGTTTTATATATATGATATGGAACCTAATATTTAACGAAGTTTTCTTAATGAAATAACAAAATAATACAATATTAGATCAAACTGGATGCAGGTCGTCGTCCTAAGCTCTTATGACTGTACATGTTGAATAAATAAACATATCTGAAGTAATCAATGTCCAGTTAGTATTAATTCCACTGTCCCTGTAATGGTTAGCTGATGACAGACTTATTCGTGATACACTTCTTTTTGTCCTGTTCTCAGCAAACTGACGAGAGTGACAAAAGTGTGTTACTGCACAGCCCTTTTTTTTTTTTAATAATTTTCAAGTAAGAAAGGTCTAAGCCTACATGGATGTTAATTCGACACTCACTTTGCTTGCTTGCCTATGTGCTGTCAAATTCGGTGAATGGGACTTAAAAGTAAATATATAATCAATACTAATATATCATCGTCTGCGACTTTTAATATAACTGAACCGTTCCCCGGCAAAATGCACGCGGAGACCGAAAAAGTGTACCTGGCGACAGCAGGTTATATAACGGAATGATTCTTTCAACCTCGTATATGTAAATGAGAAATCTGGACAGACTGAGGGAGCAGTTTGCAAATGGCGTCCTATTTGAGGAATTTAGCGATGTTTTCATAGATAATTGTGTTTTTAATGTTTCTTGATGACGGTCCTATATAGAATACACCGTGTGGGTTTGAGTCAATGTGTCTTATAGTCGATTGCAGTGAGGTGGGATGCGGTTTTGCGCTTTCCACAGCATCCAGACCCCCGCCATATCTGAAACAAAACTAACACTTTATATGTAAGCGCCTGTGGTCTCACCTGTGGTCTTACCTGTGGTCTCACCCTTGGTCTCACCAGTGGTCTCACCTCTGGTCTCAACTGTGGTATCACCCTTGATCTCACCTGTGGTCTTACCTGTGGTCTCACCTGCGGTCTCACCTGTGGTCTCATCTGTGGTCTCACCTGTGATCTCACCTGTGGTCTCACCTGTGGTCTTACCTGTGGTCTCACCTGTGGTCTCACTTGTGGTCCTACCTGTGATATCACCTGTTGTCTCACCTGTGGTCTCACCTGTGATATCACCTGTTGTCTCACCTGTGGTCTCACCTGTGGTCTCACCTGTGGTCTCACCTGTGGTCTCAACTGTGGTATCACCCTTGATCTCACCTGTGGTCTTACCTGTGGTCTCACCTGCGGTCTCACCTGTGGTCTCATATGTGGTCTCACCTGTGATCTCACCTGTAGTCTCACCTGTGGTCTTACCTGTGGTCTCACCTGTGGTCTCACCTGTGGTCTCACTTGTGGTCCTACCTGTGATATCACCTGTTGTCTCACCTGTGGTCTCACCTGTGATATCACCTGTTGTCTCACCCTTGGTCTCACCTGTGGTCTCACCTGTGGTCTCAACTGTGGTATCATCCTTGGTCTCACCTGTGGTCTTACCTGTGGTCTCACCTGTGGTGTCACCTGTGATCTCACCTGTGGTGTCACCTGTGGTGTCACCTGTGGTCTTACCTGTGGTCTCACATGTGGTCTCACTTGTGGTCTTACCTGTGGTCTTACCTTGGTATCACCTGTGGTCTCACCCTTGGCCTCACCTGTGTTCTCACCTGTGGCCTCACCTGTGGTCTTACCTGTGATCGCAAATGTGGTCTCACTTGTGGTCTCACCTTCGTTCTCACCTAGAACGTAGGACAATTCAGGTAAATAGAATATGTATTGTGAAATATATAACATCAATTTATCTAAACCTAGTAAGTATAACCGGTTGGTATAGATTGTATTTGGAGAGAAGACGGAGTATAAGCTGTTTACAAAGGCAATTAGCAGACGACAGATTTACAAATCCCTCCCTACATTGAAAAACATCAGACCAAGGTCAACTTGGCTATCATATTAAATGGTATGTACCTATACTAACACTCGTTCACGTGTTCCGAAGAGTACTGCTCGATTATATTCTGATAATTAAGATTTTAGAACAGAAGCTAATAATTCTGTGTTGTGGGTATTGTCAGCTTAACTGGATGATAAGTATATCGATTGGTATTGATCTTACATTAACCTATGTAAAATAACTTTACATTTTTGTAAGATGTGCACATGATTTGCTATTTTGATAATGCCCTAATTCAGGTCTATTTCAAAACTTTTTAAAGCTTAGCTAAATATGCACCTTACTAAAGACATGTCTTCTTGAGGCAGTAAGCTTTACAGAAATATATACACATATGTATATATCGTTTGGCCATAGCAGCTTTTAACGTTTGATGGCGTATGGAATAACTATAACACATCGTGGCCTGAACGCTTGCATATATTCAAAGTTTCAATACATGTACCACTGTTCTTGTTACAAACACATAGTGATTGTAAAGTATCTTTTGTCAATACAATACTCTAATATATATAATGATCCCTGTCTTGTGTACCAAGAGGTTCTCTTTCTCCCTCTGAAATATTATACTTCTGCTCCTGAATTTCGAACAATAAAACCAACATCTTTTCATCTCTGTCAACTGCATGTATCCAATCACTGAATGCCTCGGGTATTTACCGATATTTACTCGAAATCCTCATGTCAAAGTTCTAATCTGTTCGGTCCAAAACCGTCTGCAAAACAATGTAAGAGAGCACACCTGTTACGTTCATCTTAACCAGTGATAATATTGCCATATTCCGGAACGTGAACATGCATGTTTCTAACACAACAATATTTCTAGACCCAAACAACCGAAATAATTATCTATAAGTTAATCAATCAATTACAAGCCGGTGACTTTGTTACCGATTTCATATAATATGCTTGATTTATATATGTGTCGTAAGACCAGTGACCTTTCGTGGCTTCTTTATTGACCATAAGTATGACTTCACACTGTTGTATATTTATATTTGCACGGCATTATAAATATATATACCTTGTAAGCTCCGTTTCGTTTCGTAAGACTATGAACCGAAATGAATACAAAGTAAAAAGGATGTAAACAAACAATGCCAGTCGCACTTGATTCTACTTAGAAAAGGAGCGATAGAAAACGTTGTAGCTTTATTACTTACATTATAATATCATATTCTATAACTTTTTTGTAAGAATCGTGTAACCAGTTTGAAAAAAAAAATAAAAACAAATAATCACTGTCCTCTATATAGAGGCCCTCCTTACCAGTAGGCCTATCGAGATCGTCAGAAATAATATAATGTTAGGTTTTTTTTGCGAATCCGACACTTTATCTTCAAGAAAAAAGCAGAACGCTGTTATCACATGGCGACCGCATTGCTCTTTTTCAAATACAGCGGATATGCCTTCGTATTATAACGTAATATTTA
This sequence comes from Pecten maximus, assembly GCF_902652985.1. Lineage (NCBI taxonomy): Eukaryota > Metazoa > Mollusca > Bivalvia > Pectinida > Pectinidae > Pecten > Pecten maximus. The sequence goes on along the minus strand of NC_047016.1, from coordinate 20,744,146 downwards.
CCATTGTATGGCACTGCCACTATATAACCCTACCAATTCAGTTGCGAGTTCACCAGCTTATGAACTGCCAACTGAAATTTGAATCTGAAAATTTCAAAAAAAAAATTGCACGACAAATAAAAAATCGCAGATGGTAAATATAAGCATTGAACGGTGCGCTTCATGTTGAATTTGCTTCTGTCCAGTTGGCATTCATATTGACTATGAATGCCAACTGAAAGCCGTTCAATGCTTAAATGAACAATGCCATTTATAACAACGACAACTATTCCACGTGTGTATATAATACTTTAAGAAGAAAACAGTGAAAACGAAGAACAAGAAGAAAGAACGTGGGAAGATTCTCTGTCGCGGGCAAAAGATTTTATTCGTGTATGGAAAAGACTTGAAATGCAAATTTAATTATCAAAATGCATAGTTAAGTCATGTTTTATTTTCCTGTAATGCAGTGGAATGCAGAAGTTACGAATTTCTGGCTATTCTGTGCCTTTAAAACAAAACCCTGTCTCAATTGATTTGCAATGTATTGTCAGCATGAACATAGCTTTTCTGTAGTCGCATCAGTCAAGAAAACCTCATGGATGGACCCGGCGTCCAAGTCTAAGTTCTTTTTCCCCGGAGTGTTAAGCGTTAGTGTGAAGTGAATATTTGTTAGATTACGTTTCTGAAGAGTTTAAAGGTTGATGGGAATCTTTCATTTTTATACATTAGAAGAAAATATAATTCCATGTACCAATATGATTCATATATATATATATATATGATACAGAGTAATCGTATAAATGAATGACCAGTCTTCAGGTGTATGATTTGTAGTGATGACTCGGAATTCATTGTTATAAATCAATTAAGGGATGTGAAAGCGCCTAACTACGAGCAACCAACCTTTGGTGGGTTTTATGCCCACTATCACAGCCTATCTTGCATTTCAGAAGTCAAGAACAAAAATAAATCTTTAACACCAGCTATTATCCATTTTTGGGGGAAGCGCTAAAATTGTCGGCTAAACCATGCAACTAGAGATCATCAAGAACGCACGTTTGAGTGGAATGCTGTAGCTGCCTCTTCTGATAATATGTATTAGAATTGTGAAGTGAACGGTTTATTAAATGAAGCGAGATATTTGTGTGAAGGACGTTTTCTGTTTACTTTATAAGTACATCAACAAGAGGCTATACTCCCATTATCACAAAGGCTAACTCGCAATTAGGACAAAATATAAACGAAGACACATATCTGCACGGATCCATTTGAAAAATGAGATTGATTGTGCATCCAGTGTGTACCAGGTATGTATCCTCATAAAATCTTATTTCTGGATTTATGATATCAAACCTAGGTAGTTGCATTTGATTTAGTAATTCAAAATGTGCATACTTATGTAAATCAACCGTTTTATACTTATATTATACGTTATCCCAATATAATACCTTGATTGCTTACGTACATCAATGGCGATATACTGATACCCTGTATAATCACTAAAAGTATGCTGATAACCCTACATTAATCATTTTGATTGGCTGATAACGTTGGGTAATAATTTATCACAGAAAAGAGTTCGCCAAAGAAAGCGAAATATCTTGGTGTGTATAAGACGAAATTAAATTATAAGAATTAACATAAATTATTTTTTCTGTTATACAGTCATAACATAAAAAACTGGAGTGTACTCTCTTCATAAACCGCTTCGCGGTTTATTTAGAGTACACTCCAGTTTTTTCTGTTATGACTGTATAACAGAAAAAATAATTGATGTTAATCCTTAAATAATACCTTGGTTGCTTACGTACATCAATGGCGATATACTGATACCCTGTATAATCACTAAAAGTATGCTGATAACCCTACATTAATCAGTTGTGATATACTGATACCCTACATAAACCATCGACGTACACTGATACCCTACGTAAGTCACTATAATGTATACTGATACCCTACATAAATCACTGGAGGTAAACTGATACCCTACATAAATCACTGGAGGTATACTGATACCCTACATAAATCACTGGAGGTACACTGATACCATACATAAATCACTGGAGGTACACTGATACCCTACATAAATCATTGGAGGTACACTGATACCATACATAAATCACTGGAGGTACACTGATACCCTACATAAATCATTGGAGGTACACTGATACCCTACATAAATCACTATAATGTAAACTGATACCCTACATAAATCATTGGAGGTACACTGATACCCTACATAAATCATTGGAGGTATACTGATACCCTACATAAATCATCCGACATATACTGATGCACTACATAAATCACTGGAGGTATATTGATAACCTTACATAAATCAGTTGTGATATACTGATACCCTACATAAATCATCAACATAACTGATACCCTACGTAAATCACTATAATGTATACTGATGCCCTACATAAATCACTGGAGGTATACTGATAACCCTACATAAATCAGTTGAGATATACTGATACCCTAAGTAAATCACTATAATGTATAATGATACCCTACATAAATCAGTGGAGATATACTGATATTCTACATAAATCATTGAAGTTATGCTGACATCTTGCGTAAATTACTGGAGGTATACTGATATACATATATCACGATATGAAGTATTTGGTATTGAAATAAGTGTGTGTCTAATAGGAAATCAGTCAATTACATTTTAATCTTTGAATGCAGGAGTTTCCAAAGTGTATGGAATTTGGCCGTGTCTTCGATTTATCTCTTAATGCCCATACAGGAAAACATCATCGGGAATCATAATAAGGCCTTAAAAACTCCTTTATAAGCTATTCCGTCATTAATTGATAATGCTACTGAAGGAGTTCCCTAGATACAATTATGACTGTTCCATCATCTGGGATTAGGGAAAACTTGTGTGATAGAAGGGATGATACTATATGTATAAATATTACCAACATGTATATTTTTGTACTTTTTTTCTGACCAATTTAACAATTGAAAAAATGAGAAAGAACAATTAAGAGCAAAAGAAAGCACAACCTCATTATGTCCAGTTTTAACAGTATTTTGCACTTACTCTTGATTATAATAGTAATATATTAAATGATTCTAGAAATCACAATAAGTCTTTAGTGCATTTGAATAGTATAAAGCTGTTTCAGCAGAGTCAACGACGCGTCAGTGGTTATAGGGAGACGAGTGTGGAAATCCACCAATTAGAAATATAACCACGCTTTAGTATGAAGACGAGAAGGCAAATTAGCTTCTTAATTAAGTGAATCAACAATATAAATCCAAACACATTGCATTAACTGTCGATTTCTCGATTTAAAAGTCTCGTGCACCAAACGAATAGAGTAATGATATACACCATGCTCCAGAGCTTACATGCTGTGAATGTGGTTTGGAAAATGAATTTATCAGCTTATCTAAATGAGCCAGGTTTTACCTCACATTTATTTTTGATGCCCTCTTTCTATGCCCCCTATATTACACATCATTATTGTAACCAAATGATGACTTACCCAAAAATTGTATCGACTTTTATGATAGGCTAGAGATGGTTTGTACAGATCGGAGTAGTTATAATGCAACAGTGATATGATGAATTTATTTCACGTATAATGAATTCAGTAAAATTGGAAAACATGGTACAAAATCACAAAAGGGGAATTCCCCTCCTCTTCCTAGAAAATAAACTTCCGCTTCCAGTGTTTCTGGGTAATCTAACCCAATGTACACTCCAACTATGCTATATAAGTAGGAGTGGGTTTTTTTTTTTACTTTTTCTGATTATTTTTTCTTATTTGGCTTTGTTTTGTCGATTAATTTTGGAAATGAAATATTAGACGATGATTAAAGTGATTTTAAACGTCGAACATAATATTTGCTTCTAAAATTTCCCCACGTGGTCTATGAAACTATGGTTACAAGTATATCAAGCATTTCGTTGAAAATGCTGTCTATACCGCAACTGCACTGAATGAGACACACACCAGGGTAAGTGTTTATTTAGTTTTTATTTATGTAGAATCCTCATTCCTATTTAATCAAAATGTGTTATTTATAATCGACGCATACTTACTTTTTATTATAATTGTTTTCCATTGTGGCACTTTCAGGGATCTCCGTGCAAATTTGTATTTTTTGTTATATTTTGCCCTCGATTTAACTTCTTTTTTAGTTAGATTGATGGATTCGATATTATGTCGGTGTGTTCTACTTCATTATTTAAAGCTTTTTAACACATTTTCTGATTTTCATATCCTCGTATTAGTTGCTACTTGGAATATAGACAAGCCCATGTCAGTTCAAATTTCATATGAGGCTAAAGAAATGAGTCGGGAATCTTCTCATTTACCGTCGCATTGGCGTTTTAAAAATGAAAAAAAAATGAAAACCCTATTTTGATTAGACTGATATGCAATGCAAAAAGTCGATATTTTTATAACACTGATAAAAGGGTAGTTTTACGACAGGGATGATTAATTGTCATGTGTTTAATCTACACATTTAATTCTGTTTTATTGCAAATGTTTAGACGTAATGATACCCGCAATTCAATTTGAAATGTTTAGTCAGTTACAATGGCTGCAATCGACAAATCATATATGTCCCTGTGGTAGTCCAGCGGATCACATACTACATTCCATCAAAGAGCCTTCCGAGTGTCACACAATACATTCCTGCAAGAAGTCAATGCATAACACCCAATATATTCGTTCATGGAGACACCATACAACACAAAATATATTCGTTTTGGGAGTCACCTTATAGCACAAAATATATTCGTTTTCGGGGTCACTTAAAAACACAACATATATTCGTCTAGGGAGTCACTGCACAACATCCAATATTTGTATAGGGAGTCACGGTATTAAACAATTTATATCATTCTTTAATATAACAAACATCAAAAACCAACCGTGCACAAATACATTGTATATAATAACTAGGAAAACATATTTAAACATGACATTACGGTTAACGTGGTAAAGGAGAAATATCTCTTTTTAAGACAGCATGGCACCGGTTATGTTGACTTTGATATCATTATATTAAACCAGATACAAAATACCCTTATACTACATCACAATACACTTACATATATCAGTAAGATCTGAAAACAAACTATACACTTATATTAATTCCTTTTCTATCCATTTGATTGAAGTACAGGTGCTCTGATAGTGTAATGGTTACTGATAATCGTCAGTGTGGAGTGGCGTTGTTTAAGTCTGTCTTTGCGTTAATTCAATACAATAAAATATTCTGAAATAAAAGCGTCTAAAAGTTAGGTATGTTAATAAACTAGCAAATCACCTATGTATCGTTTATACTAGTTTTTACCTTTCACTTAAATGCTTATTGTTACATAATTACTTTTTTTAAGAATAGGAAATGATATGCCTAATATCTATAAAATCGTATCGTTTGACCTATCTTAAAATGATTTATGCCGGAGAAACGCTGAAATGAAGGGGAAAATAGTTTAAAGCTATTTAAAAGATAATAGATAACAATTTTAATATTTTAAAGTGCAGTTTTAGTTATCTACTACATACCTTTAATGCATTGCATAAACAGGTTTCTACAACAAGCATTTAAAATAGTATTAACGACTTTGATAGGAAGGTGGAGATTTATTTACAATTGTGTTTGGCGCGGGCTAGGCAACAAGTGAAGTATACACAGATAGGGCGTCTTGTCGCAATCTCTGGTTGACGAAATTGGATGACACAAAAGGTTCGCCAGTTAAGATAAACTAACGGAATATCTACAATGGTTTATACAACGAGGAACAATGGACACTTGAAAAAGTTGCACGGGACCTCTTTGACTTGAGCGAAATTGAACGACAGAGTAAACATCGCGAAGTGTGAAATCTGTAAAACTTTTATAATCATTATTGAGTTTGCAATTATCATTAGTATCGTTCTTATCACACTATTAATATAACTTTATTAACCGAGTAGATAACCTCTAATGCCCAAACATGCACATATAGGTATCAAACTCCATTATCAGGTACATGTATTCGAAAATCCCTAACATGTTCTGATGTGACTACAAATTTGATTAATTTGTTTGTTTGCATGGGGTTTTTTTTGGGGGGGGGGGGGGGGGGGGGGGTTCTTTTGTTTTTAAGGGGGGGAGGGGGGGGGAGGTTGCAGCTGGACCTGCTTGACGTCAACAACCACAGTCAATCAATCTGAGAATTGCTTAATTCTACAGATTGCATGTAAAGCGTTTGACGGGAATAGCGTTTGATGTTTTAAAAAATAATTGATAAGGTATCACATGAATATATACAAAACCTTACTCAAAATTTCCATGTATTACCTCAGAAAGGAACAGAAAGTAGATATACCCGAAAAAAACACTATTAATTATTGCCAAAAGTTATATTCTTTTGATGCGTTTCGGGTATTGAACAGTCTCCCATCCGAAGAGTTGAAAACTTTAGATAGATCAGGATGCTTGGTCACTAATGTCATGATCTGTCGATGTAATATCTGCAAACAAGGGTTATTTCGTTTTCTTTTCATTTCATAACCCCGCCTGGATGCTTTTACATTTTTCATTTTTAACACTATTGCTTATTATTAATATATTGCTTTATTGTAGTTTATCTTATTGCTGTTTTATAGCCAAGTGTGTTAATTTTAATCCTTTTTGTAAGAGGATAACTACGATAGAGTGATGGCGCAGTAAACAGACCTAGCTGGCAATACCTCCCAAAACCATGGAAAATTCAATTGCGCCTTGCTGCGGAACCTAAAGGAATAATTGTATTAACATTAGTATTTATAAATATCAAAGCATTATTTTTTTTATGTAGAAACTATGTAGTGTCCTATTTCCTTAATTCGTGTATGTACTTTTATCGGAGACCATGCTAGATCCTCTCAGACCGTCTTGTATGGACGTAACTCCAAACTTTGTTAACGTTCTAGCGGCTTTATTCATTAGGGATTAAGGAATTTTCATCATCAAACTTCAACCAATTACAAAAGAACATGATATTTTCGAGGTTGCCGAGTCAAGGTGCAGGTCACCGTTACTTTTTTACATCCTTTTCAGCACTCTAACGGGATCCTTTGATGGATTTTCTTTTAAGTATTGGACATAAATGTGTTTTTATTGGAGGCCTTGATGAAATACGAGTTAGTTCTGATGTAATCAATTTACCGCTGCTTGACCATGCTTATACATGTAAATGTGTTGTATCATGACATGAAATCTGTGTTTAAAACCAGACTGAGTTTTAAATACTAGCTGGTTAAAACCAGATTGTATGTCTACCATTGGTGGTAAAAGCCATGCTGTATGTTAAACATTGACCGGTAAAAACCAGGCTGTATGTTAAACATTGACCGGTAAAAACCAGGCTGTATATGAAACATTGACTGGTAAAAACCAGGCTGTATGTTAAACATTGGTGGTAAAAACCAGGCTGTATATGAAACATTGAGGGGTAAAAACCAGGCTGTATATGAAACATTGACCGGTAAAAACCAGGCTGTATGTTAAACATTGGTGGTAAAAACCATACTGTATGTTAAACATTGGTGGTAAAAACCAGGCTGTATGTTAAACATTGACCGGTAAAAACCAGGCTGTATGTGATACATTGGTGGTAAAAACCAGGCTGTATATTAAACATTGGTGGTAAAAACCAGGCTGTATATGAAACATTGACCGGTAAAAACCAGACTGTATGTTAAACATTGGTAGTAAAAGCCATGCTGTATGTTTAAGGATTGAATCTTGATTTGGTCGATTTCATGGGGTCATGAATTGAGTTGCTCTTGAGACAAATGTAATGAACTGCGAAGCAGTTCATGTTGAATTTTTCTCATTCATTACATTTGTCTCAAGAGCAACTCAATTCATGACCCCATGAAATCGACCAAATCAAGATTCAATCCTTATATTTCAATTGTTTTTTTTTTTTCGAATAAAAAAGTCGGTCTAATGTCTCGAAGCTTGTGCAAGTCCAAATGCGGAAAAGCCCGAGGAGTTCCAGATTGTGCATGTCTAGTCGGTCGAGTAAAATAGTCCGCAATTTTAGGATTGAAAACAGCATTATTTTGTCAAAATAGAAGTATCTAGCATATCTGGTCTTTCATAGAATACAAGAATACATTATAAATTTGATGATTTTAATAATTATTCCATGTTTATACCAACAATATATAGACAAAGTGAAATCGTTCCGCGGAAGGATTTTAACCATGTACTCATACGCACTGATCAGTGTTAATCTGGTCAAATTCATGAGCAAATGAAACAGATTAAGTTTGGTAGTTTCATTGAGTCCAACTTGAGTAGAAATTGAAATATTAAACATTGATGGTAAAAGCCATGCTGTATGTTAAACATTGACCGGTAAAAACCAGGCTGTATGTTAAACATTGACCGGTAAAAACCAGGCTGTATATGAAACATTGACCGGTAAAAACCAGGCTGTATGTGATACATTGGTGGTAAAAACCAGGCTGTATGTTAAACATTGACCGGTAAAAACCAGGCTGTATGTGATACATTGGTGGTAAAAACCAGGCTGTATGTTAAACATTGGTGGTAAAACCAGACTTTATGTTAATTACTGGCTGGTAAAAACCACACTGTATGTTAAACATTGGTGGTAAAAACCATGCTGTATGTTAAACATTGGTGGTAAAAACCATACTGTATGTGATACATTGGTGGTAAAAACCAGGCTGTATGTGATACATTGGTGGTAAAAACCATGCGGCGGTATGTGATACATTGGTGGTAAAACCAGACTTTATGTTAATTACTGGCTGGTAAAAACCACACTGTATGTTAAACATTGGTGGTAAAAACCATGCGGCGGTATGTGATACATTGGTGGTAAAAACCATACTGTATGTTAACCATTGGTGGTAAAAACCAGGCTGTATGTGAAACATTGACTGGTAAAAACCAGGTGGCTGTATGTGATACATTGGTGGTAAAACCAGACTTTATGTTAATTACTGGCTGGTAAAAACCACACTGTATGTTAAACATTGAAGGTAAAAACCACACTATGTTAAACATTGGCTGACTGAGAATCAGTGACATCATACGATTTATTGTTTCGTTTGATTTAATGTTTGGCATTAGAAATATGTCATTTGTCATTTGATAATGATTCAAATTCTTCCTTTAATAACATTCATTTTACCTTGAAATCATAATAATTATAACAATGATGATAACAAATTAGTTTACCGTAGTGAACAAATAGAATCGAATACTTTTTAATAATACTTCGTTGCGGTGACAATGCGCAAAGCAAATTGAGCATTTAGTAGTGAAGCTATTTGCGGGTTCAAATAACCATCTGATAACGGAAAGTGCCCGTTTTCCATTTTACCAGCGCAAATAAGTTATCGCTTGTTGATGTAATACAATTCCATCATTTCCATTGTGGGAGAAATCATCATTTCTTTCGACCATGTTTTGAGTTCCGCACTCAGTTAGCAAGTATGGTCACTTTGGACCCTATGTATCACCGACGAGTCCTAGAAGGACGAAACAGCTGTATGGTATAGTTTAATTCATTGCAAAGATGTTAACATCTAGTATCGTTTTTGTATGAACATTTCATATTATTGTAAGACATTTTAGTCAGTTGTTAGGGTTTGTGGTGCATCGATTTCACAATGCATAAATTGTCCTCAACGTAGCTAAATGCAAAACCATTATATTTCATTAACATGTTTGAAGTGTATATTCTTAACGAATATAACGTATTTTGTACTGAGCAAGACTCCGATATCCTAGTGATTATTATTTGCTTGATTTGAAATACATTCTTTTGTTTTTGTTTCCAGAACATCATCACTTTCTACTTGTTCCGGTTACCATGGACGTCAATGTCGGGTTATTTACGAGGCTCATCATGTGGGGTTATATCTGTGAGTATACCTTAGGCATTAATGAAACCATTTTATACTGGATATGCTGAATGATATTTCATTTAGTCGGGCAACACTTAAGTCCCTGGCGATAGCAGCCATGTACAAATAGAGGTCAGCATAGCGTCACGTTACCGCAGTGGTTATTACTAGACATAACTTCATTTTGTACAATATATTACAAAACTCAACAATTAAATAAAGGTGAATTAGGCTGTGACATGTCAACATCCCACTTTGAAGGAGATATATTACCGAAAAAAGAGTAAATTATCAATATGAAATGGAACTTATCACGTTAATCCTACAGTTCAATGGGTTCCTTGTTGGTTATTAAAACTATGTTCTTAGTTGAAATATATATATAGTAGCGGATAAATAAATGTTTACAGTCGCATAGTTTTGATGTATTAAGGGTGTATCCAATCGACATTTTCAATGAATTTATTTTTGTCTTTGCTTAGATACAGCTCTTTTTAAGTGAGTCTTAAAAGGAAATAGAAGGATTAGACAAGGTATTAATTACTAAAATTGTTTTGCCGAATCAAGCCCAGTATAAAAACAAGTTGAACACGAAAGGGGAACCATCAGAGGCTCGGGTATGCTAACAAAATCTTGGACGATATACAAGACTAAGCAAAGTGTTGTAAAATAGTAATCCCCCATATATACCGGTGACATTTCGTAGACTAATTTTGTCAGAAAATCTGCTCCAGTATAGATGGGTAGATACATCTCATTTTCTTTTCTCATTACCTCAATGAAATAAAACACTGTCCCATGCTATTTTCTGATATTATAAAAAATATCCATCGTTTATAAAATTAAAAGTTATGAATTTTGTTTGATTTTAGCTAATTTCTTGTTTTGTTTGATTCTCCTTTTAAGATTGATTCGACCGATATTTTCATAGCGGCCCGTCGTCGATGAAGCAGCTTTCTCGTCCGAAATAACTGGTATTACTTGTTTTCTTAGGGCTTCCCGAGCAGATACATATGCTGTTCTGTTGTTCATGTTCACACTCGTTTATCAATTTAATTTTTTTTTCTTAGCATTTTTCTGTTTTGTTTGACAGGTCTGACATTGCTAGTAAACCCAGTGTTGTCCCAGTATGATTCAACGCCAGAGAATGAGGGTAAGTTGACGAGACTAACACGCAGTTTTTATCGTGATTAGTCATCTAATGAACTCATATTCTGGTTGGTTTCTTGCTTAAAATCCTTGACTGATAGCTTGGCTTATTGTGCTAAAAAAACATTCAATACTTGCATAAACTATTGATATTTGTATTGTTAAGTTCTTCTTTCTGCTGTATGTAGGGCTTATACTGTGTGTAGTAGTTCTATTGTAGGAAGTGGTTCTACAGTAGGTAGTGGTTCTATTGTAGGTAGTGGCTCTCTTGTAGGTAGTGGTTCTACTGTAGGTAGTGGTTCTACAGTAGGTAGTGGTTCTATTGTATGTAGTGGTTCTATTGTGGGTAGGTAGTTAAGCAGCTGTTTTTGTTACCTGCAATCTCAATGTATTATTAAAAAACATTTAAGATATTAATATCTTTAAACAAAAATTGGGAATTAGAGAACGGTTCGTCTTTTTTAAGGAAATCAATAGGAATGTAAAGTTAAATTGTTCAAAATGAACAATTATATGCTTACTTATTTTGGAAGGTATTTAATGTGTTTTCACAACTATGTCATTATCATTTTATATAAAAGATCAATCTAAATTCAAGAATTATTATTTAAACAGTAACTCGTTAGCCTTTGAAGTGGATGAAAACATATTTCCTAAAGAAAACTTAATGTTTCATTTTTGTTTCAGATTCGTCCTCGCATTCCACATTGTTCATAGCCCTTGGCGGAGGAGGAGGATTTTCGGGTATAATCGTCCTGTGTTGCATCTACTACTTCTGCTGCAAATAATGATATAGAGTAGATACAAAATGAAAACTTATCAAAAATTATATTATTAAATTCCGGATGTTTTCTAATTCTTTTTAATGTAACATGATTTCAAAATACATTCTATGATATCCTACCTTTCTATGTGTAAGGAATGTATTGGAGATCTGGAATGCGAATACTTCACTGATGTTGTATCTTTTGGGACAAGGATGAATACAATGCTTATTGTTGACAGTTTATTGTTGCGTTAAGTATTGTTGTGAATGAAATACATTTGACACCAACAAGTACGACAGGGACTACACATATCTTTAAAGATGCTACATGTTCGATAAAGTATAATGATGACCGACTGAACATACAAATACCAATAGTTAAAAACTTTACACTATCAGCACCCTCCTAAATTAAGTTTTCCTTTTACCTTTTTGTTTTGAATGGATAAATAATTAAATCCATCATGCTTCACCTATATGTTTTGGATTTAACTTTAGGTCTTATAAGCGATGAATATGAGGAGTCAGTAATCAATTTTTCAGTTTGTTGGTGTTGGTTAGATACATTTCGATACAACGGGTGTCATTTTTGGGAGAAGCAGTGTATTTGGCGATGTAGAATCTTTAATATTTCAGATCACTGAGTGTATATAATTGTGGCAATGTCTTTCATGATTAGATATATAATGAGATAATGCCCTTTCCAGACTATGATCCCGGCACCAAACACTGAAAAGGATACTTATTATACATAACATAACTATGTTTTAGATACAGTCTATATATAGTTATGAAAACAAATAATCTAAAATTCATCAGTGTCAATCGATATCGTTTGATATAGTGTTTTGTTATATACAAATTAGTTTGATTTCAAGAGAACTGCACGTGTTTAATCTTTTTATCTACTTACTTAGAAGAGTTACTTCCCTTTTACTAGTAGTTAAAGCTATATCGTCGCTAGTATTTTGTGATAATGATTACAAACCCAAGCATGGAAATTTTCTTAATCTGTATAAATAAATCACTCAAAGTATGTTGATATCCTACATAAGTTACTGGAGGTATATCCTACATAAATCACTAAAGATATGCTGATATTCACTTCCTACGTAAACTACTAGAGGTGTACTGACCACCTTCATAAATTACTGGAGGTATATTCATATCATTCATAAATTACTGGAGGTTTACTGATATCCTACATAAATCACTGGAGGTATACTGTTATCCTACATAAATCATTGAAGGTATACTGTTATACTACATAAATCACTGGAGATATACTGTTATCCTACATAAATCACTGGAGGTATACTGTTATCCTACATAAATTACTGCAGGTATACTGATATCCTACATCAATCACTGGAGGTATACTGATACCCTACATAAATCACTGGAGGTATACTGATACCATACATCAATCACTGGAGGTATACTGATATCATACATAAATCAGTGGAGGTATACGGAACTCCTACACAAATCAATGGAGGTATACTCACCAATTCCATCAATCAATTAAGGTATATTGTTTTCTTACGTAAATCACTGTACGTATACTGATAGTCTACGTAAATTATTGGAGATATACTGGTACCCTACATATATCACTCGAGTTATACGGTTATCCTACATAAATTACTGGAGGTATACTATTATACTACATAAATCACTGGAGGTATACTGATACCGTACATAAATCACTAAAGATATGCTGATATTCACTTCCTACGTAAACTACTAGAGGTGTACTGACCACCTTCATGAATTACTGGAGGTATATTCATATCATTCATCAATTACTGGAGGTTTACTGATATCCTACATCAATCACTGGAGGTATACTGTTATCCTACATAAATCACTGGAGGTATACTGTTATCCTACATAAATCATTGGGGGTATACTGTTATACTACATAAATCACTGGAGATATACTGTTATCCTACATAAATCACTGGAGGTATACTGTTATCCTACATAAATTACTGGAGGTATACTGTTATCCTACATACATCACTGGAGGTATACTGATACCCAACATAAATCACTGGAGGTATACTGTTATCCTATATAAATTACTTGAGGTATACTGATATCCTACATCAATCACTGGAGGTATACTGTTATCCTACATAAATCATTGGAGGTATACTGTTATACTACATAAATCACTGGAGATATACTGTTATCCTACATAAATCAATGGAGGTATACTGTTATCCTACATAAATTACTGGTGGTATGCTGTTATCCTACATACATCACTGGAGGTATACTGATACCCAACATAAATCACTGGAGGTATACTGTTATCCTACATAAATCATTGGAGGTATACTGTTATACTACATAAATCACTGGAGATATACTGTTATCCTACATAAATCAATGGAGGTATACTGTTATCCTACATAAATCACTGGAGGTATACTGATACCCAACATAAATCACTGGAGGTATACTGTTATCCTACATAAATTACTGGAGGTATACTAATACCCTACATCAATCACTGGAAGTATACTGTTATCCTACATCAATCACTGGAGGTATACTGTTATCCTACATCAATCACTGGAGGTATACTGATACCCTACATCAATCACTGGAGGTATACTGATACCCTACATCAATCACTGGAGGTATACTGATATCATACATAAATCAGTGGAGGTATACGGAACTCCTACACAAATCAATGGAGGTATACTCACCAATTCCGTATATCAATTAAGGTATATTGTTATCCTACGTAAATCACTGTATGTATACTGATTGTCTACGTAAATTATTGGAGATATACTGGTACCCTACATATATCACTGGAGTTATACTGTTGTCCTACATAAATTACTGGAGGTATACTGTTATACTACATAAATCACTGGAGGTGTACTGACCACCTTCATAAATTACTAGAGGTATATTCATATCATTCATAAATTACTGGCGGTATACTGATATCCTACATAAATCACTGGAGGTATTATGTTATCCTACATCAATCACTGGAGGTATAGTGTTATCCTACATAAATCATTGGAGGTATACTGTTATACTACATAAATCACTGGAGATATACTGTTATCCTACATAAATCACTAAAGGTATACTGTTATCCTACATAAATCCCTGGATGTATACTGATACCCAACATAAATCAATGGAGGTATACTGATATCCTACATAAATCACTGGAGGTATACTGATACCCAACATAAATCACTGGAGGTATACTGTTATCCTACATAAATTACTGGAGGTATACTGATATCCTACATAAATCACTGGAGGTATACTGATACCCAACATAAATCACTGGAGTTATACTGTTATCCTACATTAATTACTGGAGGTATACTGATACCCTACATCAATCACTGGAGGTATAATATTATCCAACATAACTCACGGGAGTTATACAAATATCCTACATAAATTACGGGAGGTATAATGATACCCTACATCAATCACTGGAGGTATACTGATACCCTACATCAATCACTGGAGGTATACTGATACCATACATCAATCACTGGAGGTATACTGATATCATACATAAATCAGTGGAGGTATACGGAACTCCTACACAAATCAATGGAGGTATACTCACCAATTCCGTATATCAATGAAGGTATATTGTTATCCTACGTAAATCACTGTATGTATACTGATTGTCTACGTAAATTATTGGAGATATACTGGTACCCTACATATATCACTGGAGTTATACTGTTGCCCTACATAAATTACTGGAGGCATACTGTTATACTACATAAATCACTGGAGGTATACTGATACCCTACATCAATCACTGGAGTTATACTGATACCCTACATCAATCACTGGAGGTATACTGATACCCTACATAAATCACTGTAGGTATACTGATGCCCTACATCAATCACTGGAGGTATACTGATGCCCTACATCAATCACTGGAGGTATACTGATATCCTACATAAATCACTGGAGGTATACTGATATCCTACATCAATCACTGGAGGTATACTGATACCCTACATAAATTACTGGAGGTATACTGATATCCTACATACATTACTGGAGGTATACTGATATCCTACATAAGTTAATGGAGGTATACTGATACCTTACGTAAATCATTGGAGGTATATTGATATCCTACATAAATCACTGGAGGTATACTGATACCTTACGTAAGTCAGTGGAGATATACTGATATTCTACATAAATCATTGAAGTTATGCTGATATCTTGCGTAAATTACTGGCGGTATACTGATATACATATATCACTATATGAAGTGTTTGGTATTGAAATAAGTGTGTGTCTTATAGGAAATCAGTCAATTACATTTTAATCTTTGAATGCAGGAGTTTCCAAAGTGTATGAAATTTGGCCGTGTCTTCGATTTATCTCTTAATGCCCTTATACAGGAAAACATCATCGGGAATCCTAATTAGGCCCTTAAAACTCCTTTATAAGTTATTCCGTCATGAATTGATAATGCTACTGAAGTGTTGACAAGTCTCGGAGGAGATACCTAGCTAAACTTATAACTGTACAAACATCTGGGATTATAGAACTTGTGTGATAGAAGGGGTGGTACTATGATATATAAATATTACCAAAATGTATATTTTTGTACTTTTTTCTAAACAATTTAACAATTGAGAAAATGAGAAAGAACAATTAAGAACAAAAGAAAGCACAACCTCATTGTGTCCAGTTTTAACAGTATTTAGCACTTACTCTTGATTATAATAGTAATATATGAAATGATTCTAGAAATCACAATAAGTATTTAGTGCATTTGAATAGTATAAAGCTGTTTCAGCAGAGTCAACGACGCGTCAGTGGTTATAGGGAGACGAGTGTGGGAATCCACCAATTAGAAATATAACCACGCTTTAGTATGAAGACGAGAAGGCAAATTAGCTTCTTAATTAAGTGCATCAACAATATAAATCCAAACACATTGCATTAACTGTCGATTTCTCGATTTAAAAGTCTCGTGCACCAAACGAATAGAGTAATGATATACACCATGCTCCAGAGCTTACATGCTGTGAATGTGGTTTGGAAAATGAATTTATCAGCTTATCTAAATAAGCCAGGTTTTACCTCACATTTATTTTTGATGCCCTCTTTCTATGCCCCCTATATTACACATCATTATTGTAACCAAATGATGACTTACCCAAAATTGTATCGACTTTTATGATAGACTAAAGATGGTTTGTACAGATCGGAGTAGTTATAATGCAACAGTGATATGATGAATTTATTTCACGTATAATGAATTCAGTAAAATTGGAAAACATGGTACAAAATCACAAAAGGGGAATTCCCCTCCTCTTCCTAGAAAATAAACTTCCGCTTCCAGTGTTTCTGGGTAATCTAACCCAATGTACACTCCAACTATGCTATATAAGTAGGAGTGGGTTTTTTTTTTTTACTTTTTCTGATTATTTTTTCTTATTTGGCTTTGTTTTGTCGATTAATTTTAGAAATGAAATATTAGACGATGATAAATGTGATTTTAAACGTCGAACATAATATTTGCTTCTAAAATTTCCCCACGTGGTCTATGAAACTATGGTTACAAGTATATAAAGCATTTCGTTGAAAATGCTGTCTATACCGCAACTGCACTGAATGAGACACACACCAGGGTAAGTGTTTATTTAGTTTTTATTTATGTAGAATCCTCATTCCTATTTAATCAAAATGTGTTATTTATAATCGACGCATACTTACTTTTTTATTATAATTGTTTTCCATTGTGGCACTTTCAGGGATCTCCGTGCAAATTTGTATTTTTTGTTATATTTTGCCCTCGATTTAACTTCTTTTTTAGTTAGATTGATGGATTCGATATTATGTCGGTGTGTTCTACTTCATTATTTAAAGCTTTTTAACACATTTTCTGATTTTCATATCCTCGTATTAGTTGCTACTTGGAATATAGACAAGCCCATGTCAGTTCAAATTTCATATGAGGCTAAAGAAATGAGTCGGGAATCTTCTCATTTACCGTCGCATTGGCGTTTTAAAAATGAAAAAAAAAAATGAAAACCCTATTTTGATTAGACTGATATGCAATGTAAAAAGTCGATATTTTTATAACACTGATAAAAGGGTAGTTTTACGACAGGGATGATTAATTATCATGTGTTTAATCTACACATTTAATTCTGTTTTATTGCAAATGTTAAGACGTAATGATACCCGCAATTCAATTTGAAATGTTTAGTCAGTTACAATGGCTGCAATCGACAAATCATATATGTCCCTGTGGTAGTCCAGCGGATCACATACTACATTCCATCAAAGAGCCTTCCGAGTG
Source organism: Pecten maximus (assembly GCF_902652985.1). Lineage (NCBI taxonomy): Eukaryota > Metazoa > Mollusca > Bivalvia > Pectinida > Pectinidae > Pecten > Pecten maximus. The sequence continues at coordinate 20,726,010 of NC_047016.1, read as the reverse complement.
TCACACAATACATTCCTTCAAGAAGTCAATGCATAACACCCAATATATTCGTTCATGGAGACACCATACAACACGAAATATATTCGTTTTGGGAGTCACCTTATAGCACAAAATATATTCGTTTTCGGGGTCACTTAAAAACACAACATATATTCGTCTAGGGAGTCACTGCACAACATCCAATATTTGTAAAAGGAGTCACGGTATTAAACAATTTATATCATTCTTTAATATAACAAACATCAAAAACCAACCGTGCACAAATATATAATAACTAGGAAAACATATTTAAACATGACATTACGGTAAACATGGTAAAGGAGAAATATCTCATGGTAAGACAGCATGGCACCGGTTATGTTGACTTTGATATCATTATATTAAACCAGATACAAAATACCCTTATACTACATCACAATACACTTACATCTATCAGTAAGATCTGAAAACAAACTATACACTTATATTAATTCCTTTTCTATCCATTTGATTAAAGTACAGGTGCTCTGATTGTGTAATGGTTACTGATAATCGTCAGTGTGGAGTGGCGTTGTTTAAGTCTGTCTTTGCGTTAATTCAATACAATAAAATATTCTGAAATAAAAGCGTCTAAAAGTTAGGTATGTTAATAAACTAGCAAATCACCTATGTATCGTTTATACTAGTTTTTACCTGACACTTAAATGCTTATTGTTACATAATTACCTTTTTAAGAATAGGAAATGATATGCCTAATATCTATAAAATCGTATCGTTTGACCTATCTTAAAATGATTTATGCCGGAGAAACGCTGAAATGAAGGGGAAAATAGTTTAAAGCTATTTAAAAGATAATAGATAACAATTTTAATATTTCAAAGTGCAGTTTTAGTTATCTACTACATACCTTTAATGCATTGCATAAACAGGTTTCTACAACAAGCATTTAAAATAGTATTAACGACTTTGATAGGAAGGCGGAGATTTTTTTACAATTGTGTTTGGCGCGGGCTAGGCAACAAGTGAAGTATACACAGATAGGGCGTCTTGTCGCAATCTCTGGTTGACGAAATGGGATGACACAAAAGGTTCGCCAGTTAAAATAAACTAACGGAATATCTACAATGGTTTATACAACGAGGAACAATGGACACTTGAAAAAGTTGCACGGGACCTCTTTGACTTGAGCGAAATTGAACGACAGAGTAAACATCGCGAAGTGTGAAATCTGTAAAACTTTTATAATCATTATTGAGTTTGCAATTATCATTAGTATCGTTCTTATCACACTATTAATATAACTTTATTAACCGAGTAGATAACCTCTAATGCCCAAACATGCACATATAGGTATCAAACTCCATTATCAGGTACATGTATTCGAAAATCCCTAACATGTTCTGATGTGACTGCAAATTTGATTAATTTGTTTGTTTGCATGTTTTTTGGGGGGGATTTGGGTTTTTTTTTTCTTTTGTTTTTAAAGGGGGGGGGGGGAGGTTGCAGCTGGACCTGCTTGACGTCAACAACCACAGTCAATCAATCTGAGAATTGCTTAATTCTACAGATTGCATGTAAAGCGTTTGACGGGAATAGCGTTTGATGTTTTAAAAAATAATTGATAAGGTATCACATGAATATATACAAAACCTTAATTATTGCCAAAAGTTATATTCTTTTGATGCGTTTCGGGTATTGAACAGTCTCCCATCCGAAGAGTTGAAAACTTTAGATAGATCAGGATGCTTGGTCACTAATGTCATGATCTGTCGATGTAATATCTGCAAACAAGGGTTATTTCGTTTTCTTTTCATTTCATAACCCCGCCTGGATGCTTTTACATTTTTCATTTTTAACACTATTGCTTACTATTAATATATTGCTTTATTGTAGTTTATCTTATTGCTGTTTTATAGCCAAGTGTGTTAATTTTAATCCTTTTTGTAAGAGGATAACTACGATAGAGTGATGGCGCATTAAACAGACCTAGCTGGCAATGCCTCCCAAAACCATGGAAAATTCAATTGCGCCTTGCTGCGGAACCTAAAGGAATAATTGTATTAACATTAGTATTTATAAATATCAAAGCATTATTTTTTTATGTAGAAACTATGTAGTGTCCTATTTCCTTAATTCGTGTATGTACTTTTATCGGAGACCATGCTAGATCCTCTCAGACCGTCTTGTATGGACGTAACTCCAAACTTTGTTAACGTTCTAGCGGCTTTATTCATTAGGGATTAAGGAATTTTCATCATCAAACTTCAACCAATTACAAAAGAACATGATATTTTCGAGGTTGCCGAGTCAAGGTGCAGGTCACCGTTACTTTTTTACATCCTTTTCAGCACTCTAACGGGATCCTTTGATGGATTTTCTTTTAAGTATTGGACATAAATGTGTTTTTATTGGAGGCCTTGATGAAATACGAGTTAGTTCTGATGTAATCAATTTACCGCTGCTTGACCATGCTTATACATGTAAATGTGTTGTATCATGACATGAAATCTGTGTTTAAAACCAGACTGAGTTTTAAATACTAGCTGGTTAAAACCAGATTGTATGTCTACCATTGGTGGTAAAAGCCATGCTGTATGTTAAACATTGACCGGTAAAAACCAGGCTGTATGTTAAACATTGACCGGTAAAAGCCATGCTGTATGTTAAACATTGACCGGTAAAAGCCATGCTGTATGTTAAACATTGACCGGTAAAAACCAGGCTGTATATGAAACATTGACCGGTAAAAACCAGGCTGTATGTTAAACATTGGTGGTAAAAACCAGGCTGTATATGAAACATTGGTGGTAAAAACCAGGCTGTATGTTAAACATTGAGGGGTAAAAACCAGGCTGTATATGAAACATTGACCGGTAAAAACCAGGCTGTATGTTAAACATTGGTAGTAAAAGCCATGCTGTATATTAAACATTGGTGGTAAAAGCCATACTGTATGTTAAACATTGGTGGTAAAAGCCATACTGTATGTTAAACATTGGTGGTAAAAGCCATACTGTATGTTAAACATTGGTGGTAAAAGCCATACTGTATGTTAAACATTGGTGGTAAAAGCCATACTGTATATGAAACATTGACCGGTAAAAGCCATGCTGTATGTTAAACATTGACTGCTAAAAACCAGGCTGTATGGAAAACATTTACTGCTACAAACCAGGCTGTATGTTAAACATTGGTGGTAAAAGCCAGGCTGTATGTTAAACATTGACCGGTAAAAACCAGGCTGTATGTTAAACATTAGTGGTAAAAACCAGGCTGTATGTTAAACATTGACCGGTAAAAACCAGGCTGTATGTTAAACATTGACCGGTAAAAACCAGGCTGTATGTTAAACATTGACCGGTAAAAACAAGGCTGTATATGAAACATTGAGGGGTAAAAACCAGGCTGTATGTTAAACATTGGCGGTAAAATCCAGGCTGTATGTTAAACATTGACTGCTAAAAACCAGGCTGTATGGTAAACATTTACTGCTAAAAACCAGGCTGTATGTTAAAAATTGGTGGTAAAAGCCATGCTGTATGTTAAATATTGGTGGTAAAAGTCATGCTGTATGTTAAACATTGGTGGTAAAAACCAGGCTGTATGTTAAACATTGACCGGTAAAAACCAGGCTGTATATTAAACATTGGTGGTAAAAGCCATGCTGTATATGAAACATTGACCGGTAAAAACCAGATTGTATGTTTACCATTGGGGTAAAAACCAGGCTGTATGTTAAACATTGACCGGTAAAAACCAGGCTGTATATGAAACATTGACCGGTAAAAACAAGGCTGTATATGAAACATTGAGGGGTAAAAACCAGGCTGTATGTTAAACATTGGTGGTAAAATCCAGGCTGTATGTTAAACATTGACTGCTAAAAACCAGGCTGTATGGTAAACATTTACTGCTAAAAACCAGGCTGTATGTTAAAAATTGGTGGTAAAAGCCATGCTTTATGTTAAACATTGGTGGTAAAAGCCATGCTGTATGTTAAATATTGGTGGTAAAAGTCATGCTGTATGTTAAACATTGGTGGTAAAACCAAGGCAGTTTGTTAAACATTGGTGGTAAAACCAAGGCTGTATGTTAAACATTGGTGGTAAAACCAGGCTGTATGTGAAACATTGACTGGTAAAAACCAGGCTGTATGTTAAACATTGACTGCTAAAAACCATGCGGCGGTATGTGATACATTGTGGTAAAAACCATACTGTATGTTAACCATTGGTGGTAAAAACCAGGCTGTATGTGAATCATTGACTGGTAAAAACCAGGTGGCTGTATGTGATACATTGGTGGTAAAACCAGACTTTATGTTAATTACTGGCTGGTAAAAACCACACTGTATGTTAAACATTGAAGGTAAAAACCACACTATGTTAAACATTGGCTGACTGAGAATCAGTGACATCATACGATTTATTGTTTCGTGTGATTTAATGTTTGGCATTAGAAATATGTCATTTGTCATTTGATAATGATTCAAATTCTTCCTTTAATAACATTCATTTTACCTTGAAATCATAATAATTATAACAATGATGATAACAAATTAGTTTACCGTAGTGAACAAATAGAATCGAATACTTTTTAATAATACTTCGTTGCGGTGACAATGCGCAAAGCAAATTGAGCATTTAGTAGTGAAGTTATTTGCGGGGTCAAATAACCATCTGATAACGGAAATTGCCCGTTTTCCATTTTACCAGCGCAAATAAGTTATCGCTTGTTGATGTAATACAATTCCATCATTTCCATTGTGGGAGAAATCATCACTTCTTTCGACCATGTTTTGAGTTCCGCACTCAGTTAGCAAGTATGGTCACTTTGGACCCTATGTATCACCGACGAGTCCTACAAGGACGAAACAGCTGTATGGTATAGTTTAATTCATTGGAAAGATGTTAACATCTAGTATCGTTTTTGTATGAACATTTCATATTATTGTAAGACATTTTAGTCAGTTGTTAGGGTTTGTGGTGCATCGATTTCACAATGCATAAATTGTCCTCAACGTAGCTAAATGCAAAACCATTATATTTCATTAACATGTTTGAAGTGTATATTCTTAACGAATATAACGTATTTTGTACTGAGCAAGACTCCGATATCCTAGTGATTATTATTTGCTTGATTTGAAATACATTCTTTTGTTTTTGTTTCCAGAACATCATCACTTTCTACTTGTTCCGGTTACTATGGACGTCAATGTCGGGCTATTTACGAGGTTCATCATGTGGGGTTATATCTGTGAGTATACCTTAGGCATTAATGAAACCATTTTATATTGGATATGCTGTATGATATTTCATTTAATCGGGCAACACTTAAGTCCCTGGCGATAGCAGCCATGTACAAATAGAGGTCAGCATAGCGTCACGTTACCGCAGTGGTTATAACAACTAGACATAACTTCATTTTGTACAATATATTACAAAACTCAACAATTAAATAAAGGTGAATTAGGCTGTGACATGTCAACATCCCACTTTGAAGGAGATATATTACCGAAAAAAGAGCAAATTCTCAATATGAAATGGAACTTATCACGTTAATCCTACAGTTCAATGGGTTCCTTGTTGGTTATTAAAACTATGTTCTTAGTTGAAATATATATATAGTAGCGGATATATAAATGTTTACAGTCGCATAGGTTTGATGTATTAAGGGTGTATCCAATCGACATTTTCAATGAATTTATTTTTGTCTTTGCTTAGATACAGCTCTTTTTAAGTGAGTCTTAAAAGGAAATAGAAGGATTAGACAAGGTATTAATTACTAAAATTGTTTTGCCGAATCAAGCCCAGTATAAAAGCAAGTTGAACACGAAAGGGGAACCATCAGAGGCTCGGGTATGCTAACAAAATCTTGGACGATATACAAGACTAAGCAAAGTGTTGTAAAATAGTAATCCCCCATATATACCGGTGACATTTCGTAGACTATTTTTGTCAGAAAATCTGCTCCAGTATAGATGGGTAGATACATCTCATTTTCTTTTCTCATTACCTCAATGAAATAAAACACTGTCCCATGCTATTTTCTGATATTATAAAAAATATCCATCGTTTATAAAATTAAAAGTTATGAATTTTGTTTGATTTTAGCTAATTTCTTGTTTTGTTTGATTCTCCTTTTAAGATTGATTCGACCGATATTTTCATAGCGGCCCGTCGTCGATGAAGCAGCTTTCTCGTCCGAAATAACTGGTATTACTTGTTTTCTAATCGGGCTTCCCGAGCAGATACATATGCTGTTCTGTTGTTCATGTTCACACTCGTTTATCAATTTAATATTTTTTTTCTTAGCATTTTTCTGTTTTGTTTGACAGGTCTGACATTGCTAGTAAACCCAGTGTTGTCCCAGTATGATTCAACGCCAGAGAATGAGGGTAAGTTGACGAGACTAACACGCAGTTTTTATCGTGATTAGTCATCTAATGAACTCATATTCTGGTTGGTTTCTTGCTTAAAATCCTTGACTGATAGCTTGGCTTATTGTGCTAAAAAAAAACATTCAATACTTGCATAAACTATTGATATTTGTATTGTTAAGTTCATCTTTCTGCTGTATGTAGGGCTTATACTGTGTGTAGTAGTTCTATTGTAGGAAGTGGTTCTACAGTAGGTAGTGGTTCTATTGTAGGTAGTGGCTCTCTTGTAGGTAGTGGTTCTACTGTAGGTAGTGGTTCTACAGTAGGTAGTGGTTCTATTGTATGTAGTGGTTCTATTGTGGGTAGGTAGTTAAGCAGCTGTTTTTGTTACCTGCAATCTCAATGTATTATTAAAAAACATTTAAGATATTAATATCTTTAAACAAAAATTGGGAATTAGAGAACGGTTCGTCTTTTTTAAGGAAATCAATAGGAATGTAAAGTTAAATTGTTCAAAATGAACAATTATATGCTTACTTATTTTGGAAGGTATTTAATGTGTTTTCACAACTATGTCATTATCATTTTATATAAAAGATCAATCTAAATTCAAGAATTATTTAAACAGTAACTAGTTAGCCTTTGAAGTGGATGAAAACATATTTCCTAAAGAAAACTTAATGTTTCATTTTTGTTTCAGATTCGTCCTCGCATTCCACATTGTTCATAGCCCTTGGCGGAGGAGGAGGATTTTCGGGTATAATCGTCCTGTGTTGCATCTACTACTTCTGCTGCAAATAATGATATAGAGTAGATACAAAATGAAAACTTATCAAAAATTATATTATTAAATTCCGGATGTTTTCTAATTCTTTTTAATGTAACATGATTTCAAAATACATTCTATGATATCCTACCTTTCTATGTGTAAGGAATGTATTGGAGATCTGGAATGCGAATACTTCACTGATGTTGTATCTTTTGGGACAAGGATGAATACAATGCTTATTGTTGACAGTTTATTGTTGCGTTAAGTATTGTTGTGAATGAAATACATTTGACACCAACAAGTACGACAGGGACTACACATATCTTTAAAGATGCTACATGTTCGATAAAGTATAATGATGACCGACTGAACATACAAATACCAATAGTTAAAAACTTTACACTATCAGCACCCTCCTAAATTAAGTTTTCCTTTTACCTTTTTGTTTTGAATGGATAAATAATTAAATCCATCATGCTTCACCTATATGTTTTGGATTTAACTTTAGGTCTTATAAGCGATGAATATGAGGAGTCAGTAATCAATTTTTCAGTTTGTTGGTGTTGGTTAGATACATTTCGATACAACGGGTGTCGTTTTTGGGAAAAGCAGTGTATTTGGCGATGTAGAATCTTTAATATTTCAGATCACTGAGTGTATATAATTGTGGCAATGTCTTTCATGATTAGATATATAATGAGATAATGCCCTTTCCAGACTATGATCCCGGCACCAAACACTGAAAAGGATACTTATTATACATAACATAACTATGTTTTAGATGCAGTCTATATATAGTTATGAACAAATAATCTAAAATTCATCAGTGTCAATCGATATCGTTTGATATAGTGTTTTGTTATATACAAATTAGTTTGATTTCAAGAGAACTGCACGTGTTTAATCTTTTTATCTACTTACTTAGAAGAGTTACTTCCCTTTTACTAGTAGTTAAAGCTATATCGTCGCTAGTATTTTGTGATAATGATTACAAACCCAAGCATGGAAATTTTCTTAATCTGTATAAATAAATCACTCAAAGTATGTTGATATCCTACATAAGTTACTGGAGGTATATCCTACATAAATCACTGAAGATATGGTGATATTCACTTCCAACGTAAACTACTAGAGATATACTGATACCCTACATAAATCACTGGAGGTATTCTGATACCCTACATACATTACTGGAGGTATACTGATACCCTACATAAATCACTGGAGGTATACTGATACCCTACATAAATCACTGGAGGTATTCTGATACCCTACATACATTACTGGAGGTATACTGATACCCTACATAAATCACTGGAGGTATACTGATACCCTACACAAATCACTGGAGGTATTCTTTTAATATGTTTAAATGAAATCATTATTAGACAAAGTTCATGTATGCTCGATATGTAAACAATGGCCATGTGTGTAATTTATGTGCAGTGTATGGCAAGCCATTTTAACAGTTAATCCCATTTCCTCTTAAGGGGATATTTTTTTTACTTAAGTGAAAAAAGAATTTCACTTAAGTGTAAAAAACATAATGCAAATAATTTATTCACCTTAAGGTGAAAAGAATTTCACTTAAGTGAAATTCTTTTTCATTTAAGTGAAATAAAACATAATGCAAATAAATGTTAACTTCCCTTAAGACAAAAAGAATTTCACTTAAGTGAAAAAAAATGTGTGCAGACATAATGCAAAATACTTGTCCCTTAAGTGAAATTCTTTTCATCTTAAGGTAAATAAAACTGTCCATATGTTCATAAAGTCACTCTGTCCTCCTATCCACCCAATGGTATAATGGAATGAACCCTCCCCTTAGACCTGTCTCCAAACCGGTTTTATACCACATTTATATATCTAAAACCATAACTTGAAGATACTTTTTTATCATCATGAAAGTAAAGTGAAACACATTTCAATATATGTTATGTTTCATTGCCATGATGTTTTATTTTTTCGAAGGTAAAAAAAAATATTTCCATTATGTTGTATTTCACTTATGATTTATTTTCCTTATGTTTTATTTCCATTATGTTTTATTTCCATTTTGTTTTATTTCACTTATGATTTATATATTCAGTGTAAACCTTTCGCTTATACATACTATTAAGTATGAACAGATTTTTCTCAAAATAATGAAATAGTGGAATTAATTAGAAATCATGCTTAATAAACGCCTTCATTTTTAGTTTTTAAAAGTAAATTAAATAAGATAACCGATTTTGACAAAGAAGATGTTGTTAAAACCATTAAACACTGTAATCCAATGCTATGTCAACTAAGAAACAGCTTGAGTAAACTTTAACTTTGACACGTTCTTATTACTTAAATAAAACATAAGTGAAAGTAAATCATATGGGAAATAATATTGATTTTACAAACAACAAATGAAGTAGAGAAAAGGTCTCGAATTGGTCAGAAATTAAACACCTAATGCTTGGTCAATAGATGGACTAGTCCATATCTGATTCATGAGAGTGGGTGTCCTATTTACTCAACAGCAGCATTTGAATTATGTTTTATTTCACTGATTTTCCCTTAAGATGAATAAAAATTATTTCACTTAAGTGAAATAAAACATAATGCAAAAAAAAGCCTTTTAACCTTAAGGTAAAAAGTATTTCACTTAAGTGAAATAAATTTGAAGCATATTTTACCTTAAGAGGAAATGGGATTAAATGTTAAAACGGCTTCGTTCTCGGCTCCGTCACAAATCCCGCTGTAAATATAGATTATACACTGATGTCTCAAGGACTCCCCCGGTCAAGCGTCCTGGCCAGTGGTATTTTGATTTTGGTAGAGCGTGAATGAGCATCTTGGATTGCCATCAATACACGTATGCAACTAGAATTTTAGCTTGTTCGGGAGTATGCGGCTTTAACTGGTTAATGCATGAGTCCCTAAAGTGTATGCAATTTGTCTTTTTCGAAGTATCTCTTAATGTCCGTATACTGGATCACATCATTGGAATCTTTACTAACACCAAATTAAGCCCTTTCAACCTCATTTTACAATATTCAGTTATTAATTGGTAATATAGCAGTAAACACTTGGCCACTTTATACTAATTTGTCCTATATAAACAGATATAAATATGACGGCAGATTTAGGCAACATACTTTAAATCTCTGTGATACAGCATACACATGAATACATATTCAAAATCCCTGAATGTGTTGTTGTTGATATGAGACAAATTAAATTTAAACACCATTCTTTGCAGTAAGATGCTACCAAAATGGTGACAAGTCTCAAAGGAAAAGTCTAAATAATACGTAAACTGTACAAACATCTGAAATAAGGGGGGGGGGGGGGGGGGGGGGGACTTGTGTACAAACATCTGAAATAAGGGGCGGGGGGACTTGTGTACAAACATCTGAAATAAGGGGGGAACTTGTGTACAAACACCTGAAATAAGGGGGGAACTTGTGTACAAACATCTGAAGTAACAGGGAAACTTGTGTACAAATATCTGAAATAAGGGGGGAAATTGTGTACAAACATCTGAAGTAACAGGGAAACTTGTGTACAAATATCTGAAATAAGGGGGGAAATTGTGTACAAACATCTGAAATAAGGGGGAACTTGTGTAAACATATCTTAAATAAGGGGGAACGTGTGTGCAAACATCTATAATGAGGGGGAAACTTGTGTACAAACATCTGAAATAAGGGGGAACTTGTGTAAACATATCTTAAATAAGGAGGAACGTGTGTGCAAACATCTATAATTAGGGGGAAACTTGTGTACAAACATCTGAAATAAGGGGGAACTTGTGTAAACATATCTTAAATAAGGGGGAACGTGTGTGCAAACATCTATAATTAGGGGGAAACTTGTGTACAAACATCTATAATTAGGGGGAAACTTGTGTACAAACATCTGGAATAAGGGGGAAACTTGTGTGATAGATGGGGTCATTCTTTTATGTATAAAGTATTACCAAAATGTATATTTTTAGGTTGTGTTTTAACATTATTTTCCTCTTACTCTTGATCCTAATAGCAAAACATTCTATAAATCACAATAAATGATTAGGGCATTTGAATATTGTAAAGCTGTTTCGGCGCCGCCAGTGGTTATAGGAACGTTGGAGCGTGTAAATGTGTAAATCCAGCAGTTAGGAATAGTTTTAGTATGTAGAAGGGAATTAGATTTATAAGTTGATCATCAATTTAGACCCAAACACATTGCATTCCCTGTCTCTTTGTTGATTACAAAAGTATCGTGAACTAAACGAATAGAGTAATGATATACACCATGTTCCAGAGTCTACCTTCTGTAAATTTGGTGTGAAACATGAATCAATAAGCGTATGAAAATGAGCCTAGATTTACCTTAAAGTTTGTTTGTTTGTTTGTTTTTTTTACACCAAGCGTTTATATTACACCTCGTGACTGTAGGTAACAACAGGATGACTAACCAAGAAAGTGTTTTGAATTTTGAAATAGACTAGGAAAGGTTTGTATGGATCAGGGTAGGTATACCCTAACAGTTCATGCATAATGAAATCTAAAATCTGAGGATCTACACACTTTACTTTCATGAATAATATTATTTATTTGCCAATACAACTTATATTCAAACTTCAAAAGTATCAATCCATTCATCTCGATGACATCATCCATGATTGTGTCCGACATACAGGTCGGACTTCGGCGGCACCAGGTTGCGGTTGCAGAGGGCTGATGTGCAGCAGTAGGTGCATTCGAATGGGTACAGGTGTAGTTGTGTCGTGTCGTAATCAGTACATTCGTGTCGGTCAGACGTTCCCGCCAGCCACTGTACCTTACACTCGGACTCCGTACCGCAGCTGTTTATCAATGAAATATATATAAAAACAATATGGCATAATACAATTGGGAGAAACGTAAAACAGTAAAATACGTGATCCAACAGGGAAATTTATTTCACAGACCAGTTGCGGTTGTCCTTCAGTACAACGATAAATGAAACCTAGACTGAATATGCAAATGCACCTTGTCCCTATGGGAACAATTTGACGTCATTTATCAACATGTCGACCTATTGTGCATTACGTTATGCCATTTTCCTGGAGTGGGAAGTATGTCTATGGCGCCTCCACATAGAGGAGCATCATTTAGGATACATTTAATACATGCTAGTCAGGCTAATATATATGAATATGTGAACTGTAATAATATCAATATGAATGGTATTTTGTAGGAAAGACTATTATAACTTTCAGCTTCTTTATCAATTGGTTTGATGCTGATTTTCCAATGCCAGCAAATACATGTATAACAATCAAAACGACACTTAACACAACTATAAGACAGTGCCTTATAACATCAAAAATAATCCACAACACAACAGGTTATCTTATAGGGAACAACCAACCAATTGAAAAAATAGATTTTTGAAACATTCCCTGTGTAAAGAAAGTTGAGCCAAGGATAAAATATCTGGCAGTCACTGATTGGCCAGTATGTTATGAAGTGAGAAAATAGATATGTAGCCTGATAGGTAACTATCCGATTGAATTTTTCCAAAAGTTCAGGTAATAATAATTAACAGGTAAACTTTTCAGATTTTTGAGAATTTTTACTGCGAAATTTACCCATTTTCAAAATGGCTACCCTGGAGAAATGTTGAGCTAAAGGACCCAACTTTTTTTTGATCAGGTGTTATATAAGACCCTAAACTTTTGTTATAAACCATAATTGTCATATTGAATTCAAGAATTTGAATGAAATACATATATAATGTACTCAAAAACGTTAACACTAAAGTCTATGGGAAAACAATTGGTTGGTTGGTCCCTATAAGGGCATATACAAAACACTGTAAATCAAGGCCTATTGTAGTAAATGATAGGGATACACTATATAACTTTGGTTCTGTTAGAGGTTAGTGACCTTGATAAAAAGGACGTATTTACCTTCTAAACACTGATCGCGTGCCGTCATCGTTGTTGACGAACCTGTTGAGACAGAACTGCTGATCAACTGTATTACATCGCTGTTCTCTCACGTGGGACTCACACAGAAACGGAGGGCCATTACACACGTAACACGTGGCTGCAATGAGTCAGTAAGATTTATCAATAAATTGACTCGAATCCCCGTGCCAAACAAAACTTACATTAAATGGTTGAGAAATTGATAATAATGCTAAGTATATTTTTTAAGATATCTCAAACATTGACAGAAATAATTGCGGGTCTTTTGAAATGTCTTTGGTGTATATCAATAGCTGTAAATGATATGCCTCTAAACAACATGACTCTGCCTTTCTACTTCTCTCATGATCTCGTGCCATGGTCAGCAAAGTATTGTTTGAGATTTCATATATCATAAATAATTATGTGAATTTATGTTACTCATAAAATCTTGTCTCTATTGAACACTGATATTGAATCATCGATCAACAATCAACATTAAACATTTTCCTGGATCCTACAAAAGATGAGCATACGTCCTGACGGCTTTTATTGTTATCTGACTCACTATATAAATGGATATTAACCAAGTTTGATTGTTATCTGACTCACTATATAAATGGATATTAACCAAATTTGACTGTTTTCCTATAAAACATGCTACCCATGAACTGTTGCCCGGTCACATGATTTACCGTGAATGCTACCCATGAACTGTTGCCCGACTACGCGCTGCCCAATCGAACGCGCCTAATTACAAGCGTACAGATGACAGTGACTACACTACTTGTCGTCTGTTTGTAAACATGACTTATAAATTTGAAGACATAAACGATGATGGGCTTTTAAATCAAATAGAGAACAGAGACTAAGCTAATACCAAGAATACCATCAAGGGTTCTGTGGGTTATTAAATTTTGAATTTCAGACTGGGTTTTTTATTTTGGTAATTTATTCACCTCAATGGTCAGATAACAAAACAGTTGGTTCGTGTCTCATCAGTCAACAGTCAAAACAGTTTTCACTCGGTGTTGGTACTGACCAGGTGAACTGTTTCCCTCGGTCTTCGGCCTCGGGGAAACAGTTCATCTGGTCAGTACCAACACCTCGTGAAAACAGTTTTGACTGTTGACTGATGAACCATGAAACGACTGTGAACTGTTGTTAGACATAGATGCAATCAGCTCATTTCAACCATTTTAAAGACGAACGAAAAATGCAAGCACACGTTTCCTTCCAGAAGCAAATTAAATAATAAGCTGCATGAACGCACCACATTCTGATACTGAATTAAAACATACTATTAACATACTACAAATATCCTTCTTAAAGATTAGCCATCGACCTACTCGGTACCAGCGTAGTAGTAGTAGGCGTGGTTGTTGTAGGTGTGGTCGTGGTCGTTGTAGGCGTGGTCGTAGTTGTTGGCGTCGTTGTTGTAGTAGGCGTGGTCGTTGTGGTAGTTGTAGGCGTGGTCGTGGTTGTTGGCGTCGTTGTTGTAGTAGGTGTGGTCGTGGTTGTAGGAGTCGTGGTTGTAGTTGTTGGCGTCGTTGTTGTAGTAGGCGTGGTCGTTGTGGTAGTTGTAGGCGTGGTCGTGGTTGTAGGAGTCGTGGTTGTTGTAGGCATGGTCGTGGTTGTTGGTATCGTTGTTGTAGTAGGCGTGGTCGTGGTTGTGGGCGTGGTAGTTGTAGTCGGCGTTGTTGTTATTGTAGGCGTGGAGGTAGGTGTAGTCGTTGATGTGGACGTCGTAGTTGAAGGAGTGGTGGTGGTTGTGGGTGTGGTTGTAGTTGTGGGCGTGGTGGTAGTTGTCGGCATGGTAGTCGTTGCTGTAATTGTTGGTGGTGGTGATGATGTAAACCACACAGTATTTACATGTGTTGAAAGCTTTTGCTTTAAAGAAATATTGACGTTTTCATTTTTTCTCAATAAAACCGAAAGCAGGCAAGAGACAATGAAAGCACTGCAACCAATGCAAATTTTGTATTGAAATGACAAAAATGCGGAAGAAGCATTTTTACTTTTCACGGGATCTTACTTGGAGTGGTTGGTTTCGGAGTTGTAATTACAGTTATAGTTTGCGTGGTAGTAGTTGTTGGCGTGGTTGTTGTAGTTGTTGGGATGGTCGTAGTTGAGGGCGTTGTCGTAGTTGTTGTAGTTGTAGGTGTGGTCGTTGGGGTGGGTGTAGTTGTAGTTGCTGTAGCTGGTGTTGTGGCTGTTGAGAAAACACGAATAAAATATTTGTATTTTTCATTACCAGTTCCGGTTTGGTTTCTCCTGGAAGACAAGTACAGAAAACATTTTAACAAGAAATTATGTAGTCACAATGGCATCTCATTTATGAAGAATCCATGACAGCACGCTGAAATATATTTCAAATATATCAGGTAAACATCCCGCCTGACCTTGTATTAAACAATGAATGCATGTACGTTACCAATTACACAATGACTTCAAATTACATCTGGACTCTCAACAGAATGTCCAATAATATGGAATCCATATAAGTACACTGGAATGCATGTCGTATACGTCCTCTTATTAGCTTGGTCTATTATGGAATTGTGCACAACAGTAAATAATTCGTTCATTTTCGAAATGCTTGCACAGTTTTATTTGTTATACACAATTCGTGCTATATTGCTGTGTACGAATTGACTCTAGGATGGGACGATGTCTTTGCAGATTGATCACATCTGTCATTGGCCCAGCAGCTATGGAGTGGTAGGAGTGATAAGAGAGGTAGCCCACTCTATACTTGAGGTATAGCGTTTTACAAATGATAACATATGGTGTTTTATCATCTGATGATGCTGAGCAGGTATACAGTGTAATTCTATACCATAATTACAATTGTATACATGTTCATGTAGTATATACGCCGTGAGCGGGGTTCTACTACCAGGTATGTTTATGATTACACCGAAAGAACGTGAAGTTGTACGCACGGTTTTGACCTAAAAAACAATTCAACACATCGGATGTTTTTCTCTGATATAAACACCATGACACACGGAAAATAACTTCAAGGAAGACATACTTACGGCAATTAACTTTTGAAGAATCGATTTTGCCTACATTGTCATGCCCCGCTGTAAATATATGATAAAGCAATTTCCAATTAAGTTTTATGCTGATAAGTTTTATGCTGATAAGTGTGGGTTAAGCTAAAAAGAATGCATTGTTTTATGGCATTTTATTGCTGATGAAATGGTTTTAAAATTTTCCTTTTATAGCTGGGAACAATGCAAAAAAAAAGGGAATTAATTTATATCAAAAAGGCGTTTTATGCACATCAAATACAAAGTAAATTGCTTGATAAAAAAACGATGTTTGTATCATTTTATGTCGATAAAACCTACTTTATCTATCATTGTATAAATTGTTGATGCATAACCGACAAACACAGCACTCATTACATACGAACGGTTTATGTGATATAACTGGTTAACTTACTGTTATTGAAAGGATCGAAGTTGTTACACAGTGAGTGATTACAACATTCAGACCTAAGCTGTAGGTTGGTCGTGCTCTGTGCCCTTTTCCGTCGTCCTACTTCTGTTACGGAACTTTTGAATGCTTGCGTTGCGTTACATTCCTTTGAATACAAAACAAGTCGATTCTCATTATAAATAAACATAATTTTGAAATGTATACTTTTTCTTAAATAATATGTAAAAAAAAACCAATCCAATCATAAATGTCCTTTCCCACAACCTACTCTCATACAAATCAATGCCTATTTTAACCGTAAAAGAGATTAGTCATTATAAGAAATGCAGTTATGCTGCTGGTGTTCAAGTTTTTAACACCTGACCAAAACATAAATCCATGTGTCAACATTAATGCACCTTGGTAAAACTAAATTGGAAAAAAGAAGAAAAACAGGCGTATGGCTAAGAAACGTTTAATTAAAAAATGGAATATGCGTCATCATTCGCTTAAAACATGATAATATTTCAGATAAACTATGAAGCAATTGATAAAAAATAGCATATACAATTACCCTTCTTTACGGTTAAACAATGATTTTGAAGTGGAATATTGACCACATATATTCTTGACCTGTTAAATTCGGCTTATATAAATATTACAATACCAGATTTTCGGCTTTCTTTAATTGCATTCTTTACATAATATTCTTGATTATTACATTAACAACATTTATTATTATATACTCAATATCGTATGTTTAGTATTGGTAATGACATTACTGACATATACCACCTGATGTAAGTAAGGTAAAGGCAATGAAGGCGATATTCAGAATCGGTAGTATATGTTTTACCAAGGATGAGGTCGTGAGGATCCAGATGACACACACACCAGACCCTACACCCCCTTCCATGGGTGTTTTAGTTGGGCGCCAAATGTAGAAGGACAAAGGCATTATCAATACAATGTTGTTTTTTTCTTTGAGACAGCATATCATCGATATATTTATGAATGAAACTTAAGGACTTTGCTAGCTCTCTACATCTGTTCTTCCGCAATTTAATCAAGAGCGTATCAAAACAAGAAAAATCCGGCCAAGAGAGCAGCACAGTTTGATCTGTGAGAAGATCTTGTCACAAAAGCTCAACAAAGATATTGTCAACCAGAATTCCGTCCATTCTCACGATTTCATATTTGTGGTATTTTATCTTCCCTTAGTAGTATGTTTATAGTAGAGTTACAAGTCCTATATCGCCGTTTGCTCATCTTGGAATGTTTTCATTACAAAACAGCGAAGGCTTTCCTTAAGTTTGGAATAATGAATGGTAGTGTAAAGAGTGGATATTTAAAAAAACGTCGTGAAAATCATGGAAACACTCAGTAATCACAGTAATCACAGTATGACATCGATGTAAGCCTTAAAAGGCTTGTGTGATGTATTATCGCCATGTCATTACAGAATAAACTCACAAGCTTAATTCATCGACACCTTCTGTGTTTTATGTACCTCCATTTGAGGTTATTTGATGGCAAGCATTGTTACATTACATCTTTTATATGTCAATATTTGTTTCGGCCTTGTTTGATTTTCCTGATTTTAACTCCCAGATTTCTAACAAAACTTTTAGCCCCTAGAGTGTTGTAGGTCAACTAGCTGTGCGACATTCTAGCCCTTACCCTAATCCTTAATGATACCATAAAACGCACGATGAATGAGTGTAACTAATTGAGTTGGTCTTGGAACAATGCCAAATTACCTTTTGATCATTTTAACGTCATAGAATCTACGATATCCACGTGAAAAAGTATGTCATGTTTGAATTATCTTTAAAAAAGAACTACCTCGCTTTTTTAAAATTGATGATTGATTTCCGCCAACCGACTCTGATCGTACCGATATTTTTTACCTACCGATTTTGTGTTGGAAATCCTAATCTTGTGAGGTGAAAGGACTTAAGATTTCCAAATGGGCTGTAAGATTTTGAAAGCGGATCTCGGTTTGCTGCGGCTCTTAATGTCTATCTCGATGGATGCATAAGCAAAAACTTTTTTTTAAAGTCAAGTCATCCAAGAGGGATCATTTCGCCCTCCATTTAATTATCCTTATTTGTTCTATGCATGATCTTTTCTCTGCTTTGACGATCGGATAATAAGGATGCCCTGATAGAAAATCTAAGTGACATCTTTAAAGAGAATTTGTCTTTGAATTAAAAATATCAATTCTTAACTTTAACTGTCGATTTATTTTCTTTATTGTTAAACCTCAAGTCGAATAGGCACAACTAGGGACCAAGGGAAACCTACATATGAAGCTTGAGACAAGGGAAACCTATATATGAACTCTATGAGATATCTAAGAATTTTAACTGAATAAGAAATCTTATTACAAAACTTAAACTTTCAGTCGTTTTGCTTTCTGCATCAAACTCAGAATAAATCTAGAACACTGATAGGTCAGTAAGGGTTCAATCATGTGGTAAGGTAACACATTATACATCATAGGCATCCGCCTCCATATCTGTTGGGCGAACAGAAAAGGAAATACTTTTATCAAACTCTTTTATTAGATTTGATTTGTTTCATTTGAATTCGAAATTAGTCCCACACTAAGAACTAGCGTCATATTCAGAGATCCACTTTGTCTATGGCCATTTCAACCATATGACCTTTTTTACCCAATGACCTTGGTCTATGGACAGTTGGTTTCTTGTTTAATTCCGACCAATTTTGTCTCATAAGGTCTTGACAAATGTACATTAATAAAAAGATACAAAACATGACCTTGATAGTTGATCCTGAGACGTTGACCTTTACATTATGATCTTAACACTTGGTCAGTTGTCTCCTTGTTTAATTCCGAACATCTTTGCTTCATCATGTCAAGACAAAATGTCCATTAGCAAAAAGATACAAAATTTGACCTTGACATTTTACCCATTGATCTTGACTTTTAGTCAGTCTGACCTTGACCTTTAGTCAGCCGACTCCTTGTTCAATTCTGACTAACGTTTCTTCATAATAGCTTTACAAAATATTCATCAGTGAACAGATATATTTTTGTACGTTTCTTCATAATAGCTTTACAAAATGTTCATCAGTGAACAGATATATTTTTGTCTGTCTTAATCTTTGACACCAGCTGATTTCTTGTTTAATTCTGGACAACTAGAGGAACCCACATGTGAAATTAAGACATATCGATACCACACTACATTTGTCAAAATCCAAGATCTTGTTTCAATTTAGGACAACTAGGGGAACATATATGTGAGGTTTAGAAATAACAGTAAAAAACTTTATTTTTCAAAATTCAATATCTTATTTCAAGAGCAGACTCAAAATTAAATGGGGATAACTAGGGACCAAGTGGAAACTAACAGCGAATCAAAAAATTGCGATAATAAAATTCAACTCTCAAAATCCAAATCGGACTCGGAATCAAATGAGCACAATATGGATTTAGTTTGGTTAAGTTTATGATTTTTTAACGTCCTTTTTATCAACAGCTAAAGTTATTTAAGGACGGCCTCCCGTATGTGCGTCATGCGTGCGTATGGTGAGTGCGCATTTGTGTTTTTGAAGGCTGCGGTATATTATTGAAAAGTGTCCTTGTGATTGTCCGGAACTTTTACCGATTTGTGGTGCTACCTCTCTGAAGCATTCTGCCAAAGACATTCAACAGGCTTTTCATCCAGGCCAAGTGACAGAACCCAAAGCCTTCCTGACATGTGCGAACGCTCAACTAAGGCTAAAAGTGAGTCATTGCCAAGGGAGACATCAGAAAGAAGAAAGTTGTTTAGAAAGGGGGGGAATATAAGATCCCAAATGTACTCGCCTCTTACGATCATGCACAATGCGTATGCCCTACATGCAGGGTACAACTAGGGACCAAAGGGAGCCCACATATAAAGTTTCATAAAAAATTATTCAGGACTTTTTCAAGAAATACTGATAACAAGGATTGTGTACAGACGGATGGACAACGGGCCACGGACGCGGAGCTTTTGAACAGCCCATCGACTGATGATAGTGGGCTATAATAACAAATGAAGAAAATATTGATGGAACCACACCACTTACCGCAGTTCGGTAGCAGTCACTTTGGTATCGGACATCCTGGTAAATGTTGGAAAAGTACACTTCCACTCGACATTGCTATG
Organism: Pecten maximus; assembly: GCF_902652985.1. Lineage (NCBI taxonomy): Eukaryota > Metazoa > Mollusca > Bivalvia > Pectinida > Pectinidae > Pecten > Pecten maximus. Next base: position 20,705,380 of record NC_047016.1, on the reverse strand, counting down.
GAAAATACAATCACATATATGTAAGCAATCACTTTGCATTGCTGTGCTGTGTATATGACAAATGTCTATACTAACATCGTTACTTCATAGTGATAATAACAAACATTAACATGTGAATTTATACTTCTGTTCTTCGTTGCTGTAAATGCCTACATTGTATGTATTTCTATCTGGTTGTTTCCAAAGACAAAATCAAATTGCAGATATGTATGAATTACGCACTTCATTCCTTGAGCAAATGTCCGAAACCCCACACGCTTCTGGATGAATCATATCGTCACATCTGTAGCATCGGAGGGCCTTGTTCGGGTCATCTTCACTAACAACGTCGACTGAATGTAAACACATCACACTGTACAGAAAGTTTCTGTAATACATCAATACTATTACATATGTATAAATACTTTCGTTTAGTATAGCTCTGATTTGTTGTCTCCAATACGATACAGTGTAAGTATGACCGAATAAATGGAAAATGTAATGGATACATCCATTCCTTTCAAAGCATTACCAGTAAGATGATGCTATCTGCCAATTTCGTATTCTTTTGCATTTTGTTTTGTTTTTATTTATGTTTTTAGGGGTTTTTTTTTACATATTATTTTGTGTGTATTATATTTCATATGTATAGAGAATATCAACCTGATAACGAAACCGTAATTTTATATGTATATGTTGATATTGTTCTAACAATTACATAATGCTGAATATCAATATTCATACTAATGGGGGGAAAATGCCATCAATAATTGCTGATTTGCCTAACCCTTTAGAGGTCAGTAATAGAATAACGACTTAGGGTAACTGACAACCATTCAATTTACGGTTACTAGGAATGGGAAATTAGGAGTTACTACTTAACGCAATATATGAGATTAGTACTGTTAAACTAAAACTAAACAAACTCGCAACCATATGAGGATGCTTGTCATGAACCAGCTTGGTACTGCTAATGATGGCAAAACTCAAAATTAATAAGCCATGCCAAAACCTGAGGTAATGAAAAATACAAACTTTGAGGTGGTTAACAATGACACAAATCAAAGTAACTAATAGGGGATACTTACATTGACATAGACTGATGATACTTACATTGACACAGATTGGGGATACTTATATTGACATAGTCTGAGGATACTTATATTGACATAGACTGGGGATACTTACATTGACATAGACTGGGGATACTTACATTGACACAGACTGGGGATACTTACATTGACATAGACTGGGGATACTTATATTGACACAGTCTGGGGATACTTATATTGACACAGACTGGGGATACTTACATTGACACAGACTGGGGATACTTACATTGAGGCAGACTGGGGATACTTACATTGACACAGACTGGGGATACTTACATTGACACAGACTGGGGATACTTACATTGACACAGACTGAGGATACTTACATTGACACAGACTGGGGATACTTACATTGACACAGACTGGGGATACTTACATTGACATAGACTGAGGATACTTACATTGAGGCAGACTGGGGATACTTACATTGACACAGATTGGGGATACTTACATTGACATAGACTGAGGATACTTACATTGACACAGACTGGGGATACTTACATTGACACAGACTGGGGATACTTACATTGACACAGACTGGGGATACTTACATTGACACAGACTGGGGATACTTACATTGAGGCAGACTGGGGATACTTACATTGACACAGACTGGGGATACTTACATTGACACAGATTGGGGATACTTACATTGACACAGACTGGGGATACTTATATTGACACAGACTGGGGATACTTACATTGACATAGACTGAGGATACTTACATTGAGGCAGACTGAGGATACTTACATTGACATAGACTGAGGATACTTACATTGACACAGACTGGGGATACTTACATTGACACAGACTGGGGATACTTACATTGACACAGACTGGGGATACTTATATTGACACAGACTGGGGATACTTACATTGACATAGACTGAGGATACTTACATTGACACAGACTGAGGATACTTACATTGACATAGACTGAGGATACTTACATTGCCACAGACTGGGGATACTTATATTGACACAGACTGGGGATACTTACATTGACACAGACTGGGGATACTTACATTGACACAGACTGGGGATACTTACATTGACACAGACTGGGGATACTTACATTGACACAGACTGAGGATACTTACATTGACACAGACTGAGGATACTTACATTGACACAGACTGAGGATACTTACATTGACACAGACTGAGGATACTTACATTGACACAGACTGAGGATACTTACATTGACACAGACTAGGGATACTTACAATGACACAGACTAGGGATACTTACATTAACATAGACATAGGATACTTACATTGACACAGTATCACGTAACCAACAATGACACAGACATATACTTATATTGACTCAGACTGAGGATACTTACATTAACATAGACATAGGATACTTACATTAACATAGACATAGGATACTTACATTGACATAGACTCGGGATGTTTACATTGACACAATCTGATGTAACCCACAATGACATAGACATAAGATACTTACCTTGACATAGACATAGGATACTTACATTGACACAATCTGGCGTAACCCACAATGACATAGACATAGGATACTTATATTGACACAGACTGACCTAAGATACTTACAATGACACAGTTTGAGGTTACATAGCTGTTTGGTACAACACTCGGAACATGCAACTCCTGCGGATTCGTCCCGCTTTCCAACTATCAGATTGGCTGACAAACATGTTTGAATGTCGCAAACCTGTAATTTGATATCCGTACATGGGTGTCTGTGAGCATTGATTTATAATGGTTTGTATAGGAAGAGACGACGGGAGCCTTTTGTTTATGGTTGGTGTGGTGACCTAGTGATCGATAGCAGCTGTTGCTATAGTGATATAATATATTAGAAAAAACACTGCTGCTATGGTGATATGATGATGTACAACCGGTGATATTATCGTTATAGATAACAGTTTATAATACCAATTCAAATGGCGTCGTATGAAAAGCTGTGCTTTTCGAGTATATATGTGAAATATGTGTATAACCTTTAAACATTACGGAAAGCCAAAGGGGTCAACATTTTAACAGTGTAATTATCTTGATGTAACAGAGAAACTTGCAATTCGATATTTAAAATTCAGAATGGAAATGTTAGAATTTCGAATCCTTTGGCCTACTATTTCATTCACAAGAATATCTATCGCATATTAATCCATATATATGAAACCATACTCTAAGCGCATTACCGTTTTACTTCTACATCCGCCTCGGTATAGCTTTTTTGCGTCTAACTTTCTGACGTAGCGTTCCATATAACATACCTGAAATATAAGGTACATGTCGATCAATACGACAAGATATTGGAAGATAAAAACAAGTTATATATCTGCTGTAACATTTGAACAAGGATAGCAGCAACTCTACCCATCCAAATATATAATAAGCATATAACACGGTTATTTACAATGAACCAATGGAACAAGATCCAAAGGAGTACCACGAGATATTATATTTTTCGTTTCATCTACACCATCTGACCTGTAAAATATCAAAGCCGGGAGTGGTTGTATTCATACCAAACGTTGAAGTAAAAGAGGTTGTTGTTTCTTTGTCAAGTGTTCAATGCATTTCTTGAACAAAAGCAAAATACAGCATAATGTTGACGGTTGCCTCATGACACTTTAGATAACATTAACCTGTACATCCTTGTAATACAACGACAGTGCGAACTTACTAAATACAGAGAACCCATGGATGTAGTGACAGAATACAAATTCGTTAATTTTGCTGCAAGATGTCCAACAATGATATAAAAAATTGCATAAGAAGGTAGTTAGTAAAACCTTTTTTTTTAATTGGCACATAATAGACACATATCGTACAATTAAGTTACATAAGTTAAGCACAAATAATCATAGAATTGTCTTACCATACATTTTGTAGGTGTTTAAAAGTTTCTATGAGGAGAATGTTATGCTTTTGTCATTAAATAAATGCGACTTATGTACAATTAATCCCATCATGTGACCACGAGATACGAACCGCATCCTGGCCACAGTTTTCCAATTGTGTACACTGGTCGGGGGTCTCGACACCATCACAAATAAAACATGTTAATCCTGCAATGTCAGAAGGATAATGTTATAAAAAGGCCAGGAACAGATATCTGATAGAAAATAAATACTGAAAACAGTAACTGATATTTATAAGATATGCTTTACTACTCGAAAGACTGAGGCAAAAGTAACTATAATTGATTACTAACATCCTCATTACTAGATATGTTTGTTTAGATTAGGACGTATGATTGTGAATGTATCATTCCTCACACCGGCCTCAAGGAAGTTTCATTTAAGGTAATAATCCAATGAAGTTGTAAAGCTTGACAAAGTCTGGCTCGCCGTTTTTACTGAAGATGTTGAACGCACTAGCTTGACAAAGTCTACCTCGACATTTTGTCTGAAATTGTTGCACACACTAGCTTGACAAAATGAATTTGTTGTACATATCAGCTTTGACAAAGTGTACATGACAAGCATTTATTAGGCGGTGGATAAATATCACTGTTGAATAATGGAATAGAACTATGCGTGTCCATTGTTATATAAACACAATTGTTTATATTCTATTGAAACGAAATTATGTGGATTGCACCTTCATCATCGGTCTGTATATAGGTAATTGATAGGTAATTGATAGGTAATTGATAGGTGTAATTGATAGGTAATTGATAGGTAATTGATAGGTGTAATTGATAGGTAATTGATAGGTGATTGATAGGTAATTGATAGGTAATTGATAGGTGTAATTGATAGGTAATCAAAGCCGTAAGAATTCTTCATTTATCAGTCCATCGTATAGGCTATATTGGATCGTTTATTATATAAATTTCACCATAAAGTAGCCACGTTCGAATATAGGCATTCCCAAAAATAAAGCCTTTTTTCTGACTTTTGAAAAATAAACCGCGTCTTATTTTCGAGTTGTTAGGGTATTACAAGTAAGATTTGTGTATCATGATAGTATTACAAGAAAGGTTGTATGTATGCTACATTACAGATTACGTTGTGTATATTATATTACAGGTAAGATTGTATTTATTATATTACAGGTAAGGTTGTATTTATTATATTACAAGCAAGGTTGGGTGTGCATTATGAAATCATAAGTAAGGATGTGTGGCTGTGTTATGATATCATAAGTAAGGATGTGTGTGTGTGTTATGATATCATAAGGATGTGTGTGTGTGTTATGATATCATAAGTAAGGATGTGTGTGTGTGTTATGATATCATAAGTAAGGATGTGTGTGTGTGTGTTATGATATCATAAGTAAGGATGTGTGTGTGTTATGATATCATAAGTAAGGATGTGTGTGTGTTTTGATATTATAAGTAAGGATGTGTGTGTGTTTTGATATTATAAGTAAGAATGTATGTATATAATGTTGTAAAGATTGTGCGTTTTCATATGTGTATAATACATGATATGTTAAATCACTAAGTATTTGTATTTATATAATATGTATGGTAATGACAGGTTGATTTGTAACTAAATAGCATCGCAATATTGCGCGAGATTACGTGACATTTTCTTTGTAAGGTTGTGGGTGTTTTTGTGTTTATACAGTAAGGTGTGGTGTATTTATTTTAAGACATATGCAAGATTGTCCGTGCTCATTTGTATCTATATATTATCATTCATTTTATTTCTGTTTTATTTATTCATTTTGTTTTTTTGTCGTTGTATTTATGTTTATCAATCTTTAAATAATGATTGTGTATACATGTAAGTACTGGTAATCATAGCTTCATGTAACTCCAATTAACTGCTCTATAGCTTGGGACATACTATTAAACTGCGGTTAAGCTTTAAATTATCATTATGACTTGTGACCTGGTGTAAAGGTCACAAGTATATAAGTGATCAGCAGATTCCTAATGAATACTATTAAAAGGTCAGTTTTAAGTATTTCAAAAGCAAAAAAATAATCATCAGAATATTTCGCTAAACCCCGTTTTCGCAATTTGCATTAAAATATGGAATATCAAATATTCTTAATGCTGATATGTTTTTCGTGAATAAATTCGATATTTAGATTTAATTTTCTCTTTACTCTTAAAGTATATTGTATCAGAAGTCTTTTGGTAAAGAAACGAGAAAAAAAAGGAAAAAATATTTTCATAAGCCCCCAACTTTTGAAGAAAAAAATACTTGAATTTTACTATAATCTGATGTTTACTCTTTTTAAAACATTTTTATGCTATACAAATACGGTGTTCCTTGTGACTTTGATGAAAGATTCAAAAAAGTTCCAGAACCATACTTCAGAGAAGTTACTTAGCAAGAAGAATTGTGAAGTAACGCATGTTTTAAGCTAAAATTAGACGCGGAATAAGACGTTTAGTTGGGGAGGGGGGGGGGGGGGGGGGGGGGGGGTTAAGATCAAAGCTTCCAAAAAAGTAAATTTCAGAAGTGTATCTAAAATAGTATTGATTGAAGCATACTTTTTCATTCATATGCACATTACAGCACTTTACACAGAATAGAAGTTTTTTTGTGTTTTTGTGGGTTTTTTTCCTTATATCCCAGTACGATTAATTAATGAACATTACTACTTTGGAAAAAGTGTGGTCATATATCTTTTTGTCTTCTGAATTACTTTCTTAATACTAACCTTTAAAAAACTAAACTAGAGTTCTTGTGCTTTCTGTATCACTTGTACAAGTTCATTAATTAATTAAAGTGCTGTAATGTGCATATGAATGAAAAAGTATGCTTCAATCAATACTATTTTAGATACACTTCTGAAATTTACTTTTTTGGAAGCTTTGATCAAAGCTTCCAAAAAAGTAAATTTCAGAAGTGTATCTAAAATAGCATTGATTGAAGCATACTTTTTCATTCATATGCACATTACAGCACTTTACAAAAAAGTGTGGTCATATATCTTTTTGTCTTCTGAATTACTTTCTTAATACTAACCTTTAAAAAACTAAACTAGAGTTCTTGTGCTTTCTGTATCACTTGTACAATCCTTTGATGTTGTCAAGCGCTGAAAAAACGGCTCCGAAAGCGAAGACAGAGGAATGGTTCGAACAATAAGATTTGAAAAGCCAAACAAACAATAAAAATAACTAATGACGACATACTAACAAACAGACTTTGTATGAAGTCATACTATTTCAAGTCATAGGATCAACGTATTGAAAAAGAATTTGTCCAGTTTTTAGGGCAACTACTCTTAAGTTGAATAAACGAATCTAAAAAACTATTCTCTACAGTATTTTTTACACTGTCATCGTACTTTGGGAGATGTTGGTTATTCCTTTCCGATAACTCTTTATCATCATGCCAATAATGTCAGCCTATGGATTTTTTAACATACAAAATCGCATTCATTGTGAAATAGTTAAGGTAGATAGTTTCATTGAACAATATATAGCTATATTTTCGTGCGAAAAAATCGTAGATCATACGAGTTTAGTAATTGTGTGCTTGATTAAGTATTGTCTAAACGCCTTTGTGTTTGTGAAGATGTTAATGATGTTTATATAATAACAAATAGTAAGTTATCTAAGATTTAAAGACACTATACTCTACAGTTTGTTTATAAAGATATACAGTAAAATAGTACATGAATGTGGGTTGATAACGACAGGGTAGTTAAGAAAGAATAATACCTTGAGCTGCAGTCAGAGTATTGATATAGCAGGTTAGCAAACCTGTGAATAAAATACATATATGTATTACATAATGCTGGTATCATTACAGCACAATATTCTCGCTCATTTATATTAAAACAATGATAGCAATAATGTCAGATGACCATCCACCATATTATATCATAAAGTGACTGTATTTATGTGATACTCTGACATACAATATGTATATAGAACAGCTCATATGTAAATGATGTAGAATCGTATGACATGAATACTATTTTACCTCGATCTCATATCCCTGTACACATCATATCATGACATACGTAAATTATATTATTTTAATCATATATAACCATCTGACAAACATAATATATAAAATGTTCGGCGAATGAAATATGTGAATATCTTATATAAATAGCATATGTGTTATTATAACACATCAATTATCTTACTTACATAATACACTGTAAAAACATGAATTATATGACAGATTATATGAATCATCCTACACACATAATGTATGAATTATGTTAGACACGTCATATACCAAGTAGCTGACACATAATTCGATGTATTGATTATTTAATAAACATAATATATCAATTACCAACACAAGAACCCCGTCCATTCAAATGTTAAACAACATTGGTTTGGTAGGTGTTTTCAACAATTGTTGGTTGTCAGATACATTCATACTAGCTGTGTACTTTTATAGACTAATACATTACTTAACAATTATATAAGGTGTTAATAGAGATCGCCTATCACATTACCAAAATTATGAAAATAAAGTTGCATACATAGGGCATGAACTGATTCGTTGACGAAAGGACGTCATCGAATTCGGCTAAGGGACTTTCCTCTGTGACTTCAGGATTACTATGTCATTAATCACCATACTTAGGAAAATACACCAACAAACTTAAGCATATATTCAAATCACAGAACCCGCAGCTAGTACTTGAATATTAACAGACTAAGTAGACCTATTGATGATTCCTTGGTGTTGAGCTTACGACTAATTGGTGTAAAGGTTACGTACCAAAGAGAAGAATAAATGTCTGAAGGCTCCACATGATCCCTCTTGTCGCTCAGCCCTGTGACGTAGCGCGTGTATATTGAGATTGGAGATATAGGTCAACCACAGTCACATATATACTACAGAACGTACTCTCCAACCTATACATTGTCATGTCTGCTGTCTTCGTTTGGTGTCCAGACATTTGGACGGTTGAAGGACGGTTTTGTCATTCGAAGTCAAGTGGCCTTGGCTTTTTTTACTTTTATTTAGAAACTTTTTATGGACATATAAGATCCATCGTATAAATATCAACAGAACTTCTGTTACTATTTTGGAGATTTATTAATAAATAAAAAAAAGTACAAGAAAACTCTACCACAAATGTAATGCAGTGATACAAGAAATACAGAGCAATTTCTTATTTGGGGATCCACATGCATGTTGAAATCCATAAATTTTGGTATTGATGAGTTTTCCTCCCAATACACAGCTGTTTATAAATTAAAGAAAACAGGTGATAAAGATAACTTCAATATTTTCATTTCGAGGTTTTCATACTCGGTCAATGCAGAATAACCCGGATATGAACTTGGTAAACTAGAAAGAGTAAAACTTTTATCTTGAATGATAACGGAAATGCTTTGTAGTCTGACTGCCTGAAGGATAAGACATTTGACAGCCGACTTAAATAAAATCGCCGAATAGTGAATAGTCGACAAGGCTTTCATTTTAACATTTTGCTTGACAATAGGCAATACCTGATTTCGATAACGTGAAAATACCGTTTTTAATTGTGCTTAACATAAACATTCTGACAAATTATATTAATATCCAAATGATGAATCTCATTCCAAATAGTTAGGCCTATATAATTATACATATAACAAGAGATGACTATGGAAAAGCAGATAGCCATTATAGTATTCTATGATAGGAAGAACCGGCCAGCATGCTGCCACAGAGAGGTGCATTCAGTGTGTTAAAATATAGAATCTTAGCCTGTGTGTATTTAGTGTATTGTTTATTTAAACAAAACAAATCTGGGGTCGAAGTCAATGTATGTTTGTCTCTATATTAGTTTTATGAAATAAGTGTTGCTGGTATTATTCAAGTACAAAACGATGTTAATGTCGGAGCACTCTTGTTTCAATGTACCCAATCACAAATGGCAAACTTATACGGGAATGATTCCGACTGCAGTAAGATGGTATATCGTTTCGTTCTTCTCTTGCTGGGAACCAATTGGAAAGACATGTGTTGACTGACCTTGGATAAAAAGAATATATTATCTCTTCCTTATTTCAAGTTCAAAACAGTACAATTCTCGTGTTTGCACTCTTCACTAACGCTGGACGTTTCTTATCATATTTAGTCATATATAAGACAATGACACCGAGACAGTCAACACTTTCAACGATAACAAACTGTAACAGATTAACAGACAAAACATGCCGCCTATCATAACCGTGGCCGACATACACTAGTCAGATTTATGTCAAAACCATATGTTGAGGTATATGTGTGTCTATAACATATGCTAACCAACGATTGTCAGGTGTATGTGTCTATATCATATGTTGAGGTATATGTGTGTCTATAACATAAGCTAACCAACGATTGTCAGGTGTATGTGTCTATAACATATGTTGAGGTATATGTGTGTCTATAACATAAGCTAACCAACGATTGTCAGGTGTATGTGTCTATAACATATGCTAAAAAAAGATACTCAAGTGTATGTGTCTTAACAAGGACCAACCAACACTAGTCAGGCATAGGAGTCTATACAAAAAGCGAACAGGTGTATGTGTCTTTACCATATTCCGACTAACACCAGTCAGGTGTATGTGTCTTTACCATATTCCGACTAACACCAGTCAGGTGTATGTGTCTTTACCATATTCCGACTAACACCAGTCAGGTGTATGTGTCTTTACCATATTCCGACTAACACCAGTCAGGTGTATGTGTCTTTACCATATTCCGACTAACACCAGTCAGGTATATGTGTGTCTTTACCATATTCCGACTAATACTAATCATGTGTATTTGTCTTTACCATATGTTAAGGTATGTGTGTGTCTATAGCATATACTGACCAACACTAGTCAAGTGTATGTGTCTTTACCATGTTCAGACCAACACTAGTCAGGTGTTTGCGTCTTTCCATGTTCCGACCAACACTAGTCAGGTTTTTGTGTCTTTACCATGTTCCGACCAACACTAGTCAGGTTTTTGTGTCTTTACCATATTTCGACCAACACCAACCACGTGTATGCGTGTCTTTACAATATGTTGAGGTATGCGTGTGTTTTATAACATATAATGACCAAAACTAGTAAAGTGTATGTGTCTGAACCTATACTGAACACTTATCAGCTATGTGTGTCAATATAATAGGCCGACTAACACTAGCTAGGTATATATGTGTCTATACAACTAAGGTTGATTTAGACTCTTTCATAGAACGTGAGCAAACCCTTCGCGCGCCGAATTGCATTCCCAAATGATAAACAGAGAAGCATGTTTTTATCAAATGCCAAGAAGTTTTAATACCAATTTATGGTAGCTTTTCACATTTAACTTATATTTTATTTTGTCTAACCGACTCACGTTGGCTCTACGTTGTAGATGATGTTATTTTGCCCACTCCTTTTCTAAGCCTTCGCGGCAGTACGTCTGATTGACTTTGGCTTCTAATCGCAAGTCCGCCAATAGCCCATTCTTCAAAACAAACCAGTTTGCGCATGCGCTCATGACATATTTTCTGCGGCTCATTTACATATAAAGATTGTAGCACCGCATTAAATATCCCTGTAATCAGTGGTCAGTTTTCCAGGTTTTAATTGCAATTATGAAGAACTACGGTATTGTTTTACAATATATCATCATCAGGATATATGGGGGCTTTAAGGCCAATGTAGCTAATATATGTTACTTGTTATAGTCCAATGGTACCTTATATTTGTGGCTTGTTAAGTTCAATTATGGCAAACATTTATAAGTTTCGTTCAGCTATTGTGATGTTAAATCATTTGAGAAAACAGAACGAAACCAGTAAAAAATAAAAAATATTTAATATATAAAATAATCATCAATAAACAACAAAGATCATATTGAATGGTTATAAAAACGACAGATAATATTTCATCAGAGTGGTGTTAGTAATGCCGCTGATGCTATAACCTCCTTTACTTGAATAAGTTAAATATTTCCTTTAAAGGCTAAGGATCTACGATATTCACGTGAAAAATATACGTCCGGTTTTAAGTGTTATCGTAAAAAAAGGAGATATTGAAGATTGTTTTAATTACCCACGGATTTCGACATACCAAAGACGCATTTCTCTCTTAATATTCAAGGTAAAAGAAAGCTTCCTAACTATTATTCTTTGCAAGTAATTTAGTGATATCAACTAAAAGAGATGATGTTTTTGCGCTTAAATACATAATTTATGAAGTCATACATAGTTTTGAACTTTCTATTATTTAGTAGATAATATTGGCTCTGACAAAATATTAATCCTTACAAATCACATTTCAAAATTTACGAAGTTGAAACAATATAACACGCATATCACGCAACACACAAAATGCGACACTTCTGCCAAATGGTCAATATTAATTTAGTGTTTACTGTCACAAGTACATGTATCTCATTTATCATGTTCACCAATCAAATACTACGAAACCGAAAGATTTCCAAGATAAAAAAAAAGGTGTTTATCACCATAACAACTGATTACAGTATTACACCAAGCTTATCTCACACATACTGACAATTTACAGTCAAACACTTATAGTTTAGTCCAATACATCTGTGTCACATGGCTAACCTATTATCAAAGCTATAAACCCGTTACACAAATTGTGTTAAAATGAACACACGCATAAAGGCAACTAAAGATGGTACCATTGGCTGCACGTTTCCATTGCTTTATTTGTGACCGTGGGCACAGACTTTTAATTACATTGTGATGACAGAAAAGAAACAAAACCTTTTTACGAGTCAACATGTTCATTATCTTAGATTTCAATTTAGCACGAGAAACAATTATTCCCACGACCATGGTGCAGCAGTGGACACCCTGTACAAAGTCGACAAGAATGTATCATCCCTGCTTTTCCTCGGTATCTGTTACCGTTTGACATTAAACTATAGTTCTAGTGTAGACATAAAGCTCTATTAAATAGAATTTGATTTGTGCTTTTCAACGTGTGATCATTTAAGAGGTGAGAAGCCAATACGTGCGATATTGTTTTTTCTATACAGTGTATAACTGAGCAAACATTAACCAGCAGACAAAACCTCGACTGGCATAAATGATAAGTTGAGATATAATCAAGAGGATGCGATATATTAAGCATTGTTAGCATCCATATTTACCATGTTACAACTCCGATTATTGGTATTGTAAACAGACAAAGTATGATTAGCAATTATATACCTCAATACTCATGTTTTCTTATAAACTTTCTGCTTTTCTTTAACGTTAAATTATTTATTTTAAAAACATGTTTTTTGAATACTTGATACAAAATCAACAAAAACTGAAAGACATATATTAGTATATATAAGATTAAGATAAATTGAAAACCATCACTCTAAAAAATGTCATGTTCGGTAAATTAACGTAAATTGTACTGAGAATATAAGGCTGGCATTCTTCGACCATTTCCCTATTAGTGTGTAATACACCGATATCATGGGCAGCCAAAATATTTAATAGACATCTTACATTTTATACACATAACATTATGTTATACACTTTATTTTTTAATGTTATACACTTTACATTATGTTGTATACTTTACATTATAGTATGAATCTTTTACATAGGACTTTATATTAGTATATTTATACAAATTTCCATCTTATCTTTCATTGGTGCATATACACTGATATCACAGACTATTGATAATGTACATTAATATACATAGTTAAGTTTACACTTGATATGACGTTATACATTTTGACATCTGACATAATATTTTCATACACAAACGTAATGTTTACATCATATCAATATTTAATATTGGCTGATTTATGATTCCATTATAACCTTGTAGCAAGCACATTATCACAAAACACAAAAAGGTGTATCAAGATACTTTCACATCCTGTTGAGATTAGCTAACATTGACTTAAAACCAGTCACAAAACTTAACAATTTGATACATAAACACAAATATCTACAAACATTAACACAGAATTATTCTCATCATCAACACGTCTAAGGAAAACACACTATCATTACATAGGGTTCTGACGTGAAGATACGAAGGCACAAATACAACACACAATCATAGTTTATAGTTATAACATAAAACATAATCAGATCTGTTTTCCATTTCAATTTGGCAACGTTAAATATCACAAAAAAACAAGGTCATCTGTAGAAAACGTCCTTCAAGCGTCATGGTTATATATATATAGGTTCTTTTCATTGTCGCAGTTTAAACGCAAATGTTTACCTCTGGACTAACTCTTCTTAACAAGTAAACAGTACAATCCTCGGACCACTCCAAGGCCCGTAACCCTCTTGCCTATTGCGTCTCTACCAGTGGTTATCACCTGTACCTCTATAACCCCGGTGTTAATTGATGTACTATGTATGAACATATATATCGAGAACTGCCATGGCCCTAGACAGCAATTTGTGTTGCACACATTCTAAATGAGATGAACATACAGTGGTAGTATAGTCTATACATGAACTATGTCTGAGTACCTCAGGTAGAGGTGTATATAGTTGAAGACTTCCGTTTGTGCATTCTCAAAAATTGTTCATATAGTTTTGTTCCTCCGTTTGATATATCTTCGACAATATATCAAGGTATTAAAGTGTGGTTTCAAACAGAAGTATTCTGAACCCAATAGAAGCATGTATATTATAAAACTGTCGGGTATGGTTATAACATGTTCATGTACTCTGTATATACGGGAGATACAATTTCATCACATCGTTACGGTGTCTCAGATCTATGTGATTCATCCTTTGTTGAAGGACGTACTGCGCATAGTCACGTCTCTGATCCACCTCGGGGATACCCATCAGAGGTTCACGGTCAACGGGTATCCTTTCACGTGATGCACTGGCACCGGGCATGACCTTCACTTTGGTCGGCGTGGTACGCGGACGGCCAAATTTATCAAGAGATTCGTTAGCCTGAAAAAGGACGATATGATATTAAAACATGTCGAATTTTGTATTTTTAGTTGGTATACTATGCATAAAGTGTTGATGTGAAGCACACGATTTAAAGATACTATATTTGATGTACCTACCTTCAAACACAAGAACATAGTCAGGATTACACAATAAAAAACCAATTCCCCGACACACAACTACAATGATTAAAACTTTGCAAACTACTCCATTGTATTTGGCATGTACTATATCTTTAACAAAATTCATATCTAAAAGTGCTAAATACTTGTACAATCTAAAATGTTCAACAATTTCCAGCAGTCTTGTTTTCTTGTTCCTTCTCTTTATAAGAAGGAACCTCAATTAGGTCATTAAAGCACGAACTACTGAAATTAAGAACAATGCATTTGTTGACAAAAATGTATTTGTTCTAAAAATATAACATCTAAAAGTGCCTACATAGTGAAAACCTCATCATGATACATTTCAATTCATATTTTCATGCAACTTTTCATTTAATGATGTAATAACTTACTTATATAGCAGGTTGTATGGATTTGTATGAATTTGATAGTACGACAATAACCACTTTCTTTGTAGCATATTTTACTGACGTTATAGCGCATTGTACTAAATTTGCAATAACTGGACAAATAGTTACACTGTATGTAAGTAACAACTATCGTCGTTAGTTGTATCTATAAATACTTACGGTAATCCCATCAAAAGTAATACAAAAGATAACTATAGGACAAGAACAGAAAATACTGTAGAGGAAATCGTGGAACATGTTTAGACATTACCATTTTCACTCTCTAAACCGACTTAATCACCAAAAACATAACATGAATACAGTCACTACTATGATCAAACTATAATTTAAATGTTACCTTCATACTGCGATAGATATATGTGACAGTATGTCAGCTTAACAAACTGAGTTTCAAACATCGCCAAAGTAAATTGCAAAAGAATAAATCACACATCTGTCCAGTGCCATTACTATCTTCTGTGGGTACCGAAAATTTCTCAAGAAACACATATCAGTAATATGGTAGCAACAACAATTAATGTTCTTACATTGATTAGCAAGTCAAAAACTAAACAACAATGATAGCAGGCACACAAAAATACAACAAATGATACATTATATCAAACAATGACGGGCACGGCACACTATAATGATGTAGACAAACAACAAAGATATCACATTAAACAATGACAACAGGAAAACAGCAATACAAGATAAGATGAATATTCCTCAAATAATTCCATTCTCACTGACAGTTTCATTTACTCGAGCTCCCAATACTATCCTCGAGGATAAGTTATTTTTATTTTCCTTTTTTTATCACACCCTTAGATTTATCCATTTTTATAACTAACTGAGACCATATCCTTAAGTATCCTTGTATATATCGTAAATATAATAAACACTTCAGTAAAATACATACTGAAATATCTCTCCTTTCTACACCCATCATTGCCGGTACGGATATGAAAATCTGTTGTGAACCACTGGTTTGCACAAGAGGCAAATGTTGCGGTAGCCTACGTAGAATTGGAAAGTAACGGACTTGCGCTCCGACAACAACGTTATCAAATCAGAAGCATCCGCAGCGACATTTTTTATATGTGCCCCGTCCTACTTCAAACCCAAACCCTGGGAGGTATTCAATCAGAGACAAAACAGAATCTTAAAATCGGCACTGACTTATCTTTATTTCTGTTTGTTTGTGTATTGGAATTGCTTTACGTTTGCTTCAATATCTTGCTCTCTGTTCAACCTTAAACTTTAATGGGGTTGCAATAAGGGCTGGTCAGTATAATATGACCAGGTGGGATATCATGCTACAATATGACATTTCGGTGTGATAGTAATATAACAGTGTCGTTAGGTGGCACCATCACCCTTAGACACTGTCTTAATAGACAAGATTCCTGTCAAGATATAAAACCCCAATCAAACTTATATATAATGATTCATTCCTCCTTCCAACCTCAAAGACGGTATACAAAAACAAAGCAATAGCACAAGCACGAAGACATAAATGATATATGTACCCTTTATTGTAAGCCTCACAAGCATGTGTATACCAATAATAAAACAATTCAGTTGTATAATATTTCTATTTCAAGAATGCCATGAGAAAGTTTTTTTTATTCATTCACGACTTTCTACCCTGAATTAACGATAACATATCTTTTTACAAACATGTTAAATGAGCTCCTTTATTAATGGGATGTTGGGGCAATTACACGACAATGTGAATGATTGGCGATAATACGATGAATAATACTGTTTTGACTAAGATGTTCAACCAGGTTTATAACAGAGTATGCTTTATAACAATTACCTACAAAGTAATATTTCTATTCCAATGATGTCCCCTACCACATCAAATCATCTTTTCTATTTTGCCATTCATATGTACTACTTTTTGCTAATTTCAAAAATATGATCAACAAAATTATCTAACATCCACTCAATAATACGCATGCATTTTGGCTTACCTTGACAGATTCCGACTAATGCATTTAAATAATGGGTTATTATTAATAACAATCAATCAATAAAACAATGGGAATTTGGCATAACATTAAATGTTGTAATCAGCTGAAAATGTAATTGACATAATACAGAATGACTAGTACAGGTTCCTATGGTGGTCAGACTATAGGTTTTAAGATAGTAGTAATGGTGGTGGGTTGTGGAGGTGGTGAGAGGATGTTTTGCAAAGGAGATAGTGGGGGAAATGTAGTCTATAGATCCTGCACTGAAACCTTATTGAGAAAAGGTCACAGATTAATCAGGAATGCTGTGGGATGTTGTTTTAGCTATCTTCTTACATCAACTGCACTTCATTGCTAGATCATCTACTTTTATTTCATGGACAACACTACAGCACGCTTTACTTGAAATTTTTGTACAATATACCTTCCCCGTGTAAGTTATTGTGTTAAATGAAAAATTATTTAAAGGGAATTCGAACCTGTTCCTCAATTATGAAATTGCCTATTGGTAAGCCTGTTTCATTAGTAAGCATAAGTAAACTTGGTTGCCCTTTTCAAATGTGTGTAGATGGCTAAGTAGTTTAAACTAAGGAAAGGGGACTAGAGATATGGTAACATGTCTGACACATTAGTACACTGGTTATAAGGACTAGGAGACTTACCTGTGCTACAACAGTTATTTGATGCCAGGTCCGTGCTCTTTCTTGGTACTCAGTGTAACGCTCATCCAGATCAGATTTCCTATTAAAAGATTTAAAGGTTAAACATCCTCCAACACACAATGACAGCAAAAGTAAGACCATGCAACACAGTTTGAAAAAAAGTAATACTTCAGCAGATGAATTGTAAAATTTTTCTATAAATTATCTCAGTATATAAGAAACTTACCCTCGAGCTAACTTAATTTTCTCATCCATTTCATCAGCCTTCTCTGCTCGACTCAACCAGGGTGTACTCATTCTCAGCTTAATGAAAACAAAAAACAACATCTGTCATAAATCTTATACTACTGTAAACTCAGCAATTCATGACATTTATACAAATGCATGCACATGTATAGCAGATTTTACTTTGTATATAATTATGTAGAATTATATCAGTGTATTATGTCGAATTTTATCAGTGTTTTACCTGATTCCTCGGCAGCAGTAGTGGGGTTAAGGAAGGTAGGCGACCAACCTCCTGCAGCATGGTTGGCTATAAAATAATAAAAAAACAAAGACATCTTACGGAGTTCCTCAAAGTCATAAAGTAATTTGTCAAATTGTATACATGATTCAATGTATTGCCACGGCAAAAATCTGTGTAATATTTCAAATCTGGCTATAGTATCAGAGAATGCACAAGAGTGCAATTTTAATTTGTAAATTGTTGTAAACAGTAGTGCGAGGACAGGAGAGAACTCTGTAGAAGGTAATGGTGAAGCGTACCTTAATGACCTTGGTGGTGCCTGGCTTCCCTAGGAGGTTAACGTCCAGTCTGTACAACAACACCTGGCTCTTATAGGCACTCAATGCCAGGAACAACTGTAGTGCGGCAGTCAACAGGGTCCTGGAGGAGTGGCAGAAACACACAAGAGTTAAAAGACAATGACTATTCCAAATGTCCAAGAACTTACATTAAATGAGGAATTTGCTTAGAGAAATTGCAACGGTTTACATGCTTTATCATGAATTGTCGGACAGGCATATACCTGCAGTATAAGGCCTAATTTGACCTTCAAATGTCAAAGTTGACCTTACTTGTTCTGGGGTGTACGGTTGAAGTTGAGCAATAGACCAATCTGGTGGAAACCTATGGCGTTCAGAGTTTTCTTCACAGATGGATTTTGCCATAGAGGCCTTACTGAAAGGTCGTTGACCTTGAGCTGTATCTCAGGAGCATGCTTAGTAATACTCATCTGAAAAATATGAAAATTCCATTTTAGGGGGGGGGAGGCAGATTCTCTGATTAGTTTCCACAAAATGTTTACACAGCAATGATTTTTCATGCCAAATTCATTTTATGAATTTCTACGAACAGGCCATGTGAGCTTAAAACAAATAATGTAACAAATATGCTATTAATGAAGCAAATCTACTGCACATGTACATTATTGTATTGTCAAATGATTTATTTCCAGTAAATGTGTAGAATATCTACTGCAGATAAAGTAGTGAATGATTTCATTGTGTAGAGTTGAAGCTTATCTACCGTAAATGTACTGGTGAATAATTTGTTTGTGCATATCTACCGTATGTACTGCACTAGTGGAGACACCTATACCAGGTGGGCTACCTACCAGGTCAATGATAAGAGAAATCATGTCCTGTGACAGAGGAAGCATGCTGTGAATCCTCTCTGTACATGTGGTATCCTTAGTGATTTCTGAAACACATAATCCCATATCTGTATGACGTATACTTATTATTCAATAGCAGTTCACTCATTACAACAGGAGTGGCCAAACACACAGTGCTCTTTAAGTTATATCTTGGCTCTTCCTTTACAAACAGGAAGACTCGTGCGTGGATACGGCAGTTTAAGATCATTATAGAACAATGTGTACCTAAAACATAACAACAGGGTCTGGACCTCAACATGAATAAGTTCTGACATATTTCAGTCAATTTTGGCCCTGCCCATCAGCCCCTGGTTATAGACAGGGCCAATATGTGCATACCATCAAACTGTCATCCCATACTGATAATTCTAAGAAAGGTTTTAATCCTTTCAAATGGCAAATCATCAAATGATGCTCAAAAATGCACTTTTCCGACATAAACTACAGTAAATTTTACCCCACCTTATCACTAAGAACAAATATCTTTTAAAATTCTGCAAGAGAAAATGGGGAAAATACCAATATTATTCTGAGGCATTCAAAATAACATGGTAAACAAATTGATTCTTTTAAGCAGGTACTTCAGTTTTGTTAAAAGCAACAGAGAATACTGAAATGCAAAACAATAATTTCAATTTAAAATTGATAGAATTTAAAAAGCTATAGGGCAATATAAAAATAAAACCTAGATCTGCAGAGCCTTGAAAAAGTACAGGCATTATAAGACCATTATTTTATGTCTATGGTATGAGGCATTATAAGACCATTATTTTATGTCTATGGTATGAAATGCTGTTGATTTCAGAATGGATTTATGGAAAGAAGTGTTTAGTGAAATCTGCTGAACACTTACATAATATATGGATTCAAAAACAGATGATGGCCTTCTTTTAAAATTTACACTTTGAAAGCATCAGAATAATCAGCTATGGGGAGAGTCAAGTAACATGCTGTTCCTGTCCAAGCTGGGTTTAACAACCTTAATTACAACTGATGTCATACCATAAAAGCTGTACTAGAATGCTGTACCAAGAACAATCAAGATTAATTATATCAACGGGGTTATTATCGCTTACCACTGACAGCCCTTAGGGCATCATATGTGGGTACCAGCAGCTCGTCCTTATTCCAGTGAGGATACACCACATAGGGGCTGGCCAGGGTGGAGCCTTTGGCCTGAAAGTGGAAGCCTAGACACTTGAGAAGGTCAAGGCCACCAATACTACCAGTCAGGTGCCCCGACAAGTTTGTCGTCTGTTGGTTGAGCTCTTCTGTGTGAAGCCTCTTCAGTGAGCTGTCCAGCTGGGAACAAGGAGACACTTCAAAATGTATCATAACAACTTAACCATATCTCTTAAAAACCCAGACCTCCAAACCTTTATAAATTCATCATTGATATATTATATGTCACAGCCAACTGATGCAATTGCTCAGACCACCAAACCTTTATAAATTCATCATTCAGATACATCATGGCCAACTTATGCAATTGCTCAAGATTCTGACTAACATTTGTGTTCATTAGATTCAGAAGAGGATTATTATTATGTACAACATAAGATACATTACAGACTAAAGAAGTCTATGAACTCTGGGACATGACTAATAGAAAGTCTTGTTATAGAGTTACCAAGTCTATGAGCTCTGGAACATCTCCAATAGAAGGTCTTGTTACATACTTACCAAGTCTATGAGCTCTGGGACAACATTTGGCTGTTTGGAGTGATGATATAACACTGTACCCAGAAGGGACTGAAGTGTTAGCAGGTGCTCTTCTCTTACAGGCACTGTAAGTTGTAACCAAAAACATCAACAACATATTCACCAGGTATTCAGCATCATATTCACCCAGTATCCAGCATTACGGTAAACCTCCGGTTAGTTCGAACAAAATTAAATAAATATTGACGAACCTGTTCGAATTATTCGAAGTTATGCTTCAGAAAATATGCGCGAGTTCGAACTATTCGAGACAATATCGGCGAAAATCTCGGCAGAGTAAAATCATTAGACACAAACACATCCATCGTAAATCTCATACGTAGCAATGGCAGCCTGAACAATGGCACATTTATCAGTAAGTAAAATGATAGTTTTTCATTTAATTCAATATTAATTGATCGTTAAACGTTCTTCATTTCGCGATAATTATGATGGTTTTTGCGCGAAGCCGCTCGCGGATTGGGCAATGCGTAGCTACAGTAGGCCCCAAAACAGTACAGTACACGTTTCATTTGTGACACAAAAGTTAAACATTTGTACAGTATAATCTTTGCATGATTATATTTTTTATCTGAATGAGAAACTATCACTTTATTATTGTAATAAATGGTCTCTTAAATACATCAAAAGCAGTCTTCATAACCTGTTGCGTTTACGAAACCACTACTGTAAAAATAGGCGATATGTGTTGGTAAAATTAGGTCAGAACATCAACATGTCTGCTTTTAAATATGCCCAATCGTATTATCTACAAAACATAGTTGATACCTGCAAAACTATCCATCACTAATTGGGACACCTGTGGATTGTTTTGACTGGATATGAATGCTCTTCACGTCACTTGGCACGATCGGGCAGCCGATCCTTTCAACTTTACAGCAAGCGACACCTGTGTTCGAACTATCCGCGTGTTCGAATTAATCGGAGGTTTACCGTATATTCACTATGTAATCAGAATAATGTTCACCATGTATTCAGCATTATATTCACTATGTAATCATTGTAACTTACAGCAACAGAACCTGAATGGTGAAGATAGCAACTCCAACAAGAACAGCCACCCCAGGATGACTGATGATAACTGATTATAATACCCCCACTTTACAATCCACCCAGATTCCCACTCTGTCCAAAACACTTGTTAATCAAAATAAAAAGAGAATAACAGCATATCAAAACAGCAAGTACTTGTGCACACCTTAAGTATGTTGAGTTCACAAGTTTCGAAAACATTAATTTGGATGGAAATACATTGTAGTTGGAGAAGTTGTTACCGGAAAAGAATCTGTCTACAGTAAAAACAAAGGAGAAGGGGCATAACTGCCATAGAAATAGACAGATCTAAACATTTTTTAGCCCAGTGCCCAACTTCAGTGTGTGATGGCTACAATCTCACAGATTTCACAAGTTTTGGTGGACACTGTAGCAGTTTTCTGTACAAAATCATTTTCACTGACAAATTACCTTATAGTAAAATAGACTCTGGTTATCATAATTAAACTTTTCATGATAATTACCTTTAGGAAGCGAAGACTTGGGGTTGAGTATTTCCTTTCCTAACTCCTCCTCTACAGCCTTCTCCGTTCTATCAAGTGTCTGGTCAAGCTGGTTATGTCGGATCTCCTTCAAGTTGACCATCACATCCTTACCCACCAGTATAAACGGACACCAGAAGTATGCCTCGCTGAACCTAGCACAAAGAACACAAAATTAACACGTTATTACACATACAAAATCATAAAACAGGAACCAGACTGACTCCATCCATAGTGGACATATCTCAAGAAAGGCATTTATATCCAACAATATGTCTCACATTTCATAGAATCTTTTGGTTAAGGTACAAATCAAACTTAACACAGGTTAATTTGAAATCTCAAATACATCCATACATCCAACACATACATGATTTCCTAGCTGCCTCAAGCTATAATGTACTACCTGACAACAATAATTAACACTTTGTAGCAATGAAGTAATTTGTAAACATTAAATTTTTGAAAAAAGTCTTAAAAAATATAAAGTAAAAGTTGCAAATATGCTACATGCTGACCTGTTGTCCTCTTTGACAGCCTGAAGGGCACTGGTCAAAGCTGTTGTCAAATAACATCCAGTCTGGAGCTTGGCATAGAAGTGGAAGTAGAACTTGTTGACTGCCTCGTTTGGTAGGGGCCAGCCATACACCAGTACACACTCTGCCCCTATAGCAGTAAGTTCATGACCACAATGTAAGGCCTGTATATGTATCATAGGAGAGGGAATATCAAGGAGACACTGTCAATAGTCAGAAGAATTTATCTATATATTTCAACTGTATTACCTTGAAAGTGTGTCCCTTTAACAAACTCGAAATTTGTTACTAAATCATACTCATATGTAGAAACTAATGATATATTTATTACAATATCATCGCATAAACGTTTAATGTAGAATAATATAACCTATGACCTTTTGCTCAGTACAATCAGATTTGGTGTGTTTATTTCAACTTCTCCTGAAAAGAACTGTTCCTTATATAAACATTGATTTTATTGACAGATCAGCCTTTTACAGATTTGAATTAAGCACATTCATCTTCTTCCCCATGAAAAAAAAGAATTGGTGTCATTATTAGGGCAAATGATCTATGTATATAACAGGAAAGAAAAAATGCATCTGCCTGACTGGAATTTTAACTCATGATATGACCTCTAAATCAAGCCAGATATTCTAATTAACAGAACTAGCTGGGTTAACAGTGATAGACTCATTTCTATTTGTATATAGTTCCTCTATAGATATAGGCACATGAACATCGATCATTGTCTAAAAGATAATTCAGAAACTTTCAAAAAGTCTAAAAAGACTTAAGTACAAAGATATTAATGGAATTACCAGCTGCCAGGAATGCACTTGCCAGCTCATAGCCAGGGTTGATTGTCTCTTTAAGTCTGTAAGGACTATAGCCCACATTTAGTGTGACCAGTTGGGCAGACAGCTTCAGGTCAAGAATGTCCTCTACAGTGACCAGGTAGGAGGACTCCTTAGGGGGTCCCTCCACCAGCTGGACAGGGCTCGGGCTGAACACAAGCAGTCCTTCCTTGTAGCACCCGTAGGAGGCTGAAACAAAGAGGTAATAAGCTGCCAGTCACACAGACCAAGACATTACAACAAGATGGTTTTTAACTTTTAGATAAACCAAACAATTCAAAAAAAAATCAAAAAAAATCAAAAACAAATATGTATAACTGTATCAAAAAGATATCACTATTCATGCATGAACCACAGTATACCAAATAAGGCAAAAATTTCATAATTTGGAGTCAAACTTGTGATATCTAATTCTAACTTTGTCATAGCTGCACCATTCATGGAGAAGATTATGAAAGAAATGTGCACTGTAACTTACACAAAAAAGAAACTCTTTTTCACATTGATGCATGACCACAGCTGGTATACATGACAGCATGTATACCAACTGAAACAGTCCTTGAAACTATATTATTATAACTCTAACTCGTACTTGCAGACAGTTCAACAGTTTTGGTTCTAAAGCATTCCCATAAATCTATCAAAATATCAGTCACTTGGCAATTCTTTTCTTGTGTGGTCAATTCTTTCCCTACATTTATCATATCAAACACCTGTTATGATCTGACGGTATTTTTCATGAGTTTAAAATTGTCCACCACTAAGATGTCCTCAACTGAAGAATTTTGTGTGATTCATTTTAATAGTACAGTCATGTATATCAAGCCACGAGACATTCCAAGTTAAGGCCAGTCTAATGTAATTGGTATAGGCACTCAGGTATTTGAGCCTTGTAGGCAAAGGAGTATCTGAAATTATTCCAGTCAAAATGACCAGGTCATTACCTGGTATATACAGTCAATTCTTTGTACACCTGTTTCAGGGGAAGTTACCCTTACTTGATAAAAGATTGCCACATTAATATAGCCATACCTGATCAATCATCTTAGAACCAATTTAATGAAAATCCTGTAGTCTTAAGAGCTTTACCTATGTGTAGGACAGTGGCCTTGGGTGCATCCTGTAGAAAGCGTGCCTTAGTCGCCTCGTGACCTGTGATAGCATCTACATCTACATATGAGGCAACAGTTTTACACTCCTGACGTGCCCAGTCTAGGTCCAACAAGGACGGTCTCCACTCACGTCCATGCAGCATTAGCCTACAAGCATATACATATACATTATAATTCTCTGTAATATCTTATGTTAGATATACTATACCATGATCAGGTGTGTTAAAAGAATCATCAACAACATGAAACCTCTTAAGAATAAATTGAAATATCTGGTCTACAATGAAACCAAATTGAAAAATAAAAGGAACGATTATAGCTATTTTGGTATATACATACATGTGTATATATATATATATAATTAAAGTAAATAATGTCCTTGTGATGGATATACATAATAATAATAATAAACACAAACTATAAAATCACAAGCGCTTCCACATGCTTTGAGAGCAAGCTCTTCAGGTGAAAATGCATATACATGTTGAAATTTGTTTGATGTGACAGCATTACCATGACTTTCCCCTCTGAAAGCTGATCATTAACTTAACTTACTTTTCTGGAAGCTGTATAATATTACCTGACCTTACTTTTCTGGGAGCTGTATAATACAACTCTTCACTTACTTTTCTGGGAGTGAAGGGTTACCAATCACCATACATCTGTCTTTGCTGGAAACCTGCTCAAACTGTGTGACACACTGAGACGAGGTTGTTATATCTGTACCCGTCGAGGTCCTTGAGGTCAGAGTGGAGTAGTTATGGATGTTTAACATTTTG
Organism: Pecten maximus; assembly: GCF_902652985.1. Lineage (NCBI taxonomy): Eukaryota > Metazoa > Mollusca > Bivalvia > Pectinida > Pectinidae > Pecten > Pecten maximus. The sequence goes on along the minus strand of NC_047016.1, from coordinate 20,679,151 downwards.
TCTGGGAGAACTGGGTAGCCTACTACTGGTGGTGATGTCACCAGTGTCTGGTGGTTCAGTTTCCCGAGAGGTAAATGTTGGAGACTTGCTGCCTCTGTACCAGAAAACTCAGAAATTCCAGGGAGGATTTGTGTGGACTGTCGGGTTGCATTTTTGCTGAGTTCATCTGACAGTTTTGTATTTTCTTTCATTGGAGTCTTTACTCTAGACATACTAGATGTCACGAGTCGAGGGTTGGCCACTTTTTTAAGATCAAAAATGGCTTCTGATGAGGACACACTGGAGTTTTCACCTGGTGTTGTACTGGCAGATGGCATCATAAGTGACAGCACCTTACTGAGCCCACCCTTCCGTGCCTGAGTTCGTTCAAACTCCAAATCATCCTTCTCTCGTAGGTGATTAAGTTCATTGTTAACAACTTTCTCAAGTGCAAGTAGACTTGGGAGGTAGGTAATGCGAAATCTGTCATACAGATTCCTAAAGTAAAAAAAGGAAAACACTATATACGTAATATAACAATAAAACAATATTGTAAATTAATGACTACGAACAAAATCTGTATTAGAAGTTGCCATAGGTACAGTGGGTATGTGGATTTAGGTTACCATAGGTACAGTGGGTATGTGGATTTAGGTTACCATATGTACAGTGGGGATAGAGAGGTTTGGTTTGGTTTATTTTGCTTAACGTCCTATTAACAGCTAAGGTCATTTAAGGACGGCCTCCCGTGCGTGCGACATGCATGCGTGTGGTGAGTGCGTATGTGTGTTTTGGGAGGCTGCGGTATGTTCGTGTTAAGTCTTCTTATGATAGGCCGGAACTTTTGCCGATTTATAGTGCTACCTCACTGAAGCATACTGCCGAAGACACCCAGCAGCACACCCCACCCGGTCACATTATACTGACAACGGGCGAACCAGTCGTCCCACTCCCAAAATGCTGAGCGTTAAGCAGGAGTAGCAACTACCATTTTTAAAGACTCTGGTATGTCTCGGCTAGGGGACAGAACCCAAAGCCTTCCTCACAGCGGCGAACGCTCAACTAAAGGCCAAAAGTGAGGCATTGTCAAGGGAGACATTAGGAAGAAGAAAGTTGTTCAGAAAGAAGAGAAAAGATAAGTTCCCAAATTTAGTCGCCTCTTACGATCATGCAATGGGGGCAGCAGGTACAATTCTTACGCTCTACCTGCAGGGCAGCCATAGAGAGGTGGGGAATTTGGATGTAGGTTACCATAGAGAGGTGGGGTATGTGGATGTAGGTTATCATAGAGAGGTGGGGTATGTGGATGTAGGTTATCATAGAGAGGTGGGGCATGTGGATGTAGGTTATCATAGAGAGGTGGGGTATGTGGATGTAGGTTATCATAGAGAGGTGGGGTATGTGGATGTAGATTATCATAGAGAGGTGGGGTATGTGGATGTAGGTTACCATAGAGGGGTGGGGCATGTGGATGTAGGTTATCATAGAGGGGTGGGGCATGTGGATGTAGATTATCATAGAGAGGTGGGGTATGTGGATGTAGGTTATCATAGAGAGCTGGGGAATGTGGATGTAGGTTATCATAGAGAGGTGGGGAATGTGGATGTAGGTTATCATAGAGAGGTGGGGTATGTGGATGTAGGTTACCATAGAGAGGTGGGGTATGTGGATGTAGGTTATCATAGAGGGGTGGGGCATGTGGATGTAGGTTATCATAGAGAGGTGGGGTATGTGGATGTAGGTTATCATAGAGAGGTGGGGAATGTGGATGTAGGTTATCATAGAGGGGTGGGGCATGTGGATGTAGATTATCATAGAGAGGTGGGGTATGTGGATGTAGGTTATCATAGAGGGGTGGGGCATGTGGATGTAGATTATCATAGAGAGGTGGGGTATGTGGATGTAGGTTATCATAGAGAGCTGGGAATGTGGATGTAGGTTATCAATAGAGAGGTGGGGAATGTGATTTTTAGGTTATCAAGAGGAGTGGATGTAGGTTATCATAGAGAGGTGGGGAATGTGGATGTAGGTTATCATAGAGAGGTGGGGTATGTGTGTGTGTGTGTGTGTGTGAGTGTGTGGGTGTGTGTGTATGTGTAAGGAGGGGGGGGGGGGGGGGGGGGGGGGGTATGTGGATGATGTAGGTCACCATTAAGGCAGCAGGGTATGTGGATGTTTTTACCAGTAGGTAGAGAGGAGTACATGTATCATAGATACCTTGAATACCAGTCTTGGAGGATACCAAAAGGGCAGTGGTGGAGATGTTTGTCTGGAATGATGATAAGTGGACTTTTCATGTCCAGCTTTATTAGAATATCCTCTACAGGAGCCAGTAAAATATCAAACAGTCTGCGTGCTGGTGATTTCAGAGGTTTATCCATGGATGCATCCTCCTCTGACTTCGTCTTTTTCAAGTCACTGTCAGACTTCCCTAACATCAAGTTCTTTTTCCGTACTAGTTCCAATTCAAGATCTTTTGGAGGTAAACACCTGTTCTCACATGAGTTTTGTAAAGACTTACGATCCATATATGTCCTCATCTCATTTAGGGTATCTTTTACCTGCAAGGTAAGTCATCTGTGTGGTTAGAGTTAGGAACAGATCTACGGTCTTCATGTTTTATACAAATGTGATATGACTATCAATTTGTACATCTAAAATCTAGAACCATAAAGATATGACACATGGAATAACATAGAATCTTTTGGCCACAAGCAATCAATCAAGGTCACAAGATAACTTGTCAGTATTCACATATTAAGTAGTCATGGCTTTATAAGTTAATAAATTGATCCTTGTTTTCAACACATTTTCTGTTAGATTAATTGAAGATTCTCTGTACCTACTGACACACATGACTACATGGTATTTATTGGTGAAGACCACACCTTCATACTGTAAGTAAAGTTTAGACTGTAGTCACTGACCTGTTGTATCATGTCCTTGTCATCCTCTGCCTTGCGAGAGTAGAACCTGACAATACCCTGACCTGGCGCCAGCACCCACAGTAACAAGTGACTGTTGATCAGGGAGTAGAAGAGGACATGAGCACTCTGTTGGCTCACCACACGATTTATACGGTCAGTCCCCCACACCTCAAGCACTGACCCATGGCTGTAACCGGTCAGCCCTAAGGACAATGAGGCCAGATAGCCTGGCTGCTGCGTCAGGTGACGCCGCCGGTACATCTCCGCAAACTGTAGACATTCATCCTTGTTGCCCAGCTTGGCCAGAACACACTGCATACCATCATAACACTGGACTAATTGCTGGTGATACTCTATGGGGCAATGGGTGTCTTCATCTTGATGCTCACGAATTTTCATTTCTAGAAAAGGAATTAATTTTGAAAAATACTTCCTAGCTAGCTCAATGTCCATCATTTGTGTGGAATGTTGTTTGATACAGGCAATGCTGAATTCACATAATGTCTGAATGTCAGAGAAGAAGTAGTCCTGAGCCAAGTCATAGGCCTGCTCATAGTAATGTATGCTGTACTGGTTTCTCTTTAAATCACGGAAGGCATTACCCATTTTACACAAAGCAGTAGCCTTACCGCGATAGTCAGTTCGTATACAGGCATTATACATGGCTTCATATTGCTGAACTGCTGCCTCATAGTCCCCCTTCAACATGTATGTGTCTGCCAACATTTCCCTGGAAATAGTCATCATTCTGGTGTCTTTAGATTTGTCAGCGATTGCGATATATTGATCATGATATGTAACAGACAGCTTCCAGTTGCGCAGAGCTGCATACACACTACCCAGGCAGCCATAGGCCTGGGCCACACCTTTCTTATCCCCTGCTTCTTTAGAGTTTTTAAGATACATTTCATAATTTTTCAAAGCTTCCTTATAATTTCCAAGAATTTCATTGAGCATCCCTGCATTGTGAAATGATTCACCAATTATTTTTCCAGTTAGATTATACTTGTCAAGTAGATTTGTGTACTGTCGAGCATGTACCACAGCACTATGCATGTTACCAATAGACTTGTAGGCTATGCTAAGATTCAGATGGAGTCCACACTGAAGTTCACGCGTCCAGAAGTCTGGAATGTGATCCTCGGTTCCAAACTCCTCTATAAGTTCTGATTCAAGGTGTAATAACTTTTCATAGTAAACTATAGCCTGGTGAAGGTCACCACTCTCCAGGTATAATGTGGCGATGTTCACCAGTGCTTTGGTCTGATAGATCTGTTCGTGGGTAGCAATGGCCGTGGACAAACACTCCTGGTACAGACTGATGGCCTGCTCACTATGCTTCATAGCAGAGTGAGCGTTTGCCATGGTCAGTAACACACGCATGGTGATGCCCTTCTGATTTGTTTGGAACTTCTGGGCAGACTCTAGTACTTTAACACAAATATCAAACTTCTTTGCCTGGAACAGACACACACCAACTTCACTCAGCTTTTTGTAGGCATCCATATCTGAAAAAACATCACAACATTTATATAAACGTTTGCTTTTATTTATTATGAAAACAGATTCAATAAAAAATGCAGATTATCAAACTGATTTTATTTGATGTCAGCTCTCTACAAGTTTTGCTAAATTTCTTTTAGTCAGGTAAACAAGGAGCCTTATCAATATATATAATCATTTTAAGAGAAATCCAACAAAAGTAAAAAAGCAGAAGTGAAGCAGTAGACTTGTTATTGGGGTGTTTCTTAACTCTTATAGGCCAAATGGTATGCCAGTTTAACATTTCAGGAAGTAGTAATTTTATCAGACTAAAACTAGGTTCTAGCCATTTGGCCTCCTGTCAATTTTTTATAATGCATTGAAAAAACACAAAGTTTATTTTACCCAGTAATGTTTCTGCCAGGTCTATGGACAGATTACAAATGTTGCCAACCACAGCAGCAATGTGATCAGTGATGTCCTCAGCGTTATCAGGGTCAAGGTCTAGGGCAGTTAGCAAGGCATTGATGGACTCACGATTTTGTTGCATGTGGAAAAGAGTAATTCCTTGTAGCTTGTATATCTGTAGATTATGTTCATACAATGTTGATTAATGAGCATTACATAGTAGACTATGTACAGTCTTGACAGTAAAATTAAGTATGGTAAGTAATGTAGCAAGAAGAAATAAGTATACATTAGGTGATATTTTTCCCCTGCATATACCATACTAATATAGATGACTTCAAATCTTACTCTTTATTTATAAATCTGTAGCTCAATTTTATTTTCTTAAAGCAACATTACTGGGCCAAATGACCAGCATTGGATAGGTAGGTGAAGTGTTTAGAGTTTGGATATCTTGGGTTCTTGTCTAACCCTGTCTGTAGAGGTTTTCCCTGTCTATTGATATTGGTTTAGATATCTCTCCACGCTCTTAGATGTATTAAAATGTAATTCATGATAGAGGCCTGGTAATAAAACAATGGTATTTTCCTACTAACTCCGCTATGGAGAATGTACCAAAGGTTCTGAGTTCAATCTCTTGCGGAGGCTTAAGAATAATGACCAATGGCAAAGTTGGATGTTACATCATGTACTCGTGTGCAACCACATTATTTTTTTGTGATTTTTTAAAATCAAATTTAAATCACTAACTAAAACTGTTTCAACCCATCCCCCATCCCCACCCTATCCCTTTACATGCCTATAACCTAAATTTGATTGTCAAAAGACAACTAATTAATCCTTATATGGTGTATCCACATTCAAACATTCAGCATACTTATTACCAATAATTAGCCTACCTCTGGGTTGTCAGCCTCAATCAGGATCATCTGTTCTGTATCCCTGAGTGCCCTGATGAAGTCTCCTTCCTCAAGATAGGCAGCTGTCCGAGCCATCAATACCTCTACATTTTTGTCATCTATTTCCAGAGCTTCATTGTAAAGTTTTATAGCTTCCCCATAGTCGTGGATATGCATGGCTTCATCCCCTCTCTCCTTCAGTGTTTTCACCTACAACCACAACAACCCTCATACATATCCATTTACAGATCTTTGTTAATCATTGTATTCCTGTTAACAATATCATGCATACATTTTACGTCTATAACAGATACACACATGGTAAAACAATTTGTGCATGACAGTTGTACATTTTTGTAAATCAAAACATTTTAGACTGTGTTACCTCGAGGAGTTCCTCTGCTTCACTGATTGGCTCGCTGCCCTCAGCCAGGCTGGGCATGCTGAAGCTGTGAGACAGATTGGTACCGAAGTGACTTCCCCGTTCCATACTGTGTTGTCTCTTAATCAGCTCCTGTCTTAATTTAGTCCATTCTGAAACTAAGAAAATAACTACTTTATTATTTGATCACTGATCAATGTTATTACTTATTTGTAAGTATGCTTTCTGTTGCATTTGAATACTATGTTGGCAGTTGTTCATCGTGACACTTAACATGTAGTTGCACTGATGATGCTTTTATTAATTCTTACATTACTAATTATTAGCTGTACGTCCCGACTGTTTGATGGTGCGAACAGGTGCTTGTTCTGTGGAGAATAGAGATATATGAATTGGCCGCTTCCGTGATGATGAAGGTACAAATTTCACTGCAAACATGTGGGATAAACTTCAAACGATGTGCCTTAGAATTATATATTACCTTGTCATCAAGGCATTTCCGTTCGTTCGTGTCAAACCATCATAAACATAATATGGTCAATTGCCTTTAAAAACCACCGGAAGTGCTCGTTACTATACACAACATCTCAATAGTTCTGCGTTCGAATAAGTACAAAGTATCAACCGAACCAATCTCTGCCAAGAGTTGTCGTTCCTTAAACACTAAGGGCGAATTTGTTCTCCTAAAACCAGTTTTAGTTTCGAACCGGTTCTGTAAACTTTCCATTTGTTGAGTAAACCAGTTTCAAACCACATTTAAACTGAAACCGGTTCATTCATTTGTTTCTGATAAACCTAAACTAGTTTATTAAACCATTCAAACCACCACCGGTTGTGGTTTGGAAGGTTTCGTTTCTGAAAACAAGATGGCGAATGTTGTCAACACACATGCAGAATGTGCTCTTGAAGTGCGCTACGTGCTCCAAACTTGCCAGTTATGGCTTGTAGAGTCATTTGACTGGACAAATAAAATATAAATTATAAATATTAATAATTGTTTTCCCATTGGTATGACAGTGTTCCCTTGTGTTTGAAAGAAAGTCTGCTAGAATTGCATGCGTTTCCCTGTCATTGCATTGAATTGTGGAAGTATGTCTTCAACATAATTTGGGATTCGGGGGATTTTTGTGCGTTCAGGAGGTATTAACGTTTCAAATACTGCTCTGAAGCTTTTTCTCCCAAAGACACCATATTGAAAACTAGAATTTCGCATTTGTTTCTCAAGAGCAAACCAGTTTTAGTTTACAAACCGTTTTGAAAACCAGGTTTAAACCATAAACCCAAACCTAAACCAGTTTATTTGCAACAAATTTGCCCTAAGTATAGATCTATAGATTTTATCAGTCATTTAGAAAGTCATGTTTCATTTCACATACACAGAACGCTTAAATTTACAGATAGTATGTCAAATCTAAAGTCACGTAAGGTGGAGTGGTTACAATCAGTTTATTAGTTGAGATGCGGGTTTTCGTCTGATAATAATTTTGACAACATTGAAGTGATGCACTAGAAATTATAAGTGATTGTGTGAAGATAAAATACAAATAAGATCCAACATTTCAGGTTATTTAAGCATTGATGTCTTTTTTTTTTTTAGTTTCATCGGGGTATGAAACAAATTCAACGCTTATAATTAATTTTTGAAAATGATTTTCTAATTTAAAACATGTTTTATGTACAATTTTACTGGTTTTAAATGGGATTCTTTTTCTCAAATCAATACGCAACGTCAATTGTCGTATTGTGACGTCACATTTTTCGCGCCATTCTCGGAATTTCTTTCATAGAAGAATGAAAAGAATTTTTCGACCAATCACATTTGAGTATTTACCATGAAAACAAAGAAAAATTAATTATACATGAATGTTTCTACAACAATAGTCTGTGTCATTCCACTCCCAGCTAGGTCTTGATTTGATAAGTGAAGTTACTGTACTGTGATTTTGTACATCGTGTTGTACAATTAAAAAAAAATAACTAATTCAAATGAAATGAATATAATACCTAACGGCCGCATCAGCTTTACGTACAATAGTCAGTGTACCAAAACTTGATTAACTTCTATACAATGTAATTACGTTGACGAACTTCTTCTTATGTGTTTAATATTATACATGTATACATGTAACTACATCTTAAAACCCATTTATATCAATTGTTAATGTTTAGTCACATTAGCAGTACGTATCTCCTGAGATAATACCGAAGTATATCAAATTAAAAACTGAGACCAAAACAGAAATTGAAGATTTCTATATGACACCCAGTGTCTCTATTGATAAGGAGAGATCAGATATAAAAGATAAGAGAAAGGCTTTACCACCAAAGGGAACTCTTAACAGTTGAAAGGCTCAATTTCATTTATATTTTTAATATTCTAGAGACCTGGGTCAGTCTATAAAACACCTACCTCCCCGTATTCCATAACAAGTGTACGTCCGTATGTCATTATCGCCTTTATTCGGCCACCGAAATGACTTAGGAAATGGAGAGCAGGATCACACATAACAATTGCATTGAAACAATAAACGTGATTGAATCATACATATCATACAGATAAACCATCGGGACTTACGTACAGCTTTAGAAACACATACATAAACAGAAATAATACTTACCATAATAATATATATGGTAAGTCATGTGAAAAATAGACTAATATGAAGATACGCTGCCTGGCCGGGTAGGGAACATTGATAGTTTCTTTATATTCAAATCAAGCAAGAAAATGAACAAAAAAAAAACCTGAAAAATATAAATAAATACTGCTAACCAGATATTGGATGGGAGACGTGTGATAGTCCCAATGAATGGAGATAGTCTCGAGTGTGTGCTTCTACAAGGGTACAGAAATACAACGGGCGACAAGTCTGTACATTGTATCTAGTCGCGGAAACAATTGTCACAGAATAGCAACATGATTTGATTAATTGTCTTCCCTAAACATATCTGTCATGCTGTTAAATGATGAATTATAATCTGTGAGTCTATATTGAATGGAAATCAACTGTGCGATGAATTGTTGTTTTTTGTGTAGCTGAATCAAGCGCAAATCATCATAAGAAACAAACAAAAAACTGATAACCCTTCTATTTCACTTTCAAGTAACAAGACGTTGAATCCGCACTGATAGTATACACAATGAACTTAAAATTAAAAGCATACTTTCCTCGATCTTCACTTCAAGAGTTGTAGACGGACATAGCTGGCTTACCAGTAATCTGTACTGATGGTAGTCACTAACTCAATATTTATATCGTGAAGTTTGTCTCCTTGTATCCCTGCTCCCTCTACCTTTTATAATTCGCTTTCGATTCAATACCAAAGGCGTTAAAAGTTATAGGAGATGAATATAGATACCTAACACTATTGATCACTTTTAACGCCTTTGGTATTGAGTCGACAGCGAATTATTATGTGAAGTTCAACATTTGCTTTTCTTATTGATAGAACAAAAACTAAACAAATATGTACACTGTGATTAACATATAGTATCGAACTCACGATCTACGACATCCAATTGCCTGGTCAGAAATACCCGCAGCTTATACCGCTCCGCCAATTGGAAATCCACTCGGGCCTTTCCGTCATATCTTCGGAAAAAACACACTACCAAAGTTAACACTGATAAGCCCCATTATAGCAGCAATATCGCATATTGATAGCCTACTGCATATTATAAAGCATGTTTAGTGATACCTATCAACACCAAAACCCTAACATGGGGTATTAAAAAAATAAATAATAATAATAATAAAAACTTTTGTAAGATTTGGCATACCTCTGAACACTTGCCCAAAACCGTTTACAATATATTTGAGATAATATAACATCTATCCTAAACAACTGATTTGACATTTAAAATCTCAGTCGAAGATGTTGAAAATAAAACAGACTCTTTTGTTTTGTCAGAAATCATTTATTCTGGCTCCGGGAAGTCATATAATAATAGTTAATTATATTTGTAATTATAACTCGAATCATATACGCAAAATATAAAGCCATACATTTCATGAAATAGGGTGCAGATAATAAGTAAAGGAAGTTTCTCGACAATGGCACATCGTCAGAATCTAAAACACTCCGTACGAATGAAATACTGTAAATGTTTAAACATTTTGTTCTCATCATAAATATAATGCGTAATTATAACTCAAAGCATATATTATGAGGTTACTCACGGTATTATAAATAAACAAAAATTCAAACATGGTAATAGTATAATGGTTTCGTAACAGACAAAGTGATATTATAACTGTATCTCGTTCATATCAACCTTTGAATTGATTGGGTTTTTCGGCATAGCCGTATAATTTTCTTTTTGCCCCGGATATGACGCGACAGGTGGCGTTACAGGTCAAGATGAAGTATGTGATTGGTCAATGTAGCGGTAAATGCAAATTGCAGATATGCAGTTAAAAACGAAACAAAGTTAGATTGAATGCAAGCTGAATAAGTGGATGAATATTTTCAAATGATACATTGATAAAACTAAATTCCTGATTAAAAAATGATTCAAACTGATATAATTCTGTTATCCGTGCTGAAACACATTATATCGTTAATTTATTTCACCAGCAGTTTTACATTATAACCACCAGCATTAAAACTATGCCGTTTATCTTTTTTAAAGATATTTCTTGTTTGGGTTTTGTTTATTTTTTTTTTTTTTTACAAAATCTCGATAAATCAATATAGTCTGGCGAAAATGTTTATATTTGTTTGCAATTTTTCACCCAGAAATCTTCGATCGGAATGCTTGGATATATATTTCCATAAAACCATACCCACATTACACTGATCAAGCCCTATTGTGATGGCACGATACAGATCTACACTTTGCGTCAATTGGTTCACTTGACACATCTAACGCCATGACTTGACGTGTGTCAAGTAGTATATGTTTCATAGGTCATGTGAAATTGAAAGTAGGATCTCGGTCTATCGGGAACACGTGTAAGTATTGAATGTATAGATGTATAAATATACTTTGTGTTCTGGCAGCGCATTTATATCATACTCATATTACAATAGAGCTGTAGAGAAATTAGCCAGCAGAACTAGACACTGGCATGCGAGTACACTGACCTACTGTACAATATAACAGTTAAAAAAGTCAGTTGCTTCGGGTAATAGGCCTAGTTATATATTATATAGATTCTATTATCTAACCCCTGCAAGACCTCTAGTCAGAGTCAACGGTAAGTCTTTAAATAGAACGTAAACAAAAATCCTTTCATATTTGCCAAACTGGATTCAAACACGCTCAGCTCAAACCAATAGAGATTAGCCTACTAGTGCAATAGTATTGAAAAAAAAATCCTGTGAGTATGGCAGGTTTTTGCATGTTTGTTTTCCCCACAAAAATCTGGATTGATTTGAATGTTTGTAAATAAATTCTAATAAAATCATATCTTTATAATCCTCTTATCTAGTATCTAATGGAGGGATAATTAACATACCTGTAGATATTCTTTAGAAAGTTAGTTGAATTACATTGTAAGTAAACAATATTACATGTACAGTTGAGTGTAGACTTAAGGTTACACCCAAGTGCACTCCATTTGCACTTGGAGTGCACTCCGTTTGGACTCCAGGTAAACTTGGAGTACACTCCAAGTGGACTCTGAGTCTACCTTGAGTCCTATAAGACACCATGCCTACCCCAGTTCTATAATCAGACTATATACATGTATATATATATCAATACTTTGATGCTTTTAATATAATTTACATATAAATAAATAGATTTTTACAAATTACTTTTGTTCTGTTAATATTACTATTAACATTTGTTTAGTCTACTAGGAATATTTCTTTTATTGTTAATACATGGTAATAGTGCCTTCATGTTAAATTCATATTTATTAAGATCCATAAAAGACAGTTATACAATTTATCCTATAATCAGGTTTCTATGAAAGTTAATTGCTTATTATTTCATATTTCATTAAGATGTAAGCAAATTGTATTTCATTTTATTAAGGAATTGAAAATTATTTCAATTAGAATATTTATTACTGTACATATATCATGACTGTAAAGGAAGTTTAGATAATATATCTATATTATGTATTGAAAGTTTACAGTATTTAATGAATTATGTGTTTTTTTAATAAGACATTCTCTACATACATGTACTCAATTCAGGCTAGTAATTATAAAATAAACAATCATTTTAGTTTCATTAGAAAAATATACATTTACAACTGTACATATTTACGAGCATTACCTAGTTAAATTAATGTTCTGACATAACGTACACACAAGTATGTAGTTCTGGACTACCCATAATAAATGACAGTATCTGTTTAATTGCTTTTATGATTGGCCATGCATGACTGACTCTGGCCTGACACCCCTGATAACTGTGCCAGGTGAGTTTTAAGAACCAGCTACAGGTACTGTCCTGGGTTCACAGAAATACCTGTGTCAATTTTGTCACTGTATGGCTTCAAATGATGAAGCTGTACAAAGCAGGGTCACAGTGTTATAACCTCAGGCCAATTAACAGAACAGTAAGATTATCTCCTGACTTGAAGGAAAGGATTGTAGCTCTCCATTTGAGGGGCCTTAATCAGACCAAAATTACATGTATAAACGAAATAAATGTACCAGTGTAATTAAGGTGGAAATGTCAAGATAAGTAGTAAAACCATTAACAAATTGGTTAACAGGTTTAAGAAGACCAACTCTATTGAAATGAAGTCATTCTATACTGAAATTAGAAAGTAAAAATAAGCTGTTTCTTATATTTATTACATTGTAATCTGTCTAAACCATAAGTCATTGAGACCAAACGTATTGGCTGGTTTATGCAGGTGTCCGGTATGTAGAGGTACAATGTTGAATTATATAAGTTCAAAAAAATTAATGCAAATCAAATTAAGAAATGATGCAGTTCTTATCTTGTTATATTCAAAAATATAAAGACATTGCTTTAAAAAATTAATTGTAAAGAAAGAGATTAAAGTAAAAAAAAATAATAATTTCAGTGTAATTCCAAATGGTATAATGAATGTAAATTCACATGTATAAGGAATTATCCTCCGCCATCTTGGGACATCCTATTATTATGATTCTTGTATTATGTATTGATATATACCTATATGTTATATGACATTTGGTAAATAAAAAACTTGAAACTTGAAAACCTTTTCCCAAACCAATCTATAGCCTTATACCCGTAATTAGTACACATTGTTCTCATTCAGGAAATAAGATCATAGAGCCTGAGGTAAAATTTGCCTAAGGGCAGTTGGACACGGCAACCTATGTACCAATTACCTGTAAAACTGACCTGTTGGAACTACATCGTTTTCTATTCCCATTCAGTCAATATCTATCATGATATGTGTCACTCATTCATTATATGTAACAGATACAGTTCATGAATGTACAATGGTTGTTCAAGCCAATTATAAAATCATAAAGTTAAATCATAAATGTTCAAACTTAAAAAAAAAAATGACATAAGGCCAGCTGCAGTTGGTGTATGGAATGTTTGATAAGTATTTACTTAACTCAAACATGAAAATTATATTAATCTATGTTGATTTACATATTGACCTCTAATACTCTATACATGCTTCCATTATAATATCAAAGACATAAAGTAAATACCAGTTTGAATTTTTTTTTTTTTTTTCAAATATTTTTTTTTTATAATAATGACTTATAACTGTTTAAATAATACTGTAATAGGAATGGACAATCATATTATTTCAAAAGTGTCAGATATCAACCGTCACAAGTCTGTACCTATATTCTATATGACCTTGGTATAGGTCAGCCTGAGTTTCCGCTAGCCCCGACACCATACCAGACATGGTGTCAGGGCCAGAGGAAACTCGGGCTAGGTAAAGGTAAGGTGTGATGACCAGTTTCCATCTAACAATTAAGGGGGTCTTTATCTAGTTAGATGACCGTGTGTACACCTGTCCAGATCTTCACACCTTATGAGGTAAACTTGGAGGAAGGGGTCATTATTGGGGTCAGTGTAAGTCTGTCTTTTCTCCACACCCCTGTAATCATGCTTGATATACAGGTAAATATTTACCTGGAAGTTGGGGGGGGGGGGGGGGGGGGGGGGGGGGGGAGAGAGATTGTATCTTATATAACTGTTAAAAGAACTCCATTTATGACCAGGATTTATGAGGCAGGTATAACAAAACAAAGTTGGTTTACCAAATGGAAATTTAAGTCTGATGTTAAACTGTAAATCAATATTAGACATTGGATCCGGAATATGCTATCAAGGTGATAAAAATATAAACTGTTGGAAGTAAAGTATTTGAAATATTAAAAACAGTAGTACTTTGAGTACAAGATAGCTCCAGTACACATTCAGACTCTACATTTTAAGAGACCACAAACAACTTAGGGGGGGATTGTATATATCTTATATAACTGTTAAAAGAACTCCATGTATGACCTGGTTTTAATGAGGCAGGTATAACCAAAACAAAAAACAGTTGGTTTACCAAATAGAAATGTAAGTCAATCTGATGTTAAACTGTAAATCAAAATTAGACATTAGATCCGGAATATGCTATCAAAGTGATAAAAAAAAAAACCAACAACTTTCTTTTTTATTGTATGTTAAGATAAATATAAACTGTTGGAAGAAAAGTATTTGAAATATATATAAAACAGTACTTAGTACTTCGAGTACAAGTTATGTCCAGTACACAATCAAACTCTACATTTTGAGAGACCACAAACTGCCAATTTTCTACTAATTGACGTGGCTTGTTAAAACTCTTCAAATCAAAGGAATGCTATCATACATTTTTCAATCGAAGTGCCAGATCTATTCATTTTATATAGGGTTAACTAATAGAAAAAATCAATTATATAAGATGCTGTTAGTTAACCAATGAAAAATGAACCAACAAAATAATAAGATGATATATACAAAGATAAAACTGAGTAACACATATCTTATTGTTACATGTTTAAGGAGTCTAAATGTATAAGAGTATACATCTATCTATAAACATTATGTATATATGTACATGTACTTGGTTACAGGTACATGTGATACATGTGGACCCAGGTAGGATTGGGGCCTGATAGGACTCCAGGTAAACTTGGAGTGCACTCCGAGTGCACTCCAAGTTTACCTGGAGTCCAAACGGAGTGCACTTGGAGTGCACTTTGTGTAACCTTTAGTCTACACTCAACTGTACTTGTCAATTTGGAGTAGTTAGTTAAATTAAGTAAACAATATTACATGTACTTGTCAATTTGGAGTCCATTATCACTTCTTTATCCGACAGATTTATATTGTCTGACCTACAATGTAACTCAACTGGGTTGACTACACAAGGCGATGGAAGACTTCGGCACAGACTAAATTCCAGATTCTATGTGTGATTTGCCTAGAGCCCTTAATATTATATTCCTCCTTCATTTTTCTGTGTGTTGAAATACTTGGCAACATGTAGTCTAAATGGTTTGACTGACTATCAACCTTTTGTATTTGTCCCTCCCTTGCCACCAAGCCACCATATTTACCATCTTCTATCAATCGATGATGGATAGTTAGATGAAATTTGACCTACCAAACACATTACTATTGAAATACAACCTAAGTTAGGGTAGTTCTTATATATAACATACAGATGTGTAACTGTTACTGCAGCAGCAAAATGTGTATTGCCAGACAGGGCCTCAAATACAGTACCTCAAATCTCTAGGGGGACACTTAAATCATATAAGCTACCCACGTTCAGGCCAGTCAAGTTCCACTACATTTCTCCATCTGACAAAGTCTTCAACCCTGAAGCCACATATGAGACCCTATTCCACCTTTGAGAGAATTATCGTTGGGCACCAAATGTAACATGAGGGGCAAAAATGCAACAATCAGACTGAGACTTGACCATGAGACCTCCAAACTTAAGACAGATGCTCTAATCATATGAAATCATCCCAGTTCAATTCTGTTAGTGTACCAAAGTACATGAATGCATGCACATATTACTTGAAACAAGACTAAAGACAATATTTTAATACAGCACACTAAAATGGGAACAATGCAATTACTTTTCGACAATGGACCTTAGTCTAAGTTCTGAGTATTATAATATGAACAATTTCAGGATAATACATAACAAAAGCTTCATGTTTTCTGTTTTCTGGTAAGTAATATGGTAAAGCAAAAAAAAAAAAAAATGGACAGGATTGGTTGAGATTTGACGGTTGCAATTTGAAGGTGTAGAAATTTGACAGGACAATGTCTTATCATTCCTTTCCTTTACTTGCAGAGTAATTAAGTATGGATGAAGAAGAACCCATGGATATTTCAGGAGAGTCTTTCTCTTTGGGAAGTCCATCTAGATTACAAAGAAATTCTGCCAGTAGAATTATTCCACGTCGACAGTCCTTTCCCATCAAACAGCAATCAAGGTCTGAGGATCGTCAGTTCTTGACTAGCAGAACTCCCAAACGTTTGTCTATGTCCGCCCTGCAGTCTAACTCAAGGGTAGATTACTCTAAGAGATATTCCTCAATTACACCTCAACACTATCAACCCAGTTCTGTAGAACTGCCACCTCCTCTGAGTGAACAAATCCACAACCATTCAACACCAATCAGAAGTTTGAGTGATCGTTATGAACGACCATCAAAAATTACACAGAGACATCATAAACATAAATCCTCGGACAAAGAGGAAGAGGAGGAAGATGATCCATACATTAGACGTAAAAACAGTCGCAGAAAAATTGAAAGGAAACGTTCAGAACCATATATAAGTATCAAACAGAAACTGGCTTTCATGGCATTTCTGGTAGTGTTGTTTATCATTATCCATATTATAAATAGTGCTAGACCAGGGCAGTGTAAGGTAACTGTTGATATTCCAAAACTAAAGGATCATCTCAAGAAGAATGTGTTTGGTCAGCATATAGCCTCAGATTTAGTAATGTCACTGGCAAAGAACCTGTCTGTACATTTCCGTAAGTCCTTAAATAACTCCCAGACTGTTGTCTCTTTCCATGGCTGGTCTGGTATAGGCAAAAATCATATTGCAAAAATACTAAAACAGATGTTTCGACCAGTCAAAGTTAACACATTCCTTGTTCCCCTTCACTTCCCACATAGGTCTCAGGACCAGGAATACCAGGCGCTGATCCCACAGTGGATAAAGGCTAATATTTCACTCTGTAACATGAATGTATTTATTTTTGATGAGATGGACAAAGCGTCAGACAGCGTGATCCAAGGACTTCAAACTGCTTTGACAGAAATCAAGAATTCCAATTTAACTACAAGAGTCTGGACCTTGTTTATTCTACTCAGTAACAGCAGAGGGTCGGACATCAACAATTATCTGTTCTCTCAGCTAGAAAATGGTCGTGAAAGAGAAAATCTTACACAAGAGGAGTTTATCCCTACACTTACCAGTGATACAGAAGGGAGCTGGTATGCTTCTCTCCTTGAGGAGGGACTTATCACACACACAGTGCCGTTCCTGCCTCTCACAGAGACACATGTAAAAAGCTGCATCATCCGTGATTTATACCTGAAGAATATGGTTCCTAACAAGGAGACTACAGAGAAGATTCTGGGGGAGCTTCCATTTAACCAACCAGGGGAGAAAGGTGACCGTTACTCTACAACAGGCTGTAAGAGAGTTTCCTCTAAAGTGGACCTACATATGGACGACTGACAAAGTTGACATACATATAGACGACTGACAAAGTCGATCTACATATGGACCACTGACAAAGTTGACATACAGATGGACGACTGACAAAGTTGACATACATATGGACGACTGACAAAGTCGACATACACATGGATCACTGACAAAGTCAACCTACATATGGACGACTGACAAAGTTGACATACATATAGACGACTGACAAAGTCGATCTACATATGGACCACTGACAAAGTTGACATACAGATGGACGACTGACAAAGTTGACATACATATGGACTGACAAAGTTGACATACATATGGACGACTGACAAAGTCGACATACACATGGATCACTGACAAAGTCAACCTACATATGGACAACTGACAAAGTTGACATACATATAGACGACTGACAAAGTCGACATACATATGGATGACTGACAAAGTCGACCTACATATAGACGACTGACAAAGTCAACATAAACATGGACGACTGACAAAGTCAACCTATATATGGACGACTGACAAAGTCGACATAAACATGGACGACTGACAAAGTCAACATACATATAGACAACTGACAAAGTCGACATACATATGGGGAACTGACAAAGTCGACATAAACATGGACGACTGAAAAAGTCGACATACACATGGACAACTGACAAAGTCGACCTACATATGGATAACTGACAAAGTCAACCTACATATGGACAACTGACAAAGTCGACCTATATATGGACGACTGACAAAGTTGACATACACATGGACGACTGATGAAGTCGACATACATATGGACGACTGACAATGTCAACCTACATATTGACAACTGACAAAGTCGACCTATATATGGACGACTGACGAAGTTGACATACATATGGACAACTGACAAAGTCGACCTATATATGGACAACTCTGACGAAGTTGAACTACACATGTGGAACTGACAATGTAGGTCTATACATGTGGATGGCAATTTATTTATAACAATCTGGACTAATTTTCATTAAAAGTGTCCAATGTGAAGTCTTGGTTCCTCTCGTGGTTATACAGTAATACATGTATAAAGCAATCCAGTTTCTGATGGGTATTACATTCCTCGTAGATAAACACAGGGACTTTGCATGAATTTCCAACTCCACAGTATAATAATATATTATTTAGTATGATACATAGAGTACACATACAGGATTAAGGTGTTATAGGAATGTGTGCCAAGTCCCTGTGGTGGTGGTGATAGTTATGTTTTGTTATGAATTTGGTATGTCATGAGTGTGATAAAATGTCTCAATATTTTTTTTTCATAATTTGTATTGACCATCAAATTGAAATATTTGTTGAGGTACAGGATTAAAATATACATGTAGATCATCAAGTATGGCAGCTACAAAAAGTAAACTAAATACTGTTTTTGTTCTGTTCACAAATAACATTCGCTATATTGTGTTCATTCTTTCATATACATGTATATACATGTGTAGCGGAACTGTACTGGGTCAATCATCAGCGACCAGGTAGCTCAGTTGGTAGAGCATCTGGCTAGTGTTAGGCGGTCCCGGGTTCGAACCCCGGTCTGGCTGCTACATTTTCTCTTTCTCCTCTTACACATGTAGATATGTTTGATATTAGATTATATGTAATACATTTAACAAATGAATCAGATAGACATTAATTTACATGTGACAATTTGAAGAGGTTAAAGACATTGAATGATTTAAGTAGGATTAGTATGAACCAGATGACTATTATAATCAAATCAATATTTCAAAATACTCATAAGTCTGTTTATAAGTGTTTTCAATGCAGTGATATATTGATGTTTAATGAGATGATGTGGAAAACTAAATATTTAGCATTTTGTATTTTAATTAAAAAACTGTTGCTTCCATTATTTAAGTATTATTTGTAATCATAACTGTTGGTACTTCAATATTGTCGGCATGTTAAGCTCAGATCAGCAGGAGATAACTATTGTATGCCAGTCTGATCTCAGTAACAAAGCCAGCACTATAATGTTAATGAAAAAGTTGATTTAGTTCAGAATAAGGCCTAGACTTGCATGTGTAAGGCATATATATTCTGTGTAAACCTGTGACCTTAGTTTGTCCTGGTGGTCTTGAGCTAAGCTGTGTGCACACAGATTTAATAACCTAGACCTCAGTTAGTCCACTAGATCTTGAATTGACTTGTGTGATTTGATTTTCCCAGACCCAAGTTTAACTTTGTCTTTAAGTTAACCTGTGTGATTTGATTTACCCAGACTGAATTAGAATGTAAGGATGTGAACTCCCATACAGATATTTGCCGACTTAAAAAACTTAAAATTTGAAATAGGTCTTTTTGAATAAAACATGTCTATACACATGTAATATTTTGGCAAAAAATGTAAATATTCTTTCACCAATGGTCATGACCTCACTTGACCTGTGGTCATGTGACAAAATCTTCTTAAACTTCCTTGTTGCATTCTTGATTATCTTGCTGTCATAAGTATCAAAAGGATTAAATATTGGAAAAAAAAGAAGAAACTTATTCAATCATCTTTGAGTTTTCATAATTACTTAAGTCAATTTAATTCACATTTTATATTCCAGTAAAGTGTGGTTGTACATGTATCTCAACCAAAATTATCATTGATATTTTTAGCCCACCATCATCAGATGGTGGGCTATTCAAATAGCCCTGCGTCCGTGGTCCTCCGTCCGTCCCTCCGTCCGTAAACAATTCTTGTTATTGCTATTTCTCAGAAAGTACTGAAGGGATCTTTCTCAAATTTCATATGTAGGTTCCCCTTGGTGCCTAGTTATGCATATTGCTTTTTGAGACCAATCAGAAAACAACATGGCCGACAGGCAGCCATCTTGGATTTTGACAATTGAAGTTTGTTATCGCTATTTCTGAGAAAGCATTTAAGGGATCTTTCTCAAATTTAATATGTAGCTTCCCCTTGGTGCCTAGTTATGCATATTGCGTTTTGAGACCAATCGGATAACAACATGGCCGACAGGCAGCCATCTTGGATTTTGGCAATTGAAGTTTGTTATCGCTATTTCTGAGAAAGTACTGAAGGGATCTTTCTCAAATTTCATATGTAGCTTCCCCTTGGTGCTTAGTTATGCATATTGCAATTTGAGACCAATCGGAAAACAACATGGCCGACAGGCAGCCATCTTGGATTTTGACAATTGAAGTTTGTTATCACTATTTCTGAGAATGTACTGAATGGATCTTTCTGAAATTTCATATGTAAGTTTCCCTTGGTGCCTAGTTATGCATATTGCGTTTTGAGACCAATCTGAAAACAACATGGCCGACAGGCAGCCATCTTGGATTTTGACAATTGAAGTTTTGTTATCGCTATTTCTGAAAAAGTACTGAAGGGATCTTTCTCAAATTTCATATGTAGGTTCCCCTTGGTGCCTAGTTATGCATATTGCTTTTTGAGATCAATCCGAAAACAACATGGCCGACAGGCAGTCATCTTTGATTTTGACAATTGAAGTTTGTTATCGCTATTTCTGAGAATGTACTGAATGGATCTTTCTCAAATTTCATATGTAAGTTTCCCTTGGTGCCTAGTTATGCATATTGCGTTTTGAGACCAATCAGAAAACAACATGGCCGACAAGCAGCCATCTTGGATTTTGACAATTGAAGTTTGTTATCACTATTTCTGAGAAAGTATTTAAGGGATCTTTCTCAAATTTCTTATGTAAGTTTCCCTTGGTGCCTAGTTATGCATATTGCATTTTGAGACCAATCAGAAAACAACATGGCTGACAGGCAGCCATCTTGGATTTTGACAATTGAAGTTTGTTATCACTATTTCTGAGAAAGTACTGAAGGGATCTTTCTAAAATTTCATATGTAAGTTTCCCTTGGTGCCTAGTTATGCATATTGCATTTTGAGACCAATCTGAAAATAACATGGCCGACAGGCAGCCATCTTGGATTTTGACAATTGAAGTTTGTTATCGCTATTTCTGAGAAAGTACTGAAGGGATCTTTCTCAAATTTCATATGGAAGTTCCCCTTGGTGCCTCGTTATGCTTATTGCATTTTGAGATCAATTGGAAAACAATATGGCCGACAGACCGCCATCTTGGATTTTGACAATTGAAGTTTGTTATCTCTATTTCTCAAAGTACTGAATGGATCTTTCTCAAATTTCATAAGTAGGTTCCCCTTGGTCCCTTGTATTGCATTTTTGGACCAGTCTGTCCTGAAAACAACCTGGCAAACAAACAGCCATTATCGTTAAATCTCAAATTTCTTATATAGCTAGGATTCCCTTGTTTGAAAAGTACTGGAGGGATGTCTCAATTTGCACAGATTAGTAAAATGAAGGGAAAAGTAGAGAAAAGATCAATCTGACATGGAACCTATGAAGATCATTCAATGGTGGGCGCCAAGATCCCTCTGGGATCTCTTGTTTAAATAGAAATCTGTTAGCAATAACAAAAGCAATCTTTCAACATTCAAAATGACTGTCTGTCGGCAATTTTGTTTTCCTATCAGTCTCAAGATATTCAATATGCACACCAAGATACCAAGGGGAACCCACATACACAATTTTGTAAAGTTACTGCTTTTTGACCATTTAGTTTTCAAATCAGTCTCACAATTCAATGTGCAACAGAGGAGAACAAGGGGAAAACATGCAAGAGAAAGACCACTGAAGAACATTCTAAAAATAGCTATGACAGACTTTAACTGTCAAAATTCAAAATGGCCGCCGCCCGTCGGCCATTTTCCTTTTCAATAAGTCTCAAATTTGATCACGTGTAACTGGGGCCATTTTCGAGATTAGAATGTACCTTAATTGATCCATAAAGAGCCTACCTAAGTTAGGTTAGAGAAAGATCCTTACTGAACTTCAAATTCCAAAACCCAAGATAGCTACCTGTGGGTCATTTTTCTCCGATCAATGTCTAAATTAGATATGAACTAGTGAACTTTATGTGAAAGTTTCTGAGAAATAGCGATAACTTTGTCAAAATTCAAAATGGCGCTCGTTGACCTCGTCGTTTTCGGATCAGTCCCAAAATTGATCATGCAAAACTCTATAGACCAAGTGGAACATTAAACCTTGCATGATGGTCACAGAATCCTGATGTCAGTACACCACATACCACCTGGAGCATGTATGCATAATATTTCAGCAATATGAAGTACCAAGTTTTAAAAAAATGACCTACATGTCGGCCAAATTTTGTACCTACATTTGTACAGGTATTTGATTTTTACCCTTGGTCTTGGTGATTTAAACATTCATGCACTTTATCGTCGAACACACAAATGGATGAGAAATTAGTTCTTACAACGTATGAATTTCTCTCTTCTTCGAAAATATTACTTTGAACTACATTTTTATGGTGGTCCCGGTGGACCTATTAGTTTTATCGACTTTTTGATACTGGTCTGGCGTCGAGTAAGACCAACATAGAAAACACGTTAGAATAATTCAGACTAAATTTTAGTATGCAATGTGCAAAAGAAAAAGAAGTCATGATTGCGAATACAGTTTAATTACAAAAGAAAAGTTGAAGCACATGCAGATACCCGAAATGTATACAGTTATCTAGGTTGGAGTCCAACAAATATACATTTATTCATTGTAATGCAATATAATCAATGTATGTGTTATGTTAACAGCTTGACGGACAGCTATAGACCGATCACTAAACGACTAGTACCTCCTGTACTGGGGTACCCGTGAAAGTGTCCATCTAAACTATTTGCAAAGAGAAAATAAAAGTTGCAAATAAGTAAACTGTGAGCCTTAATTAATACCAGTTACTGTGATATTTTAGCACTATTCAGAAATGCATTAACATTAAGAAATTTAGTTGAAGTCGTTAAATAGTGAAATAATTACAAAAAATAACTGTCATTGTAAAAAGACTTCAACGCTTCACACTCTCCTTCGCCTTCCTGACATAATTTCCCCTGAAATGCGTGTACTCGTTCAGTAGCTCGTGGTCCATGGAGTTTTCTGGCTCTGGTCGTCCAAGCAGGGAAAAGAGAGCATTGATGATCTGCTCCATGGACCTCGATGCAGGAGACCAGTCATCCTTCGACAAGAAACCAAGGCACACCTGTCCGTGTTTCTGGTCTACATTCAGGTGGTATGGGATGTTGTCTGTGTCAAAGTTGATCTACAACAGTACACAAAACAAGGCTTACCTATGCGGATCACATACAATTGATAAAAATAATTGAACGAAGAAGTTTATAAACATATACAATCAGAGACATATATACAGATCGCCGGGAATCTCCAATTTTCGGAAAGTCCCTATGGGGTTTTCGAGAATACGGATAAATGACAACAATGTGCATGCTAATCAAGACCACATTCCATAAGTATGATAGTTTTTGGTTAATGTGGTAACTTTTTTAGTGGCCTAGATAAAACGATGTGCTTTTTGTGTGCGTTTAAAATTGACGATGTTTTGGTCTGACGTAATGGCGGCTAATTACAAATTGGACATGTCGAATAGGACCCAATGGATTTTCGAAAATACGGATAAATGACAACAATGTGCATGATCAATAAGACTATATCCCATAAGTTTGATAGTTTTTGGTTAATGTGGTAACTTTTGTAGTGGCCAAAATAAAACGATGTGCTTTCTGTGTGTATTTAAAATGACGATGTTTTGGCCTGACGTAATGGCGGATTAACCAGAACATGTCGAATAAGTTCCAGTACATCGATACACACATGCGCAAAGCCCGATTTACCTGTGCTCGCGTGTGTTTGATAGGGGACAGGGCGCTCTCGATAAGGGATATGCTTGAGTGGTCACGAATAAAGGGAGCCACTACGTGTACGGGGAAATAGCGATGTTACTTATCTCTCTGTATATATGTCTCTGATACAATGTAGAAAATACCAATACAAACCATTGTAAAAACTGACTGTTCCAATAAATAGTACGGGCTCTACTTATTTTTTGTGGCAATACAAGAGGTATTTTTTGTGACTGAATGTGGTACCCATTTGTACAGCTGGATAGGCGCCAATAAAACATGACGGCCATATACAGGTTATCGAAACTCTACAATACCAATTTCAAGCAAGGGGAGATAAACCATGGAGGACTGGGTCATTTATGAATAGAACAACACTTTAGTATTAATGTTCAATAATTGCTTCTATGTGTTCTCTGATAAGTTAAGTACAAGCAATAGTAGCTGTCCTGTTTACGTGATTAAAACAATAGTCTATATTTTCTTAAGAAACTCCTGGCTGACAGAGAGGGTGGTAGTGCTAAATGTTATTTGTAATACAGTAATCAATGAAGTGCTGGTGCTGGTGTTGGGGATTACAATGGTCGTTATGTACAATGTGCGATATATTTATAAATTCTTCCATAATGAATGTGTGACAATAAGTACTCCATGATGACGTAGTTCAGACTACTAACCGTGGGTGGCTCCAGTGGATAGTTGTCCCTGACAAAGTTAAGGAGTATACTTCAATAATTAAATCTATAACCCTATGTTTAAAGCACGCGAAAAAAAAGTTTCCTGACAAAACCTATTTTTTAAATACAAATGCATTAATATGTTCTATTTTTTTAAAACTTAGCTTTTCTTTCAATCAAATACACTTTATTGTTGAAGTCCATATATGCATACTCTTGAGGGGAGAGACACCTGCTTTTCCGGAGAAATCCGACTTGGTCAGGCAGGTAACCCAATATCTTATTTCTACATTCGATTGGGGCACTGAACCCCGATTCCCTAGATGAACGGTTTATATGATTTACCATTGTGCCACCCGAACACAAACATATAACGTAATGTTTAAAGTCCTTGATGGTAGCAGTGACGTACAGATACATTTATAGTCATTGGTGATAGCAGTGACGTACAGATACATTTATAGTCATTGGTGATAGCAGTGACGTACAGATACATTTATAGTCCTTGGTGATAGTAGTGACGTACAGATACATTTATAGTCATTGGTGATAGCAGTGACGTAAAGATACATTTATAGTCATTGGTGATAGCAGTGACGTAAAGATACATTTATAGTCATCGGTGATAGTAGTGACGTAAAGATACATTTATAGTCATCGGTGATAGTAGTGACGTAAAGATACATTTATAGTCATCGGTGATAGTAGTGACGTAAAGATACATTTATAGTCATTGGTGATAGCAGTGACGTACAGATACATTAAAGTCATTGGTGATAGCAGTGACGTACAGATACATTTATAGTCATTGGTGATAGCAGTGACGTACAGATACATTTATAGTCATCGGTGATAGTAGTGACGTAAAGATACATTTATAGTCATTGGTGATAGCAGTGACGTAAAGATACATTTATAGTCATTGGTGATAGCAGTGACGTACAGATACATTTATAGTCATTGGTGATAGCAGTGACGTACAGATACATTATAGTCATTGGTGATAGCAGTGACGTACAGATACATTATAAGTCATTGGTGATAGCAGTGACGTACAGATACATTTATAGTCATTGGTGATAGCAGTGACGTACAGATACATTTATAGTCATTGGTGATAGTAGTGACGTACAGATACATTTATAGTCATTGGTGATAGCAGTGACGTACAGATACATTTATAGTCATTGGTGATAGCAGTGACGTACAGATACATTATAGTCATTGGTGATAGCAGTGACGTACAGATACATTTATAGTCATTGGTGATAGCAGTGACGTACAGATACATTTATAGTCATTGGTGATAGCAGTGACGTACAGATACATTTATAGTCATTGGTGATAGCAGTGACGTACAGATACATTTATAGTCATTGGTGATAGCAGTGACGTACAGATACATTTATAGTCATTGGTGATAGCAGTGACGTACAGATACATTATAGTCATTGGTGATAGCAGTGACGTACAGATACATTTATAGTCATTGGTGATAGCAGTGACGTACAGATACATTTATAGTCATTGGTGATAGCAGTGACGTAAAGATACATTTATAGTCCTTGGTGATAGCAGTGACGTAAAGATACATTTATAGTCATTGGTGATAGCAGTGACATAAAGATACATTTATAGTCATTGGTGATAGCAGTGACGTAAAGATACATTTATAGTCATTGGTGATAGTAGTGACGTACAGATACATTAAAAGTCCTCGGTGATAGCAGTGACGTACAGATACATTTATAGTCATTGGTGATAGCAGTGACGTAAAGATACATTTATAGTCCTTGGTGATAGCAGTGACGTAAAGATACATTTATAGTCATTGGTGATAGCAGTGACGTAAAGATACATTTATAGTCCTTGGTGATAGCAGTGACGTAAAGATACATTTATAGTCATTGGTGATAGTAGTGACGTACAGATACATTAAAAGTCCTCGGTGATAGCAGTGACGTAAAGATACATTTATAGTCATTGGTGATAGCAGTGACGTAAAGATACATTTATAGTCCTTGGTGATAGCAGTGACGTAAAGATACATTTATAGTCATTGGTGATAGCAGTGACGTAAAGATACATTTATAGTCATTGGTGATAGCAGTGACGTAAAGATACATTTATAGTCATTGGTGATAGTAGTGACGTACAGATACATTAAAAGTCCTCGGTGATAGCAGTGACGTAAAGATACATTTATAGTCATTGGTGATAGCAGTGACGTAAAGATACATTAAAAGTCCTCGGTGATAGCAGTGACGTACAGATACATTTATAGTCATTGGTGATAGTAGTGACGTACAGATACATTTATAGTCATTGGTGATAGCAGTGACGTACAGATACATTTATAGTCATTGGTGATAGCAGTGACGTACAGATACATTAAAGTCCTCGGTGATAGCAGTGACGTACAGATACATTTATAGTCATTGGTGATAGTAGTGACGTACAGATACATTTATAGTCATTGGTGATAGCAGTGACGTACAGATACATTATAGTCATTGGTGATAGCAGTGACGTACAGATACATTTATAGTCATTGGTGATAGCAGTGACGTACAGATACATTTATAGTCATTGGTGATAGCAGTGACGTACAGATACATTTATAGTCCTTGGTGATAGCAGTGACGTAAAGATACATTTATAGTCCTTGGTGATAGCAGTGACGTAAAGATACATTTATAGTCCTTGGTGATAGCAGTGACGTAAAGATACATTTATAGTCATTGGTGATAGCAGTGACGTAAAGATACATTTATAGTCATTGGTGATAGCAGTGACGTAAAGATACATTTATAGTCATTGGTGATAGTAGTGACGTACAGATACATTTATAGTCATTGGTGATAGCAGTGACGTACAGATACATTTATAGTCATTGGTGATAGCAGTGACGTAAAGATACATTAAAGTCATTCGTGATAGTAGTGACGTACAGATACATTTATAGTCATTGGTGATAGTAGTGACGTACAGATACATTTATAGTCATTGGTGATAGCAATGATGTATAATAAGTCCCTGGTGGTAGTTAAAGTTTTCATACAAGTTGATGATTGTGAAGATACATTTAATTTTGTGATACATAGGGTCAAGGATACGGTATGTAAACACAGGCTGTGAAGCTTCCTCCTGAAATGAAAAAAAACAACATACATTTAGTTAATCTCTTGTTCAGTAAAACATCAGTGGACATTTGGTTCATTAATTCACTAATATTGGTAATATTCTAATATTGTCTCTGTGATTAATGATTTACACTTTTTTTCTAATCCAAGGTAGCATTTTGTATCTCCCAATTGTCTTACCCGAGTAGTCGGATTCCTCAGGGCCTGGGATGACAGCCCGCCACATGTGAAGGTTGTCGGATACAAGGGTCACTTGGATACCACAGGGCTGACTCTTCTGGAGTTGGACAAATTCTTTATGTAACCTGTATAGAGAAATGAACATTAAGATTCTAAAGAACCTTTAAGAATATAAAGTTTATAAATAGACGATATCCATCCACAGGGACAAAGGGGCAAGACCCAGTAAGCAAAATAAAAGTAAACATGGGATTTGAATGGGATTTGAAATCTACATTTAGCGAGTTTTGTTTTTAAAATTCTTTATTAGCTTCAGGCCTCTCTCCAGAGCCATTACATGAGATATCCACCCTATACAATTGAACAAACATGACCATGGACGTTAAATACAAGGTACTTTCGCTTAATGTACATAATATGTTATGAATGATAATTTTTTTATCAAACGGTAGTGTTCGTTGTAATATTTAGAACTCGTTTGACGGTTATTAAAATGAGCTGAAAAAAACAGCATTGTTATCAGTGGATGGCAGATATAAAAAGGATCCCGCCCGATTACCTTTTCGTGTATTGCTGCTGTAGTCCGGCCATATTGTTTCGGGTATATCCTACTTTCTGTTTCGATGTAAATGCCGAGTTGCTATTTTGTACAATGACGTAATTAATAAATATCATTGTGTATATGTACGTCCATGGAATTACATACTGTACTTTCGTTTTGGTGTACATTTATTATCCCCATACATACACGCGCTCATCTACTAATTACATACTGTACTTTCGTTTTGGTGTACATTTATTATCCCCATAGATACACGCGCTCATCTACTAATTACATACTGTACTTTCGTTTTGGTGTACATTTATTATCCCCATAGATACACGCGCTCATCTACTAATTACATACTTTACTTTCGTTTTGGTGTACATTTATTATCCCCACAGATGCACGCGCTCATCTGCTTATTAATGTGACATCTTATCTTTGTGAGGGATTTTGTCTAAATTCAAACAAAACCTTAGTGATTATTGTCAGATCATGATCTTGCAAATTCTTGATACACGGGAGTTGGTTTGAAATCTTAGATAGCCACACATTGCATTCATTTTTTATATGTGCATTTTCATCGAATTCCATAGGGACTTGGAACTGCATCATTTCCCATAAGAAAAATCAAATTTATTGACAATAGAGATAGGTACACGTCGACACATTCATCACCATCAGCATCCTCATCATCATATCCATCCGTCCCCTGACTAACATAATTACACTTAACCCAGTGCTACAATCGAGCATCTAGTAAAAAAAGCAACTCTTGGTCTCGTTAAAACACGTGTGTCGCCTCTAGTCTAACCTCGCTGAATGACAAGTACCTCTAATACCATAAACTGCAATACTAACAAACACGCTACTTAAATGAAAAGTCACCACCTAAGGGAACATAATTTCCGTCTTATTCGGTCTGCTCAAACTTCGGTTTAATTCATTCTCGAGATTCAGCAATACGAGATTTTGGGAAAAAAAAAGAAAAAAAAAACACACGAAAAAGTCGTACAAACCAAGGTAATCTATAATAAACCAGTCTGTTTTGCGAGTCGAGTATTGCTTAGCATTACTAGTCAAGTGAATGGCGCCCATATGAGCCGGAAACGTGATGACATAATCAAGATCATGACTCTATCGACATTAGTCTACTTGTCACGTCTATAGAGGACGACAGATTCGATTATGACCTTATTTCAAGGACGTCGAGGTCACAGAACAAACGCTGTTTCGTGCGGGTCATCCTTGGTTCTATATGATAACTTGTCGCGTCCCTTTGATTTCCCCCTAAAGTATCATTTGGAGTGGTTGTTCATAGTTATATGTGACTTCAGCCGACATGTCTCAAATCTTCCAATAATCATCTTTATATATTTCCAGTGGGGTAGCAAGGCGGAAATTATAAATTTTATTGATGCTTTATATACCCTCTCCCTAACATAATTTCTTAATTATGCCACTCCTCCATTTCTTTGCTGACACGGAGTATAAGGTATAATAGCTAGCTATTTTTCAACCACATCTAAGTGCTGCCTAATCCCAGTCATTTGGTTGATATGATATTCTTCGGCAAACTATCAATCCTCTCGGGCAATCAAGACTCGTAAAAACACATATTCTCCTCCCCACAACAAAAACAGCAAAACATCTTGTATAATAAGAACTAAATCAGGTCTTCCTGAAATATTGATTATTCTTATTATTTCAATCTTACCTTTTATGTTTGATCACTGTAAAATAGCCGAAAATTATTCCGCCTCGATCAACATCCTAGACTAAGTATTCGATTTGAAATATTTTATCTCATCTATACTCTGTTTGGAAGTGGAATGGTGACTGACCCTTTTTATTGATATAAACACATCACAATGTCTCAGCTGGTTGGAAGCTTCCATCTATCCCAAGATACGTCATCCTCCTGTACTGTCGGTACCCAACGTGCATGGAAATGTGATCATTTTAGATCATCCATAAATCCTCTGCTCGATGGCTGCCTGTTTTTTTCTGGATAGAGAACCATTGGTCTCCCTTTTCACTGCTTCAAGGATCATGTTTATTGCCATCACGAAAAGCACAGCAGAAATCCCACATCCTGTCACAATTCTCTTCTCCAGCTTCTGTCATGAGATGTCGTGATCCTTAACGGCGAATCACCGATGGATCCCTTCAAAGTAGCTTCGTATGATGAGTCCATCTTCTTCTAACTTTATCCTTTAGATTCAGTGGATAGATAATCAATTCCTCCTGATGAAATTCTATCGTTCTTTGCCACTTAACATTGCATCTTTCGGTGTTATTGGCGATCATTATTAGGATACGGTTGTTTTCATAAAACTTTGTTGGTGTTAGATACATTTCTATAACGTGATTATTTTAAGATGACAGTGACCCTGTTCAATTAATATTAAAACTTAAAGGGGAGATTAATATTTTAATCAAATGGTTCTAGGAAAATTGAATGAAAGACAATCCTGACAAATGTATGCGATTCAAATTCCACAAGGAAGATGAAAGGATACAAGAAAGAGCCGTTCTTTTTAGTGAGGATAATTTCACAGTGCCATTTTCTTTATATAAAGAAAATGAAAATCATGGCTTATGAAGATTTTAAGATGATTATTAATATAGTTCCCGATTATTTATGAAATCCTTATCCCTAAAATCGTCTTTGTATAAACTTGGAAATGAAAGGCAGCTGGAGCTACCAAGAGTAAGCTTCGTTTCGAGGCTGCCCGGGTGTGGAACAGTCTGACAAACCATTTGAGGAAGGTTGGTAAATATCCAGAGTGTGACAGTCAGCTGTACTCCTGGGATGGTACTGTTTGCTCATGTCGTATCTGTACCTCTGTGAAGGTTGTCATGTCTTTCCGTGTTTTGTCTTTATTACTTGCCACCTTCTTTAGTTATCTATATATATTTATTAATATTTATTTATTTTATTTATCTAGCTTAGCTTCCGTATTGTATGACGCTTTTATAAAACAATAACTGGCAGTTTAGTCTTCAGTATTTCGGTTTTTAGCCTTCTCTTGTCGCCATCATTGCCCATTATCTCTTTACTTACTAGACATTGTCTTATTTTAATTTACACTATATTAGTGTATATTACATCAATTTGTACTCTTTTGCTATATTAGCACGTATATGTAAATTACGCTTGTAGTGCTTAAACCCTACTATTATAGCAACACCTGTAGATGTTCACTATTGGCTCTTTATACATGTATCATTATTTGTAGACTATTTTTAATTTAATGTTGTGTTAGTGTATGTTTTACTCCTAATTATGTGCTGTAGCTTTCTGTGATAGTGTGTAGCTTATCTGTTGTACGCTTTTTATCGTGTTTGCCACAAAATTAGTGCCACCTCGCTGGTGTTTCCCTGTTTGATATATCCGACGTTGAATACAGTTCCTTGTATATTTTGATTACTCACTATAGATTATCTCCCTTACCTCGTTTCCCAAGTCGTCTACTCTCTACGGCTTTTTGTCTTATCAAGTAAATCAATGGTGATTTAGATAACAGGCGAATAATCATTTAATCTAAAATCAAAGCCCTTATCTTCAGATAACTTCATTTCTTAATATCAAACTACAACTACAGTACAATAAACGTGTACGTACGTATTTATGTTGTTATAAAATTATTCGGCGCTCACTAACGACAGTTGGATATTGGTTACTTTATGATATAATATATCATAGTGTCTGTCAGATATGATTGCTTCAACGATAAATTTTGATCGACGATGAAAAAAAATCTTTGCCGATGTCGCGACTAAAATCTAAGGTTTCATCGACGCTGTTTCGATGTCTTGATTTCTACGTATGATAGATGTGGACAATATGTTGTCATCGTCGTGACAACAATTCAACATATAACCAAGGTTGATACACCATCATGTGCCCACTGTGGTGATATGTATGTTGTAAATGGTGAAGTCAAATGAGACGTTGTTCAACTATTGGTCGAAGTGATCAGATTAAAGGTCAAGGTCGAATTTTGAATATTTCTTTGACACCAATGAAAATAGATAACACATTTCTGTGTCATTATGAAGTAAAGATAACCAGACTCAAATGAGAAGTTAACAAGTAAGTACTTTAAGTCAGGGTCACCAGGTCAAAGGTCAAGTTTGATTATTGAATATTTTCTGGTAAGCATTGTGCTTTGAAATTAAAGTTGCCCACTATAAAATGAGAAGTCGTCTGAATTCAATGAGAAATCGTATGACTAATGGTGAAGGTCACAAAGTCAAAACCATAATATGATTTGCTGATGAAAAAATAGAATAAGGGGGGGGGGGGGGGGGGGGGGGGGGGGCGGGGGGGGGGGGATGATTGCTTATTGTTTTGTTTTTTTGTTTTTGTTTTAGCTTAAACATATTTTATTGACATAAATTGACAAAGGCATAGGTCAGTAAGTTTTACCACCTTATAAATGACTTCACCCGTATATAAAATAATCATGTGATTGCATATACAAATATTCTAAAATATGATAAGGAAAAGACAATGTAATAAGTATTAATTGACTCATCAGAAATATTATTTTTATGAGAGAGGTGTAGGTGTCAAGAAATTAATTTATCTTGTGACTGGGGTTGTATTTCCGATCATTCTCTACAAAGACGACCCAATTTACAGTGTTCGCTAGTTCGCCAAGAAAACCGAACCTTTTTGCATTAATTCTGCGAATCCAACACTGTTTTCAAAAAATTGTAAAACTGGGAAAATTGCGTCTTCATATTCTCCAGTGACACATTTTGAGCTCGACTAGGGTCTTTTTGGTAGTTAGCACTTTATATACTAGGTAAAAGGGGGCCTCCACGGTAGTCAACACTTTATATACTTGATGAATGGCGTTATTTCTTTCCATTTTGATTTGAATGACAAAACAGACTTTACTTTATAACATGCTTGTTCGAGCTGTTAAGCGTGTTTTCTCGTAACTGCGTGTTTATCTGTGTAATAACGCAAAAAATAAAAAGTCACGTTACTGCGTGTTAATTAACGTTACAACGTTTTGTTTTTCACATAATTTTTACTTCGCGTTATCACGTGTTTCTCCTTTGCAATATTAATACATATATAAACTTAATTTCATTCAAACTTCATTGTTAAGTTCATGACAACATACAGTACATTACAAATGAATAGAATATGGAAACAAGGGGGAGAGGTTGCCCGTGCCAATAAGAATAGAAGAAATAGGTGATACGAAAACAGAAGATAATTGTTCGATGAAAAGTGCTCATTCAAATCTTTTGGATTGGATAATGAAATTCTGTACAGTTGAAAAAAATTAAAGCATTTTCATCATTTGAAAGCTCGTCATTCCCGAGCACGAGTAAATCTATTGAAAGTGGGTAGTTGATTTCGTTTTATGTGCGTGTACGTAGTCGGGAAATAAGGCAACAATGTAATAGATACTGTTTGTTTTGTTTCATTTACTTGCATGCAAGAACATAGAGAACTATCAATAAGTTTACTTTGGAATAGATAAAACTTTAGGGAACTACATTCTTAACCTAGCGTGATAGATCTGCTCCAGTCTTGTGTCATTAAATTAATATACTGTATTGGAAGTTTGTGAATGGGTGTGCGTCAATAGGTGAAGTGACTTTATAAATTGAGTTCCAGATACTGATGACAGATAGCAGAAAAAGACTTATTATATAGACTCGTGTGACACACAGGAGGACGGAAATTACTACCCGTGAGAGTATCGTGGTTGTGATAATGTCTATTCCGCTGAGGAAGAATATTGAGAAGATATTGAGGACCAAGACCATGAACCATTTTCATTTACTCGAGGGGAAGCCAGCCTGTTTCGGTATACATTTTACTAGTTAGTCTAGTACAACCAGTGATAATGCGTGCTGCTTCTAATTGATGATTTTCTAATAACTGAGATTGGGCTGTATTCAGACAGTCCCAAATGACATCGCTGTAGTCAGATATCGGTCGAAAGAGTGAAGAACATAGTTTGTAGCCTACACCTGTCCAGAGAAAATTTAAATTCCTTAACATATTTATTTTCAGCAAATCTTAGATATTATATGATTGATGTGCTCATTCCATTGACCATTTTCAGAGCCGTAATGTTTGTGTTAAGTAACTTCAGAGATGTAAGTATTGCTCATATTTAAAGGAGGATGGAAAAGTTTAATGTTTTTTTTTTTCTACTTATGAGCAGTGTTACTGTTTTAGAAGGATTAAAATTCAATAACCATCTTTGCGACCTGTTTTGAATGCTATTAAGGTCCCTATTGAGAGGTTCTGCGCTGACCCTAGGAATATCACCAATGACATAAAGAGCGTCATCAGCGAATAAATTCATTTTTGCCTGTATGTCTTTAACAATGTCATCCCTGTACAATGTATATCGAAACTAAAAGAAGTTCGAGAATCGATCCCTGTAGAACATTAGCATTTAACCAATTTTAATTTTACCATTGATGACAACTATCTGTGTATACGACTGGAAAGATAGTTTTCAAACCAAGCTTACAACGAATTTCGAATTCCAAAGCTAGACAATTTACAAAGAATACCTTTATGACGAACACGATCAGAAGCTTTACATATATCACAAAAGACCACACCATTAAAGTTCTCGTGAACATCGCGCCTAAATCCAGTTTTAAACGGGGATAGAAGGGGGTGAGTATGCAAGGAATTGTAGACATATTTGGAAGACTAATAGAATCTTTCCCTACCTTGAGGGTGTGACAGAGAAATCTCAACCTGAGGGGGAGATTCTTGAATGTCCAACCCGAGGCTTGCCGAGGGTTTGGACATTCAAGAATCTCCCCCGAAGGTTGAGATTTCTTTGTTACACCCTCAAGGTAGGGAATGATTATTTTTCTCCCACCTCTTTTCTTTATGTGTTTTCCCATCGGCGATCTCCGTCAATTTGTTTGTTGACGTAGCAGACGACGTAATGTAAACAAAAAAAGTAGTTCCGGTAGTACTTCCGGTGAAGAAAGTGAGCGCGTGCAATCTGTCACACCCTAGGGTATGACAGATTGCACGCGCTAAAAAAAGACAGAGAAATCTTGTACACTCAAAACGGGAGACAAATCAGTGAAAGGTGGGAGAAACACCTTTCCATTAATTTTCCAATGGCCGAAATCAGTGATATAGGTCTGTAGTTAGTTAATATAGACTTGTTATCTTTTTGTGCACAGGGGAAACGTTAGCAGATTCCCATAAAGATGGAAATATCCCAGTACTGATTGACCTGTTAAAGGGATTACACAAGGGGACACAAACGATATTTACCGATTGTTTTTTAAAAAAACGAGGATTTACCAGGTGAGGATCAATGGCCTTCCATGGAAGAATAGCATCTCTGACCTCTTGTGATGTTTATTTTGGTTAAGGAATTATTACATTTGTCAACAATGTTGGAGAGATTTACATATGATTCATCGACTGTAGACTGGGCACAAAAGAAATCAATGAATAAACAAGCTTTCTCAAAGTCATCTGAGACAAACGCTATCATTATGAAGCAATGGTGATATACAAAATTTGCCAGGGTTGGGCAATAGTTGTGTGACAGTTTTCCGCCATTGCTTAGCACCGATATTGTTAGGTTTGTGGAGTTCGCTACATAAACTAGAGAAATATGTTAATTTGGCGTGCTTGATGGTTTTAACACATTTGTTATGGAGTCGAAGAAACTTCGCGCAGTGAGTAAGGTACATGAACGCTTGTCTTTTTTTATGGGTGCGTTTTCGTTTTCGAATTAACCTTCTTATTTCATTAGATAGTCAAGGGGGTTCATTAGATCCGCTGGTGACTTCGTTATTTTGGGATACAAGTTTTGGCAGTAGCAAGCAAGATATCTAAGAATTGTTTTGACAGCATCGTTAATATCATCGAAATCATTTAACAAATTCAAGATTAACTGAACTTAGTTTTTTCCAAAAAAAATATAATTTCATAGGTCAGAAGGTCAAACTTTTAGCTTCAGCATCTACTGCACTGGCTTTGGAAAATGAAAAGAACAGTAAATTGGACAGTGGTATTTCATTTCAACAACTTTAATTATACAAGATGTTATAGTACAAAGGGATTTGACAACAGGCTTTGCCTATATCAGTCTTCTCCCACATAAAAGACATTTTGATAAAGTAATTGAACAATAGAACTATATAATTAGGGTTATTTGTAACACTTACAGATACACTCATACACACATCAATGTAATAATTTAAGTAGTCATTCATAGTTTAATGGAATAATTAATAGTTAAAAAGTATCAAAAGTTCAGGAAATATTTTTACTTATATACATTATATATAGAAAATAGATAATTAAACAAGACTTTGTAAAGCAAAAGTGCTTCACCTACCTGACGTTGAGAAAGAAGAGTGTTTTATTGAACAATTATAATGATATACATACATATCAATGAAATATTATATAATTAATTGATTCAAAGAGAAATAAAAGAGAATTAAAACCTCTCGAATTAGTTATAAATCTTTCTACATTACTTAATACAAATTTATTACGATCAAGTGAAAGTTCATAGTTACCACATGTTAATAAGTTAATATATTTATAAAACCAACTTGTATAAATATGTCATGTATAAAGTGCCTTATATGGTTGTAATTTGGACAGTAGAAGAAGTAATGCTCTAGATCCTCAGAATAATAACCACAGGAACAGGCTGAATTTGGAATTAGATGATCTATTAATCTGTGATAATTTAAGTTGCTAGCAGAGTTTCTTAATTGGCAAAGGGTGATATTTAATTTTCTAGGTGAGCATAGTTTAAATAAATGAGTAGTATCAGTGTTTAAAGGTCTATTTCTATTCAATTTTGATTTAAAAATGTTCAGTGAAGGAGCACTAGTTAAGTCTGTTTCAAGGGAGTTCCAAATTTTCATGACATCAATGAAGTAGCTGTTATCATACAGGTTTGTTCTGCATCGAGGAATATTAAAGAATCTATGATTTCTGAGATTATGATGTGGAGCATTATTATTAATATAGGGTCTAATAATATCAAATAAATATTCAGGAGTCATTTTATTCAATATTTTATACATTAGGATAAGTTTATGTTTACGACGTCTTTCGATAAGTGGTTCTAAATTAGTTTAAATATTAAGTTTATGATGAGATTTTCCACTTCTTAATCCAGTTATAATTTCCATTGCTTCAATTTGAATTGATTCAAGTAATTTCGACTCTGCAGTAGTACAATTATCCCAAACAACATCTGCATATTCTAAAATTGTTCTAACATATGAACAGTATAGTGTAATTAATGAGTTCCTATCAATTTTATGTTTGAGCATTCTTAAAATGTTTAATCTTTTATAACCTTTTTCATAAATATCTTGGATATGATTGCTCCATGTGCCTTTAGAATTGAATGTGGACAGTGGTATCTAACTGGTTGGTCGAGGAAGCCTTCTCCAACGTAACATTTACTAATAAGAGCATGACTACTAGAGCAGACAATATCTAACAATGACTGCGACGCTTCTGTATAAAAGTTGGTGATTCAACAAGCTGTGGTAAAGAAACCAGTATATAATGTCAGTGGGATGGGAGGTGGTCTACTATAATATTTGAATTAAAATCATCTGTCATTACAATCTGAGAAACACCTATGTTAAACGCCTTTTCTATAGAATGTGGGATATGTGACCATGTGATTATAGGGGGGTTTAAGATAATATAGAATAAGTCTTATTCTGATTCAGGACTACATAAGGTCCTCTATACCAGGCTCACAATAGATACTACATAAGGTCCTCTATACCAGACTCACAATAGATACTACATAAGGTCCTCTATACCAGGCTCACAATACATACTACATTAAGTCCTCTATACCAGACTCCCAATACATACTACATAAGGTCCTCTATACCAGACTCCCAATAGATACTACATAAGGTCCTCTATACCAGGCTCACAATACATACTACATAAGGTCCTCTATACCAGACTCCCAATAGATACTACATAAGGTCCTCTATACCAGGCTCACAATACATACTACATAAGGTCCTCTATACCAGGCTCACAATACATACTACATTAAGTCCTCTATACCAGACTCCCAATAGATACTACATAAGGTCCTCTATACCAGGCTCACAATACATACATAATAGATCAATATATTAGATACTTTATCTGGTTACATGTATATTGTTCTCTATGTTCTGATTGTAGCTTTATAATTGAAATAAAGTTCTTGATTTTTCCAGTGGTTGTCCAACTTAGTTTTAAAAGAATTGATATCTATCACTACATGTTCTGGCTGATCATTCCAAATTGTTACTGTTCTGATCGAAAAAAAATAGCATGGTAGTTGCTCGTTTAGGGATTTTTTTTTTTTTTTTTTTTTGAATGTGTCCTCTTCAGCTGTGACGATCGAAATGCATCTTTCCAGAGTTAATATGGCAGTAAAACATTCCTTATCATAAATCTGACACTTGATATTTTGTGTAGTTCAATCATATCTCCTCTGATTCTCATAAAGGCCAGCGTTGGTAGCTCATTCCTGGTAGACACTTTGTCGCTCTTCTTTGAACATCCTTTGATTTATCAGCTTGTTTTTGTAGATGTGGTGCCCACACAGAACTAGCATAGTCGAGCTGCGATCTCACTTAACATTTAAACATAGAGTTTGCTTTTTTTTTAAAAACTTTTTCCGATATACAAAATGTATGTCCATCAAATGCGAGATCTGAGTCTATAACTACACCGATGTCGTTTTCTTGGTTGGACCTCTGAACACTGTTTCTGTTGAGATGATAAACTGGTTCAGCTTCACTGTGACATGTTTCTCCTGCCTATCCTCATATGTTTACACTTTTCTGGATGTATTTTGAGTAGCAAGGTGTCGCTCCACATACACATTGTATCAAGATCTTTCTGAAGCTCATAACTGTCACAGTTTCTTCACAGTTTGCAGGCCGATAAAAAGTACCATACAAGTTTTGTTTTTTTCGCAGTTTGCGGGTTAACGTGACTTTTTCGCGTTGCTATGAATCATCACGTGATATTACGGTTTTTTTTCTGTGTAATAACGCCAAAATTCACGTTACAGCGTTTTTATTCGCACAATTACGTTTTTTTTTCACTTAATCACGAGTATACTTGTTTGTTTTTGTTTTCCTCCTTGCGATATTATTTTTCTGATTTCATTGAATATTGATTTGTATGTTCTTGGGTCGATGGTTTTCTCTCTAACTTTTGTATCTCGGATGCTTATATTTCTTATAATTGTTTAATTGGAAATAATATATGAATGATTTTCTAATTTGGTCGAACGAAAAGTAACGTCATTTTAGGTATGGTTTCCAACGTCTTATATATCTCTGTAGATACACCAGTAAAAGTAAAATATTCGCTCAAATCCCTCTATACTGTCACCTTAAAATCTTTTCTCGACAAGCAACACATTCATAAAACCCTTATCCGTTATAGTATTCGTACTTGTAAGGGACGAATATATCATGCACGCTTACGAATGGAGTGTAGCTCCCTAAATGACCATTTATTTGCAAAAATAATTTTCCTTCTTCGTTATGTATATGCGGCTAGGTTGAGAACGACAAACATTTTTTGTTAGAACGTAGAAGATACGATCAAATAAGAAGACGCTATCTACATAGTTTGGCTTTTAATATTAATCTAGAGTTGCTGCTTTTTGGAGATGAATCTCTTAATTTAGTTGATAATAAAATAATATTCCTAGTCGTTTACGCTCAAAACAGGTAGATTTTCTAATGTAGACTAATATGGCTTGAAAATGTAAACTGTGTTTTTAATGTTTGATTCAATTTTGTTTTCCATCAATAATTTGGTAAACGTGTGTTAGCGAGTGCTAGTTTATTAATTAATGGTGTAACCATTTACCAAAGTTTAAATTGCTGTTCAGTAATGGTGATGGTAGGTTGACTTAAGTGTCTGTGACACTTGTTCCTATTTCCATTATCATGTTGTTTATTGTTTGTATATTGATAATGCTTGAAATGGAAGAAGAAGAAGAAGAAGAAGAAGAAGAAGAAGAAGAAGAAGAAGAAGAAGAAGAAGAAGAAGAAGAAGGTTTAAACTAAAAGAACGCATATAGTATATGAAACTGATTCGTTTTTGTCAAATTCTAAAACGGCGTCTTGTAACAATGATAATAATGGAGGTTGAAATTTGAGACATAATTGTGTTGATGTCGATCGAGGCGTGGCATGCATGCTTACAATGTGTGATTCCAGGAAACCAAAATTCAGTGTCCGCGTATTTAACTCCGGTTCTAATTCAGAACTATTTAAAGCACAACTGGCGTACGTATACATAGAGTAACATCTCTGGGACACGTGCATGCCATCAAGTATACATAACGTCAAGGAATGAATTTATTATTACTGAGTGCATCGACGTTTACCAAAATTGTTGTCATGACAACAGAGATATCGTTACATGGGATGTGTTTATTGATCTCAACATACAGTATTTGTTCTTGTTTGCCTTTCTGATAGCATGGTGAACTCATTTCCGGACTGTTACACAAAACAAACGACCATTTTAATTAATATGCTCGCACAATCGACTAATATTGAAATTTCTTTTGATGTTCTCACGTGGGAATTCGATCAAATGAGGTTATATGTTATTAAAAGATTTACGATAGATTTTCTGATAGCATCTTCACGTGTAATAAAGTTAAACATTAACATATTGTATTTGTTAACCCATTCAATATAACGAGTCAAGAAAAAATGTCAGTTTCTTTATAATTATACAAACATTTTAAATAATAGCAGGTAATTCAATTAGCCGTTTGAAACAGGTGCTACTGTTAAAACTTTTCATGTGACGTGCTAAAGCAAGATTCTTATCAAACTGGCTATTGTGGTCGTTTACGCCTGATTTATTTTGTGTACAGAAATGCATTGAAACTTTTATAATCGATCTTGTTTTATCGTTCTATCGTAATAGTTTGTACACTACATAACCTCTGTGCAATTTCATTCACAAAATTAGTATAAGTCAATGAAATGCTTGTATTAGTAAGAACAAACTCTCAACAACTCAAACACATTTACGATCCCGATCGAGTTCTGGCGCTTTTTGCATTAGTCGATAGATGTCGCGGCAGTAGGTGTTGTGACGTTTCACTTCCTTATACGGAAATGTGTCAATTACATGCAAAGCAAAACAACATTATAGTGGATTCGCGATGCAAACAAGGTCGATGGTATTATCCTATTCGTGCTTAACATATAAAATGCACTGATTTGTTGATGTTTTTACAATACAATTATTATTGGATTTATGTGTGGCTTGTCTATAACGACTGCTAATTTGAAGCATTGGGGATATTTTAGAGTATTTTTCCGCGAGTGGATCAATTCCGAAGGAGGTGAGTAGGGAGAGTTTATTGACATTCTGCCTCGATATTTGTATTCGATCGGCAGTTGTTCTGCCAATATTTTTTTCTTATTATTCTCATATAAGATGAAAGATATCGGTATCTTATCGGTGCTATATATTACACATTTCTACGCATCGTAAGATAACTGTCAGTGTAAAGAGAGATGATCAGTTGATTTTTTTGGAAGAATGCCCACGACCTTACATTGACCAAATTGCGACCACTAATGATCACATGTGTATAGTAATAGAGCATGCATCCCCTCGTTGTCATTCCTTACAGAGATAGTAACCATTGAACTAGTCGGTCCTGAACCTGACCGAGCTCACGTGTAACATTACAATGAGGTTAGGATGTCGTGTGATGGAGTTCTGCGTGATAACATTGTACACGGTTTATACGAGGTCGCCATTTTTTTTCTTTTGTAGGAGATCATATCTGGGTCACGTTGATACTGGCTCGCATTGAGTGGGAGGAGACCTGGATCTAGTGCTGGACTTCATTGCCAATGACTTTAAGAAATCCCGATGTGACGGGATTCGATTTTGCTCAGTATGCTGTATATTTTGCTTGTTGTTTTTGGATTATGTAGCGGCTTAGGCCTGCTGTCTGACCTGCAAAGGACTCCCGAGAATGGTAAGTTGATTGTAAACACAAGAGATGGGGATTGTGTACATGGTCAATCAACCATTTACACCTGCAGAATAAAATCTTGTTTAAAATGTAGTGTACGCGGGTAACACAACGTAACGGTATGTATACAAAGAGTTGACCCCACGAGGTCAGACTGATGGGTGTCGGACTATCGCTGAGGAATTAACAAAATTCGGAAAATTTAAATGTCGAGATTCTTCATTGATATTCATAGTCCAAACAGATATTTCGTTAAATTAACTCGCTTTTCAGCGTATGCATATCAATGAGTTGAAGAATGCGTTTTAAAAAGTGTGTATTACTACACCATGCTAATAATTTTCACAGGCGTCTGCATCTGGTTAGTTATTATAGTTATTTATAAAAAAAAATATTACCCCATGCATACTACTCCTATATCAACAGTAGGTTAAACGTATAGGGCTAATATTTTTTTTCTATAAAATGCATACCAGATGCAGACGCCTGTGATGGTATGCACATGTGTTCTCAGTATACTTTGATAAGAGGTTTTAGTATTATGCAATTTAATTCTGTTTTATTTGATAAAGTATCGAT
The DNA here is from genome assembly GCF_902652985.1 of Pecten maximus. Classification (NCBI taxonomy): domain Eukaryota; kingdom Metazoa; phylum Mollusca; class Bivalvia; order Pectinida; family Pectinidae; genus Pecten; species Pecten maximus. Next base: position 20,635,488 of record NC_047016.1, on the reverse strand, counting down.
AGGCTAATAAAAATTTAATTGCTTTGTGACTTTGTAAGACATGACATTTAATACAAGTTATTACACTGACTAATGTGGTCTTGTGGTCAAAGAAAGAAAAAAAAGTTTTTTTAAATAGATATCTTTGAGCCAATTACGTCCAAATCTACAAGGATGATACATTGCAGTTCACTTAAATTAGAAGTGTAAGGTATATATATACATGTATATACTTTGTCCCTTTTGATATTGTGTTGAAGAAAAACTGAAAAAAATAGATTATTCAAAAATCAAAATAAAGAAATAGGATAGTAATCTTTTGATTTTAGTGTACAGTATTACATGATGTATTTTGACTTTCGTGGTTCCTTATAAATTTGTTTCATGGTGGTCTGTACATGTGTTACAATTGGAACATCCTAAGGCAGGGTGAGCATGGAATCAAAGGAATATCCAATATACTCACTGAAGACATATCAAACTTCATTGCAATGAAGTCAATAACCACTTTATCAGACATATACTTACATTGTAGGTTGTTCTGTTTATTGTTACTAATAAGATTATGGGCATTGTATATATATTCAATGACAAATTAATTGGAACTTCTTTACATGTTGCATGATCATGAGCTTCTAGATCACTATCGTTACTTTTGAATGTGAATGTGTAATTCGAAGATAATGAGGTTTAGCATACCAGGGGTAAATACAGGTACACAAGTAATGGTAGCTTGTATGTTATGTGAAAATATGCTGGAAATATGAACTGTGTATAAGGATACACTGTGATGTGTACTGTGTATAAGGATACACTGGTGTTGTGTACTGTGTATAAGGATACACTGGTGTTGTGTACTGTGTATAAGGATACACTGGTGTTGTGTACTGTGTATAAGGATACACTGGTGTTGTGTACTGTGTATAAGGATACACTGGTGTTGTGTACTGTGTATAAGGATACACTGGTGTTGTGTACTGTGTATAAGGATACACTGTGATGTGTACTGTATATAAGGATACACTGGTGATATGTACATGTATAAGGATACACTGTGATGTGTACTAGTACTGTGTATAAGGATACACTGGTGATATGTACATGTATAAGGATACACTGTGATGTGTACTGTGTATAAGGATACACTGGTGTTGTGTACTGTGTATAAGGATACACTGTGATGTGTACTGTGTATAAGGATACACTGGTGATATGTACATGTATAAAGGATACACTGGTGATGTGTACTGTGTATAAGGATACACTGGTGTTGTGTTCTGTGTATAAGGATACACTGTGATGTGTACTGTATATATAAGGATACACTGGTGAAATGTACTATGTATAAGGATACACTGGTGATGTGCACCTTACATCTTGTGTACTTGTACTTTACAACTTTTGTACTTTAACAGTCAAAAGCTAATCTCCTTATTGTCTTTGTTAACTGTTAATTGAAAATTTAATATTACTGCTCTCATACTAAAATACAGAGAATTTCAGCTAAGTCGATTATATCCATAGTGCTTCTAATTATGGAAATTATGGAAGTATTAATTAATAACTGATGAGCTAGTGTTGATGTGGGGTAATGGCCTTCTTTGTTTGTCTTATACTCCTAGTTATTGCCCAGAATCTTCAATTGTTCCCTGTGTTATTCCAATATGTTCCCATTAACTGAGGGTGTGAGAACTCGTAGGCAATATAACATTATGATGCTCACAGATTAAACTTTAAGTGGATGTTCTCTTATTTTCCTCCAGTTGTGTATGTGTTGCTGATTTCTAGTAGGTGTTTATGTTTTCATATATTTTCAGTAGCTACTTTTCATATAATAATCTACAGTATAGGGTTATACCACTGGTTTAGGGACCCAAGCCCCTCCCCATCCCATTCGGATCAGTGAAAGTCTTGTATTGCCCAAGTCATTAAAGCTGACAGTGCAAGTTAAAAAGCATCCAATTGAAATTAAAAAAAAAAAAAATACATGCACAGATTTCTAAAAATCGTTTCCGAGACATCCCACTTATGGTAGTGTCGTATCTAAGGACGGGCAGACATTTTTCTGTTTTGTTATGCGTGGATACAACCAAGCTGCCGCTGCTATAAAAAGAACGTGCTTCGTCACACTCGCATTCACTCTAACCTCAGGTGTTCACGGTGACACACCTGTATCTTCTACACTATATCTGTACACCACGTGACCTACGACTGTATTCGCGAACGACACCAAACCGAAGCACTTATACCTGTAACTTGAGCAGAAAGATGGTCAGTGTCTCTCAATTATCTTTCAAATCTTGTTGGAAATAAAGTCTCCAAATAAATACTTGAAAATGCATAACGAATTAATCCCAAATACTCTATCCATCTTCTCACGTGTTTTTCGTGGGTGCAGCCATTTTCATAACAAGTAAACAGTCCGAGGAGTTCCGATTTTTACTCGTATCCTACACTAGCACTCCTCGGATGTTTTCCTATTGTCTACACTACACTAGGGCTGTTGTGCGGTTTTATCACGTTTTAATTGCGTTATGGCACGTGCACAAATAATACGAAGACACGGAAAATATTTCGATTGAAACTATGGATATAATGATGTAATAGTTGTAAAGTTGTTCTTGCTGCATATCCCACTGGAAAGACTCAGGTAGGAATTTACTCATATTTACTCTGTTTATAATTTCATTAGGTGCATGTTTTGTTGGGGCCCAAATTGTTTGTGTTATCGATACTCTCTTTTCTTTCTTTTATTGTAAAATAAAATATATATGTATATATATATAAAGTTACCTCTTCAAATTCCATATTCAAGTTCCGTAATGTGAGCAAAAACTCATTTGCGTTTGTATTGAGAACGTATACTATGTATAATGGAGAGATGTGTCGCTATGCACATGTATCGATAGACTGATACTTGTCTCAATGGACGCACGTGCTTTTATAGCGGCTCGTATCTACGCATAACAAAAAACAAAAATGTCTGCCCGTCCTTAGATACGACACAACCATAAATGGGGGATGTCTCGGAAACGATTTTTGGAAATCTGTAAATGTATTATTTTTTTTTAATCTCAATTGGATGCTTTTTAACTTGCACTGTCAGCTTTAATTGATTTGTTTTGATTTTAAGAAACTTTTGAGATCCTATATATAGCCAATGAAAATTGAAAACTGTGAAAGTAACACATACATATATTATATACAGTGCTCCAGATATGGGGTGTAAAAGCGTAAATTATGACTTAGAATTAGAAAAAAACCTCTTTGTAAACAAAACTACCATCAATGTATCATTACACCCAAGACTTAAAGTCTTTGACGCCAGATGTACAAGCTCCTGTGACAATTAACATTGCATTGGAACATGTTAATATGTACTAAATGATGTACGGGACATTTTTCACAAACTGACATTGCCTGGCGTTACTCGATGTACACTTCAAATTCCATGCTTGTTCCAAGCCCTGTTTGTCACTTAAGTCTGACTTCAAGTGCTTCTAAGCACTTTATTGACTTTGATCACTAATGACATAAGGCGTGTTGTGTGAATGGCAACAAGCTAATGATGGCCAAGAGTAAGCTAACAGTATCTTTTTAAAGTTTATATTAAATCATCTGTCAATGAAAGCCAGATTATCCTCAAAGGTATAGACTTAATTATTACAACAATTTTTAAAAGCAATTGATATATATAAGCAACAAGTAAAATTCATTCAGCAACAGCAAAAGTGTGGAGCCATTCATTTCCCTATCAGGAATTTTCGAGAGACCGTGACGAACACATTGGTATGCTTATATATTATAATTACAATGACCTGAAAAGTATCTGGATTACTCAAGCTCCTGTCCTTCTTCAGAGGGTTCATCACATTCTGATCTAAAAATGAAGTTATATATACCCGGTATATTTATATATGAAAACTTTAAGACATTGTGCATTTCATGATCAGTACAGCAAAAATAAAGAAACCAATTGCAACACAGCATTCTGTGATCACGTACGTTTTCCATATGTATATACAACCATAATAACTCAAATGACAAAGGAAGACAATTTTATGACTTGTGCCCAACTGACCAGGCCTCAAACTTTGAACTCGAACTTTTAATCGAATTCAAGATCTACAGCACTTATCGCCTATATATATATGTATATTCAGGTGCTAAATATGGTCCATGCATGATGCCATCAAATCTGCCTCTTTAGACCATTACTACTGAATACAGATATAAATATCTGCTCTAGCTAGGAGATGTTTTGCCCTCTACCAAAAATATACTTATATTATATTCTCCTCATTTAAAATTTGTCTGTGTCTACTATATATCACTCCATGGAGTTTGAAGGAAAAGGTGATACTTTATCAAAACTGTGGATTTTATTTTCCTCAGATCTCGACATTGCAGATCGAGTATTTACATAATATGTACACATGTAATTACTAATAACCTAAATAAATGACATCTGTTATATATCTAAACTCTGTCAATGGTATGTAAGATTGTGACATAGAGGTTGATGGCTAAAACACACAGGTAACCTTTCACATGTAATTCCTTTCATACATATATACATAACCTTTCACAGGTAATCAACAGATTTGTTGCCCTACAGGTAATTAAGTTTAACAGGTGTGTTGTGTCCATTATACAAGTATACTGTACGTAGCTGTTAGTTATAAAGCTGAACCACACAGGGGGGAATGTTAGTTTGATCTTTTGATAATTTATTTCCATTTGAGGTGACGAGGTGAATACCTACTACAATGATTATACTAGTCAGAGGTATAGCGTACCATGTCAGCTGATAGACAACAACAAATTAAAACAATTAGTATATCTTTGGGAATTCAAATCGATCCCACGCTTAAAATACAGAAATCCAAAATTAACTATTACCAGGTAGGTAACAAAGTTTAAATACTCAACAAAAAAAACAAGGCTATATATATAAATACTCAAAATCTGGATAATATTTCTTTACTTATATATTGCAACAGATACCAACATTTTTTGTAACTGTTGATCCAAAAAGAAAAAAAAATGGGCATAATTGATTCATAGCTTGGAATTGAGACTTGTACATATTTGCATAGGCACCTAATTTTTTTCTTTAATTTCATACAAAAACATACAATATCTTCCTATCTTGATCTATGCATAATTAATGATATATAAATTCATGAAACTATTTTTGAAGATATTCTGGAACATGTGAACATATTATATAATTAACAGTAAAAGATCGGTAACAGATGCTGTACTGTAAGTTTGTTGACTATAATTAAGGGTCTAATATATGTTGACAGATATGTAGATATATATATACATGACTGAGCTAATAACTTGTACTAGATACTTAACTCCTGTAACCTGTAGATAAACAATGGCTGGGGGCTCACGATTCTACATTCTGACAGGGCCAAAATTTACTGCCTCAACATATTACTGAATCTCGGGTTGGGTGGTCAAATTTGTCAGGCGTGTCATGTCATGAGAATGCTTTTATTCAAATTCACAAATAAACCATTTTCTTGACACACCAAGTGGCTTAGTTGTATATAATCAATGTACATGGCCTTATGTGGTGAAATTCCGATGAGAACCTTGCTTGATTCAAATTAATATTATGCCGATAAGTTTCCTGTTTTTATTGAAAATTGAATTGGTTGCAGTGGACAATTTAACTTCTTCATACATATGCATAATTAAGATATTAATGTTATTACAAATGTATATGTTCTCAGAAGAAAAACTTATTTCAGAACCCCAAGATATTTTTAATCCCCATGACATATCCCTTCAGTGCCCAGAAGATATCTCCTTAGAATATATACTCTGATCATGAGATATAATCTCTTTCAGAGACGAACTCTTGTTTGGCCCAGGGAAAAGTCTTCAGTATATATATATGCAAGCATTTATAAGGACATTTTACACTTGACCTTGTTTTTTTGTCAGAGTTCAAACAAGGATATAAAAACAAGTCTTAGGTGAAACATTTGACCCAAAACTTATTCAGTGAACCAAAATCAATTATCACACACATGTTGGGAATGTTCTAATCCAACTTGTAAACACTGTTGCCAGTAGTACACAGTGCCCCCCATGCTTGAGCTGTGTATCTAGAGGATCCACAGGTATGTAGGACCATGAGGCAGTGTGAGCCAGAGATGGTGGAGATGCTTATCACACCCCAGGATAGGCTTCGTTTCCCTCCCACTGATCTGGTGAGCCCTGACCCTGCTACAGTCTCATCACTGGATTTATAGGCCTACTTTGTCAGTTTTATTCTGCAGAGTCAGGGGGAGTTAGATCTAATATACTGGGGCTGCCCCTCATCTCCAGGACTTGGCCCCAGCCAGCTGTCTCCCTATACAGGCTTCCACTCATGATCACTCCAAGGATAACTTAGGGCAGCCCTTCACTTATTTTTTTATAGGCCATTCCCCCCCCGCATTATTTGGACTGCCCCTCACTTATAGGCTATTCCTTCATTATTTGGACTGCCCCTCACTTATAGTCCATTCCCTTCATTATTTGGACTGCCCCTCACTTATAGTCCCTTCCCTCATTATTTGGACTGCCCCTCACCTTGATGCCTTTCCCCTCATTATTTGGACTGCCCCTCACTTATAGTCCATTCCCTCATTATTTGGACTGCCCCTCACTTATAGTCCATTCCCTCATTATTTGGACTGCCCCTCACTTATAGTCCATTCCCTCATTATTTGGACTGCCCCTCACTTATAGTCCATTCCCTCATTATTTGGACTGCCCTTAACTTATTGGCCATTCCCCCGCATTATTTGGACTGCCCCTCACTTATAGGCTATTCCCTCATTATTTGGACTGCCCCTCACTTATAGGCTATTCCCTCATTATTTGGACTGCCCCTCACTTATTCCATTCCCTCATTATTTGGACTGCCCCTCACTTATAGTCCATTCCCCTCATTATTTGGACTGCCCCTCACTTATAGTCCATTCCCTTCATTATTTGGACTGCCCTTAACTTATAGTCCATTCCCTCATTATTTGGACTGCCCCTCACTTATAGTCCATTCCCTCATTATTTGGACTGCCCCTCACCTTGATGCCATTCCCCTCATTATTTGGACTGCCCCTCACTTATAGTCCCTTCCCTCATTATTTGGACTGCCCCTCACCTTGATGCCATTCCCCTCATTATTTGGACTGCCCCTCACTTATAGTCCATTCCCTCATTATTTGGACTGCCCCTCACTTATAGTCCATTCCCTCATTATTTGGACTGCCCCTCACCTTGATGCCATTCCCCTCATTATTTGGACTGCCCCTCACTTATAGTCCCTTCCCTCATTATTTGGACTGACCCTCACCTTGATGCCATTCCCCTCATTATTTGGACTGCCCCTCACTTATAGTCCATTCCCTCATTATTTGGACTGCCCCTCACTTATAGTCCATTCCCTCATTATTTGGACTGCCCTTAACTTATTGGCCATTCCCCCGCATTATTTGGACTGTCCTTCATTTAAAGTCCATTCCCCTCATTATTTGGACTGCCCCTCACCTTGATGCCATTCCCCTCATTATTTGGACTGCCCCTCACTTATAGTCCATTCCCTCATTATTTGGACTGCCCCTCACTTATAGTCCATTCCCTCATTATTTGGACTGCCCCTCACTTATAGTCCATTCCCTCATTATTTGGACTGCCCCTCACTTATAGTCCCTTCCCTCATTATTTGGACTGCCCCTCACTTATAGTCCATTCCGTCATTATTTGGACCGCCCCTCACTTATAGTCCATTCCGTCATTATTTGGACTGCCCCTCACTTATAGTCCATTCCTTCATTATTTGGACTGCCCCTCACTTATAGTCCATTCCCTCATTATTTGGACTGCCCCTCACTTATAGTCCATTCCCTCATTATTTGGACTGCCCCTCACTTATAGTCCATTCCCTCATTATTTGGACTGCCCCTCACTTATAGTCCATTCCCTCATTATTTGGACTGCCCTTAACTTATTGGCCATTCCCCCGCATTATTTGGACTGCCCCTCACTTATAGGCTATTCCCTCATTATTTGGACTGCCCCTCACTTATAGGCTATTCCCTCATTATTTGGACTGCCCCTCACTTATTCCATTCCCTCATTATTTGGACTGCCCCTCACTTATAGTCCATTCCCCTCATTATTTGGACTGCCCCTCACTTATAGTCCATTCCCTTCATTATTTGGACTGCCCTCACTTATAGTCCATTCCCTCATTATTTGGACTGCCCCTCACTTATAGTCCATTCCCTCATTATTTGGACTGCCCCTCACCTTGATGCCATTCCCCTCATTATTTGGACTGCCCCTCACTTATAGTCCCTTCCCTCATTATTTGGACTGACCCTCACCTTGATGCCATTCCCCTCATTATTTGGACTGCCCCTCACTTATAGTCCATTCCCTCATTATTTGGACTGCCCCTCACTTATAGTCCATTCCCTCATTATTTGGACTGCCCCTCACCTTGATGCCATTCCCCTCATTATTTGGACTGCCCCTCACTTATAGTCCATTCCCTCATTATTTGGACTGACCCTCACCTTGATGCCATTCCCCTCATTATTTGGACTGCCCCTCACTTATAGTCCATTCCCTCATTATTTGGACTGCCCCTCACTTATAGTCCATTCCCTCATTATTTGGACTGCCCTTAACTTATTGGCCATTCCCCCGCATTATTTGGACTGTCCTTCATTTAAAGTCCATTCCCCTCATTATTTGGACTGCCCCTCACCTTGATGCCATTCCCCTCATTATTTGGACTGCCCCTCACTTATAGTCCATTCCCTCATTATTTGGACTGCCCCTCACTTATAGTCCCTTCCCTCATTATTTGGACTGCCCCTCACTTATAGTCCATTCCCTCATTATTTGGACTGCCCCTCACTTATAGTCCCTTCCCTCATTATTTGGACTGCCCCTCACTTATAGTCCATTCCGTCATTATTTGGACCGCCCCTCACTTATAGTCCATTCCGTCATTATTTGGACTGCCCCTCACTTATAGTCCATTCCTTCATTATTTGGACTGCCCCTCACTTATAGTCCATTCCGTCATTATTTGGACCGCCCCTCACTTATAGTCCATTCCTTCATTATTTGGACTGCCCCTCACTTATAGTCCATTCCCTCATTATTTGGACTGCCCCTCACTTATAGTCCATTCCCTCATTATTTGGACTGCCCCTCACTTATAGTCCATTCCCTCATTATTTGGACTGCCCCTCACTTATAGTCCATTCCCTCATTATTTGGACTGCCCCTCACCTTGATGCCATTCCCCTCATTATTGTCTCTTTATTGGGTTGTTTGTTCTATTTGAAGGTGATATAATAAATTATGTTTCCATGTGTGGGTTACACAGTCACAGAATACATGTACTGCATTGTTTATAAACATCACTTATAAGCTACATTACTGGGATTTTTAACAAAAAGTATATATTGTTAGTTTGCAGTAGAGTATTCCAATTATTTAAGATACATGATGCCTCATTAACACTCAAAAAATATTTCCCATGGGTGTTGGGACCAACCTGATGAGCTGTTACCGGAAGCCACAGGCCAATTGAAGCACTTCGGTTTGGTTCGATCAGTGTAACCATTGATGGCATTCCGCGGTTCTTTTCTACTATATCTTACTTAATTCTAGCAAACTTCTCACTCCGAATGTGACACTGTGAAACAAGTGATGACAAAATAATGCCCAAAAAAGTTTTTTTTCGTTTCCTCACATACATGTGTACCCATCAACAAAGATAGCCAAGTGTAGTTAGATTGCAGAATTGCTCAAGGTTACAACCTGACATGTACACAGTCACTGGTAAATGTAAAATGTATTGACTGTTTTAGACATGATATATATACACTTTACCTGACTCTCCATGTTAATGTTAATTGAGAATTTTCAACTGTTTCCCAGAAAAATTGTAACAAGCTGTCAACAGTCTGGTTCTGGAACATATCCACTTATATATGTGTTTTGATTTATTCAGGTAACAAGCATGTTTTTTTTGTTTTTTTTTATGAACAGTCAAAACAAGTTCCCCGATACATAACTCAGCATTAATCATAACTCAGCACTGATCATAACTCGATCAGCACTGATCATAACTCAGGACTGATCATAACTCAGCACTGATCATAACTCGATCAGCACTGATCATAACTCAGCACTGATCGTAACTCAGGACTGATCATAACTCGATCAGCACTGATCATAACTCAGCATTAATCATAACTCAGCACTAATCATAACTTGATCAGCACTGATCATAACTCGATCAGCACTGATCATAACTCAGCACTGATCGTAACACAACACTGATCATAACTCGATCAGCACTGATCATAACTCGATCAGCACTGATCATAACTCAGCACTGATCCTAACACAGCACTGATCATAACTCAATCAGCACTGATCATAACTCAGCACTGATCGTAACTCAGCACTGATCATAACTCGATCAGCACTGATCATAACTCGATCAGCACTGATCATAACTCAGCATTAATCATAACTCAGCACTAATCATAACTTGATCAGCACTGATGATAACTCGATCAGCACTGATCATAACTCAGCACTGATCGTAACACAGCACTGATCGTAACACAGCACTGATCGTAACTCGATCAGCACTGATCATAACTCGATCAGCACTGATCATAACTCAGCACTGATCGTAACACAGCACTGATCGTAACACAGCACTGATCATAACTCGATCAGCACTGATCATAACTCAGCACTGATCGTAACACAGCACTGATCATAACTTGATCAGCACTGATCATAACTCGATCAGCACTGATCATAACTCAGCACTGATCGTAACACAGCACTGATCATAACTCAATCAGCACTGATCATAACTCAGCACTGATCGTAACACAGCACTGATCATAACTCGATCAGCACTGATCATAACACAGCACTGATCATAACTCAGCACTGATCATAACTCGTTCAACATTGATCATAACTCGATCAGCACTGATCATAACTCAGCACTGATCGCAACTTGTCCGTTTGAGCCATCATCCTGGTTCTTTAACTCATTCTTGGTCTTACCAATATAAAATGTATCACAATGATCACATATATAAAAACTTAAATGGATGTTAAGTGCATTTAATAGAGGATCAATACAGTATTGTGACTAGTTAAATGTTTCTATCGGCTATACATTCTGTACAATATACATATGTGTATGGTTGATGGGTTACTGTACTATGTAAATGTACATGTGTATAGTTGATGGGTAACTGTATGTACATATGTATAATTGATGGGTAAATGTACTATGTAAATGTACATGTGTATAATTGATGGGTATACGTAGCTGTACTATGTAAATGTACCTGTGTATAGTTGATGGGTTACTGTACTATGTTTGGTTTGGTTTGGTTTGGTTTATTTTGTTTAATGTCCTATTAACAGCTATGGTCATTTAAGTATGGCCTCCCATGCGTGCGACATGCATACGTGTGGTGAGTGCGTATGTGTGTTTTGGGAGGCTGTGGTATGTTCGTATTAAGTCTCCTTGTGATAGGCCGGAACTTTTGCCGATTTATAGTGCTACCTCACGGAAGCATACTGCCGAAGACACCCAGTAGCACACCCCACCCGGTCTCATTATACTGACAACGGGCGAACCAGTCGTCCCACTCCAAATATGCTGAGTGCTAAGCGGGAGTAGTAACTACGGTTAACTACGTATACCATTTTTTAAGACTCTGGTATGTCTCGGCTAGGGGACAGAACCCAAAGCCTTCCTGACAGGGGCGAACGCTCAACTTAAGGCCAAAAGTGAGGCATTGTCAAGGGAGACATTAGGAAGAAGAAAGTTGTTCAGAAAGAAGAGAAAAGATAAGATCCCAAATTTAGTTGCCTCTTAAGATCATGCAATGGGGGCAGCAGGTACAATTCTTACGCCCTACCAGCTGCAGGGCAGTACTGTACTATGTAAATGTACCTGTGTGTAGTTGATGGGTAACTGTACCTGTGTATAGTTGATGGGTTACTGTACTATGTAAATATACCTGTGTATAGTTGATAGGTTATAATTATTGTACTATGTAAATGTACATGTGTATAGTTGATGGGTATACGTAGTTGTACTATGTAAATATACATGTGTATAGTTGATGGGTATACGTAGCTGTACTATGTAAATATACATGTGTATAGTTGATGGGTATACGTAGTTGTACTATGTAAATATACCTGTGTATAGTTGATAGGTTATAATTATTGTACTATGTAAATGTACATGTGTATAGTTGATGGGTATACGTAGTTGTACTATGTAAATATACATGTGTATAGTTGATGGGTAACTTTACTATGTAAATATACATGTGTATAGTTGATGGGTATACATAGCTGTGTAAATATACATGTGTATAGTTGATGGGTATACGTAGCTGTACTATGTAAATATACATGTGTATAGTTGATGGGTATACGTAGCTGTACTATGTAAATATACATGTGTATAGTTGATGGGTATACGTAGCTGTACTATGTAAATATACATGTGTATAGTTGATGGGTATACGTAGCTGTACTATGTAAATATACATGTGTATAGTTGATGGGTAACTTTACTATGTAAATATACATGTGTATAGTTGATGGGTATACGTAGCTGTACTATGTAAATGTACCTGTGTATAGTTGATGGGTATACGTAGCTGTACTATGTAAATATACATGTGTATAGTTGATGGGTATACGTAGCTGTACTATGTAAATATACATGTGTATAGTTGATGGGTAACTTTACTATGTAAATATACCTGTGTATAGTTGATGGGTATACGTAGCTGTACTATGTAAATATACATGTGTATAGTTGATGGGCAACTTTACTATGTAAATGTACCTGTGTATAGTTGATGGGTCAGCGTTCAAATTTAACGCTCGCACACTCGCTAAATGTGAGCTGATTTTTCATTTTGCGAGTAGAAAATTGTGGTACTCGCATTTTTCTGCGAGTGCATATAAATCCTGGTAAAACAGACACACATAGAATCTAGTAAAACATCGACGAAAACTTTAAACAAAAACCGACACACAGACAATGCATTATTGGTGACGCTTGTACACAGCACTCGTTAGTTTCAAGCGTCTCAAAGACTACGATATACATGAATATATTGTAATGGAAAAGAAACGAGAGTTTCCGAGAAACAAAGCGTGACGTCTCGCTAGCATGGCTGACATAATCAATTTTTTTAAGTCAGCCGCTGCCGGAACATCAAATGAAAAGATCGGCGAAAATAATGAGAGCAAGGACACATGTAGAGAAAGTAGCCCAACTCCTAAGAAAAAAGTGACATGCATCCCAAGGCCAACAAAACAAACTGTCGAGAAATGGGAACTGCATATTGACCTGGAAAAAAACCTTGACGATGATCATGTGCACGTTATTGAAATTTATTGCAAAACTTGCAAAGAATATAGTCCCGACAAGTCATCATCAGTAAATATTTTGTTCTTACTTGAAATTCTATCAGCACTTACTGTATTGTCCATTTTCTAATTTAACAAGTCAACTTCAGATATGACAAAAACAAAATGAAATTTTTAAACGAAAAAATTCGGGTTTTTTTTCCAAATCACGAATATGTTGTAAAATCATGATGGACAGGGAATAGCATTTTAATAAGATAGAATTAATACTTATTTCATTATTAGTCAAAGATTTTATGAGAAATCATACGTGATTAAATCAAATGAAATGACTGATTTTTTTTGATTTTGTGTTCTCTTGAAAATAAATTATAACATGTAAGTAATATATATAGGATCAAAATCCTTCAATATTCATTGATCTTGAAGTTGATGATATTTGAAGGGAGTATACCCTGGCTTATATGAACAGTGAGTCAAATAAAAAAAAAAAAAAAAAAAATTGTATTTTGGCTCAAATAAAAACTTTATTTGAAGCAACTGTTCTTTTGTTTGTGGTTCTGAAAAGTAAAGATTATTTATCATACAACATCTGTTATATTTAATGTTAACACATAATTTCAAAATTGCGAGTAAGTTTGTAATTTTGCGAGTTAAAATTTTATCCACTCGCAACAACGTGCGAGTTACTAAAAAAGTTAAATTCTACCCCTGTGGGTATACGTAGCTGTACTATGTAAATGTACATGTGTATATAGTTGATGGGTATACGTAGCTGTACTATGTAAATATACATGTGTATAGTTGATGGGCAACTTTACTATGTAAATGTACCTGTGTATAGTTGATGGGTATACGTAGCTGTACTATGTAAATGTACATGTATATAGTTGATGGGTAACTGTACTATGTAAATGTACATGTGTATAGATGGCCTCAGACCACAATTATACTTCCGGGTCGTTGTACACGAATGTAGTACATATTGAAATTTCAGGACTGTTGCTAAATATTTTTTCCTGACTTAGCCATTACAGATATGGACATAATTTTAGCATAGATTGATAGTGCAATATTTAATCTAGTGGCAGAATTTTGTTTTGACACCATTTCCATGTTTGTTTGTGAGGCAGGACACGGGGAGTTATAAGGCTTGAGTAGTAATATTTTGTGATTTTCCGGATTTTCCTACAATATAATAGGGTGGTTACACTTAAATATAAATAACTTTGTTAAATGCCGGTCATGGGGTACTTTCCAGCTCACTGTATGTTCAGCTTGAATAGTTCTACACGTGATGTGAAAGCCAGATTTTTTGCAAACTTCTGAAATATTTTAATTTCGATTTTTCTTTGGTAGAACAAAGAGGGAAATTAATTGTGGTCTGAGGCCAGATATACATAATGTGTAGTGTAACATGTACAGTTCCGGATCCCTTGATCTCCAGCATCTTTTGCCTTCCTCTGGAATATACTTTTTAAGTCTTTTATGGTTTTGTATTTGAAATTGATTTTGATTTATTTTATATTATCAAAATGTAAGGTGTTTTATGGTAATTTTTACTTTGAATTGATTTTAAGATTTTAAGAAATTTAAAGGGTGTTTGCAGTAATCAGGTAAACATCAGTTTCCTTTATCTGTTGATTATCACACTGATGGTTCATTGGCTCCCAAATGTTCATGCATGGTCTCGACAGGGTCTCTATCTGTGATCAAAATCGATCAGAGCCTTGGCCTATAGCTACTCCAGCTCCCACATCAGAGCCTAGGCCTACTCCAGCTCCCACATCAGAGCCTAGGCCTCCTCCAGCTCCCACATTAGAGCCTAGGCCTACTCCTGCTCCCACATCAGAGCCTAGGCCTACTCAAGCTCCCACATCAGAGCCTAGGCCTAACTCCAGCTCCCACATCAGAGCCTAGGCCTACTCCAGCTCCTGTATCAGAGCCTAGGCCTACTCCAGCTCCTGTATCAGAGCCTAGGCCTACTCCAGCTCCTGCATCAGAGCCTAGGCCTAACTCCAGCTCCCATATCAGAGCCTAGGCCTACTCCAGCTCCCACATCAGAGCCTAGGCCTAACTCCAGCTCCCACATCAGAGCCTAGGCCTACTCCAGCTCCCACATCAGAGCCTAGGCCTATTCCTGCTCCCACATCAGAGCCTAGGCCTAACTCCAGCTCCTGCATCAGAGCCTAGCCCTACTCCAGCTCCCACATCAGAGCCTAGGCCTCCTCCAGCTCCCACATCAGAGCCTAGGCCTACTCCAGCTCCTGCATCAGAGCCTAGGCCTCCTCCAGCTCCCACATCAGAGCCTAGACCTCCAGCTCCCACATCATCAGAGCCTAGGCCTATTCCAGCTCCCACATCATCAGAGTCTAGGCCTACTCCAGCACCCACATGATCATGATCAGGGCCTAGGCCTACTCCAGCTCCCACAAAGAAAATTGGGCCGCTACACTTGGTCAAATGTAAACCTGCTAATCAAAAGCTAGCGTACGCGTCTTACTAATCAAAACATTGTATATTTACCTGGGCGAGAAACCACATTATATACCTAGGATTAACAGTACTTGTTAGGGACAGTGAAGGGTTAGGAATCAATGCCCTGTTGGAATGTGTTAAATGTAAAGGTAAT
The DNA here is from genome assembly GCF_902652985.1 of Pecten maximus. Classification (NCBI taxonomy): domain Eukaryota; kingdom Metazoa; phylum Mollusca; class Bivalvia; order Pectinida; family Pectinidae; genus Pecten; species Pecten maximus. The sequence continues at coordinate 20,619,407 of NC_047016.1, read as the reverse complement.
TCCTGTTAGGAGTGGCTCAGTCACTTTAAAGTCAGCAGTGGAATTTGTCCTAGTCGCCTCGCCGCCCATGGTTAACTTTAGTGATATAGAAAGTAATGTTTATTAGTAAAACATACAAGTAAATTAAGTCACCTTTTACCCATAATGAATAACAAAGAACAAATTATATTGTTTTGTTGGTAGTGATTTATCTGTATACATATACCTGTATAAATTAAATTATACATTTATGTATGGTACATACGTACCTGTATATATACCTTTATCAATAGATGTCTGTATCAAAGATTTATAATTACAAATATAACAACAGCCATATATAGTAAAAGAACTGCAGGTTCTGACTTCTAATTAAATATAATAAATAGCTATAGGTGGTCCATGGACTACTAGTTGTTCATAACATGCATCAAGGGAATGTCTATTTGTTTCATTTTTCGATTTTTGTGCTTTAAGATAAATATAAATACATTTAGTACATTTGTATATATCCAATCATAATAGAATTTTGAAGAAGGCAGGGTTTTGATTTTGCGACAGTATTGTAGATTATATTGTCTGAAAAATTTTCATCAGATTGCTTCAAATGAGATATTGATTGCTTGCTAAATTAGTTAATAGGTTAAAACAAATCCGCAAAAGAAGCCCTGATCAATAAAAAAAATTTGTTTTACATTTTTTAACTCACCTGGCCAAAAGGATCAAGTACTAGTGATCATGCTGTTGTTTGATGTACTCTGTCTGTCCATCCGTCCTTTGTCAACTTTTGCCTTTATGATTAGATAGCTTCTTTTAAAACACTAAATCACCCAATCTAAACTCGTGATAACTATTTTGTGTGGTAGGGTTTTATGGGATGACAACAAAAAAGTTTGGAAAAACGAATTGATAATACCTATATTCAAGGTCACAGTGGTCAGATTTTTTGAAACATTCAAACAACTTCTTCTATAAAACCAAATGGCCTAGAATCAAGATACCAATTATGTATAACTGGTAGATTCTAGCAATTGGTTATTGGAAAAGAAATTACTTTGATCCATATTCAACATCACCCGGGTCAAAAATAAAACACTCTTCTTCTGATTGGCTAAAAGGCCTATATAATCAATTTATTTCTGGTAGGTTCCATAAATGACACTTGAAGAAGTTTTAAAAATGAATGACATTGACATTGACCTATAGGTGCACTGGACAGATGTCATATTTGTTAACACAATCTTCTGATTAACTAAAATTCTTAGAATCAATACATTTGGCTGTTATAGGTTCCTGGTATGACATCCAACAAAGTATGCATGTTCCAGGATCCATGGGTAACTTTGTTCACACTCTCCAACAACTTTTTCTGATAGACCTATATAATTCAATATGATGATAAATATATGATTGGTAGGTTCCTTGGATGACACTTGTTAAAAGAATAGAAATTAAACAAATTCCTTAGATTAAAGATTAAAGCTGCTAGAGAATCATCAAAGAAGGGAATACTAGGTGTGTGATGCAGGCCCATAAGGCCTCTTGTTAGATTCTAGGATTATTCAGTATGTGAATAATATGTTGTTTTATTTATATATCTCCTCACCTTACAAAAGTGTTGTAAATGTATATAATAACTGTACATATGTACACCACTGATGAGTATCAAAGCAGTGTACACACAAATATCAAAGTTGTGGACAAGCTACATTAAAAAAGTTGAGTTATATTCTCCCGATTGCTACAATAGGGATATTCTCCAAAATTAAATGTTTAGATACTTATAAAATCAAGTACCTCAACTTTAGTAGCAGCAGCCACTGGGCCCATGCAACAATGGGATAGCTATAATGTACATTTTAGGTAGTATCATTTCCTAAATATGGATCAGTACAATTTTTAATCTTGGGTGTTCTGAACATGATCCTCTGTTTGGCATATATAGCTGTCAGGTATTGTTGTTCCCTGATCATGAGAATGTTGTGTGTATGGCAGAGTTGTTGGTTATTGTCGTTCCCTGAGCATGTCGTGTGTATGGCAGAGTTGTTGGATATTGTCGTTCCCTGAGCATGTCATGTGTATGGCAGAGTTGTTGGATATTGTGGTTCCCTGAGCATGTCATGTGTATGGCAGAGTTGTTGGGTATTGTCGTTCCCTGAGAATGTCATGTGTATGGTAGAGTTGTTGGATATTGTCGTTCCCTGAGCATGTCATGTGTATGGCAGAGTTGTTGGATATTGTCGTTCCCTGAGAATGTCATGTGTATGGCAGAGTTGTTGGGTATTGTCGTTCCCTGAGAATGTCATGTGTATGGCAGAGTTGTTGGTTATTGTTGTTCCCTGAGAATGTCATGTGTATGGCAGAGTTGTTGGGTATTGTCGTTCCCTGAGAATGTCATGTGTATGGCAGAGTTGTTGGGTATTGTCGTTCCCTGAGAATGTCATGTGCAGACCTGCCAACTACTACTATTTTATAGTAATCTTTACTATTTTGTGGTGGTCGTTACTCTTTTTTCTCTCGAAATAGTAGCAAATTACTCTTTTTGATGCAATAGATTTGGCAAGAATTGTTAAGAATTACTCTTTTTTTGCTCAAAAATGGGCCAAATTACTATTTTTGAATTTGAAAGGTTGGCAGGTCTGCATGTGTATGGCAGAGTTGTTGGTTATTGTTCCCTGAGAATGTCATGTGTATGGTAGAGTTGTTGGTTATTGTCGTTCCCTGAGAATGTCGTGTGTATGGCAGAGTTGTTGGTTATTGTTCCCTGAGAATGTCATGTGTATGGCAGAGTTGTTGGGTATCGTCGTTCCCTGAGAATGTCATGTGTATGGCAGAGTTGTTGGTTATTGTTGTTCCCTGAGAATGTCATGTGTATGGCAGAGTTGTTGGGTATTGTCGTTCCCTGAGAATGTCATGTGTATGGCAGAGTTGTTGGGTATTGTCGTTCCCTGAGAATGTCGTGTGTATGGCAGAGTTGTTGGTTATTGTTCCCTGAGAATGTCATGTGTATGGTAGAGTTGTTGGGTATTGTCGTTCCCTGAGAATGTCGTGTGTATGGCAGAGTTGTTGGTTATTGTCGTTCCCTGAGAATGTCGTGTGTATGGCAGAGTTGTTGGTTATTGTTCCCTGAGAATGTCATGTGTATGGCAGAGTTGTTGGGTATTGTCGTTCCCTGAGAATGTCATGTGTATGGCAGAGTTGTTGGTTATTGTCGTTCCCTGAGAATGTCATGTGTATGGCAGAGTTGTTGGGTATTGTCGTTCCCTGAGAATGTCATGTGTATGGCAGAGTTGTTGGGTATTGTCGTTCCCTGAGAATGTCGTGTGTATGGCAGAGTTGTTGGTTATTGTTCCCTGAGAATGTCATGTGTATGGTAGAGTTGTTGGGTATTGTCGTTCCCTGAGAATGTCGTGTGTATGGCAGAGTTGTTGGTTATTGTTCCCTGAGAATGTCATGTGTATGGCAGAGTTGTTGGGTATTGTCGTTCCCTGAGAATGTCATGTGTATGGCAGAGTTGTTGGTTATTGTCGTTCCCTGAGAATGTCATGTGTATGGCAGAGTTGTTGGGTATTGTCGTTCCCTGAGAATGTCATGTGTATGGCAAAGTTGTTGGGTATTGTCGTTCCCTGAGAATGTCATGTGTATGGCATAGCTCTCAAGTGTTGTTCTCTACCTGTTGTACTTAGAACAATAAATAGATAATTATGGATAAAATGTAAAGGTGTCAGTAATATTATTATCAATATAAAAAATGATATACAGGAGAATTTTCTTCAAATCTTTAATATACACAACAGAAGTTGTACGAAAAGATGCAACCTGCCTGAAATATAAGAAATTTATATATTTTTGAAAAACATTTTTGCTCACTTACATACAGAATATATAGCAACCTGACAAAAAATGTAGGTCACAATGCTTCACTTTATGGACCCTTATTTTAAATCTGTACACTGATGTATGAATGCATGAGTTAACAATGTAATCACAAACCTGTTGCCATTACTGTAGTACATGCTTTGAAGCCTGGTGTTAGATTTTTTTCATATTATCTGTATCTTTCAAGTTTTTATTGAGTCATATTTATACAAGAATGCAAATATACTTTAATGAAAGAGAGAGTTGATTTACTACACATGTTGAAATTGTATGTATTAAAGGTACGCAGATCTATACAAACAGGTTGCAATATACTCTAGATGTTTATTAAAACAATAATTCTACAGTTATTATTACAGTATATCAACATACATTATTTATCATATAACTAGATATGCTGTACAAAGCTATAGACTATTAAACAAAATACAGATAGCTTTTTATGTGTGTACTTGTACTGTAAACTTCTATAATTGATTATTCACACATTCAGTTAAAATAGAATTATACATAGACAGTATTAGGAGTAAGATTTATCTGATGTATATAATTGAAAAAATATGCACAAAGCTGCATCATTTAAAACAAATAAGAGCTTCCTACCTGCCCTTATATGCACATCCCCACATTTTTCCAGAAAAATATAATGGATGGTCTGTCAAAATAATCTTTGGTCTTTTAACAAAAGAATCTGGATATGTATGTAAATCCACCCGGATTTCAAAACTTGTCTATATATAGAATCTGTTAACACGAAACCAGGTGTAGCTAAGGGGGCAAATGTCAGAAACTATTACACAAAACCAGAGATGTGGGGAAAAAATTGTCTACATATGTAGGTTGACCTGTAACATTAGGGTTTGAAACCAGGTTAAATCAAATCAAAACTTGTCTAGAACCGGTACCTGTTATACAAAACCAGGTGTGAAGGGGTCAAACGTGTCTCGGATCTGTTATAGAACCAGGTGTGGGGGTCTAAATCAGAGTGCAAAACCTGGTGAGAGGAACAGGGGAAATTTGTCTATGTTGACCTGTTACGAGGGTTTAAAACCATGTTCCAAAAAAAATCAAAACTTGTCTAGAACCTGTTACACAAAATCAGGAAGAGTTAAAGGGATGGGCGTGGGGGTCAAATTTATAGGACCTGGTCTGTTACACAAACAACTGTTTGAAACCATGCAGGTAAAAACAGGGGTGGGAGAATTTGGTTACAACTTGTCTAGAACCTGTTACACAAAAACCAGGGGTGGTTGGATCTGGTAATACATTAATTGGTCATCAATGAAACTGTTCTAGTATGTTGTTACACAAAGTCAGCTTTTTGAACGAGGGTAAATTAGTTTTATGCTTGAGTTCTCTACACTAAACCAAAAGTTTTGGTTACTCCTAGGCCTCATGCTTACTTACATGATTCAGGATTGTAAAGTATAAGAGATCCAGGATTGTAAAGTATGACTTAAGCAGCTCAACAGAGCCCTCCTGTTTGTACACAGTTATCAGTGTGCACACTTCCTCTCTACATCACACAATGTAATCTGGACCTGGGTGAGTCTCAAAAACAAACTCGTTAATCCTCATAAGACTTCTTAATCCCCTTAAAACTGTCTACTGTGTAGGTGTTGTGTAAACACTGAAAGCTTGGTGCTGTTTCAGAACAAACAAATTGTAACTTGCTATATACAATGCAGCTTCTTAGCTTTATAAATTGTTGCCTGCATTAATTTTAAGAATACTGTTATGATTTTGATGGATGAAATTATTGGTGATTTGAAAAAGAAAATTTGAAACAAAAAAGGTTTTTGGCTCACCATCATCAGATGGTAGATGATCCTCTTCATCTGTAGTCCAGGCTCACCATCATCAGATGGTGGACGATTCCCTTCATATGTGGTCCGTCTGTCTGTCCATAATCTGTAAACAATTGTTGTTACTGTGATTTCTAACACAGTAATTGAAGGATCTTTCTTATCATATGTAAGTTTCCTTGGTCCTAATGGTTGTGCATGTTCAATTTGATATTGAGACCTGACGGGCAGTGCTATATTGAATTTTGACAGTTTCAGTTAGATTTGTTACTTCTACACTGTATTTCTCAGGAAGTCTTCAATGGAACTTCCTCAAATTGTACGTTCCCCTTATTATATAATGGTCTCTTGTTGTTGATGTTCAGATCTTAATAATTATGAAACTGATTTGAAAACAAAATGGCTGACAGGGGCCGTCTTGGATTTTGACAGGTGAAGATTTCTCAGAAAGTACTTATTGGATCTTTCTCAAATTATGTACCTGGTACATATTTCCCCTTGTTTTCTAGCTCTGCTTATAGAATTTTTACAGTTGGAGTTTGTTATCGCTTTTTCTTAGAAAGTTCTACATGGATCTTTCTAAAAAAATAAGACTTGCAAAAGATCAAGTAAAGACATTTCAATTGTGGATGCCAAGATCTGTTTGGGATCTCTTGAATGTATAATACACAGATCTTGATCCCAGAATGTTTTTGTTGGTGATGTATATACATGTATATTCAAAGAAGTGATTTAATGAGTTTGCCAAGCCAAGACAATTGTGTGATGATCAAAATGAACAGAGGGTTATACATCTGTTTAAGTCAAGAATTAAATATAGCCATATTTTTATATAACAGTTACAGTATATTGAGGTGCAATATAAGAGTTTTAAGTTGATATATATATATATATATATATATATAATAGATAATAAATTGTTTTTATCCTTACGGACGAATTATAAAAGTAAAATAAAAAAAACCAACTCTCCGTTAGCGCTTTCGTCGCGTCATGGCGACTCTTCAGAAATATTTGATTTTATTAGAAACTATTAGGTGGAGCCTAATAGTTATATATGTAACATATATTATATATATATATATGTATACACTGATGTCCATATAAAGCACTTGTCTAGCATGATGCAGTAATTATAATGAAGCACTGTATATGTACTTGATACATGATACCAGGTGTATATAGATACCAGGTATATATACATATATAGACACCACGTATATATATAGGTACCAGGTTTATAACGATACCAGGTATATATAGATACCAGGTAAAAAAAAATACCAGATATATATAGATACAAAGTATATATAGATACCAGGTATATATAGATACCAGGTATATATAGATATCAGGTTTATATAGATACCAGATATATATAGATACCAGGTATATATAGATACCAGCTGGTATATAGATATAAGGTATGTATATAAATACCAGATTTATTTAACTAGTAATTAAATGATTTTGTGTATGGTAATTTATGTTATGTCACTGGATTGATGACTTATATGATAATTTGATATTTAAGATTAAATTATAGTTTATATACAACGAATTTGCTTCATGCCTTATAAATTACTTATTACCCTATAGTTTTTATTGTGTGTATACATGTTTTGTTTTTGCCATGTGTATGTGTATCGGTACATGTTGATATGTAAATGAGATAAGAAGGATGTGGTTGATTGACCAATCAGCGTCCACTTGGGGGTCACCCTGTTGGGGATTTTGCACCCCCCAGTATAGTTTTCTGTGCCTTGCAGCAAGGAAGTGTTCTGCGTTTTTATCTCGGCTTTTCAAGCTCTTCTTCTCTTCATACGTCGTTATTTTCCCAAAATAATCGCTATAACTAACACTATTCTTCGGTGAACTTTTTTGGATGGTTACGTCGTTGTGGTGATCGTGAAAGTGTGCCAAACTTAAGAAACTTTCCAATCTTCACGAGTCTGGAGCTACGCCATTTTGGATTTAACTTTCTCAGAAGAACAGTTCGTAACTGCCTCCCCACAACTGTAAGTGACGTGTTTTATTAAGCTAGAGACTCCCACGTTGTTCGTGTTCTGTGCGGTGTTTTGTAAACACTGGATTAGTACGTAAACTTTGACCTCTCGGCCTCGTGAACTCTCACAGTCTCCGTGTCACCATTATGGGTCCGAAGCGTAGGAATGCGAGGCCTTTGCCTTACGATCCAGAGCTTTACGAAAACTGGACGATCGCTAGGTTACAGGAGGAATTACGATCCAAAAACATCGCTTTTAAAGCGGGTTCAAAACGTATGACATTGGTAAAAAAGTTACGGGAAGCGACACGCTCGGAAACGAGGACTACAAACCCCTCCGGTCACCCCAGTAGAGGTGCGGTATACCACAATCCACCGCGGCAAGATGGCGTCACGGAAGTAGCTGTATCTACCGGTGATTCTACAACTAACTTAGATCGCCTGGTTAACATCGTTACAAGTCTCTCGGAAAGCGTCGCAACGCTACAAGACTCTTATATTCGACTGGAGAACAGGTTGGGAAATACAGAGAATGAAGCACGAGACAGGCGACAAGTTGCAGCCGCAGCTGGCAGCTCTAGTCAGACAGCTGTCGACTCTCTGAGGCTACCGGTGCCTACTTCACCAGCTGATTTTACTTTGGACACAGCTTACAAAAGATTTGAGGAATCGGCCACTTCTCAAGGTGAGATCAGTGAAAGAACTAGATTCGGCTATGTGTCTCAATCGCTGCCCTTAGTAGAAACTATTTCCCCTGCTTTACGTCACCAGATAATTACCGGTAGGGATGTGAATTTGGCAGCGCTTTTAATTCCGTACTTCGTTGGCAGTAGCGACCCAAACGGCCACTCTAATGATAAACCCGATGTTAGACTGTCCAGGAATTTAACTTTGAATGAATTCATCTTAGCTTTCGGGGTGTACAAACAGGTCATGTGTTCTGTCTACCCGTCTAGACGTGTGGAGTTGGATCTCTACGAAAGAGACCTAGTTGACATGGGCACCAGATACACGGTCGGATTCTATGACTATCATAGGCAGTTCTCTGCTAGGGCAGCTGCTCAATTAAGATACAACAACAAGCCTGTAGACTGGTCAATTCGGGACAATGTTCTTTTTTGTAACATTTTCACAAATCAACGCCCACTTACATGTGATTTGTGTGGTAGCCCTCTGCATGCTACAAGCTTCTGCCCCAATTCCGCGTATGAACATAAGCGCCCAGGACCTCATAATGAAGGGCCCAAGCAAGCTAAACATGCATCACACAGGAACAGCTATTCCTCTGCAGTAGACGGTCACGGTCGCCCGCGAGTATATCACGAAGGTCGCGAGCTATGTAACAATTTTAATGGCCAATTTGGGTGTAATATGCCCTCGTGCAGCTACTCTCATGTGTGCTTAGTATGTAAGGGGAGCCACTCAAAGTTCGCGTGCCCTTTAGATGTAACCCGGTCTCAAAACAAGAAGAAATGAAGATTTTAGACTCCCTGCAGGCGACTACACCCATTAATATCAATGCTTTAAAATCAGCTTTGGACGGCCATCCAGATTTGGAGTTTGTGACTTTTCTTGTAGAAGGTTTGTCCCAAGGTTTTGATACAGGGTTTCAATCTTTACCGTGCTTTTCCTATGAATGCCATAATCTGAAATCAGCCCTAGCTGATCCGGAAAGTGTTGCAGACCTAGTTACAAAGGAACTAGACAGAGGATACTTGCTGGGCCCATTTGATTTTATACCATTTGATAAGTTTCGAATCAACCCCATCGGCCTCGCAGAACATAAGTACTCTAAAAAGAAACGGCTTATAGTGGATATGTACCCCATCAAGACGAGGAAAATCCCAGTCTCAACAGTCTTATCGATAAGATTACATGTTCTTTAAAATACACTACTATCGATGATGCCATTTCACTCATAAAGGAATTAGGTCTCAATGCCTGGCTTATGAAAACGGACATCACGGATGCGTTTAAGTTGTTACCAATAAAACCAGAGTTGTGGCCTTATCATGGTATTAAGTGGGACAGGAAATACTATTTTTTCAAGCGTTTAGTTTTCGGTAGTCGTTCCAGCCCCAAACTGTTTGATACTCTCTCTCGGGCGGTTTGTTGGATAGCGCGCAACAAATATAGGATACAACACATCATGCATCTTTTAGATGATTTCCTTGTCATTGAACCAGTGCATGTGGACGCGTCAAGAACTATGAAAAACTTTCTGGGTGTGTTTAGAGACCTAAATATACCTATTGGAGCACACAAGACTGTCGGACCAGTTAATGTTTTAGAATATTTAGGTGTGTTCTTGGACTCTAAGTGTATGGAATCCAGGCTACCAGCTGATAAAGTTGCCCGTATTTCTAGTGTTTTAGAGTCGTTTGCTTGCAGGAAGTCTTGCACTAAGCGTGAGCTACTTAGTTTATTAGGTCACATGAATTTTGCCACCAGGTGTGTGAAGCCTGGGAGGTCCTTCGTGTCTCATCTTATATCTCTCTCAACGACTGTGCGCGAGCTTCATTACCATGTAAAACTCACCGAGGAAGGTCGTTCCGACCTTAGTATGTGGGCTCATTTTCTAAGAAATTGGAATGGTGTTTCCTTTTTCCTAGACGATCATATAACCTCTTCCGCAGATCTCCACTTGTTTACTGACGCTACAAATCAAGCTTTTGGTGGAATTTATAGGAATCAATGGTTTAAGGGAGTGTTTCCAGAGGAGCTTAAACGTGATCAACCTTCCATGGCTTTGTTTGAACTTTACCCCATTGTTATGTCGTGTATGCTATGGGGTCATCAGTGGACCAAGAAGCGGATTTTGTTTCACTGTGACAATATGGCCACTGTTGATATTATTTCCAAAGGGAGGTCCAAAATTAAGAGTATCATGAGACTAGTACGAACTCTTACCTACTATTCAGCTATGAACAATTATGTAGTACATGCTAAGCATATACCTGGGTCAGAAAATAACACAGCTGATGCTATCTCTCGTTCGCAGATGGATCGCTTCCGACGCCTGGCTCCTCACGCAGACATGCATCCCATTCCGTGTCTTCCTCTGGAATCCCTTTTGATGAACTAAGCGAGGAAGTTGATCTTCTGTGGGACTCCGCGCTGAGCCGTAGCACTCGAGCTACTTACCAGTCAGGACTGAACTGTTTCTTGACTTTTGTGCTGATGCAGGGGATAAGCTTCCCTGTGAACTCTTTGCCTCCTATCAACGAGGATCTGCTTATACGTTTTGTTACCCATTGTCAGAAGGCTCTACTTTTTAAGTTTGACACCATTAAATTGTATTTAGCCGGGATAAGGTTTAACTATATTAAAAGCAATCTAGGTGACCCTACTGCGAATACCTTAAGATTGACTTATATTTTGCGTGCAATTAAGAAGACGCAGGTAAATACCTCTTCTAAGCGTCTTCCTATTACTCATGTTTTATTATCTAAAATGTGCACTGCTATTACTCGGCATGGTATGTTTGAACCGTTCATTGATCTTATGTTAGTTTGTATTTTCAAAACAGCATTTTATGGTTTTTTAAGATGTGGTGAATTTACATGTAAATCATTGTGGGATAAAAACTTTATTCGTATTTGCGATATTAGCATCTTGCCTGATTTGTCATGTTTTACTCTCACCTTGAGATCTTCCAAAACGGACCCATTCGGTCAAGGAGTAGATGTCAATGTATACGAAAATATTGTTTTAACACCTGTGGCTACTATGAGTGAATATTTGCGTTTTCGAACCACTTCAGATGCTTTACCTACTTCTCCTTTGTTTGTGGAGCGGAGCTGCTCTTCTAGACCACTCATGCGTCATACTTTTTTATCCTATTTAAAGGAGACTCTGACTCGGATTGGCGTTGATAATCAGTCTTTCAATGGTCATTCCTTTCGTATCGGCGCTAGTACCTCTGCTGCAGCAGCTGGGGTTGAAGATCATGTTATTCAAACCCTAGGTCGTTGGTCATCTGATTGTTTTATACGTTATATCCACACTAATCCTGCTACTATCCGTCGAGCCCAGCAGCAGATGTCTTCTTGACTAATGTTTTATATTATTCCATTTATATTGTTATGTTTGTATGCTTATAGATAAAGTAAGAGCTAAGATATACTTAGGACGTTGATATTCAGGTTTTTATCAGTTTTTCCCATAATATTTTATTGGGGGCTCTCACTTTATGTTGAACCTTCGTGTCACTCTTGTTTTAACATTTCGTTCAATTTGGCTTTTAATTCATGGGGAATTTTGCCCCCAATATTATAATAGAATATATTCTATGACGGTATGCTCCAGCTTCTCTCATATCGTTGAGGGTCTAGCTAGCATATACAGCTTCTCTCATATCGTTGAGGGTCTAGCTAGTTATTGTATATTCTATTCTCATTCAGCATCTCCAGATTCGTTTCAGAGTCTAGCAGCTTCTCTGGAAGCGTCCAGGGTCTAGTTGTTTCTCTGTATCCTTTGAGTCTCGATCTTATAGCTGCTCTGCAGGGACACCTCAGAGTCAATTTGTTAAGGTTTTGGTATTGAGTGAGTAGCCCCTGATACGCCAAATGTTATGTCTTGTATATATTTATATATTACTGTAGTAAATAAACAGGTAAACTGTTCTTGTGTGTTTCGTTGTATATAAAATGATAATTTGATATTTAAGATTAAATTATAGTTTATATACAACGAATTTGCTTCATGCCTTATAAATTACTTATTACCCTATAGTTTTTATTGTGTGTATACATGTTTTGTTTTTGCCATGTGTATGTGTATCGGTACATGTTGATATGTAAATGAGATAAGAAGGATGTGGTTGATTGACCAATCAGCGTCCACTTGGGGGTCACCCTGTTGGGGATTTTGCACCCCCCAGTATAGTTTTCTGTGCCTTGCAGCAAGGAAGTGTTCTGCGTTCCCACCCGCCATCCCCTGCAGCACCTTCTTTTTGTATATTTATGTTCACTATTGAGTATTATAATTCTATGTATACCTTATAGTGTGTTTTTTTTTCAGCTATTTCAAGCTGAAGTCTCGTGTATAAGAGCTCCAGTAAACATGTGTCCTCCTACCTTGGGTTGTAGTTTGGGTTACTCACTCATAATTGGGAAATAGCTTTATATGTTTAGGTTTTTAATTCATGGCTTTTAATTCATGGGGAATTTTGCCCCCAATATTATAATAGAATATATTCTATGACGGTATGCTCCAGCTTCTCTCTCCTTTCGTTGAGGGTCTAGCTAGCATATACAGCTTCTCTCATATCGTTGAGGGTCTAGCTAGTTATTGTATATTCTATTCTCATTCAGCATCTCCAGATTCGTTTCAGAGTCTAGCAGCTTCTCTGGAAGCGTCCAGGGTCTAGTTGTTTCTCTGTATCCTTTGAGTCTCGATCTTATAGCTGCTCTGCAGGGACACCTCAGAGTCAATTTGTTAAGGTTTTGGTATTGAGTGAGTAGCCCCTGATACGCCAAATGTTATGTCTTGTATATATTTATATATTACTGTAGTAAATAAACAGGTAAACTGTTCTTGTGTGTTTCGTTGTATATAAAAAGCTAGGTATTCAAGACTTTATTTCCTGGATCTGTCAATGTATCCATCACAGACCTTCAGTAAATAACAGCAAAAGAGTAAAATTCTCCACACAATCTCCATGTCTTAATTCTAACATTATAATTGTGGTGGAGCCTAATAGTTATATAGGTACGTATATAATCAGGTTATACTTGTCATCTGTATACCTTTAAATTTTTTCAAAAAATTTGATATATCCATAAAAAATCTGTGGGAAAGGACATGATTATATGTATGTTTGTCTGTAAATTTTGTACTTGGTTATAGGCAGGATGTGTGACCTTGTCAGTCAGTGTGATATAATACATTTTATTACAGTACAATGCACATGTGGTGACAGTATAGAGATATCGATGTAGCTGTTTAATTTAAAACAATGGAACATCATAAATTGATTAGAAATAGACGATGTTATATAAAATGATTATGCATACTTTGACATTGATATGTCAGTATTGTATGATTTATTAGCCTAATTAAACTGATTTATTGATGGTAACTCTAATTAAATACTGATTTATTATCAACTTCTGTTCAATTATATAATTACTATGACATGTGTTCTTGCTTACCTTACATGTGATTACCCTACATGTGATTAACCTACATGTGATTACCCTACATGTAATTAACCTACATGTGATTACACTACATGTGATTACAATACATACACTACATGTGATTACCCTACATGTGATTACACTACATGTGATTACCCCACATGTGATTACCCTACATGTAATTACCCTATATGTGATTACCCTATATGTGATTACACTACATGTGATTACCCCACATGTGATTACCCTACATGTAATTACCCTATATGTGATTACCCTACATGTGATTACCCTACATGTGATAACCCTACATGTGATTAACCTACATGTGATTACCCTACATGTAATTACCCTACATGTAATAAATACCCTACATGTAATAAATAACCTACATGTAATTACCCCACATGTGATTACCCTACATGTAATTATCCCACATGTAATAACCCTACATGTGATAACCCTACCTGTAATTATCCCACATGTGATTACCCTACATGTGATTACCCTACATGTGATTACACTACATGTGATTACCCTACATGTGATTACCCTATATGTGATTACCCTACATGTAATTACCCTACATGTGATTACCCTACATGTAATTAACCTACATGTGATTACCCTACATGTGATTACCCTACATGTAATTAACCTACATGTGATTACCCTACATGTGATTAACCTACATGTAATTAACCTACATGTGATTACCCTACATGTAATTACCCTACATGTAATAAATACCCTACATGTAATAAATAACCTACATGTAATTACCCCACATGTGATTACCCTACATGTGATCACTCTACATGTAATTATCCCACATGTAATAACCCTACATGTGATTACCCTACATGTAATTATCCCACATGTGATTATCCCACATGTGATTACCCTACATGTGATTACCCTACACATAATTAACGTACATGTGATTACCCCACATGTGATTACACTACATGTAATTACCCTACATGTGATTACACTTGGTGTGATTACACTACATGTAATTACCCTACATGTGATTACACTTGATGTGATTACACTACATGTGATTACCCTACATGTGATTACACTACATGTGATTACCCTACACGTAATTAACCTACATGTAATTACCCTACATGTAATTACTCCACATGTGATTACACTTGATGTGATTACACTAGGTGTGATTACCCTACATGTGACTTTCAAAAGACTCTACTAGTACTTGTCCTACATGTGCATAAATCCAGTAACAGTTACATATAAGGGTCTGTATATATATAATATTAAGTACAGTAAATCACATAGGAACCTAATGGGAATACCTTATGATGTGAATTGTTTTGGTTTATATTTCGTCTTACATGGTCATTAATTTATGTATAGAAGACCAAACATCTTGATCATTCATTATTGTATTACATTTCAAACATTTTCTTTTTTTAAAATTCAGGTGAAAATGCCAACACCGCATGTGTGATAACATATCCATATGCCACCCCACACATTTCGGCCTTCTATGAACAGGTGACTTCAGGGGTAGGCTGTTCCACCAACTCGACCACTGAGTCAAACCAGGAGGTTCATATCATTAATCTACTGAACGCTGGACCAGTGTACCGAAATGATGTGGCAGAGGTCAACCTTCTCATCAAGTCACGCAATGACGAAGGTAGGTCACCCATAAACTTGTTATGGTTGATATCAAGGTTGATTTACCTATATATTGATATGTAATATTTGGACCCATTGTAATAAAAATATATATGTTGAATTAAATATGAAAAGTAGATAGATATAAGTTTAAGATGTCTGTTATTTATCTAAAATAAAAAAAGATTATCAATGATCACTCTAAAAAGATAGTTTTCATCGTAATAACAACTTGTTCCTCATCAGGTAAGAAGGATTTTTTTCCCATGCAAAAGATTGTTATTCTCAAATAAGGGCCCATGCAGAAAAATGTGAAAAATAGGTGGGTTGGCTTATTACTGAGCATGGGCTTATACCCGGTAAGATATCCCCCCAAAAAAACCTTTGTTTTCCTGAACAGGTGTATATCATGGTGTCTGATTTCCTTATCTCACCCTCTAAGGATTGAGATATTTTGGGGATTCTCAATTCATAAAAAAATGTATGATGTCATTTCATCAACAAAGCAATAATGTACCGTTAACAATGCGATGATGTCATGTCATCAGTTCAATAATATCCCATTAAAAGTTAACCACCTTCATGGAGGTGAGTTCGTGGGATATCTTTGAGTCAGATTTTGCTGAAATAGAGCTCGTCATTTTGTAAGCTTCTCTTGAATAAAAAAGAGCTGGGCAGGTTCAGGACCTTAGACCCAAATTCTACATCCCCTGTAAAATATGCATGCCTGTATATACGTAAGATTGGACTGGAAAGAAGAAACATTTGGAAATTATTGAATATTTATGAAATATTTAATTTTAATTACATATCTGATTTTTATTTCAGTTATGTGGAAACCTGTGATATTTGTCCTTAATTCTCATCAATCTGTGAAATGGAAAGTGAAAATCGAGATGTTGGCTCCTCCTCGTCAACGACAGATCTTTGTGGTAAACTTCATTTTGTGTATTGGAAGGTCTCTTAAAATAATTTTCACTTATATTCCTCAACATTCAGTTGTTTTGATTGAAATTGAAGAATAAAGTAACGGATAGTAGTGTGTATTAGTAAGACCTACCTGTGTTGTTTGTGTAAGTTAAACTGTACCCTACCTGTGTTGTTTGTGTTAGTTAGACTGTACCCTACCTGTGTTGTTTGTGTTAGTGAGACTACAACCTACCTGTGTTGTTTGTGTAAGTTATACTGTACCCTACCTGTGTTGTTCGTGTTAGTAAGACTGTACCCTACCTGTGTTGTTTGTGTTAGTTAGACTGTACCCTACCTATGTTGTTTGTGTTAGTAAGACTGTAACCTACCTGTGTTGTTTGTGTTAGTTAGACTGTACCCTACCTGTGTTGTTTGTGTTAGTAAGACTGTAACCTGCCTGTGTTGTTTGTGTTAGTAAGACTGTAACCTATCTGTGTTGTTTGTGTTAGTTAGACTATAACCTACCTGTGTTGTTTGTGTTAGTAAGACGGTAACCTACCTGTGTGTTTTGTGTTAGTTAGACTAACCTACCTGTGTTGTTTGTGTTAGTTATACAGTGAGCTGTGGCTGGTGAATCATCATCAATATATAACCAGCTTTGAGTTGTATGATTAGCTATAATGTTGTGTGTTGTTTTCAGTGTAGGGCTTGGCCTACTGGCAGTGGTGCCAAGTCTCTATGATCACCCCTAGCTCTGCTGTATCACCCTAGTTGTGTGCATGCTGCTCAAATTATTAACAAAATGGCCACCCTACTGAACTACCATCAAGGAAAGATAAGAGGCCAAGGATATGTTTTATGTCTAACTTAAGTGTTTAGTTCCCGACACCTACACAAGTTTCTATGACATTTGCCAAAGAAGACATAATTGATAATAAGGTACAACTTGGAAAGGGGTTAAAATGAACTTTTCTGTCTGTAAAGGAATGTAAGATCAGTGATTTTAATGGTGGACTTATAGTGAGTAAGGTACATTAGATTTGTCATTTGGAGACTTCTAGTGAGTAAGGTACATTAGATTTGTCATTTGGAGACTTCTAGTGAGTAAGGTACATTTGATTAGTCATTTTAATGGAGGACTTCTAGTGAGTAAGGGACATAAGATTAGTCGTTTTAACGGAGGATGTCTAGTGAGTAAGGTACGTCAGATTAGTTGTTTTAACGGAGGATGTCTAGTGAGTAAGGTACATAAGATTAGTCGTTTTAACGGAGGATGTCTAGTGAGTAAGGTACGTGAGATTAGTCGTTTTAACGGAGGATGTCTAGTGAGTAAGGTACATGAGATTAGTCGTTTTAACGGAGGATGTCTAGTGAGTAAGGTACGTGAGATTAGTCGTTTTAACGGAGGATGTCTAGTGAGTAAGGTACGTGAGATTAGTCGTTTTAACGGAGGATGTCTAGTGAGTAAGGTACGTCAGATTAGTCGTTTTAACGGAGGATGTCTAGTGAGTAAGGTACGTGAGATTAGTCGTTTTAACGGAGGATATCTAGTGAGTAAGGTACATAAGATTAGTCGTTTTAACGGAGGATGTCTAGTGAGTAAGGTACGTGAGATTAGTCGTTTTAACGGAGGATGTCTAGTGAGTAAGATATGTGAGATTTGTCATTTCAATGGAGGATGTCTAGTGAGTAAGGTACATGAGATTAGTTGTTTAAACGGAGGATGTCTAGTGAGTAAGGTACGTGAGATTAGTCGTTTTAACGGAGGATATCTAGTGAGTAAGGTATGTGAGATTAGTCGTTTTAACGGAGGATGTCTAGTGAGTAAGGTACGTGAGATTAGTCGTTTTAACGGAGGATGTCTAGTGAGTAAGGTACGTGAGATTAGTCGTTTTAACAGAGGATGTCTAGTGAGTAAGGTACATAAGATTAGTCGTTTTAACGGAGGATGTCTAGTGAGTAAGGTACGTGAGATTAGTCGTTTTAACGGAGGATGTCTAGTGAGTAAGGTACGTGAGATTAGTCGTTTTAACGGAGGATGTCTAGTGAGTAAGGTACGTGAGATTAGTCGTTTTAACGGAGGATGTCTAGTGAGTAAGGTACGTGAGATTAGTCGTTTTAACGGAGGATATCTAGTGAGTAAGGTACATAAGATTAGTCGTTTTAACGGAGGATGTCTAGTGAGTAAGGTACGTGAGATTAGTCGTTTTAACGGAGGATGTCTAGTGAGTAAGATATGTGAGATTTGTCATTTCAATGGAGGATGTCTAGTGAGTAAGGTACATGAGATTAGTTGTTTAAACGGAGGATGTCTAGTGAGCAAGGTACGTGAGATTAGTCGTTTTAACGGAGGATGTCTAGTGAGTAAGGTACGTGAGATTAGTCGTTTTAACGGAGGATATCTAGTGAGTAAGGTACGTGAGATTAGTCGTATTAATGGAGGATGTCTAGTGAGTAAGGTACGTGAGATTAGTCGTATTAACGGAGGATGTCTAGTGAGTAAGGTACGTGAGATTAGTCGTTTTAACGGAGGATGTCTAGTGAGTAAGGTACGTGAGATTAGTCGTTTTAACAGAGGATGTCTAGTGAGTAAGGTACGTGAGATTAGTCGTTTTAACGGAGGATGTCTAGTGAGTAAGGTACGTGAGATTAGTCATTTTAACAGAGGATGTCTAGTGAGTAAGGTACGTGAGATTAGTCGTTTTAACGGAGGATGTCTAGTGAGTAAGGTATGTGAGATTAGTCGTTTAAATGGAGGATGTCTAGTGAGTAAGGTACGTGAGATTAGTCGTTTTAACAGAGGATGTCTAGTGAGTAAGGTACATAAGATTAGTCATTTTAATGGAGGATATCTAGTGAGTAAGGTACATGAGATTAGTCGTTTTAACAGAGGATGTCTAGTGAGTAAGGTACATAAGATTAGTCGTTTTAACGGAGGATGTCTAGTGAGTAAGGTACGTGAGATTAGTTGTTTTAACGGAGGATGTCTAGTGAGTAAGGTACGTGAGATTAGTTGTTTTAACGGAGAATATCTAGTGAGTAAGGTACGTGAGATTAGTCGTTTTAACGGAGGATGTCTAGTGAGTAAGGTACGTGAGATTAGTCGTTTAAACGGAGGATGTCTAGTGAGTAAGGTACATAAGATTAGTCATTTTAAAGGAGGATATCTAGTGAGTAAGGTACGTGAGATTAGTCGTTTAAACGGAGGATGTCTAGTGAGTAAGGTACATAAGATCAGTCATTTTAACGGAGGATGTCTAGTGAGTAAGGTATGTGAGATTAGTCGTTTTAACGGAGGATGTCTAGTGAGTAAAGTACATGAGATTAGTCGTTTTAACGGAGGATGTCTAGTGAGTAAGGTACGTGAGATTAGTCGTTTTAACGGAGGATGTCTAGTGAGTAAGGTATGTGAGATTAGTTGTTTTAACGGAGGATGTCTAGTGAGTAAAGTACATGAGATTAGTCGTTCTAACGGAGGATGTCTAGTGAGTAAGGTATGTGAGATTAGTTGTTTTAACGGAGGATGTCTAGTGAGTAAGGTACGTGAGATTAGTCGTTTTAACAGAGGATGTCTAGTGAGTAAGGTACGTGAGATTAGTTGTTTTAACGGAGGATGTCTAGTGAGTAAGGTATGTGAGATTAGTCGTTTTAACAGAGGATGTCTAGTGAGTAAGGTATGTGAGATTAGTCGTTTTAACGGAGGATGTCTAGTGAGTAAGGTACGTCAGATTAGTCGTTTTAACAGAGGATGTCTAGTGAGTAAGATATGTGAGATTAGTCATTTTAACAGAGGATGTCTAGTGAGTAAGGTACGTGAGATTAATCGTTTTAACAGAGGATGTCTAGTGAGTAAGGTACGTGTGATTAGTCGTTTTAACAGAGGATGTCTAGTGAGTAAGGTATGTGAGATTAGTCGTTTCAATGGAGACTTCTAATGGGTAAGGTACATGAGATAAGGACACTATACTTGTGAGCAAGGTCCTTAAAGGGACTCAATGGTTACAGATTTCATTGTTTTTCTCCAGATGTTTTCTTTTGAAAAGCCTTGGGATGTCTGAAATCAAACTATTTTACAAAATCATAATTACTTCATGTGAAAAACTTATGTAAGCTTTGATTAAACTTTCACAGAAAAACACTCACAGATGTTATGTCTGTATCCATTTGCTGTTTTAATCAGGGGTAGTCATGATCAAGTTATCACATGACTGTCACATGACTGTCACCTGTTTACGAATCATACCATTTCTAGACTATCTGCCTGAATTGAACTAACCTGTTGCAATTGAGTATCAGAGTAATAACTGGCATCCAATTTCCTCCCCTCAGTTTGCTTTCCACCTCATTGAAATAAATGCTCATCCTTGACCTTTTGAATCATTAGGTCATTTACTTTTTTTCTTTGCTCTCTCAGTCAAGTGCTTCTCCGGCTGAGTCTAGTTTCCAACATTTTTGTTTGAATATCTAAATTTTCTGCAATGTGCATGCACAGTTACATACGGTAAAAATTCAGTGAGTTTGAACAAAATTAAATAAATTTTGTTGAACCTGATCAAATCATACAAAATTATGCTTCAGAAAAGAAAAAGACCTTATATCATATTTGAACTATCAGAGTTAATATTGGCAAAAATCTTGACCAAGTGTAAAAACAAGATGGGTCCAGTGTATACGCCACCAACTCCATTATGCATTAGGCTGACAGGGAACAGTCTACAGCTGTTAGGAGAACATTTGCACATGAATAAAATCATAAATGGGTAAAATTATGATATGGTATTTACTGAAATATTATTTGATTATTTTACATTCTTCATTTCATGATTGCTATTATCAATATCACTATAATTAGAGATTCCATTAGGTATGCCCCAAATTAAAACTACATTCTTGTATTATCGATATCACTATAATTAGAGATTCCATTATAGGTATGCCCTAAACAGTACGTGTTTCATTGTGTACTGTTAAAATCAGTTGAGTTGTATCAGGAAACTAAATGTTGATTCTCTGGTTGTATGTTTTATTTGAATTGCCAGAAACAACTTTACATGTATGAAACTTCTTAATGAATGGTCCTTGTATTAGATACAACATGATGATATGTTATAGTATTAGATACAACATGATGATATGTTATAGTATTAGATACAATTGTCAACATGATGATATGTTGTAGTATTAGATACAACATGATGATATGTTGTAGTATTAGATACAACATGATGATATGTTATAGTATTAGATACAACATGATGATATGTTATAGCTGGGTGTCTTCGGCAGTATGCTTCAGTGAGGTAGCACTTTAAATCGGCAAAAGTTCCGGCCTATCACAAGGAGACTTAACACGAACATACCGCAGCCTCCTAAAACACACATACGCACTCGCCACACGCATGCATGTCGCACACACGGGAGACCGTCCTTAAATGACCTTAGCTGTTAATAGGACGTTAAACAAAATAAACCAAACCAAACCAAACCTATCGAGTTTTACAGCCGCCTATGTGGCAGTCCTCTGGCCTGGCAAATTTACAGGCAACACACATACACTGATTAGCAAAATTATTAACTTAATAGATCTGGTATTCAATTATCAAAATGCTAACACAACATTTTAAAACATGGATGATTTTATACCGCGGTAGTTATCCATGCAGCACAACATCAGCATTTTGTGCTGATTGCATGTTATACATAGTTAGGGCCTAAAGTTGTATTTAGCAAATATCTGTCGAAGTTGTAGTGCGATGATCACACATACAACCCATTACCAAAACATAGATATCTATTAGCTATTGCTGTTGATCAAAGTCTGGGATAATATTCAAGGCTGAGCTTTTTTTTAATTGGGTTTGCCAAAATATTCTTCCTTTTCGCTTTTCATTTCAGGTGTTCAGACTATCTATCACAGCTAGAGAATTATTGTTCTTGTCGAAAAAAAATGCATGTTCAAACTAACAACTGATTCAAACTGATTGAAGGTTTACCATAGTGTTTACACTTTTGCAAATGATAACTGAGAATTTAAGTGTTGGGTTGCAGATTTCTTTTTGCGTTTTTGTGGAATTTTTTCAGAAATTGTTTGTAATCTGCAGACTGTCGAAAGTGCGTAACTTTTAACTTATTTTCAAATTTAAGAATACTTCTTATTGGTTAGGAAATTGAAATCTTACAATTGAGTCTAAACACGAATAAGGTACATAAAATCATTGATCTTAATGGACATTAAGGTACAAATGTACATAGAATCAGTGATTTTAATGGACATTAATATGTACATAGAATCAGTTATTTTAATAGATGGACATAGAATCAGTGATTTTAATGGACATTTATAAGTACAGTGGACCCGCCGATAGTCCGGAAAACTCACAGTCCGGACGGAAATGCACGGGAACGGATTTCCGTAACGTTATTTGTACTCACCAGTCCGGAAATTCGGATTCCGATTCCGGAAGCCCATTTTGGGAACGGATCGTACTTTTCAATAGTAAATTTCCCTCAATAATCCGGAAGATTTTTTCACCACTAGGAGAAAAAAATGTCGGGGCAAGTCACCCGTGTCGACAGCTGTACAGACTATCGCTTGACACCGTGCGTAGTCATAGCGACCGCTGCCAGGTCATAGCCCCGGGTGTTTACCTGTGTTACAATGTGTAGCTTTTGTTTTTATAACGGTACATTGCTTTTTCTCTACGACCTAAATGTTACAGAATTTATGCACAAACATACAGTACGTGATACGATAATTAATCAATCTCAAATACATGTAATAAATTTATGATCGGTAATTAACATCATTAACACTTGTATTGGGTAAACACGGATATCGGCTTTGTAACACCGTTACGTGAAACGACGATTCATTGAAAGATGCATGTTATTAATTACATACACATTTACGTATTAAGCAGTGATCACAAGAACTGGGTTGATTACACACAAATTAGTCAATAGTCGTCTGATACTTAACTAAGCGTCACATTTTAAGTGAATACGGGTTTAATAATTATCGGACATATTGGGTAGTTCTCGCTGGTGTCGCGTACTTTTAAATAGATAACTTGGGGTTTCTGGTACGTAAAAATCATAAAAAAAACATGGACTGACGGTAAGTTGTAAAATCAGGGTATTTTATTTAAGGTATTTAATGTTTGTAATTTCTACTTGTTTGTGAACCTCCGAGACGTGACACATGTGTGTTGTTTGTAGGTCACATATGCCCGCTATAAATAAAACAACTTTCACTTTACATGTTCTTTTAAAAACAGTTTATTTTTTACTTTCTACAAAACAAAACAAGAATCATATCAGAAACATAAGTATATTTATTGTTAAAAACGTCTGACAATTAGACGTGTTTATGAAACGTACCGGATTGTATATAATCAAGGGAGATAACTCTTACACGACAAATTTTTTGACCTGGTACACGAAATTCGGCAGTCCGGAAAACTCGTAATCCGGACGGTTTGGACTGGGAACGAAGGTGTTCGGATTATCGAGGGTCCACTGTACATAGAATCAGTGATATTAATGGACGTTTACAGGGACATAGAATCAGTAATTTTAATGGACATTTATGGGGTGGTACCTGAATTGGACAATTATATTAGTTGAATTCATTGTCTCTTGCAAATCTCAAGAAAGAGACAAAAGGACATCACAAAGGAATATTAAAGTTCATTCAAACTCTTCCCTTCTTTTATTAGTAGCATAAAAGAAATTTTGAAAACCCTTGATGATAATTATAGAACCTAAGTGATCATACCAGAGGAGTTATGTCACACAGGTGTCACTTACTATCTATCTTAGATCAGTCTCTGTGGGTCCGATGAGTCCATTGTGATTTTGATATTAGTATCAGTTTAAAGGTTGTACAGAACTACTGCTCAGTAAATTATAATCTCTGATGACCAGTATTGACATAGATTTCCCTGTGACTTAATACCATTCATCGAGAGTCATTGTATTGGAGTTACTAAACAGAAATATGGAGGCTACTCGTCTCAGTATTATGGCCCACCTGTGTTTAATGATTGTGGTTCAAGTTTGTCCTAAAGGTATCATAAAACCTATTTTTTGACAAAGATATTTGAAGGTCTTGGTCATTACAGAATTAGAATGATATCGAAAGTTCATCATTTATTCTCATAAACATTTCTCATGGATTCCACCAATTGTTACTTACACTGACAGCAGACTATGTATATGTATATATAGATCAGAGTAGAAACATAAATGTACTGGATGTGTGCCTGTCATTATCAACATTTTTAGTTTTAATCAAATTCTATCTTACTAAAGGATACTAAACAGACCTAGGGTAGGCCAATGACAAGCCTGGATGTTAGTTCAGATGTAATTAGTTTGATCCACATTCAAGGTCACAAATGTATTTAATGGCTATCAAGGATTGGTTGGATTAATAACATTGACCCTTAAACTCAAGGTCACAGGAATCTGATGTGTTAAAATGTTTCCTGTAAACTGCACACCTTTTTCTGAATGTTTCTTGAACCATTCTGGGATGAAGGGTCAAATGAATGACAATTGGCTTAGCATCAGTATTAAATCAGTAGATGCCACATTATATTAATTAAGTCATAAATATCAGCATCTAGGTGTACTGTTAATGGTGTCTTTCCTCTATATATGATGTCTTATATATATATGTGTGTGTATTTGACGTCATTATAAACTAATAAGATCAGGAAAAATGACGGAAATATGATTTTGGTGTTTGAATTTTATTTCTGTAAAAGGAAACACAAGTTTAGTATAATACATATACATATGTTTGGTGATGTTGTAGGATGTACTTTTCATTCGATCATTGAAAAATTAATAATGTGTGACTGTTGGCCATTATATGTTTCTGTTATATACAGTAGAGAGCATGGGCGTAAAGTTTAATGTGTATGTTATGTAGTCTGTGAATTAGAACTAATGTTGACTGTGTACTTATAGGACTCATGGGATTGGCCATTACACTGCCTTCATGACACAGCAAATTTATTGCTTCAAGATAATGTTGTATGTATGTTGAGAACCACCAGTAAACTTTTTTCTAAGGTCTTTCCAACACAAAGAGCCCACACTTAGTCTTTCCAAAATAAACACAAAGTGATGAAAATGTAACCCACATTTAGTCTTACAACCAACGATAAGTTGTTCCAACAAAGAGGTTGGCATAAAATTTCACATTCAGAGGGAGCCGGGGAGGAGGTTATTTGCTGAATTTCCTCATTATTATTAATAATAAGTTGATAAATGACATCTTCATCCATCATGTGTCTCTTTCTCTGACTTCCTGTTTAAGTCCCCGTATGATGTGGGGATTGTGGGGATGTGTATTCTTAATGATTTCCAGTGTCCATTGTATTTCTTCCTTTGACTTCTGTTAAGAGTTCATTGTATTTCTTCCTCTGACTTCCTGTTAATTATATATATAAGTGTCCATTGTATTTCTTCCTTTGACTTCCTGTTAAGTGTCTATTGTGTTTATTCCTTTGACTTCCTGTTAAGTGTCTATTGTGTTTCTTCCTTTGACTTCCTGTTAAGTGTCCATAGTGTTTCTTCCTTTGACTTCCTGTTAAGTGTCCATTGTGTTTCTTCCGTTGACTTCCTGTTAAGTGTCCATTGTGTTTCTTCCTTTGACTTCCTGTTAAGTGTCTATTGTGTTTCTTCCTTTGACTTCCTGTTAAGTGTCCATTGTGTTTATTCCTTTGACTTCCTGTTTAGTGTCCATTGTGTCTCTTCCTTTGACTTCCTGTTAAGTGTCCATTGTGCTTCTTCCTTTGACTTCCTGTTAAGTGTCCATAATGTCTCTTCCTTTGACTTCCTGTTAAGTGTTCATTATGTTTCTTCCTTTGACTTCCTGTTAAGTGTCTATTGTGTTTCTTCCTTTGACTTCCTGTTAAGTGTCCATAATGTCTCTTCCTTTGACTTCCTGTTAAGTGTCCATTGTGTTTATTCCTTTGACTTCCTGTTAAGTGTTCATTATGTTTCTTCCTTTGACTTCCTGTTAAGTGTCTATTATGTTTCTTCCTTTGACTTCCTGTTAAGTGTCCATTGTGTTTATTCCTTTGACTTCCTGTTAAGTGTTCATTATGTTTCTTCCTTTGACTTCCTGTTAAGTGTCTATTATGTTTCTTCCTTTGACTTCCTGTTAAGTGTTCATTATGTTTCTTCCTTTGACTTTCTGTTAAGTGTCTATTGTGTCTCTTCCTCTGACTTCCTGTTAAGTGTCCATTGTATTTCTTCCTTTGACTTCCTGTTAAGTGTTCATTATGTTTCTTCCTTTGACTTCCTGTTAAGTGTTCATTATGTTTCTTCCTTTGACTTTCTGTTAAGTGTCTATTGTGTCTCTTCCTCTGACTTCCTGTTAAGTGTCCATTGTATTTCTTCCTTTGACTTCCTGTTAAGTGTCCATTGTGTTTATTCCTTTGACTTCCTGTTAAGTGTCCATTTTGTCTCTTCCTTTGACTTCCTGTTAAGTTTCCATTGTGCTTCTTCCTTTGACTTCCTGTTAAGTGTCCATAATGTCTCTTCCTTTGACTTCCTGTTAAGTGTTCATTATGTTTCTTCCTTTGACTTCCTGTTAAGTGTCTATTGTGTTTCTTCCTTTGACTTCCTGTTAAGTGTCCATTGTGTTTCTTCCTTTGACTTCCTGTTAAGTGTCCATTGTGCTTCTTCCTTTGACTTCCTGTTAAGTGTCCATTATGTTTCTTCCTTTGACTTTCTGTTAAGTGTCCATAATGTCTCTTCCTTTGACTTCCTGTTAAGTGTTCATTATGTTTCTTCCTTTGACTTTCTGTTAAGTGTCTATTGTGTTTCTTCCTTTGACTTCCTGTTAAGTGTTCATTATGTGTCTTCCTTTGACTTCCTGTTAAGTGTCCATTATGTTTCTTCCTTTGACTTCCTGTTAAGTGTCCATTATGTTTCTTCCTTTGACTTTCTGTTAAGTGTCCATTATGTCTCTTCCTTTGACTTCCTGTTAAGTGTTCATTATGTTTCTTCCTTTGACTTTCTGTTAAGTGTCTATTGTGTTTCTTCCTTTGACTTCCTGTTAAGTGTTCATTATGTTTCTTCCTTTGACTTCCTGTTAAGTGTCCATAATGTCTCTTCCTTTGACTTCCTGTTAAGTGTCCATTTTGTCTCTTCCTTTGACTTCCTGTTAAGTGTCCATTGTGCTTCTTCCTTTGACTTCCTGTTAAGTGTCCATAATGTCTCTTCCTTTGACTTCCTGTTAAGTGTTCATTATGTTTCTTCCTTTGGCTTCCTGTTAAGTGTTCATTATGTTTCTTCCTTTGACTTCCTGTTAAGTGTCCATTGTGTTTCTTCCTTTGACTTCCTGTTAAGTGTCCATAATGTTTCTTCCTTTGACTTCCTGTTAAGTGTCCATAATGTCTCTTCCTTTGACTTCCTGTTAAGTGTTCATTATGTCTCTTCCTTTGACTTCCTGTTAAGTGTCTATTGTGTTTCTTCCTTTGACTTCCTGTTAAGTGTCCATTGTGTTTCTTCCTTTGACTTCCTGTTAAGTGTCCATTGTGCTTCTTCCTTTGACTTCCTGTTAAGTGTCCATTATGTTTCTTCCTTTGACTTCCTGTTAAGTGTTCATTATGTTTCTTCCTTTGACTTCCTGTTAAGTGTTCATTATGTTTCTTCCTTTGACTTCCTGTTAAGTGTTCATTATGTTTCTTCCTTTGACTTCCTGTTAAGTGTCCATAATGTCTCTTCCTTTGACTTCCTGTTAAGTGTTCATTATGTCTTCTTCCTTTGACTTCCTGTTAAGTGTCCATAATGTCTCTTCCTTTGACTTCCTGTTAAGTGTTCATTATGTTTCTTTCTTTGACTTTCTGTTAAGTGTCTATTGTGTCTCTTCCTTTGACTTCCTGTTAAGTGCTCATCATGTGTATTCCATTTTCGTTTTAAGTGTCCGTGTCAATTCCAATAATTCTGTTCAGTATTTTGTGGAAAACTTGTTGTTTTTATGTAACTGGTTGATAGTACTTAACCTGGAAACATGTTGTTTCATATAACTGGTTGATGGTACGTAACCTGGAAACATGTTGTTTCATATAACTAGTTGATGGAACTTAACTTTGAAACATGTTGTTTCATATAACTGGTTGATGGTACTTAACCTGGAAACATGTTGTTTCATATAACTGGTTGATGGTACTTAACCTGGAAACATGTTGTTTCATATAACTGGTTGATGGTACTTAACCTGGAAACATGTTGTTTTATATAACTGGTTGATGGTACAAGTGAAGTCCTAAATATTCTTTGATGTTTTGCTGTATGTTTTCCTTGTAATGATCTCAACATGATCTTATCTCATGTTAATATCGTAGATCCTAGAAATCACACTGATTGAAATTTGTTTCACAATCATTATTTAATCTTCCAGCTGGTCAATCTTCTCCATCATGAAATCATGATCATGACCAACTGCCAAATTAAGAGCATGTAAACCTGTATAGCATAACCAGGCTGACCTGTTCTGTTGAACTTAAGTATCTTATTGATTCAACATATGTTGATATCCATATAGGGAAAATAAGCACCTTTGTATGCAATAGTTTAAAATGATGGGGATGCCAATAGGTTCTACTACAGAAAATGCTTTCTTTTTTGATCCCCCAGAGTTAAGGTTTTAAAGTAGTTATTATTCTATTGTGTTACGTTTGTCGATTCTATTGTGTTACGTTTTGTCGATTCTATTGTGTTAGTTTGTCTCACGACTTGTGTAGGTCAGACTTGATGTAGTGTAGTGAAACATCAATGAACAGGTTGACATTATTGACCTACACACAAATGGGATGGATTGCCTTTACCCACATAAAATGGCCATCACTACAGGTTGTCCTTGTATTAGACTATACCATGATTTAGGAAATGTGAATCAAACCACAGACAGAAATGTGTTGATTTGTTTGACCTAGCTATCCTACCAGATTCACCAGATAATCACAACTAATTGTGTATGATCAAAACCCAATATTTTTAGGACTCTGGATGATCACACAATTGTATATGATCAGAATCGATCAATACACAATATTCACGACTCAGGATGATCACCAACTTCTGGTTTACTGTAACCCTGTTTTCTGTGAATTATAATTTCCTGTGGTTGCAAAATTAAAATACCCTAGCTATATAGTGCTTAATTAAGACTGCAGTTGCTTTAAATTTATGAATTTATTACATGGAATTTAATTATAAGAAATATATAAGATACTGTAGTTAGGTTCAGCTGAGCATGCATGGACAAAATAGGTTTTCCAGATATTTGTACTATATATATGATGGCTGTCATCATGCGACTTGTACTTTAGTTGTTAGCTGACCTGTGTTATAGCTGTCACCTGACCTGTAATATAGCTGTCACCTGACCTGTAATATAGCTGTCACCTAACCTGTGATATAGCTGTCACCTGACCTGTGATATATAGCTGTCACCTGACTTGTGATATATAGCTGTCACCTGACCTGTACTATAGCTGTCACCTGACCTGTAATATAGCTGTCACCTGACCTGTGATATATAGCTGTCACCTGACCTGTGTTATAGCTGTCACCTGACCTGTACTATAGCTGTCACCTGACCTGTGATATATAGCTGTCACCTGACCTGTAATATAGCTGTCACCTAATTAACCTGTGATATAGCTGTCACCTGACCTGTGTTATAGCTGTCACCTGACCTGTACTATAGCTGTCACCTGACTTGTACTATAGCTGTCATCTGGCCTATATGTATTAAAACATTCATACAAGATCTAACCTGTAATATGGCTGTCATGTGACCTGTACCTTAACTGTCGATAAAATTTCAGGTTCTATGATATTCATGACGTTTTTAGCTACTTTGTCAATTCTGTCCTATTCTGACTTGTTCCCACATTTGTTTTAGTCCACATCAACAGAAACCAAAGTTTCGTTTCTACTGTGTGTACAACATTGTTGGCTGCTGTTTTGAATGGTGCTATAAATAGCCAGCAGTGTTACAAGCTGGGAGGGGTATCTAAAGGAGGTTAATTGGCGATAAATCTGAGGAGGCTGTTTACTTAGTTATATTGTACTGCTACAATCATAGTCTATAAAATGTATATAACACAATGGAATGACATGCTACAATGGCTGCTGTGTATAGATCTAGAGCAGCATATGAATTTGATTACAGTATATACATCAGAGCTGCTGAATGTCACTGACAGCAAACAATATATCAGAGCTTCTGAATGTCACTTTATGACTACAATATATAGCCGGCCTTCTGAATGTCACTGACAGCAGTATACATGTATATACCCGACTTATGAATGTCACTGACAGCAGTATACATGTAAACCCAGCTTATGAATGTCACTGACAGCAGTATACAAGTAAACCCGGCTTCTGAATGTCACTGACAACAGTATATATCGGAGCTTCTGAAGATCAGTGACATCATTATATATCAGAGCTTCTGAATGTCGTTGACATCAGTATAGCAGAGCTTCTGAATGTCACTGACTACAGTATACCAGAGATCCTGAATGTCACTGACTACAGTATATACCAGAGCTTCTGAATGTCAATGACTACAGTATACCAGAGCTGCTGAATGTCACTGACTACAGTATATACCAGAGATCCTCAATGTCGCTGACTACAGTATACCAGAGCTGCTGAATGTCACTGACTACAGTATATACCAGAGATCCTGAATGTCGCTGAGTACAGTATATACCAGAGCTTCTGAATGTCGCTGACTACAGTATATATCAGAGCTTCTGAATGTCACTGACATCAGTATACCAGAGCTTCTGAATGTCACTGACTACAGTATACCAGAGCTTCTGAATGTCACTGACATCAGTATACCAGATATCCTGAATGTCACTGACTACAGTATACCAGAGATCCTGAATGTCACTGACTACAGTATGTACCAGAGATCCTCAATGTCACTGACTACAGTATATACCAGAGATCCCGAATGTCACTGACTACAGTATACCAGAGATCCCGAATGTCACTGACTACAGTATACCAGATATCCTGAATGTCACTGACTACAGTATATACCAGAGATCCTGAATGTCGCTGACTACAGTTTATACCAGAGATCCTGAATGTCGCTGACTACAGTATATACCAGAGATCCTGAATGTCACTGACTACAGTATACCAGAGATCCTGAATGTCGCTGACTACAGTATACCAGATATCCTGAATGTCACTGACTACAGTATATACCAGAGCTGCTAAATATCACTGACTACAGTATACCAGAGCTGCTGAATGTCACTGACTACAGTATACCAGAGATCCTCAATGTCGCTGACTACAGTATATACCAGAGAGCCTGAATGTCGCTGACTACAGTATATACCAGATATCCTGAATGTCACTGACTACAGTATACCTACCAGAGATCCTGAATGTCGCTGACTACAGTACTAGTATATCCCAGAGATCCTGAATGTCACTGACTACAGTATATACCAGAGCTGCTGAATGTCACTGACTACAGTATACCAGA
This sequence comes from Pecten maximus, assembly GCF_902652985.1. Lineage (NCBI taxonomy): Eukaryota > Metazoa > Mollusca > Bivalvia > Pectinida > Pectinidae > Pecten > Pecten maximus. The sequence goes on along the minus strand of NC_047016.1, from coordinate 20,587,490 downwards.
GATCCTGAATGTCGCTGACTACAGTATATACCAGAGATCCTGAATGTCACTGACTACAGTATACCAGAGATCCCGAATGTCACTGACTACAGTATACCAGAGATCCCGAATGTCACTGACTACAGTATACCAGATATCCTGAATGTCACTGACTACAGTATATACCAGAGATCCTCAATGTCGCTGACTACAGTATATACCAGAGATCCTGAATGTCGCTGACTACAGTATATACCAGAGATCCTGAATGTCACTGACTACAGTATACCAGAGATCCTGAATGTCGCTGACTACAGTATACCAGATATCCTGAATGTCACTGACTACAGTATATACCAGAGCTGCTGAATGTCACTGACTACAGTATACCAGAGCTGCTGAATGTCACTGACTACAGTATACCAGAGATCCTCAATGTCGCTGACTACAGTATATACCAGAGATCCTGAATGTCGCTGACTACAGTACTAGTATATCCCAGAGATCCTGAATGTCACTGACTACAGTATATACCAGAGATCCTCAATGTCACTGACTACAGTATACCAGAGCTGCTGAATGTCACTGACTACAGTATACCAGAGATCCTCAATGTCGCTGACTACAGTATATACCAGAGATCCCGAATGTCACTGACTACAGTATACCAGAGATCCTGAATGTCGCTGACTACAGTACTAGTATATACCAGAGATCCTGAATGTCACTGACTACAGTATATACCAGAGATCCTGAATGTCACTGACTACAGTATACCAGAGATCCTGAATGTCGCTGACTACAGTACTAGTATATACCAGAGATCCTGAATGTCACTGACTACAGTATATACCAGAGATCCTGAATGTCACTGACTACAGTATACCAGAGATCCTGAATGTCGCTCAGACTACAGTACTAGTATATACCAGAGATCCTGAATGTCACTGACTACAGTATATACCAGAGATCCTGAATGTCGCTGACTACAGTATACCAGAGATCCTGAATGTCACTGACTACAGTATACCAGAGATCGTGAATATCACTGACTACAGTACATTGTATATACATACCAGAGCTTCTGAATTCAGGAATAATTTGTATAACAGTGCTCCAGAAATTGTTGAGTACTGTACCACTGAGGTGTAAGAAATGGAAGTAATTAATTACAGTATATCAGACCATAAATTTACACCCCTAATTAACAACTTATCATTCACACCGTCCAGTGCACTGGTAAATAATTTGGAGGAATCTCTTTCCTGAACGAGTGCACTTTTAGATGGTTACTAACTTGGTAATTTGGATTATACTTTTGGTTGGGTAACTTGTTTAGTACTATCATGTTTTATGGCATGACTGATTGTACATTGAGCTATAAATTCTGTGTATTTGCCCAATTTTCACTCCAAGACGTTAAACACAGAGTCCCTGGAGCACCCATACTGTTACATGTTTGCTTCAGAAATAAGCTTTTCATTAGAGTGGAAATCTTATAAATGATGTGACTGATTATATTTTGGGCTGTTTATTGATTAAAGATTAAGTGAATGGATGGAGACACCAGTTACAACTGGGGAGGCTTAATATAGCCATCACAGCGGCCTGATCTTAACAACCAACACTTCTAGTTCATGTTGTGTGTATTAGGTGAAATGGTGGTCTTAAAACAAACTTTACTAAAATTTAAGAATGTCTCCCTGCTGCAAAGAAAAGTGCAAATGATATTACTTTCATACTATATCTGCAAAAAAAGGTAAATTTTATTACTTTCGTACTATATCTGCAAAAAAAGGTAAATTTTCTTTTTACCATTTAAAAATTTCCATTATAATAAGAAAACAATTTATCACAAAAGAATGTATGCATACTGAAGACTATATATATATTTATGAGCTGCAGTACTAGTGTCCTTAATAAAAACATACCTATATGTAATTACAGTAAAACTTTCTTAAGACGAACCTGCTTGATACGAATTTCTGCTTGATACGAAGTAAATTCAAATCCCCGGTTTTGGCTCCTCTTTACTTATACTATTTTTTGCAACGTATAACGAATTCGCATATAACGAATTATCTTTTGATACGAAGTGATTTCGTGGTCCCGTCAAGTCAATATTTGCGTCTATAACAAATTTTCCCGGCACATTTTTCCGAAAGTGCTGAGTGTGGCCTCGCTTCAAAGTGAAACCTGGGGCCATAAAGGGGAATCGATCGACACATAACTAAATACGATTGGACGTGTATACAGGTAAGTTTGAATAGCCCGGGGACATGAAAGTAACAAAGGTACGTGTAGTCTCAGGTAAACAGTATTCACTATTGTTTCATCTGTCCAGTATGTGGCGTATAAGTACGTTTGGCTATTCAAACTAATCAGCCATGCGTAAATAAATCGTGCTTTTCTAGGTGGTTGTCTTTCCAGTGTTATTTCTATAAATTTTTGAAAGCTGGATTCCCTCCGTCGGGCCCCATACCCGATGTAGACATCGGGGACACCTCGGACGACGAGGATGATTTACCACTATCCTGCTTTCTTCAATGGAACAGTGTTCCAAAAGACCGTGACATGAGTCTCGATGAGTATGTCGCCATAGACGACAGTGTTACAACCTCCCACGGACTTAATGACAACGAAATTATTGCATGTGTCGCTAACAAAAATGACACAGTTGACAAAACGATGTCTATTTATGAAATGAAATATTTGTAACGTGCAGTCGTCTTTGGTTGTGTTTATGGCCTATATGACTTTAACGTTTAGTTTCAGAAACTCTATACGTTTAGTTTCAGAAACTCTATAACGAATTTCTGTTATAACGAATTATTTCTCCTGGTCCCATGGAATTCGTTATAGCAAGGTTTTACTGTATCTTGAAAATCTCTCAACAATTTTGTTTTATTATGTGTAGATGTGGGATTGAACATTGCATGATGTGTGAAGTGCTCACGATGTCTTCATGATGTGCACACAATAGAATAATGTTCAATTGTGTCATGTATCGTACAAACCATTCTGTACATATACTGCTGAAATTATGGAATTATACTGTATATAAACTGCTAAAATTATGGAATTATACTGTATATATACTGCTAAAATTATGGAATTATACTGTATATAAACTGCTAAAATTATGGAATTATACTGTATATATACTGCTAAAATTATGGAATTATACTGTATATATACTGCTAAAATTATGGAATTATACTGTATATAAACTGCTAAAATTATGGAATTATACTGTATATATACTGCTAAAATTATGGAATTATACTGTATATATACTGCTAAAATTATGGAATTAAAGGAAATTACTGTATATATACTGCTAAAATTATGTTATTAATGGAAATTACTGTTTATATACTGCCAAAATTATGTTATTAAAGGAAATTTATAATATATGAGGTATGTAAATCAATGAGAACCAGCAAAAAACCAATTAAACAAAATATTGTTTCATCACCAGCAGGTGCATACTGAAGTCATTGGCTAGAGTAGTAACTAGCACATGAGTAATTAGATAACAAGTGTATGTGGGGTCAGAGCCAGCAGGAGCTGTGGTAAACCAGTACAACCATGTTTAATGTCAACTTCATACAGTGATACCAGTCAAAGTAATTACCTTCTTTGATAGTACGAAAAAAGGTATAAAGAGTTTAAAAGTAATGAAATAATTTCTCAAGTGGTGTTTTCAGATAGGTTGCACCTCCAACTTCTTTGATCAAAGTAAGGAAATGAAGAACAGTAGATGTTTGGGAAAGTGAGCAGCTTTGAAAGTGTTTAATTGGTCAAAAGGGGGCGGTAAATGTCACAAAATGTGAACAGCTAAAAGAATGGATGAGATAAAGAATTAATGTTAATGAGAAACTGTGGTTCTATAATTATGCATAATTGTAGCGATTAATTTAATCTTCTGCTAGTACCTAATATTTTACATGTAAATGAGTACAGTCAAATATTGCTATATTAGGAATCTCAGTAAACCACTTTATATAACCATAATTTGTAATAAAATGATAAGAAATCATTGTTCAAAACTGAAGAAAATTTGTTCTATCCAAAATATCACGAGATCATTGAAAGGTGATTATCCACATCCTGCTACGTAAAGTGATGTGTACTCCAACATGGGTTTGTGAATGAAGCAGCACTTCTGATTTCTGATAAAGATTTCAGCGATACATATTTCTCTTTTACTTGGATCGGCTCTCCCTGGGGCTTTTGATTGGCCCGGGAATAACTGCTGGGTGATGGAATGTAGAAGGAATTGGATTTAGAGAAAGAGCTCCTGGTTTGATGTGGCTTACTGTAATCGTAGGATGAAGGTTATCATGTTTGGCATTCTGTCAGAATATTTCCCGATATTTACATTCTGTCAAAGTCAGGCATATCATATATGTAATACACAGTTTGATGTGAATAATGCAAAAAATGGTCTTTTCTGTTTTCTTGGTGCAGAAGCTTTTCAGGAATTTATCAGTAACATAAACAGACCACCATGATGAAAAACCAGTATAGGTCCAAACAGTGTTTCTAATTCCATTATCAGATCAGGGAGTGGTTTAAGTGATGTAATCCTTGGGATCTCTAGTGTCTGACCTATACCAAAATGGGACTGTATATAGCTTCAGTGTCAGACCTGTATATAGCCTCAGTGTCAGACCTGTATATAGCCTCAGTGTCAGACCTGTATATAGCCTCAGTGTCAGACCTGTATAGAGCCTCAATGTCAGACCTGTATATAGCCTCAATGTCAGACCTGTATATAGCCTCAGTGTCAGACCTGTATATAGCTACAGTGTCAGACCTGTTATATATAGCCTCAGTGTCAGACCTGTAAGACCTGTATATAGCCTCAGTGTCAGACCTGTATAAAGCTTTAGTGTTGGACCTGTATATACTTTCAGTGTCAGACTTGTATATAGCTTTAGTGTCGGACCTGTATATAGCTTCAGTGTCAGACCTGTAATCCTGTATATATTAGCTTCAGTGTCAGACCTCATATATAGCCTCAGTGTCAGACCTGTATATAGCCTCAGTGTCAGACCTGTATAGAGCCTCAATGTCAGACCTGTATATAGCCTCAATGTCAGACCTGTATATAGCCTCAGACCTGTATATAGCTACAGTGTCAGACCTGTTATATATAGCCTCAGTGTCAGACCTGTAAGACCTGTATATAGCCTCAGTGTCAGACCTGTATAAAGCTTTAGTGTTGGACCTGTATATACTTTCAGTGTCAGACTTGTATATAGCTTTAGTGTCAGACCTGTATATAGCTTCAGTGTCAGACCTGTAATCCTGTATATATTAGCTTCAGTGTCAGACCTGTATATAGCCTCAGTGTCAGACCTATATATAGCTTTAGTGTCGGACCTGTATATAGCCTCAGTGTCGGATCTGTATATAGCTTCAGTGTCGGACCTGTATATAGCTTCAGTGTCAGACCTGTATATAGCTTTAATGTCAGACCTGTATATAGCCTCAGTGTCAGACCTGTATATAGCTTTAGTGTCAGACCTGTATATAGCCTCAGTGTCAGACCTGTATATAGCCTCAGTGTTAGACCTGTATAGTTGTTTGGAGGTAAGCATCACACCTAGACCTAATGATCCTTAGAATTAGCTCTGTTAGACCTGGGGGTCCCTCTAGTTTTAGCAAGATGTCAGACGTGGAGGTCACTAGTTTTAACAAGATGTCAGATGTGGAGGTCACTAGTTTTAACAAGATGTCGGACGTGGAGGTCACTAGTTTTAACAAGATGTCAGACGTGGAGGTCACTAGTTTTAACAAGATGTCGGACGTGGAGGTCACTAGTTTTAACAAGATGTCAGATGTGGAGGTCACTAGTTTTAACAAGATGTCGGACGTGGAGGTCACTAGTTTTAACAAGATGTCGGATGTGGAGGTCACTAGTTTTAACAAGATGTCGGATGTGGAGGTCACTAGTTTTAACAAGATGTCAGATGTGGAGGTCACTAGTTTTAACAAGATGTCAGATGTGGAGGTCACTAGTTTTAACAAGATGTCAGATGTGGAGGTCACTAGTTTTAACAAGATATAGCTTTATAAGACCATATGGTTCCTTGGTTCCTTAGTTTAAGTAATGTTTGAACTGTATATTGCATTGATAGTTTTTGATTTTTTGGAAACTGTAAATAAAACTCTTTATGTTATTTCAAATCATTTGTGAAATATGCATGGAAATTAAATATTAAAGAACTCTTCTGTTTATTAGATCATAGTTTGACATAGCTAGACTGCATTTAGGGCGTTTGGATGTACATATTTTACATACTGGGTATATATATTATATAACCAGAACTTACTGCAGTCACATGTCAGTTTTTCTGGAAAGTTGATACACTCCTGTCTTTGATGTAGGGAGGAAGCAGTGATGGTATTTTATGACCTTTCTTAAGGTGGAGCCTGAGTTGTTCTCATCATCACAACTGTCTAACATCTTGATCCGTTCAGACTGACAATCACTGAGACTGACAGAACCTGTTAGTGATTCCATGCAGTGCTGTTGTTCCTCTCAAATGCAAAAAAGAAGAAAAAAAATCTTAATCAATAAGAAACCTCACATAATCACTTAAAGGAAATCTGTTAAAATCTCAATAGAATCCGGGTTTAGATATTTGTTACAGAGGTGATCATATAAATCCTGCTACCCTAGTTTGATCCGACGGAGAAAGCTATAAGATGGTACAACAAGTAAACAAGTTCTGCGTGCACCAGGATTCTCGCAGGATTTTATCAAAGCACCTTACCTATGCTCTGGGTTGTTGTGAATATTTTTGCAACATTGCATGATTCACAGAGACCATACGTTAAAAGTGTTTTGTATTACTGGTAACAACCCAGGAGAGACCTTCTGTAACCATGGCAACAAACAGAACTCTCTTAAGGTCCTTTACCTAAGGTCAAGGTTAGTTTAATTTCCAATTAGTGTGATTAAGTGGAAGAAAACAGAGGGGAGAGAAGAGCACTGGAATTTTGTTCAGTGGGTGGTGGTGTTACAACATGGCTAAGTGGCAGGTTTCCGTAAATGTATATGTATAATTCCAACAAGGTGAGCCTTGTGGCAGTTGTGCTTGTCACAATAGGATCAGGTTTTACTTTAGTAAATAACAGTAAGCATGTTAACAAAAAAATAGCAACATGATGTATATTAAAGCTACCTACATGCTTCTTATGCCAGCCCATATTCTTACGCTATAATACTTGTGTATGAATCCCTATCCTTAGTAATCACCTGTGTATGAATACCTATCCTAAGTAACCACCTGTGTACGAATCCCTATCCTTAGTAACCACCTGTGTATGAATCCCTATCCTTAGTAACCACCTGTGTATGAATCCCTATCCTTAGTAACCACCTGTGTATGAATCCCTATCCTTAGTAACCACCTGTGTATGAATCCCTATCCTTAGTAACCTCCTGTGTATGAATCCCCACTATTATTGGTGACCACCCTTGTATAAATACCTGTCAGTAGTGACCACCCTTGTATAATTTACCTGTCAGTAGTGACCACCCTTGTATAATTTACCTGTCAGTAGTGACCACCCTTGTATAATTTACCTGTCAGAAGTGACCACCCTTGTATAATTTACCTGTCAGTAGTGACCACCCTTGTATAATTTACCTGTCAGTAGTGACCACCCTTGTATAAATACCTGTCAGTAGTGACCACCCTTGTATAATTTACCTGTCAGTAGTGACCACCTGTGTATAAATACCTGTCATTAGTTACCAACTTTGTATATTTACCCATCTTTGGTACTAGCTAATAAAGGGTGTTTAAAGTCATTGTTCATGTGCTTCTTGGTTAAGGTATATATTCTTTGATATCAAAAACATCAATTTGATAGAGTTATGTTGACTATAGCTGGAAATATGACAAAGCTTTTTGTGTTGTAAACCACATCTGACATAGATTTATGATGAGATTACATGCCAATGACTGTGAGTAAGGTTTCATACATCATCATCATGGTAGCTACTATTAATTTACACGAAAGGTTTGTGTTAAAGAATCAACTCATCAGATTCATCTGAAACTACCATAAAATTACTACCAAGTTAACAATATAAAAAAATCTTCTGTGATGCGCTACCCATCTTGGAGAAACTGTTTGACTGGGAATGTTTTGGAAACATTAAAAAGAGATACGTTAATCTTTAAGAAAACAACAAGGAATAATCAACTTTGTATATACTGGCTTGTTTTGGTCACCGATAGATTTTTAAAAATCTGTTCAAATCCTGTTTCATATCTCTGGTCAATCGCCATCCTTAAACAGTTATTGTTTGCATGGAATGATGATTTTTTTTTTATATATGATAAGGGAATGTTACAAACATTAAGACAATACTTTGGTGAAATTTTTGTTAAATTGAAGTCTTTGGAATAGATTTTAGGAAATGCTGAAGGCAGAATGGTCACTGATTTCACTGTGTTATTTAATTTGTATATTTGTAGGTGCCTGTCCATTCCTCAGTCCGACTGGTCTTCAAGAGCCATATGCGTCGGTCGATTCGAAAAGTGTCCAACATGCCACAGACTAGAAAGGGATTGCTTGAGTGGGTTAGGGAAGAACATCATGCTGTCACCTCTTTCACAGAGTTGCGTAAAGGCAACAGGATCGAACTCACTGTAGGACCAGGTAAACAAACTTATGAACTCTTAGTTAATCTATCATAACAATTTCTTCATGCATTTGATAATTGATTGTTAAATAGGAAATTTCTTCATTCACCAAAAAGAGAGAAAGTGTGGTTGGTATGTTTAAGGTATATAGCTTTGTTTTAAACTATCATATTTTTTCATATTGATGCTGTAAATCTCCTGAAAGTTTCCTTGTTATAGTGAAACTATAATTGACTGGATTGATAATTTATTGTCAAAGATAAAATAACTAATCATGAATTAATTTGATAAATCAGAAAATCTCTAAAACATCTTTCAGGGGAGGTAACTCACTGTTTTACCATGTAAACATTCTCCTTCTGTAATATGTCAGGGGAGGTAACTCACTGTTGTACCATGTAAACATTCTCCTTCTGTAATATGTCAGGGGAGGTAACTCACTGTTGTACCATGTAAACATTCTCCCTTCGTAATATGTCAGGGGAGGTAACTCACTGTTGTACCATGTAAACATTCTCCCTTCGTAATATGTCAGGGGAGGTAACTCACTGTTGTACCATGTAAACATTCTCCCTTCGTAATATATCAGGGGAGGTAACTCACTGTTGTACCATGTAAACATTCTTCCTTCTGTATGTCGGGGGAAGTTATTCTCTTTTGGCCCAAGTTATTCAAAAATACCCAGCTTTAAACCTATGTGATTCGTCAGGGGAGGTGACACACTGCCAGCGCAGGTAACATACTCATCAAATTTAAATCTTTTAAATGAGGTCAGGGTCAGAAGTATGCATTGGTTTTCTGTAATATAATTATATATATTATTACATGTAGTTGAAAACAAAGACTGATATATTTTGATGAAAGTTAATGATAATGAGTGATTATACTATTAATTACCTCTTTCAGTGCCAAATGCCCTGCCTACATGTGAGATCAGAGATGACCAGCCAATGAATGCAGTAGCACGCATTGAGCAGCCCCAGTTGCTGTCTGGCTGTAGTGCAAGGGGTCCTGTTGATTCTAAATCTAGGTAACTATATATATTGAGATTCTCGATACTCCTTCAAGAATAAAACTGAGCTGTTAGTATGTGTTCTCAGCTCACCAGTAATAATGAACTACCAGTATGTGGTACTGAGCTCACTGATAATAATGACTACCAGTATGTAGCAAAGAGCTCTCTAGTAATAGTGAACTATTGGTATATGGTACTGAGCTCATCTGTAATAATGAACTACCAATATGTGTACTGAGCTCACCAGTAATAATGAACTACCAGTATTTGGTACTGAGCTCACTGGTAATAATTAACTACCAGTATTTGGTACTGAGCTCACTGGTAATAATTAACAACCAGTATTTGGTACTGAGCTCACTGGTAATAATTAACTACCAGTATTTGGTACTGAGCTCACTGGTAATAATTAACTTTGGGTATGTTGCACTGAGTTCACCAGAAGTACTGAACTGTAAGTTGGTGTTAATTGAAGATTACTTAGTCCTTGTGTGATTCACAAGTTCCTGTCTATGTGTGAGCAAACGTAGTTGGTGTAACATCTCATCAGTGTAGATATATTTATAATTAGAATGAATACTCAATGTAAGTGTAACTCATTTCATATTAAAGAAAACAGCTAAAGTATTACTTACCAGTAGCTTTTATGGCAGAATGTTTTAACCAAAGTTAAATTAGCTCATAGTACAATCATTATAAATAGGGCTTTACCAAGACATCTACCTAACAATGTAACAGATAGGTCATACATGTTAGGTATAGGTTATATACACATGGTGTACAGATGTACACAAGGGTCATACACATATGTCAGAGGCATGACATACACCCAAGTCCTGACAGGGTAAAATTCATTTACACTGTAAAGCTATAAACTATGGAGTATTACCAAAAACTTGTCTGTACAAAAGAAAGAACAAAAATCAATATTGTAATTTGCCTGATGGCCATAAGGATGATGGATCAGGATGATCTAAATATGGATGTAGGTCTCTGACCTACCTGGATAATACCTTGACCTTAGTGGCATGTTTATATAGAGCTGGCTTTGTATTGATTTGCTGTCCTGGTTCTGGGGTTGTTTACTTGTTACATGGTATTGGGGTCAAGTTCTAATCAGTGATTGGTCATTCCTACTGGGCTGGATCAGTGATTGTCATTGGTGCTCAGGATCGATGGTTGTTAGGGTGCCACAATCAATACCAGGGAGCTTGCTTTGATTGACAATCAGTCCATTATATGATGGACACTTATTCAGAAGAACACTTCTTTAATTTCCCAGGATGTTTGATCAGCCATTTTTTTGTTGTTGTTGGAACCAAAATGTACAATTCTAATATTTAAGACATAACTTTCAGGAAAAGCCTATTTCATCATTTAAATATAAAACAAAAACTATATATGATTTACAGTTGCTGTGCCATTCATAATGTGAATGCTAGAAATTAAATGTCTGTCTAAAAGATAACTTCTCAATCAGACAGTCCTCCATGGAACTTGTTAGATTGATTATCATAATTAGAAGATAAATCATCTGCTCATGGCCAGATAATAACAGTAAAGGTCAAGGTCAAACATTGGGATGTTTGTTCAGATAAGGACTGCTGAAGTGTTGATTTTTACTAGACAATGCATCACAGTAGGGGAGGTATGATATAGTAAACAATAGATGTAGATCAGTGTAGTTTCCTTTGTTATACTGCGTGTTAATACTCTTCATTTTCCAGGAACAAAAAATGCATTTATGTGTACATTGAGTTCTCATTCCATTTAAAACTGCTACATCTCTGACAAAGAGTAATTGTGATTGCATTGTTAAAAACTAGAATGGGCAATTATATATTTTTATACAATACCAAAATTAACATACTTAACACTATTACCACCATCCAAAAATGAAAGCTCCTCTTTCTTTATTTTTAAATTCTTAAGTGAACAAATAATTAATACCATCCCAAAGAAATGATATTTTCAGCTTGCCTCTATATTTTACATAACTTCCAGTTTTCTTATGTAAGCAATCATTTTAGGATGCTGTTTATATTTTTATCTTCATTCATTTGTGTTAATTATCTAATGTTTCCCCTTCAAGTGAAGGAGACATACTGTGTTATAACTTCTAATAATAATAATTAGTTCTTGTCTGAGCCATAACTTATGAACCATTGAAAGGATATTGATCAAACTTGAGGTATGTGTGCATCACCTGAACCTGGTGTACAATACAATGCTGTTAGTTCACTGTGACCTTAACCTTGTTGTCAAAGGTCAAATAAGTGCATATTTAACGTCAGGGTGCCTTTGGCACCTGCCGTTATAGGCGGGGTGGGAAAATGTTGTTACTGACAGATCTCTTCCGGGTAACTAATCCTCTTTTCTGACATACAAATGATATACATCCGCAGCCTAATATAGTTCCTATTTTGATGGCAATTATTGACACAATTTAAGTGATGTAAACCGTGTTTACTGCAATTATTTATAATGAAATGTTAATGTTTGGTGTTCTAGACTATTTTAGAGTATAATTATTAACCTTTTTCCTCGTCAGTAGATGCAATTTTGTTGGCGTAGGATTACGTAGTTCTGTCCCGATACTGCCTTGAAAACGAAAGTAGAAAAATTAGTTTGATCGTCGTGGAAATTTACATGCATTCACAGAGAAACTATCCACATCTGTTCATCCTGAGTTCATATGCAGGAACATTTGATAGCTTAAAATCAATCCTATTTACGTAGTCAAATCAACCCTATTTACGTTGTCAAATGCACCCGAGCATTCCACAAGATAACTTCAGCTGTCACGTGACTCTTCACTAGTCAGCCAAAATGGCGGTTTTGTCTACTGTAACTAAACCAATGACCGTTCGCAGTTTCATATTCATTTGTAAGTCGCTAGAATACGCAAGAAATATGACCAGGAATTGAGGGCAAGTTGTAACAAACTACATTGCCGTTTTTCGTGAGGATTTTATTAAATAAGGTTATTATTTGTTGTTTGAAAAGAATCTAATGATTATGATCCGTGACTGATGTACTGGCGGTGTCAAAACTAGATATGTCTCGTTGGACAACGCGATCGCAATTTTCTATCAGAGTTAAAATGTGTTACTTAAGGGGTCATAAAATAGATGTTTGATAGGCCTTATTAATAACTTATAGTATAAATAAAATAAAAAAAACTTCGGCTGTGTACATTTTGGATTTTATCTTTAGTTGTAGTTACTTGACAACATGTTCTGTTAATAGACCGATTTGTCGCTCAGTTGATTCTTTTTTCAAAGTTTACAAGCAGCTTTACTGATTCAGGAGTATATCAATAATCTTCCACAAGCATTAAAGAAATGGGGAAAGAGCTATACTCAGCTATTGTAAAGTTGTCAGCTGATATATATGTTATACATGTTTTCTTGAATATATATAGAATAGAAATACCAGGGCCAGATGAAGACATTTCATCTGATACAAATGTACCTGTCTGACTATAAAATCCAATTTTTCTTATAATATGACCTCAGACCCTGACTTTTCTCAGGGCCTTTGGCCCTTCGATTTTCAATTATTCTTGTGCATGTGATAATTTTTAAACAATAAAGATTTCTTAATCAAAGTTGCTGTATACATTTATCATCCACTGGCAAAGTGCTGTGGATCATTGTGACCTTGACCTCAGGTCAAATGTCAAATAAGCACAAATTTTTCCAATGTTTAACTCTTAAAACTCTTATATTATACTATTGAAGACATCATAATGAATGTTTCTGTATTTGTTAATCACCCACTGACAAAGTGCATTGCTCTCTCGCTGGATCATTGCACCTTTTGATCGCAAGCTTAAGGTCAATGGTCAAATGTTTATATGGGCACTTCATATGGGCCATCACTTCTCAAATTTTGAAGATATCTTGATGAAACTTGCAGTATACTTGCATTACCTAAAGTCAACATGCCGTAAGGTCAATTTGATCTTATTCTCAAGGTCAAAGGCCAAAGTGCCTATTTTTTTTAATAATTTTCTATCCAGCAGTAAATTTTCAACCATTTAAGACATCTGCAATGAAAGCTGCTGCATACCTTTGTCACCCCACTTTTGCAAGTTTGACCTCAACATCAAAGGTCAATTGAGTTTAAAAAAATCACTGCCTAGTAAGGGAGAAGGGGAGACATGTTTTGTTCACAAAACAATCTCTAGTTAATTCTCTGTCATCAGTGCCATTTTATTAGCTCACCTGGACCGAAGGTCCGGTGAGCTTATGCCATGGTGCAGCGTCCGTCGTCCGTCGGTCGTCCGTCGTCCGTCCGTCAACATTTGCTTCAAATCGCTACTAGTCAAAAAGTTCTTATTGGATTTTGACCAAATTTGGTCAGAAACATCCTTGGCAGAAGGGGATCAGATTTTGCATAAATGGTGACTCTGACCCCCAAGGGGCCTGAGGGACGGGGCCCAATAGGGGAAATTGAGGCAATTCCTTTAAATCGCTACTAGTCATAAAGTTATGAATGGATTTGAACCCAATTTGGTCAGAAACATCCTTTGGGGAAGGGGAACAGATTTTGCATAAATGGTGACTCTGACCCCCAAGGGGCCAAAGGGGCGGGCCTAATGGGGAAATAGAGGTAATTCCTTCAAATCGCTACTAGTCATAAAGTTATGAATGGATTTGAACCCAATTTGGTCAGAAACATCCTTTGGGGAAGGGGAACAGATTTTGCATAAATGGTGACTCTGACCCCCGAGGGGCCAAAGGGGCGGGGCCCCATATGGGAAATAGAGGTAATTCCTTTAAATCGCTACTTGTCATAAATTTATGAATGGATTTGAACCCAATTTAGTAAGAAACATTCTTTGGGGAAGGGGAACAGATTTTGCATAAATGGTGACTCTGACCCCCAAGGGGCCAAAGGGGCGGGGCCTAATGGGGAAATAGAGGTAATTCCTTCAAATCGCTACTAGTCATAAAGTTATGAATGGATTTGAACCCAATTTGGTCAGAAACATCCTTTGGGGAAGGGGAACAGATTTTGCATAAATGGTGACTCTGACCCCACAGGGGCCTGAGGGGCGGGGCCCAATAGGGGAAATTGAGGCAATTCCTTTAAATCGCTACTAGTCATAAAGTTATGAATGGATTTGAACCCAATTTGGTCAGAAACATCCTTTGGGGATGGGGAATAGATTTTGCATAAATGGTGACTCTGACCCCCAAGGGGCCAAAGGGGCGGGGCCTAATGGGGAAATAGAGGTAATTCCTTCAAATCGCTACTTGTCATAAAGTTATGAATGGATTTGAACCCAATTTAGTCAGAAGCATTCTTTGGGGAAGGGGAACAGATTTTGCATAAATGGTGACTTTGACCACCAAGGGGCCAAAGGGGCGGGGCCCCATATGGGAAATAGAGGTAATTCCTTTAAATCGCTACTAGTCATAAAGTTATGAATGGATTTGAACCCAATTTAGTAAGAAACATCCTTTGGGGAAGGGGAACAGATTTTGCATAAATGGTGACTCTGACCCCTAAGGGGGCAATGGGGCGGGGCCTAATGGGGAAATAGAGGTAATTCCTTCAAATCGCTACTAGTCATAAAGGTATGAATGGATTTGAACCCAATTTGGTAAGAAACATTCTTATGTGAAGGGGAACAGATTTTGCATAAATGGTTACTCTGACCCCCAAAGGACCAAAGGGGCGGGGCCTAATGGGGAAACAGAGGTAATATCTTTAAATCGCTACTAGTCATAAAATTATGAAAAGATTTGAACCGAATTTGGTCAAAAACATCATTGGGGGAAGGGGAACAGATTTTGCATAAATGGTGACTCTGACCCCCAAGGGGCCAAAGGGGCGGGACCTAATGGGGAAATAGAGGTAATTCCTTCAAATCGCTACTAGTCATAAAGTTATGAATGGATTTGAACCCAATTTGGTCAGAAACATCCTTTAGGAAAGGGGAACAGATTTTGCATAAATGGTGACTCTGACCCCCAAGGGGCCAAAGGGGCGGGGCCTAATGGGGAAATAGAGGTAATTCCGTAAAATCGCTACTAGTCATAAAGTTATGAATGGATTTGAACCCAATTTGGTAAGAAACATTCTTGGGGGAAGGGGAACAGATTTTGCATAAATGGTGACTCTGACCCCCGAGGGGCAAAAGGGGCGGGCCCCATATAGGAAATAGAGGTAATTCCTTTAAATCACTACTAGGGTCTGGACTTCATTATTTCTTTGAAGCAGTTGGGATCCCCACGCTATAACCATAAATAGCATTGTTTGAGGTTAACAAACAAAAGGAATTGAACATGAACATTATTTTGACATTTGGTCAAATCCAACCAGGTGAGCGATACAGGCCCCATGGGCCTCTTGTTCATTTTGTGACTAGTTAATTCTCCAACATCAGTGCCATTTTATTCATTTAAGTCAATTCTCTGTCATCAGTGCCATTTTATTCATTTTGTGACTAGCAGTGTATATGGAATCCTGATGCATCACCTTTAACATTGATGAGAAATAATGCTTCTACAATCCAAAGCTCACTATTAACTGGTCAAATGGAGGTCATCACCTTGGTGTGTAGTTTCAGCGTTGCACTGATTAGATATAGTATAGCTGTTTATTCTACTCTGTTAATACCTGTATATTATTAACTGGGTGTTTTGTTAGAGGTTTACTTACATTTGTTTATTCTACTCTGTTATTACCTGTATATTATTAACTGGGTGTTTTGTTACAGTTTTACTTACATTTGTTTATTCTACTCTGTTATTACCTGTATATTATTAACTGGGTGTTTTAATTGTTACAGTTTTACTTACGTTATTGAGCTGGAGAAGGCATACGAACACAACCCAAGGGAGAAGCCTGTTGAGGTAGAACTGGACATCAAGAGCCCATCACGAAAGACAACCAATTGCAATTTACTGCTTGTCCTAAAATCACCAAGATTTGTGATTTGGAAAATCCAAACCAAACGCATCCAGGGAAACTTAGATATTGTGGTAAGTTTACCAAACACATTCAGAGAGATAAAAAGATTCGCATATGGACAAGGATATCTCAACCCTCGTGTAAGAGTCGTGCCTGGACAGCCCGTGGCTTGCTTAGTGCTGGCCAGCCAAACTCTTACACCAGAGTTGAGATATCCCTGTCCACATAACAGGCCCATGTTTAATTATTTTTCTCACATACCCAAAAATGTAACAAATTGTCAGTTGTTGTTCAATCTATCACTGCACCATTATCAATGTTCCATCAAATGCGCATCTTATCAATTGGTGATTATCAATTTGTGTCAAAGAATCAGTTTATATGTGTGTACATCCCAAAACATGAATTATGATGGAGTCTTAAGTCAGGAACTTTGTTTTCAGTCCAATGCTGAAGTCAGCATGTTAGGGATAAAGGTGGACAATGCAGGGACTCGCTTAGAAACCATCACATACAAACGTGAGGGCTTAATACAGTGGGTAAATTACCACAACGGACCAGTGTCACTGTACGCTGGCATCAGTCTCGCCAACAAGGTCACCATCACATTACCTCAAACAGGTAAGAATGCATGGCAGCACGCACGTATATATATATTAGATGTTTTATTGCCTTCTAGATATGCCTCGTGTAATTTTCATTAATATCTTGAAATAATATAATCTTTATACACAATTCATTTGCACACATGTAGATGTTTATATACTTTATACATATGTCTTATGTCTTTTTTTCCCTAGATGAAATATCAATGAATGAGAATATATTAACTCAGTTTAGAATAGAACATGGATACTTCAGTACCCAGTCATCATGAATTTGGAATACCACAAAATTGGAGAATATAGTGCTAACTTTTTTTCCAACATCATTGACAATAAAAAATTACTGACTACACACTTACTTTTGTGTCGCATATGCATGACTGACATGAATGGTATTTTGGATTGTTGTTTCTATTGGCAGCAGGATTACAATTTGCAGTAGCAAATTGGAAATCTGTATCATGATGTATCGAGAGTTTTGTGGCTCAATATAGATCAGATCAGTACTAAATTAGTTCTTTATTTTAAATAAATCATGTTATAAATCAAAAACTTTGCCAGAATCTGATAGCTTTCAACTTGTTTATTTATGGATGCTGTAACAGAATGTATGCCCATCTCGGCAATTCAAGGATAACACTAATGCCCTGATCTCGGCAATTCAAGGATAACACTAATGCCCTGATCTCGGCAATTCAAGGATAACACTAATGCCCTGATCTCGGCAATTCAAGGATAACACTAATGCCCTGATCTCGGCAATTCAAGGATAACACTAATGCCCTGATCTCGGCAATTCAAGGATAACACTAATGCCCTGATCTTGTGTGGCAGTCACTGACCAGCTGTCCTAGCCTATATATTACAACCTGACTGAAAATTCTGCTCTGGTTCATCATCTGCACTGTAAAAATTGATCCTATTGGCATGATGTCTATTTCAATGGTATTGAAATTGTGATCAGCACACCGAAAGCTGAATCTTTCTGTATACTATATGGCAACCAGTTATTTATCACTTGTGTTGCATAACATACCCAGCTTTCCAATCAGTATAGTTAAGGTTTACGTTACTTTGGATGCACTACATACAAATACCACAAAAGATCATGCTTGTCATGAAAATCACAAACCAATTACACTACACAAGGTAGAATTCATTATTTTATTTGTACAAGCATTGAGATAGGACCCCAATGTCCTCCCTTTGCAACTTGCAAGCTGACTAAAACACTGTGTAAACAACCTGTCAAACCAACTTGTCAAATCTGACCTGTAGATTTCAATTACAGAATATAATTAGCTTTGATAAACTATGGATTTATAGCTGGCTGTGAGCTATTACTATACCTTCGCGATCAGTGTTAGCATCATCCATAAACAGCAAGGTTAATGTTTTTATAAAACAGTGTTGTGTCAATTCTTAGGTATTTGACATTCAGGTACTGCATATGCAGACCCGCTGACCTTTAACAGATCATGACCTTTGACCTACTTTAAAAAATTTAACTTGGCCACTGTATGAATGTTAACCGTACATGATGAAGCTTTCATATTTGACATGCATGTTCCTTGTGAACTTTCCATTGATACTATTTGTGGGCCTGCAGACTGTGACCTTTGACATACTTTTAAAAAAAATACTTCTGAATTTCAACCCACTTGGCAAGCTATATATGCTGTCTTTTGACAACTTTTGTCATTTTTGCCTTTAGCTGTAAAACTTAAATATAATTTTTTTTTTCTTCTGAAAATGAAGCATTAAAAGATACCTTTGCAGTATTAGCAAGTGTGCACTAAACAAACAGATTTAGGGTTATATTTATACAAATTTTTCCAATATCAGCTTTTTGGTATATTTTTTCATTTCCTGCAAACTACAAAATAAAAAAGAAATATGATATTTAAATCTTAAGAAAACAGATCATGGGGCTAGCTTTCAGGTAATAGGTTAGCTGGTCTATGTAGCTTCAGAAAAAGTCAATTATAAACAGAACAATTTAAGGTACTAAAATTATCTATTATTGTTATATGATGGGTTTTAATCATGTTTGTGGCTAAAATCTGCTTTACTTTACAGAGGAATCTGATTCTGACAGGGGACATGGTAAGGAATCTAAAAGTCCTACACAGACAATTACACCTCCTTTTGACAATATCCCCCACACCAAGAGTGTGTTCCACAGAGCAATCCATGCTGAGTGTCATCCTGAGAGACATATGATAGTGGCTTTCAGCAAACTCATTCAGCAGGTAAATATTCACCACATGCAACACTTACCCACATACAACACTGACAATAAAATATCAAGTCACATACAACTATGACAATAAAAATCTGCCACATACAAAAAAGATAATGAAATATCAGCCACATACAACATTGACATTGAATATCTGCTTCATACAACAATACCCACATACAACAATGACAATAAAATATCAGCCACATACAACATTGACTATAAATATCAGCCACATGCAACATTGACAATGAATATCTGCCATATACAACAATACCCACATACAACACTAACAATAAATATCAGCCACATTCAACACTAACAATAAAATGTCTGCCACATATAACTCTTACATTGAGATACCTGCCACATACAACACTCACAATACAATATCTAACATGTTGGATAAAAAATGAAATGATGAAACTTGTCAAAATATTGTTTTGATTGGTTACAGAATTTTGGACTTGAAATTGATCAGCTGACCCTCAGGGACCCAGCCTGTAAAGCAGGGAAGAATGAGACACACATCATCCTTGGTCTGTCTCCGTCTAACTGTGGTACACAAGTATCAGTCACAAATGGCAACACTTTCTATGACAATTTGGTGAGTTAACTATAATTACAGAAGAAAACAGCCAAATTATGCTCTGAGACTTTAATCTGATTTGCATCAAATTTCTTGTTGAAACTGCGTTGACTTGCCTGTAATGTTTTTCTCTCTCAGATTCCTAATTCCTGATGTAATCTGATCCGTACATTAAATATTGGGTTTCTTGTAGTGAATATTTCCCATTAACACTTATATTGTCACTTCCAATTTCAGTTATTGGTACATCGTTCATCCCCGGATGGGTTGGATGAGGTCGGAAGTGGCTATGATTCCCTTTCAGATAATGAGATTTCAGGATCAGGGTCACATGATCCAAAAACTGAAACCTACTTTGATGACGAGGACTTCCAGACAGATGCTATAAAAATAGAAGTTGTATGTCAATTCATTGAACAGGAGAGAATTCCCGACTCCCATCTGGTATGTAACATTATCAAAGATGCTCTCAGGGTTGGTTTTGGTAAAAAGAAAAATCTCAGTACAGATTATAATTAAAATTTCATTTTATATGACATCATTTTAAAGTTAGACACTGCTTTTAAACCCTTTTGACAAGCTTAAGTTGGTAGCAGTTGGTCAAGGTTTGTCCCTGTTTGACATTGTTTTTGATGTTTTGGGGAATTTTGAAATGTCTTATTGTATTATATCGGGTTTAAAGAAAGATCATTTTAACCGTTGCAATTATAAATTAACAAAATGTTTAATCACTTCATTGGCCCTTTAAGTAATACATTCAGATCAGTTTGCCTGTCTTCAAACAAAACAGTTTTAATATGTTTGTATCACGTTATACCGACATGTATATATTTATGTTAGACCACGCAGACGGATACATCCTGGACACAGTCAAACCGAAGTTTTAGCATCAAATTATACCGCTCCAGTGTGATGAAAGAACCCGTCTACCGCTTCCCTATGGCTGTTACTCCATACAGCTTAATTTATGTGGAGGTCGATATGCAGCCAGGTAAGTAACTCAGACCACTGGTCAAAAGTTATAGTGTTAACTCACACAACTGATCAACAGTTACTGTGTTAACTCACACCATTGGTCAAAAGTTACAGTGTTAACTCACACCACTGGTCAGTAGTTAGTGTTACCTCACACCTCTGGTCAGTAGTTGCAGTGTTAACTCACACCACTGGTCAAAAGTTACAGTGTTAACTCACACCACTGGTCAGTAGTTGCAGTGTTAACTCACACCACTGGTCAAAAGTTACAGTGTTAACTCACACCACTGGTCAAAAGTTACAGTGTTAACTCACACCACTGGTCAGTAGTTAGCGTTAACTCACACCACTGGTCAGTAGTTGCATATACTTAAGCATCATTCTTGTCTCATATCTCATGAAACCAGGTGAGCGATACAGGCCATCTGGGCCTCTAGTTTTGACATATGTTGTAAATTAAGTTTTCCTGCTATCTTACCTTTTCGGTGGGCTTCCATTTTTCGCTGTAGGCAAAACTAAATTTCCTGTGTAAACACACTTTCGGCAAATCCGGAAATTTTAAATCCGGAACCAATTTATTAATTTTTGTTTTAACAAATGTGAAGCCTGTATGTACTACTTCATACTGAATATACCAATTATAGTGTACATTTATTTTTTCATTTTTTATGCATATCATAATACAGGAGTTATTTGCTTAACAGAAAAATTGCCCATGGCCAGCCTGTCCTACTGTAGTGTGCTACCTGTGACTTCCTGGGGTAGGGGGGGGGTGTAAACTGCTGTGATGTCCTGTTGGGGGGGAGGGGTGGGGCGCTGTGATGTCCTGTTGGGGGGGAGGGGTGGGGCACTGTGATGTCCTGTTGGGGGGGGGGGGGGGGGACGCTGTGATGTCCTGTTGGGGGGGAGGGGGGGACGCTGTGATGTCCTGTTGGGGGGGGGGGGGGGGTGCTGTGATGTCCTGTTGGGGGGGAGGGGTGGAGCGCTGTGATGTCCTGTTGGGGGGGAGGGGGGGGACGCTGTGATGTCCTGTTGGGGGGGGGGAGGGGGGGTGCTGTGATGTCCTGTTGGGGGGGGGGGTGGAGCGCTGTGATGTCCTGTTGGGGGGGAGGGGTGGGGCGCTGTGATGTCCTATGTTGTGATCATCTGTATTTACCTATGCAGGTTTTGATATATACTTAATTGATTACTTTCCAGTGGAGAATCTACAGGTGGTGATACAAAGCTGCTGGCTCTCCAATCTCATGGATAAGCAGACCGATTTGGCTATTACTCTTATAGATAATGGGTAAAATATCATTTATTACATTATTGATCAGGAAGAACTGTTTACTTATCTACTAATAATGAAATTGTCTTTGTGCGAAATATCATTTAATTCTTAATCCGATCAGTACATGGTTAAGATATTGTCTAACTCATCCTGAATTGACACCTCTATTTGAGGTGTGATTGAACACCTTTTAATACAGAAATGGTTCTGAAATGTGTTACAAATAAGGCATTGATTTAATGAGTAATTGTAGGTATAATTGCTACATTACCACTTGTGTGTTACTAAACCAGTTAATTGTTTTTGGTGTAGATGTAGGACAAGATATGGTACAGTCCGCTGGATCACCAACGAGTCCTTCCTCGGAGCTGGCTGGGGATCAAATACACATGCTCAGCGATTTAGCTTCAACTTTGGAGATCATTACCCTGCCCTGTTCCTTCAGTGCCGACTGGGTGTTTGTAGTAGGAACACCAAACTCACAAAGGGAATTCCTGTAAGTTTGAACAATTTAAATGCAGATTAAAACAAGATTGATAAAAAAAACACCTAGAATTATGGGTCCATTAAATGGAGTATTGTGTGCAGGAGTTATTGGTATATGATAATGATGTTGTACAGTGTTGTATAGTATGGGAGATAACTCTCAGAAAAAGACTCAGCAAAATAAATGTTTTTAGTCACATGAAATTCACGTTTAAGTAACACATGTCTACAGTATTAAATACAATAAAACCCCATGTAAAAATTTCATTATCAAATCAAAAGTATTGTCAGAGATGAAACAGAATAAACATGAATGTATTCAGTGTGAAGAGGATATGTGTGGGAAAATTGATAGCAACATGCCAGGGAAGCTGATAGTTCGTGGTCCATTGGAACTTACCGGAAATGTGGAGCCTCCTGAACCTAGCAGGAAAACGATAATAAAACCAGCTATCAACCAACCAGGTCAGTATACAGTGACAATAGACTTCATTAAAGGTGTAATTCTGACATATCATTATAAAAAAATCATACAGAACTAAATTTATAGCAATGCGATAGATGTGATTATCGGCTGATTACATGATTTTAAAACATGAATTAGTTTTCAAACTATCATCTGCCATTTAAGTAATCTTGAAATCAAATTGAAATACATTTAAGACAATGACTTTTGTCCTTTTTACTATAAAAGACAAAGCTTGAGATAATGCAAATAATGTTAAACTGATTTTACTTCTGTCATATTACAGGTGTGGTCAACAAAGCTGATCAAAGTAATCACCGTCACCAGTCAAACGGCCGACACAATTCCGACCATGCTGACACCATTGTGATAGAGGGTCTGGATTCTGGCACAGTTGTTGGCATCGCATTTGCAGCATTTATCATTGGAGTACTACTGATGGCAGCATTGTGGTTCATCCATACACATACGGGTATGTACATACACATACAGGTAGGAAACATAATCATAGGTAGGTAACAACACATACAGGTAGGTAACATAATCACAGGTAGGTAACATACACATACAGGTAGGTAACATACACATACAGATAGGTAACATAATCACAGGTAGGTAACATAATCACAGGTAAGTAACATACTCACACAGGTAGGTAACAACACATACAGGTAGGTAACATACACATACAGGTAGGTAACAACACATACATGTAGGTAACATAATCATAGGTAGGTAACAACACATACAGGTAGGTAACATAATCATAGGTAGGTAACATACACATACAGGTAGGTAACATACACATACAGGTAGGTAACATAATCATAGGTAGGTAACAACACATACAGGTAGGTAACATAATACAGGTAGTTAACAACACATACAGGTAGGTAACAACACATACAGGTAGGTAACATACACATACAGGTAGTTAACAACACATACAGGTAGGTTACAACACATACAGGTAGGTAACATACACATACAGGTAGGTAACAACACATACAGGTAGGTAACATAATCATAGGTAGGTAACATAATCATAGGTAGGTAACATAATCACAGGTAGGTAACAACACATACAGGTAGGTAACATAATCACAGGTAGGTAACATACACATACAAGTAGGTAACATAATCACAGGTAGGTAACAACACATACAGGTAGGTAACAACACATACATGTAGGTAACAACACATACAGGTAGGTACCAACAATTACAGGTAGGTAACAACAATTACAGGTAGGTAACAACAATTACAGGTAGGTAACATAATCACGGGTAGGTAACAACACATACAGGTAGGTAACAACACATACATGTAGGTAACACCACATACATGTAGGTAACAACACATACAGGTAGGTAACAACACATACATGTAGGTAACACTACATACAGGTAAGTTACATATATACATATACAGGTAAGTTACATATATACATATACAGGTGAATAAGGTGGTTATATCTGCGAGTCCAGCCACATATTGATAACTAATCTGTGTAACTTCTTGTCTGTTGTTTCACTTTGCTGTTCTAGTCAGTAGATGTAATGATATTCTTGCTTTAAAAAAACAATTTAAAAAATATCAGAAGGAATTTCAGAACGAGTTACCAGTAATAAGTAAAGGTGGTTATATCTGCGAGTCCAGCCACATATTGATAACTAATCTGTGTAACTTCTTGTCTGTTGTTTCAATTTGCTGTTCTAGTCAGTAGATGTAATGATATTCTTGCTTTAAAAACACAATTTAAAAAATATCAGAATGAATTTTAGAACGAGTTACCATTAATAAGAAAAGAAAATTTCAAACTTGCAGAAAACCCAATAAAAATTGGTAGTGGTGGATGTCAAGATCCACTTAGGATGTCTTGTTTTCATTGTAAATCATTGTGAATATTCTGAGAGGCTGATCAGGAGTAAGTTAATGTATCCATTTAGATTATATTGTTTTGTTTATTTCTAGGTCCTATTAAACATGCGGTTGCCTCGCGAGGTGGGGTGCTGTCAGGGAGTGGGGAATCGACACCAATGTCCACTGCCCCCATCACCATTAATTCATAGTGAACCTGATAATGGTCAAGGCTGTGAAGGATATGACTAACCACTGCTGGCCTGGTGTGAGACATGTCCATTCTTTGGCCAATTGATGATACAGTCAAAACAAATCAATTTTACGGTAAAACGGGTAGCCGAGATGTGCTCTGATCACATTTCTGTATGGTCGGCACATTTCTTGTCTGGGTTTGGTCAGTTATTTACTGAGTCTGTCTCAGTTTTATTATTATTGTTTTTTTTTTTCATTATGATTTTGTTTTTTCACTAAGTTATGCATATCTTGTTGATGTACTCTTAGACTCCCAAGGCCTAGTGCTGCATCATTATATAATACATTATTAGTAGGATATTTGCAATATTGTCCATAGCCAAGTTATGAAACTACCATCTATTTTATTTTATATACATAATGTATCTACTTATTTAAGCGTGCTGAAATTTTCAGGGTTTTGTTGTTTTTGTTTCTGTCGTTTTTGTCAAACGAATGAGTGCTCGAATCTTGAAGGACATTTTTTGCCAATATACAGAATATAAACTATTAAACATGATATTTACTGGGAATCTTTGATAGTTCTACAGACTCTTCTCTTTGCCTCCATGTTCAGACATCTGACCAAGAAGAAAGCACAATCAGAGACTTTCTCAAGGTTTTATTCTCACATCAAACAAGGTAAAAATGCATTTTGGAAAGAAATTATGATAATCTTATGTAACACATGAAAATGCTATTAAAGTAAACATAAGATTTCCAAATATCAAAATAAGTAAAACAAAAGTTTTTAAAACAAATGTAAGAGAAAATATTCATTGCATATTTTAACATTGTGTCTGTTAAAACACATCAAAATATATATTGAATCTTTACCATTTTGAAATTTGAATTACCCAATAATCAGCCACGTGGTTTTGTCTGTGTGATGTGGTTTCTGTGGTCTGGGGCCTTGCTTGGTTGATGAGATAACTGGACCATACTGAGAAGTGTAGATATAGAACGGGTATTTATTGTATAAACTCCTTACCTCATACACCTTACTTACATATTTAGTAATGGTGTACTTATTCTCTTAGATTAATGCAACATATTGGTGCTTTGTAGTTTTCAGATTTTGTGTTTGTCAAAAGGCTACATGTTGTTATGTTTGTTTCTGCTGTTATTGGTTGTTTTATTCCTCTCAAAAGTGAGGCTGATATGTCACACAAGCTCCTAGCTGACTGGGATATACTGGGGTTAGCTGAATTGATTTATAAGCTTGAAGATGACTCTGATTGGTCACACAAGCTCCTACAGGTGTAGCTGACTAGGATATGTTGGGGTTAGCTGTATTGATTAAAGCTTGAAGATGACTAGGATTGGATATATTTCTAATTAGATGCATTTAGAGAAAACCAATTCCATTTTTACTTATTTTACCAAACATGTTGTTATTGATTCTTTTGCTTAATGATTTTTGAGATAGCATAGAAAATATGCAACTAAAGCATAGCATGCTTTGAAGAGTAGTGCTATTTTCTAAAAGAAGAAAGAAAATTTGAAGTGCTATTTTGTTTTTGTTACTGGTGTTTTGCTAAGTGCTATTTTGTTTTTTGTTACTTGTGCATCTCGTCTACGATACTGATCTTGTCTGGGTTACCTAGGGTACCACAGTCACTGATCTTGTCTGGGTTACCTAGGGTACCACAGTCACTGATCTTGTCTGGGTTCCCTAGGGTACCACAGTCACTGATCTTGTCTGGGTTACCATGATTACTTATGTTATCTAGGTTGCTAAATACTGCTACGGATCTAATGGGAGATCTTGTATTGATTACCTAGATTTGCTACTGCAGTCAGTCAAGGAACTTGATTACCAGTGTACCTGATCTTGGTTACCAAGGTTAGCTCAATCACCTAATCCAAGAAACTAGTGAGGCTATTGTGAGTGTTAACTGATAATACAGGATTTGCATCCGTTTTTGTCAACGGTTTATCTATCAAATCTCCCTTAAATAAGTAATATACTGTACATTATTACTTTCTGAAGATTTCCTATGGTCACAATCAGCATTTTGAAAATATTTTCACCTGAATATTTTAATCATCAAGTCTAATTTGTTTGAATCTTTTTGAATGCTTAGTATGTTGGGGCATTATATCCAGACTGTGTTTCATTTAGAAAGGTTAGTAAAATATTTTATTATTCAGTACAGACATGTTATTACTGACAATAAGTCGAGTACAAATGTGTTATTATTCAAGATTTTACCTGTTGTAACTCTTAACAGGTGTTTTATAGTGTTAAGTAAGATTCAATTAAAAAAAAACCTGTTTATTGAAATATAGATTGAATACCTGTATGTTACATAGGTGAAAACTGTATTATTTATCTACAGATCTGAGTGAATAATTTTTACTGTTCTTGGAGATTTTCTTTTTATTTCTCTAGTTTTTAATGAAGTTCTGTGTGTTTTTTGTTTTCCTACTGCAAACAAATATTTTAGAATCATGATATGAGAATTGCTATATTTGACTGGAGATTTTAAGAAGAAAGGATTTGTATAAGATTTTGTATTCATGTATAAAATGGCAATATATGGAAAGCTACAGGAGCCTGAGAAGGTTGATAGTGGGAGAAAGTTAATCCTCAGTAAACTGATACTGCATCTTTTATAAAGGAGTACATGGAGTGCTTTTACTGTTTTGATTTTAACTTATACTTATATACAAGTCTTTTATTTAAATTTGTCAAAAACCTGTTTTTGGTTACAGTTGAGTTTCCTAATCTTGCTTTTTTATGCATGACATTTTAATTATTTGTCTATGCCTTCCTTTTTCCTATTTTTTTTTTTTTAAACATTACTCTTTCACTCACTCAGAAAATAAATTCATAAGTTAGAATATTATTTAGAAGCCAATAAATTGCCTCTTGTTTCACCCTGAACCTGCCACCTACCCTAGAATTCAATTTATAATAATTGTATTTATGCTATGTAATTTAGTACAGATGTGTTGTATGTCTGTTTGAAATGCTTTATTTCCAAAGCCTTTGTTCTTAGTAAATTTAGATTTATCCTTGTCAAATCTCATGATCAATGGCAATCTCACAACAGACTGTATACAAGTTGAAAATTGAGGTACATCAATTTGAAATTCAGCATGTTGTTTATGAATAACATAAGGAATTCTATGCAAATTATTGACAAAACCAGTTATTGCAGTTATTTTCAATAACAATACAAATTATCTGTGGAAGAATTTTTGAAGCTCGATCCTAAACTGCACCTCTAAACCTTCACCCAACATCAATGGTTGATAATTATAAACTTGCAAGAAACACATATTATAACGTTATTTAAAGAAGAGTCATACACTTTTTCACTGATTCTATTTTATTCCTTTTTTGTTCGAACCTGACATAATTTAATGATCATGTTAAAATGTGCTGGCACCTGTCGACATGTGCAAACATACCTTTTCTCTGATTTCTTTTCACCTGGCTAAGATATGAATTTTCATTAACCTCAGTAGTACCTAATTATCTGTATAGAATAATATTTTGAATTGAGGCTATTAGTTAATAACAATAGGAAGCTGCCTTTTATGTAAAGGAGATACTTGTCAACCTGTATTAAGAAGACACTAGTTGTGTGGTGATACCCTGTAAAGGAGATGCTAGTTGTGTGGTGATACCCTGTAAAGGAGACACTAGTTGTGTGGTGATACCCTGTAAAGGAGACGATAGTTGTGTGGTGATACCCAGTAAGGGAGACACTAGTTGTGTGGTGATACCCTGTAAAGGAGACGATAGTTGTGTGGTGATACCCTGTAAAGGAGACACTAGTTGTGTGGTGATACCCTGTAAAGGAGACGATAGTTGTGTGGTGATACCCTGTAAAGGAGATGCTAGTTGTGTGGTGATACCCTGTAAAGGAGATGCTAGTTGTGTGGTGATACCCAGTAAAGGAGACGATAGTTGTGTGGTGATACCCTGTAAAGGAGACACTAGTTGTGTGTGATACCCAGTAAAGGATACACTAGTTGTGTGGTGATACCCTGTAAAGGAGACACTAGTTGTGTGGTGATACCCTGTAAAGGAGACGATAGTTGTGTGGTGATACCCAGTAAAGGAGACACTAGTTGTGTGGTGATACCCTGTAAAGGAGACACTAGTTGTGTGGTGATACCCAGTAAAGGAGACACTAGTTTTGTGGTGATACCCTGTAAAGGAGACACTAGTTGTGTGGTGATACCCTGTAAAGGAGACGATAGTTGTGTGGTGATACCCTGTAAAGGAGATGCTAGTTGTGTGGTGATACCCAGTAAAGGAGACGATAGTTGTGTGGTGATACCCTGTAAAGGAGACACTAGTTGTGTGTGATACCCAGTAAAGGATACACTAGTTGTGTGGTGATACCCTGTAAAGGAGACGATAGTTGTGTGGTGATACCCAGTAAAGGAGACGATAGTTGTGTGGTGATACCCAGTAAAGGAGACACTAGTTGTGTGGTGATACCCTGTAAAGGAGACGATAGTTGTGTGGTGATACTCTGTAAAGGAGACACTAGTTGTGTGGTGATACCCAGTAAAGGAGACACTAGTTTTGTGGTGATACCCTGTAAAGGAGACACTAGTTGTGTGGTGATACCCTGTAAAGGAGACGATAGTTGTGTGGTGATACCCTGTAAAGGAGATGCTAGTTGTGTGGTGATACCCAGTAAAGGAGACGATAGTTGTGTGGTGATACCCTGTAAAGGAGACACTAGTTGTGTGTGATACCCAGTAAAGGATACACTAGTTGTGTGGTGATACCCTGTAAAGGAGACGATAGTTGTGTGGTGATACCCAGTAAAGGAGACGATAGTTGTGTGGTGATACCCAGTAAAGGAGACACTAGTTGTGTGGTGATACCCTGTAAAGGAGACGATAGTTGTGTGGTGATACTCTGTAAAGGAGACACTAGTTGTGTGGTGATACCCTGTAAAGGAGACACTAGTTGTGTGGTGATACCCAGTAAAGGAGACGCTAGTCGCGTGGTGATACCCAGTAAAGGAGAGGATAGTTGTGTGGTGATACCCTGTAAAGGAGACGATAGTTGTGTGGTGATACCCAGTAAAGGAGACACTAGTTGTGTGGTGATACCCTGTAAAGGAGACGATAGTTGTGTGGTGATACCCTGTAAAGGAGACACTAGTTGTGTGTGATACCCTGTAAAGGAGATGATAGTTGTGTGGTGATACCCTGTAAAGGAGACACTAGTTGTGTGTGATACCCTGTAAAGGAGATGATAGTTGTGTGGTGATACCCTGTAAAGGAGACACTAGTTGTGTGTGATACCCTGTAAAGGAGACGATAGTTGTGTGGTGATACCCAGTAAAGGAGACGATAGTTGTGTGGTAATACCCATTAAGGAGACGCTAGTTGTGTGGTGATACCCTGTAAAGGAGACGATAGTTGTGTGGTGATACCCAGTAAAGGAGACACTAGTTGTGTGGTGATACCCAGTAAAGGAGACACTAGTTGTGTGGTGATACCCAGTAAAGGAGACGATAGTTGTGTGGTGATACCCAGTAAAGGAGACACTAGCTAGTTACCCTGAAAATAAGGCTCCCTTCTACAATGTAAAGATTTTTTGTCAATAGGATAATGCCTGAAACCAGTAATTAAAAGTGTTGTATAGTACATACTTTGCTTAAAATGAAATAGTTTGTCAATAGTTGTTCTGTTTTATCTGAAGTAGCTATTAGGAAAATTGATCAGGAAACTGTACAGCTAACATATATTATGCACTGAACATGGGTACTGAAATTCATATATATTTTGCCATCCAAATAGCTCAATGACTTACCAAATGATTGTTATTCAGAGCTGTGTTACGGGTATTGTCAGCAGCCAGGAAATTCAGGAAACATGATTAATTATTGTTTTATTATTTTTTCGGAAACTCCTGAATTAATATCTTTTTCACAGTGTATAGATTTCTTTTTAAATGGCGTGGTTATATATCTCATGGCAGTCACTCTAAATCATTTTGAAATTGATTGCAGTCATCAACATTTTAAAGTATTAATGATTGAATCTTAATAATGTTCAAGAACACAGGGAGGTGAATTAATTGTCTTCAGACAATGCTAAATAGCTGCTAAGCTGAAAACTTTGTGAAAAAATATGTGAATGACCTTGTTAAGATGTTTCGAGAGATTTAACAAACTGAAATCCTGTCACAACTAGCATACAAATCTTACAACCAAAATCATTTCCTACCGGAAATATTTCTAATTATTTGAAACAAAAATAGATTTCTTTTCACAATTGGTCAAACAGATCATTAAATTTTCCAAATTAGGCCAACATTAATTTTTTCAAATCTTTTTGTGGTTAATGGGATGAAGTATGTAAGTTATAATTTGATTATAGGTTTGATTTTGAGGGTCTACATTATACTCTCTCTGTCATATCTGATTTTTTTTTCTAAAATCTAACTTATCTGCTAAAGAAAACAATAAATTAAGGACAAAAACTGACAAAGTATGATGTCACAAAAAGGAATTGTGAAAGTTATTCAATGTATTATTTAATGTACAGGAGAAGTATTTAATTCCCTTTGCCAAAGACTTAAAATAGGAGGTATGGGAAGGGGGTTATTATAGGGGGTATGGGAAGGGGGTTAATATAGGAGGTATGGGAAGGGGGTTAATATAGGAGGTATGGGAAGGGGGTTAATATAGGAGGTATGGGAAGGGGGTTAATATAGGGGGTATGGGAAGGGGGTTAATATAGGAGGTATGGGAAGGGGGTTAATATAGGAGGTATGGGAAGGGGGTTAATATAGGAGGTATGGGAAGGGAGTTAATATAGGGGGTATGGGAAGGGGGTTAATATAGGGGGTATGGGAAGGGGGTTAATATAGGAGGTATGGGAAGGGGGTTAATATAGGAGGTATGGGAAGGGGGTTCAGGTAGAAGGTTTGTTGAACAAAAACAAAAACAAAAAATAAATGTTGGCCTTAAACAAGGAAAGTTTTCCATAGCTGGTGTGCACCAATTCATCTCCTGGTCAGTTCTTCAGCATTTCTAAAGTTTTGAAGTAATGAATGATGAGGATGTATCTGCTTTCCTTAAATAAGTGCCTTTTGTAAAGTTTGAATTCAGCGAGTGAAAATGAACTGACTGATGATTTCTATCTGAATCTACTGGCCAGTGGTTTCTGAACGAATCTGAATCTAAATGGTTTCTGTATGAATCTGAATCTACTGGCCAGTGATTTCTGTATGAAACTACTGACGGGTGATTTCTGTATGAAACTACTGACGGGTGATTTCTGTATGAATCTGAAACTGCTGACTGGTTGTTTCTGTATGAATCTACTCACCAGTGAGTCTGCTGACCGATGGTTTCTAATTGAACTACCAACCAGTAGTTTCTGTATGAATATACTGACCATTGAATCTGCTGACCGTCTGTTTAAATCTACTAACCAGAAGTTTTTGTATAAATCAAATTACCGTTGGTTTCTGTATGATTATATACTGACATGTGGTTTCTGTATGAAAATACTGATTGGTGGTTTCTGTATAAAACTACCAACCAGTGGTTTCTGTATGTGAACCAGCTGTTGACCATTGAAAATATTGACCGGTGATTTCTGTATGGTTATGACTTTAATGACCATATCAGTTCTTAAAATTTATCTGTAGTTAATTTTCCTTTTTACAAAGCAAAACCAAACCATTTTGCCAAATTTTGGATCGACTATAAAAACATGTTACAATTGTTTCTCACGTAATATTGAAGTACCCGGTATTGTAATATTGTAATAGGTCTTTGTTTATGTAGTACATTTTCTTAGTCTTGTAGTAGTTTTGTTATATAATACTTACATACCACTTAAAATTATCAGCTGGGTGTGATTGCAAGTTTACATGTGAATAAAGATTATTTTATGTTTAGTAAAATATTGGGATGTTTTGTGGAAATGTTTGTTCTGTCTTTCTCCCCACCTTTGAAGTAACATTATATGTTTAGATTGGACATAGATTTTGTTATCGATCATCTGACTAGACAGCGGAAATTTTAAAACTAGTGTTTTTATTGAAGATACATTCTTTAAATTCAGTTTACTATTAATTAGTTTTACCTGAGAAATAGATGGTCTGTTTTGGTTATCATTAAAAACTAAAAGTTGCCTCATTGATCAAACTACAAGAGGATATAGGTGAATTTCCCCCCCAATTTAATACCAAATGGAACCTTTTATTATTTTGACTCCTATTTTGACTCTGGGTCTGGACATCATTAGGTTAATTTTTATTTAGTGTGTGTTAGTTACGAGTTGTGAGAATGTGTAAACGGAGCAATCAGTAGCTCTGTAACAATGATACCTATGTACGTTTGGTATGTAGCTATCTGATGTCTGTAACAATGATACCTATGTACGTTTGGTATGTAGCTATCTGATGTCTGTAACAATGATACCTATGTACGTTTGGTATGTAGCTATCTGATGTCTGTAACAATGATACCTATGTACGTTTGGTATGTAGCTATCTGATGTCTGTAACAATGATACCTATGTACGTTTGGTATGTAGCTATCTGATGTCTGTAACAATGATACCTATGTACGTTTGGTATGTAGCTATCTGATGTCTGTAACAATGATACCTATGTACGTTTGGTATGTAGCTATCTGATGTCTGTAACCAAGTCAAGCTTGATGTGATTGAGTGTTCAAATGTTGTCGCTAACCTTTTCAGCTGTTTGACATAGAAATTATGTTTCAGGGTTTACAGATGTAAAGATATCACCTCATTATTGTAATTGTGCTGTCTTATCCACAAAATGCTGGTTCTATTCGATCCTTCTCTGTACAGGTAATTCCTAAGTTGATAGAGTAAACGTGGATCAGCCCTATGATATTAAATGCTGCCAGAATTGGATTATTTTTACCAAAAAAGCCTTGCAATATGATTTCCTGTGTCTAATAGCCTAGCTTGAAGTGACGAGTCGGTGGAGTATGAAATATGTTTGTATTGTTAAATCTATGAATCATTACCGGTAACTGATTGTTGATTGTGAATTTTTTCACACAGATATTATATTGATATGCTGTTGTAATTGCAGTTATTTCCCTTGAGGGAGGTTTCTAACATAAAAGCCACTCTCAGAACCCCATTATTCACTGTGACATGTAACATATTGTAACTTTTTATTTCAAGTGACTACAAAATGGGACAGTTTGATGAATAAAGTTACAATGGATATAACTGCAGTATCTTAAGTGAAACATTTAAAGATGGTTGTATATTGTTATAAATATTAATATGTATATAGTTACTTCATTAGAAAAGCAGCATTTTAAACTGAAAAATTACTTTGGAGTGAATTAAAGCTTCGGTGAGTGATAATTTGTGTTTTTTGTGTGCTACTATTGTGGACCTGTGACCGTTGTGACTATGTTATTGTGGACCTGTGACCGTTGTGACCATGTTATTGTTTAATTACCTGGTATATGGTGCCTCCTACCTCAATTTGAAACATGTTTATGTATGTTCATGTGTTTTATTTTAATAAATAAGTATATTTTTTTCAAAACAGTGATTTTGTACAATAAAGCTGGTCAACTATTAAACAATAAATGTTTACCATTTTATAAAGTTAAGACCTATTCTAATTCTAGGCTCTATGACAGATTTGGAAAGACATGCATTCTTGATAATTTGTAAACAATTTGAAATTAAAAGATAAATTAAAGTTATATGTTTTTAAGATAAGATGGTAGACATTACATGTTTGATATTTGACAAATCTTCAAGATGAGTTTGTTTGTAGCATCCTCACTTAATTAAAGATAGATAAGTGATGTGAATCTCAATGTGGTTACAAGTTTACACCTGTATGTCCAGTGAAACATTAATATGTGTGATTTCAGTGACTATGGTGTGGTATAAACACTGTTACTTTGTAAAACTTGACATAGAATAATGACCTCGAAGTTTGGAACCAAGCATAGATGGTTTGAGTTTTTGCCCGATGGTCATTTCGTATATTGGTGACACTAGAGTTTATATATATATATATATATGTGTGTGTGTTGAAAGTTACCTAATCAATCTTTTTCTGCTACAATTCTATTATCATTTTGTACATTTTTATAATCCATGTAATCTACTCAAAGTGGATGAGAATGAACCGATCAATCCATTTGTCATTTCATATAAACTTATATCAACTTTAAACCTCAGAGTATATAACATACCGATTTGTCTGATGAAGGTGACAGAGTTGATAACATACTGATTTGTCTGATAAAGGTGACTGATTTGTCTGATGAAGGTGACAGATTTGTCTGATGAAGGTGACAGTATATAACATACCGATTTGTCTGATGAAGGTGACTGATTTGTCTGATGAAGGTGACAGTACATGTATATAACATACTGATTTGTCTGATGAAGGTGACTGATTTGTCTGATGAAGGTGACAGTATATAACATACTGATTTGTCTGATGAAGGTGACAGAGTTGATAACATACTGATTTGTCTGATGAAGGTGACAGATTTGTCTGATGAAGGTGACTGATTTGTCTGATGAAGGTGACAGATTTGTCTGATGAAGGTGACTGATTAGTCTGATGAAGGTGACAGATTTGTCTGATGAAGGTGACTGATTTGTCTGATGAAGGTAACAGAGAACATAAGTACTAGTTACTGAAATGTCACATATTATCCTCTCACTGGTTCTGGTATGAATGTATTTAATCTGCATATTTATTCTTACCAATCCGAGGATTTTGTTTTATAATGTAGAACATTTCAACTAAATTAAATGTAACCAGAATTACTGTAAAATAGTATGCTGAGAATCAACAATCTTTAAAGTTGTTGAAAAGGCATTTTGAATAAAGAAAGCATTAACTATTAGACAGGTGTGTTCCTTTGATAGACCTAGCCTGTAATATGTAAGGTGTGTTCCTTTGATAGACCTAGCCTGTAATATGTAAGGTGTGTTCCTTTGATAGACCTAGCCTGTAATATGTAGTGATTTCGGTAATTTGGGTTCTTACAGTCAGGTGTGTGGATACTGCAAACAATCTCTGCCATCATTTTTTTCGTTGACCGTTGTTGGTTTTAGCTTAACAATCTATATGATTTTGAGATATTACTGTGTATTCTGTACATAATAAATTGTATATCATGGTGTATATGTATTTTACAATGTTTACACTGTATTTTGCATGCAGATAATGTATTGATCAACTTATATACATCACACATATTATTATCATAAGTCAATCAAGATAACTGTACACCAATAGAAATGTCCTGTTGTGTCATGTGATTTATGGTCAGGGTCACATGATAGTACATGTTTCATTCTCGTGCACCACATGACCAAGCTGACCTTCTTACATATATTTCATTGATGATTTTTTTCTTTTGTATGTCAATGTGTGACTCTCAAGATATTTCTTGTCTTTTTCCACAATCTAGATTTCTAAGCTGTATTGAGATACAGTCATACAAACATGTCAAAAGCCTAAGCCATACTGCTCTGTAACATCATACATTATGCAATCTTTTGAAAAACTATATAAATGGCCAGTACATTAGGATATACGCAGAAACTATGACTAATCTGTATACCTCGAAATAGAGTTGATTTTGTTGGATATACTTTTTAGCCCACCATCATCAGATGGTGGGCTATTCAAATCGCCCTGCGTCCGTGGTCCGTCGTCCGTCCCTCCGTCCGTCCGTCCGTCCGTCCCTCCGTCCGTCCGTAAACAATTCTTGTTATCGCTAATCCTCCGAAAGTACTGAAGGGATCTTTCTCAAATTTCATATGTGGGTTCCCCTTGGTGCCTAGTTATGCATATTGCATTTTGAGACCAATCGGAAAACAACATGGCCGACAGGCAGCCATCTTGGATTTTGACAATTGAAGTTTGTTATCGCTATTTCTGAGAAAGTACTGAAGGGATCTTTCTCAAATTTCATATGTAGGCTCCCCTTGGTGCCTAGTTATGCATATTGCATTTTGAGACCAATCGGAAAACAACATGGCCGACAGGCAGCCATCTTGGATTTTGACAATTAAAGTTTGTTATCGCTATTTCTGAGAAAGTACTGAAGGGATCTTTCTCAAATTTCATATGTAGGCTCCCCTTGGTGCCTAGTTATGCATATTGCATTTTGAGACCAATCGGAAAACAACATGGCCGACAGGCAGCCATCTTGGATTTTGATAATAGAAGTTTGTTATCGCTATTTTTCAGAAAGTACTGAAGGGATCTTTCTCAAATTTCATATGTAGGTTCCACTTGGTGCCTAGTTATGCATATTGAGACCAATCGGAAAACAACATGGCCGACAGGCAGCCATCTTGGATTTTGATAATTGAAGTTTGTTATCGCTATTTCTGAAAAAGTACTGAAGGGATCTTTCTCAGATTTCATATGTAGGCTCCCCTTGGTACTTAGTTATACATATTGCATTTGAGACCAATCGGAAGACAACATGGCCGACAGGCAGCCATCTTGTATTTTGATAATTGAAGATTGTTATTGCTATTTCTGAGAAAGTACTGAAGGGATCTTTCTCAAATTTCATATGTAGGCTCCCCTTGGTACTTAGTTATGCATATTGCATTTTGAGACCAATCGGAAGACAACATGGCCGACAGGCAGCCATCTTGTATTTTGATAATTGAAGTTTGTTATCGCTATTTCTGAGAAAGTACTGAAGGGATCTTTCTCAAATTTCATATGTAGGCTCCCCTTGGTGCCTAGTTATGCATATTGCATTTTGAGACCAATCGGAAGACAACATGGCCGACAGGCAGCCATCTTGGATTTTGACAATTGAAGATTGTTATCGCTATTTCTGAGAAAGTACTGAAGAGATCTTTCTCAAATTTTATATGTAGGTTCCCCTTGGTGCCTAGTTATGCATATTGCATTTTGAGACCAATCGGAAAACAACATGGCCGACAGGCAGCCATCTTGGATTTTGACAATTGAAGTTTGTTATTGCTATTTCTCAGAAATTGCTGAAGGGATCTTTCTGAAATTTCATTTGTAGGTTGCCCTCTGTGCCTAGTTATGCATATTGGATTTTGAGACCAGTCAGAAAACAACCTGCCTGACAGGCAGCCATCTTGTATTTTGACAATTGAAGTTTGTTATCGCTATTTTACAGAAGGTACTGAAGGGATCTTTCTGAAAATTTCATATGTAGGTTCCCCTTGGTCCCTGGTGTTGCATTTTGGGACCAATCCGAAAACAACAGACAGCCATTATCGCCAAATCTTAAATTTTATATATAGGTTACCCTTGTTTGAAAAGTCCTAGAGGGCTGTTTCTGAATTTACACAGATTAGTAAGACTTAGAGGAAGGGAAAAGTAGAGAAAAGATCAATCTGACATGGAACCTATAAAGATCATTCAATGGTGGGCGCCAAGATCCCTCTGGTTTCAGTAGCTGTATCTGTTGTCTCTAATTTTTTAAATTGACATTTCAAGTAATTTTTCTTATGATCTATTAAGTTTATCTTTATAATTGCATATTTCTCTTTATGTGCTGTTGGAGTACATGTAACTGGTGATTACAAAGGTTATCACCATCACAGGGGATTCCTGTGTGTGTTGTCACCATCACAGGGAATTATTCCTGTGTGTGTTGTCACCACCACAGGGGATTCCTCTGTGTGTTGTCTTCATCACAGGGGATTCCTCTGTGTGTGTTCATGTGTGATATTTACACTGCAGGTTGTTTTATTTAATAGATCTGAACATTTAGGAAAATAATCCTTTATAATTGTATAATTATTTGAACAATGCGTTGTGAATTGTTAAGTACATAATTCTCTGTACACATCTGTGCTTCTAAACACAAGTGGGTTAAGTTTGAATTAGATATCAAACTTGTAACCGTTTCCATCACCCAGGAATCGCAACATAATTCTACATCAGCTATAGTTTGTATCTTAACTATGGCATGATCTTCAGTCATCACTTTGTCAATTTGTCCTCTTTGATAACTGGTTAGGTTTTTAACTTGCAGTTGTATGAACTGTTTGTACATTGAGTGTAAATATCCAACTAAGGATATGTTCTTCTTGCAAAATTATACCATAAAGTATTATAATATGTTTAAATCTCCATACAAAGATTTTTTTCTTCATAATTCAAACTTATTGCAATGTTGATTTCGGTACGTTTTGATGCCAGACACTCTCTGCTACATCTATTTTAGGTGTCGTTTTATGCCAAACATAAGCTGTGATATTCTTCCTTTTGTGCGCTTTTTCTTGGATAAGTTTATAAAAGCATTACGGAAAAGTTATTATTAGTGAACTTGGTATCTGATGGGGAAGCTCGGGAAGGCAGTTCATTTATATAAATTCATAAAAAGTCTATATCTTTTCCATTGTTTCTATTTTAAAGGTATATCTGAATTTAACAACCGTATACCTTTCAATCAATTGCATGTACAAAAGGTTATTGTTGGTATGTAGGTATAGATTAGCGGACTCCCGACCACTGGTCTATACAAGGATACACTTTTATACGGGTTAGTACTTATATATTTTATCTGATAAATACATGCCAGTGTCTATAAACAGATATACGATAGTCTGTCTATACACAGATTTGTGTTGGCCTGTCTATATACAGATTTGTTTTGGCGTGTCTATACAGATTTGCGTTGGCCTGTCTATATACAGATTTGCGTTGGCCTGTCTATATACAGATATACGATAGTCTGTCTATATACAGATTTGCGTTGGCCTGTCTATATTCAGATTTGCGTTGGCCTTTCTATACACAGATTTGCGTTGGCCTGTCTATATACAGATTTGCGTTGGCCTGTCTATATACAGATTTGCGTTGGCCTGTCTATACACAGATATACGATAGTCTGTCTATACACATATTTGCGTTGGCCTGTCTATATA
Organism: Pecten maximus; assembly: GCF_902652985.1. NCBI lineage: Eukaryota > Metazoa > Mollusca > Bivalvia > Pectinida > Pectinidae > Pecten > Pecten maximus. Next base: position 20,547,263 of record NC_047016.1, on the reverse strand, counting down.
CAGATTTGTGTTGACCTGTCTATACACAGATTTGCGTTGGCCTGTCTATACACAGATTTGCGTTGGCCTGTCTATACACAGATTTGTGTTGGCCTGTCTATATACAGATTTGCGTTGGCCTGTCTATAAACAGTGATCTGTCTATGAACAGTTTTGCCTGAAGCATTCGAAAAAAAGTCTTGCACGAGACTGTCTATATACAGCTATGGATTTATATCGTGCCATTGTCAAAACATTGTTTTCACGTTTAGGTTACTGTATGTACTTTTCTAAAAGTTTTTTTTGTGTGTTTTATGTCATATTGTTATCACATCAGTTCATATCAAAACTCATAGATGCACTCATTCAACAGGCATACAAACTATCTACCGTTAGCCTCGATCACTCGGTCAACACATGTACAATTTTACCTATTTGACTTACTAAACACATGTATAAAAACATATCTTCACTTACTCAACACACGAACCAATCAACAAAGCACAAAACACGTAATGTTTTCAAGGAGTCCTAGACTTTGTCCAATGTTCTAGAGTGATATATGTTGTCAGAAAAAATCTAGTAAGACAATGTCTTGTCAATATGTATTGTATACTTTTTTATGAAGGTACTCATTATCGAATATTATTAACACCATTATATTAGATATAACTCCCGAATTTGCTTGCCGCAAATTGCACAAATGACGAAATATATGAATAGAACGTTGGACAAAGTGACACACCACCGCCATCTCACCTTTCACAAATCACGATATCTTGTATAAAAATCTGTTGTCTCGTCTATCATACCGGTTGTATGTTGAAATTGAATCATGTGAATGTTTACATTCATGTATCTTTATAAGCTAAAATTGAATAAAGATTTAAAAAAAAAATGGTTTGTTATGATGTATTGAGAACAAGGATATGATGTGATGATAACATTTGGTACCGTAAACCGTCCATCGAACTGTGAATGTCAACCTTTTAGAAAAATCGAATGTCCAATGTTCATGTTGACAACATAATGTCAGCCCCATCATGTTCTACACGTTGTAAATAGAAACCACAAATCAATATGATCCATATTTGGAAGACATAACACAATTTTGCGATACCAGATCAAATTTCAATTCCATCTGCAGGTAGTACATTAAAGCAGATATCCCACGAGGAAAACAAATACCAGAGATGAGGGAGTAAACACCGCACCAAATGTAGTAAAAATAAAACAGGCGATTTCACCCCGAAAAAGTTTAGTATTCATTTATACAAGTCCACAAGATCATTTGGTATTTGATGAAAGAACGTTACTAACTGCGGAATAGTATTGGCTCAAGTCAAACCGAAGAACAAGAATTGTTAGTAGCACATGCTGCAGGAACATCCATGATGCGAAAGAACTCGCGAAATCATTGAAACAAAACAACAACGTTAACCTATCTGGATATTTCAACCGTCCAGACAAACTTTAAGACTCACTCAATGTAAATAACACTTCGTGATATAAAGAAGTCCCAGCTGTTATTGACTTATCTTGTGACAATACAATCCCAGACGTCACATTCACCGATGTTATCAGCCATTTTGTTAATATGCAACCAATATGATATAGAATGCTCTTTTATCACATGTAACATGTCCTAACCGTAATAGATAAAGTAACCAATCATACTTGACATACCTGATTCACCATATTTTCCTTCGATGATTTATTTTCCAATAATAAGGCATCGGAAGCAGTACAAATCCCTCGATCGCGTGCCAAGTGTGCCCGCCAAAATATCCAACTATAACATTTGGGGTCAACTCGTTTGAGATGTTCTCATATACTTGACCAAAATATTAAATTTGATCAAAATTCATATTACATGAAGTCGTTAGAGTACTAACAAATATTTAATAACAATGACCTTGTCAGCATAAAACTCACTTGTTTGAGGTATTCCCATACTTGGCCATTAGATGAAGTTGGATTAATTAGGGGATAGTACGTTGTTTTGAGTGGCTATACTGGCGATTAGAACATGACATTTGGTTTGAACTCGAGACCGATAGGTCGAGAGTTTAAACCAAATGTCATGTTCTAATCGCCAGTATAGCCACTCAAAACAACGTACTAGGCCTATCCCCATTCTAACATGTTTACTTAAGAAATAATTAACGATGATTCGTGTATTGTTGCAGGATATACAACGAGGACGAGGATATTTTGCAATTAAATTAATAACGAAGGCCACAGGCCTGAGTTATTAATTGAAATTGCAAAATATCCGAGTTCGAGTTGTATATCCTGCAACAATACACGAGTCAAAGTTGATTATTTCTATTCTACCATGTACTGTTTAGTTCTGAGATCGACCTCTTTCTAATAGAAAAACAGCAAAGAAACCCTGAGAAAACCTTGTAATTTATTTCTTGAGTATTGCATTATTTGTTGAGGGGGAGGGGGGGGGAGGGGGGGGGGGGGGGGGGAGGCCTCCGTAGGATTCGAACTCGCGTCGTGATAAAAATATATTGAAAGACTAACCCATTAGCCCACTCGGCTATAGTAACCTTTTATAAAACGGGTGAATATAGATATATAAAATTGTAACAGCTGTGCCTCACGAGCGTGGGTTATTGGAAAATAATACATAGTTTTAAACCAATCAAAACTGGCGTTGCATAGCAAACATGGTAGAATGTCAAATATATACGTGTACAAACATTGTTTTACATCGCTACAAGTAAGCTGTTAGTACTCTGTGACCTCCGAATCAGAAAGAAGCTTTCAAAGTCGGTCACTTGGCCACGCCCATACTGACGAAACTTCGATCTACAATGTATGTTGATGAAGCGGTATGTTTGGATTGTTGTGAAAGTCCTGTTACCGAACATTTAACGACATATTTGGATTTAATCTGCAGTATGCATAGCGATATGTATGTTTTGATAAAATCAGTGTAGATGTGTTTCTATAGGCCCAACCGTTATGTGAAATTTTGTGCACTTGTTCATTTCATTTTGGATTTTACTTGGCTACTGTAGATATCTCGTTGCCTACACACGGACGGAATGATGTTTAAACCAATAAATGACGGTAAGAGCAATATTTTCAGTACTATGTTTGTTTAATATATTCAACTAATTCATCATTTTCGATTTCTTCACTTCCATCCAAATCCCATGAGTCATCAATCATAAATGTTGCGGAGACGAACTTGATGCCATATTGTTTTGACTAGAAACGGGGCGTGGCTAAACACGATTGATCATGTTTCTATCGCAGATAAGAACACGGTCCGTAACCAATCAAAACACGCGCAAACGAATCGTGTTAGAATATGCATTATTGATAATTAATTTTCCATTGATTGTACGCAGAATGCGGCTTTCTGATTGGTTGGCGGAGCGGATTCTTACAGAAGTTTGCAAACAGAATTTGTTTCATACCCCGATGAAACTAAAAAAAAATTGACATCAACGCTTATAATTAATTTTTGAAAATGATTTTCTAATTTAAAACATGTTTTATGTACAATTTTACTGGTTTTAAATGGGATTCTTTTTCTCAAATCAATACGCAACGTCAATTGTCGTATTGTGACGTCACATTTTTCGCGCCATTCTCGGAATTTCTTTCATAGAAGAATGAAAAGAATTTTTCGACCAATCACATATAATTAATTTTTCTTTGTTTTCATGGTAAATACTCAAATGTGATTGGTCGAAAAATTCTTTTCATTCTTCTATGACAGAAAAATATTGTCAATCACTATATTCTTGCGCATGTCCATGTTTGGACTAAAATGCCTATTTGTAAACGTTGGATTACAGATGTTACAAATAGCACATACAAGCTATAGTACTTGCTTCTTGGCCCACTTTTGGAACTCAACTGAGAAACGAAATGTATGGGGCGCCGTTTTACTATTTATTAACAAAACTGGATATCTATAATTCGAATTTAGGATATCCATAATTCATTTCTGGATATCCATAATTCGAATTTAGGATATCTTAAAATGTTTTGAATTTAGGATATCCATAATTCGAATTTTGGATATCCTTAATTCATTTTTGGATATCCATAATTCGAATTTAGGATATCCATTATTCATTTTTGGATATCCAAAATTCGAATTATGGATATCCTAAATTCCATGTATTTTTGGATATCCATAATTCGATTTTGTGATATCCAAAAATGCTCAGTGTTATCAAATTGGATTGCTCCCGGCACTACTACCGGTCAAAACCGACCCTTGTTACGAACTTGTAAATACGCGTAATGGACCGGAAACAACGTTTACGAAATAGAATACAGCAGAGGAGTTCCAAAGGACAAACTTCCCCAGACAGTTAGGCCCTTGCATACAACATTTACCAAAAGTTACTACTTAGGGTGTTGCTACTGCTAGCTATAGGTTCGCTGTCGATTTCACTGTCTAATGCTCTTAAAGCACTTGACACCATTCGCTCCATCTTGGATTCGCATTGATTCGTATAGTGAAGTCCGAGGACTTCCGATCCTACGAAAAAACGCGCCCGCGGGAACAGGATGTAGCAGGGAGAAATCATTAGACAGTAAAATATTAACATTTCCCCGATTTATGGATATCCAAAATTCGAATTATGGATATCCTAAATTCAAAGCATTTTAAGATATCAAAAATTCGATTTAATGATATCAAGAAATGATATTTGGATATCCATAAATGAATTTTGGATATCCATAATTCGAATTTATGATATCTTAAAATGCTTTGAATTTAGGATATCCATAATTCGAATTTTGGATATCCATAATTCATTTTTGGATATCCATAATTCGAATTTTGGATATCCAATATTAATTTTGGATATCCAAAATTATTTAATGATATCATAAATTCGAATTTTGGATATCCAAAAATGAATTATGGATATCCAAAATTCGAATTATGGATATCCAGTTTTGTTAATAAATAGTAAAACGACGCCCCATAGAAATGGCTGACAGTATGTCATCTTGAATTCTACCAGTTCGTCGTATCTGTTTCTTCGGAATTACTGGACATTTAAGCATTGAACTGTTACCAAATTGTAGTATACAGTCGATATGAATACAATTTGGGTGACAGATAAATAGAATGTCGCCCGTCAAATTGTTCATAATTACATAATTTCTGATTGTTTAAAATCGAAACCGTTTTTATGCGCAATGATGTACGATTAACATTTAGAAGTGATGCGGCGTTGAACGGGCATTGCACAGGACAGACTCGATTCCTTGGAAACACTTATGTTTCTGGTATTGACTGGATTTACGTTATTTTCAGAAGAATAACAGCTCTTAATTCTTAATGAAAGTTGTCTTGATAGTAGTTGAAAACGATTCCAAGGAGATTTCGTTGGAAACAGATTCCAGTCTAACCGGTCCCATCAGTGTCGCTAACTTAGCAGACGATTTTCAACTTCACAGGGGCTCGATTTTGTAAGGTAGGCCTTTACTATCAGTGAATAATCACAAAACTAAAATCCAGTAGGCATATACATACACAACCGGAAACTATGTCGATACTCCCGATTTTTTTTACAAGATTTTTTTTTTTTATAAATACTTGACTTTTAATGTTGTCGTGTCTTTCATTTCTGAAAATTTGGAAACGAGCCCCTGTGAGTGTGACGACATTGACAATTTGATAATTTCGTATAGATCAAGAATGGCGCTTATAGTAATTTCGTGTTGACTACATTTTTAGTATTATAAAATTATACTCTCATAACTTGTGACATTGCTTTATTTTTTGTTGTGGCTTCTGTTAATAAATGCTAGCATTCGAAAGATCTCTAGGCCGAAAGTAACTGGCGGCCATTGTTAAACCTACAACACCTGGAGCTGTAATATATTCCTCCACTGACCGAATCACTGTAAATTGTAGTATACAGTCTCATGAATACAATTTGGTTTACTAACGACATATAGACAAATGCAACACAGAATGTAAATATATATTCACAATCTTCATCTTGAAGTGTAAATAATCACAAGCATAGACTTTCCCATTTTATGTATATAGGATTCACTTTTGGTAAGTACTTAATTTCAAGAGAACACGTCAATAGAACAGGTATTTAAGAGGAAAGACGAGTAGAAAGACTACAAAATGGTTCTTGTCTCATCAACATCTTTTGTTTTGTTTTCCAAATCGTATTTATTCATTTTTATTTTCATTACAACTCCATGCTAAAAGTTTGAGCATTTTGTACAATGATACAATCATGGGAAAAAACAAACACACATAGAAAATAAACAATATCAAAATAGTACACATAGTAAATAAACAATATCAAAATAGGTAAAATAACGTGTAGAAAATTTCTCTTGGTTAAAAAACATCATTGAAATATACAATGAATAGATAAATGCGAGTTTACATCGCTGAATGCATATATAAATGGGAATTTATATCACTGAATGAATACATATATGGGAAGTCAACATCACAGAAGGAATATACATATCTATAAATGGGAATTTATATCAATGAATGAATACATAAATAGGTAGTCTACATTGCTGAATAAATATATAAATGGGAGTTTACATCGCTGAATAGATAAATGACATATGGAAGTTGACATTACTGAACAGATATAGGGGGTTTACATCAGTGAATAAATGCATAAATGGGAATTTACAACACTGAATAAATAAATGATATATTGGAGTTTACATTACTGAATAGATAAATGACATATGGAAGTTTACATTACTGAATGAATAGATAACTGGGGAATTATATCACTGAATAGTTTTGGCGAGTTTACATCGCCGAATGAATAGATTAAAGAGAATTTACATCGTCGAATGAATAGATTAAAGAGAATTTACATCGCCGAATGAATAGATTAAAGAGAATTTACATCGCCGAATGAATAGATTAAAGAGAATTTACATCGCCGAATGAATAGATTAAAGAGAATTTACATCGCCGAATGAATAGATTTAAGAGAATTTACATCGCCGAATGAATAGATTAAAGAGAATTTACATCGCCGAATGAATAGATCAAAGATGATTTACATCGCCGAATGAATAGGTCAAAGATGATTTACATCTCCGAATGAATATATAAATGGGAGTTTAAATCCCTGAACTGATTGATGATATGTGGAGTGCTACGTAACTGAATGAAGGACGATATTATATAAATAACCTGACTGAAAGAAAAGATCTTATCCGAGATTACACCACTGAAAGTGTTATATTTGGGAGTTTACATGTCTAACGGCATATAGGTCATCCTAGTGATAAATCCATCGGGAATTTAAGGTTGCAATTGTGTATGTTATATCGACCCAGTAACAAAAGTCTAACCTTTCTATAGGCTAAACTTGTAGTACTGTACAAACTCTGTTGTATATACTACCAGTATATTCATGTCATGTATGCTCCACATCTGCATATTCACAGTCACTCTGGGGAATACTTAAAGGTTGGGCGCTGTGTTTAGGTGTGTCACTGAAGTCCACGTCCATATAAAGTAATCCGTCTTTGTTTTCATGTCGCGAAACCTAAATAGAAAATAAAGGAAACTTAATTTATATTCCTATGTTGTCTTACTTATGTTTTATATGTCAATAGTTAAAAAAAAAGATTGCCTATGAAAATAAAAGTACAGACATCCCCATGTACATATTCAACGCCTCAATTTACGTAATTTCCTCCGTGATAAATATACTTAAGTCAAGTTCTCTGAAGAACAAACCTTACTTAAAGTGTTCCCATTGTGTTATTATGACGTGTATCAAACCATATCAACAACTGCATGTATACTTATAAATTGATAAAAATAGAACATGCCTCTTGATTAGGTTTGTTGTCGTCCTCTTGTAGCTTCAGGCGTTTTTCAGCTGTAAAACAATATGTTTTGTATTTTCAGTGGTAATCAGTAACCGAAGACATGTTTAAAACACTTCCTGGGTAATACATCTGTAAATTGCTGGTATGTTCTCATAAGAAAACTATTTTGTCGTTGACAGTATACTGATAGTATTGTAATCTCCTGTGACTCCCTGACATTGATTAGCGCGGTACCAATATGGGGGAAGACTTTGTCGTGGAGGGTCAACAAGCTAGGATTGAGGTGAATAGCAGCTGGGAACAGCCTCTGCTTTTGCTATATACACTTTATGTGCTATTTTAGAGCGATGACAAAGGGAGGGCTTTACTATGTAAAATGTCTGTCATATACACATTTAAGCATACAAATTACTCACGTGACACGACATATATATTTGTGTAAAAGGTGTCATTTAAATTGTCAGTGAAAATGCAAAAAAATTCCTCCTCAGGTATTAGATGTTCAATAAGATTTAAGTTGTAGCATAAAAATATATCGCTGATTCCTCAGAATACTTCTTTTGTGGCGAAATAAACTTTCAGTTTTCAGAAATTTTGTAAAGGTAATATTGTAAATATTCTGAGAAATTTTCATTGTGATTTCACCTTCACTTACTATTGTTTGTGTATAAAAACCATTACAACACAAAACCAAGATCAGCCTTTGATATTAGTTTACTATTTCATTGTATGCCCTTTGAACAACCAGTAAAAGTGAACGCTTTGCTTCAATGCATGATCGAAATATTATTATCCCTAATAGTAATTCTTGAAAACCAATATTCCTATTACGAAAATCGGAAAAGCTAGCTAACATTTGACTTGCTGAGATATGTCTCGTGAGTAACATGAACGCCATGTTAATGTGTACTTAATGAAGTCACGACGATTCCGCTTTATATTACAATGGTGTAAAAACTCCTTACCCGCCGACGGTTTCTGTACCTGGGCATACATTGATCTGGGATCATCAACAACATTATTCTTTGCAGCTGAAAATGAAATAAACGAGACGGTCTGGATTATTACATTACCAACTAATTGGTAATACGAATCTTTGTCTGGTATTAATATTTTGTAATAGAAAATTATTGATCTTATGATATAGTCAAAGTTTGTGAATTTGTAATGTGGTTAGCGTTTAAGTTTTCAATATCCAGCAATGTTCTAGTGTGTGGTTCCAGCATCACTGCCAATTCCTAATGTACGAACCCAGCGATACTGTCATTTTCATGGTCTATTGATTGATTTCAGCACCACTGTCATTTTATATTGTACGAACTTAGCACCAGTCATTTTCATTATCTATTGTGTGATATCATCGCCACATTTCATTTTCTATTGTATGGATCAAACACGACTGTCAATTTCTATTGTAACCAGCGCCACTGTCAAATTATATTGTTCGTAGAGGATTATCGCCCTTTGACTGTATTGTCTTATTTTCCGGATCGCACTAGCGTGCCGGTTTCGGTTATTATGAGGATGAAGATACCATCCGCCCTACTGAAACATATGACATGTGTTAGATCTGTAATACACAGATTAGATGTATGGACTGATAGGTACGTTATTAGGTTGATCTGTTTCATTCTGTTTAATGTTCCCCATTCCTTTGTGTTAACGATGTGCACATCTATTGTTTGAACTTATGTAATTGATTGTAACATTGTTTATTTACAGATGACTGTGGTCATTGTCTTACGGTGAATAAACTCGACTGTTAACGACAAATATGACTGGTACTTATTTATGACCACAGTCAAGAGTTCTACAGAACCATGCCATCTGTAAAGTGTCCAATACAGAATTGCACATATTAGACGGGCGATTACGACGCCGCCATTGTCGCTGCCCTCATTACGGCACACAGTGCGGTCCATGCGAGAATCCCCTAGCCAGCAGCAAAAGTGGAGAAAGTTCGAAGGCCAACCATATCTTCGGCAGGAACACACGAGGAATGGGCCTACTTCAATTCTCGCTGGGATGAATATGTCGCGGCGACAAAGATTACGGGCCGAGACTTAGTTATTCAGCTCCTTGAATGTTGAATGAGGCTCTCAGAAAGGACCTAACTCGTTCTACATCAGACAGACTAACAGAGAAAGCACCTGCTGATGTACTCGAAGCTATCAAAAAGCTAGCAGTTCGACGAGAAAATAACATGGTTGCAAGGATTGCCCTACACAACATGAGGCAGGATAGAGACGAACCAATTCGCAACTTTAGTGCCCGTCTCCGTGGACAAGCGGGTGTCTGTAATTTTGTAATAAAATGTAAAAATTGCCAACATGATGCTCATTATACAGACGTCATCGTACGTGACGTTTTGGCCAGAGGTCTTGCTGATCCTGATATACAGTTAGACTTGCTCGGTGATAAAAACCAAGACATGTCACTGGAGGAGGTAATTCAGTTTATTGAGGCCAAGGAGGCTGGCAAACGCTCCGCGTCACGGTTATTAGATACACAAGCTCATACAAGCAGGTGAGACGTTTGTCAAACAAACATGATAAGTGCTCATATTGTGGTAAGACAGGTCACGGTGTTCGAGCCCCCGCACGTGAACGTAAGACTATCTGTACTGCATATGGCCACCGGTGCACCCAATGCAATAAGGAACACCACCTGGAGTCCGTATGTCGCTCTAAAATAAAAGTAAATACACCCAACCAGAACGAATCTGCATCAAACGCCTGTTGTTCAGATGACAAACTGTTTCAGAGCTTATGTGTAATCTCTGAGACGATAAATGGTAATCGTCGGATTAGTATCGGTCTCGATCATCACCTATATGACAACCTCTCTGATAGATGGGTGAGAGGATGCTCAAAATCACAGCCCTACATCAACCTTTCCATCAGGGTTGTCGCAGACGACTACGATTCCTTAGGATTCCATTTGAAACACAACTCGAGGGCTACAGGTATTTCTGCTATGGCCGATGCCGGATGTCAAAGCTGTCTAGCTGGAATGAAGGTGATACACCGCCTTGGACTTACAAAAACGGATCTCATACCAGTCACTATGAAGATGCATGCAGCCAACAACAAGGGCATCAAGATCATTGGAGCTACAGTTCTACGGATCGCGGGAACGAATACACAAGGGAGGTGTATAAAGACACGACAAATGACCTACGTCACTGATGAATCTGACAAATTCTTCCTGAGCAGGGAGGCTTGTACCTCCCTTGGTATTATCTCAACCACATTCCCCTCGTTGGGTGAACATCACCATATCAGCGTCCTTGGCAAGACTGAAAAGACTGGCCCCGTGCCTAAACCTGAGACTGAAACGTGTCAGTGCCCTCAACGAGAGCTACCGCCACCACCACCCGATCATCTACCCTTTCCCCTAGAGGATGATTGTTGTCAGAAGTTGAAGGACTTTTTGTTGGACTACTACCAGAGCAGCACATTCAATACATGTGACCACCAGCCCCTTCCATTAATGTCAGGCCCCCCACTGAGACTTCTCGTGGATGCTGAAGCAGAGCCGGTTGCACATCACACCCCAGTTCCAGTTCCTCTACATTGGCGGGAAGAAGTGAAGGCTGCCTTAGATCAAGACGTACGCCTAGGCGTACTTGAGCCGGTCCCGATCGGTGAACCTGTAACCTGGTGTCATAGGATGGTCATCTGCGCCAAAAAGAACGGATCTCCTCAACGTACTGTTGATTCCCAAGCTCTCAACGCTCACGCCACACGTGAAACGCACCACACACCATCTCCGTTTCACCTGGCTAGGATGGTGCCACACGGGGTAAAGAAAACAGTCTTGGATGCATGGAACGGCTACCACAGCGTCTCCCTCCAACCCGATGACCGACACCTTTCCACGTTCATTACACCATGGGGTAGATATAGATATAAAACTGCTCCACAGGGTTACATTGCCTCCGGGGATGGTTACACCAGACGCTATGAAGCAATCGTGGCTGATATCCAGAACAAGACCAAATGCGTTGATGACGTTCTCCTTTGGGCTGACACAATAGAGAAGTGCTTCTTCCAGACAGTGGAATGGCTAGATCGCTGTGGCAAAAAAGGCATCACCCTCAACCCAGAGAAATTTGTCTTTGGCCAGGACTGCGTGGAGTTTGCCGGTTTTGAGATCACCTCCGACAGCGTCCGTCCTTGCTCCAAGTACTTAGAAGCCATTCAGCATTTTCCGACCCCATGCAACATTACAGATATTAGATCCTGGTTTGGCCTTGTAAACCAAGTCTCGTATGCATTCAGCATGGCAGAACAAAAGCTCCCATTTCGTAAACTCCTTCAACATGGAACACCTTTCCAATGGACCGATGAGCTTGAGGGGTTATTCCAGACCTCAAAGACCAAAATCATCCAAGATATTGAAAACGGGGTTCGTATATTTGACTGCAAGAAACCAACATGTCTGGCTACGGATTGGTCGAAATCTGGAATTGGCTTCTGGCTTTTTCAGAAGCATTGCAGCTGCCCAGGCTCCAAGCCATTCTGCTGCAAAACTGGATGGAAAGTGACATTGGTCGGAAGCAGGTTCACACATTCTGCTGAATCCCGATATGCTCCTATCGAAGGGGAAGCACTGGCAGTCGCGGATGCACTGGACAAGGCGCGTTACTTTGTTCTTGGCTGTGAGAACCTCGTCGTTGCGGTCGATCATAAACCCCTACTTCGTGTCCTTGGCAATCGCTCATTAGAGGACATCCCAAACTGTAGACTAAGAAACCTGAAGGAAAAAACGTTACGTTACAGATTCCGCGTTGTACACATACCTGGTGCAAAACACTGCGCTGCAGATTGCCTATCTAGACATCCTTGTGGTGAACCGGACTTACTATCCCTACCGGATGATAACCGATCCTCATCTACTGGCCTTAGTGTGATCCGGACATTCGAGTCTCCTGATGACTTCGAAGATACCCTAGTCGCTACAGCAGATTCCACCCTCTCCTCACTTGGCACACAGGCAGTCACATTGGATAGAGTTCGGATGGCCACAGCCAGTGATGAATCTATGACCAAGCTATTGAGTTTGATAGAAAATGGTCTCCCAGAATCCCGCCATTCCTTTCCACCAAACCTGCGCACCTTTCACCAGTTTCAGTCAGATCTCCACTCGCTTGATGGTGTGATCCTCTACAAGTACCGTGTCGTGGTTCCACAATCACTCCGGCACGAGGTACTTTCCACCCTTCGCTCTGCTCACCAGGGAGTGTCTTAAATGATTGCAAGGGCTGAAAGCTCAGTCTTCTGGCCGGGCATTACACGTGCAATCAACACGGTGAGACTTTAATGTATCACTGCAATCGCATTGCCCCTTCGAATCCAAGTGCTCCTCCATATCCATTGATGTCAGCTGACTATCCCTTTCAGTGCATATGCGCAGATTATTTCACACACAGAGGTGTGAATTACCTTGTCATCATTGACCGCTACTCCAACTGGCCAATAGTTGAAAGAGCTTCTGGAGGTGCGGCTGGACTAATCGCATGTCTTAGAAGGACATTTGCAACCTACGGCATACCAGATGAACTAGCATCTGACGGCGGCCCTGAATTTACTGCAACCCGCGACTAGACAATACTTCAAAGATTGGGGTGTCCACCACCGATTATCTGCGGTTGCCTTCCCACACAGCAACTGTCGTGCAGAGGTTGGAGTGAAAACAGTGAAACGCCTGATCGCTGACAGCACCTCGCCCAACGGTGACCTAGACACCGATATGTTTCAACGCGCTATCTTACAGTACAGGAATACACCAGACTGCGACCATAAACTCTCCCCAGCAATGTGCATATTTGGCCATCAGATAAGGGATTTCATCCCGATCCCACCAGGACGATATCGCCCTCATCAGACCTGGCAGGAAACTTCGGTCGCGCGAGAGGAAGCCCTTCGTAACCGCCATATGAGAGAAGCAGAGAAATGGTCAGAACACACGAGACGCCTGCCACCCCTCGTGATTGGTGATCACGTAAGGCTACAAAACTAAGCAGGCCCTTACCCGAAGAAATGGGATAAGACTGGCAAAGTTGTTGAGGTTCGCCAGTTTGATCAATATATCATCCGGGTTGATGGTTCTGGAAGGATGACATTACGGAACAGAAAATTCTTAAGGAAGTTCACGCCTGTGCAAACGCTCCCAGCCACCCGAACCATCTCATCGGACCTCCCATTGGTCCATGAAACACCACCGTCAGCTCCCCCAACCGTTTCGGACCCTTTTCCATCTGCGGACCCCCCAACCTCGGCAGTCTCTCCAAGCAATTTGGATGCACCACCGGATATAAGTGATATTCCTCATGAGGATACACCCAGCAATGGCCATGACGCCTCTAGACAACGTGATGACAATATTAAACTGTGTCCTAATCCTGAACCAGATTCAGCAGTGACTGTCAAACCATTACGACGTTCCACGCGTCACGTTTACCCACCCAAGTGGCATTCTGATTATGACCTTAAGTAATAATTACAAGGCAAAGAATGCCTGTTAATTTTTCAGTCTTTGTTTACCTTTTCACTCAGTGTTCTTTTCCTCAAAGACTTGGGGGGAGATAGAGGATTATCGCCCTTTGACTGTATTGTCTTATTTTCCGGATCGCACTAGCGTGCCGGTTTCGGTTATTATGAGGATGAAGATAACATCCGCCCTATTGAAACATATGACATGTGCTAGATCTGTAATACACAGATTAGATGTATGGACTGATAGGTACGTTATCATGTTGATCTGTTTCATTCTGTTTAATGTTCCCCATTCCTTTGTGTTAACGATGTGCACATCTATTGTTTGAACTTATGTAATTGATTGTAACATTGTTTATTTACAGATGACTGTGGTCATTGTCTTACGGTGAATAAACTCAACTGTTAACGACAAATATGACTGGTACTTATTTAGTTCGAACCTAGCACTAACGTTATTTTCTAGTGTATGAATCCAGCTCCATTGTCAATCTTTATTGTTTTATTGTATGAACCCAGTGCCAATGTCATTTTCTATGGTGTGATTCCAGCACCACTGTCAATTTACATTCGTCGAACCCAGCACCACTGTCAATTTACATTCATCGAACCCAGTACCACTGTCAATTCCCGCTATTGTATGGATCTAGTACCACTGTCAAGTTCGTGATTTAAAAAAGTTTTTTGAGTGGAGATATTATAATTCATATTCTTTAAAATATTATAATATATACGGGAGGTCATTTTACGAGACGTTGTCCGTAGTTATTCAGGAGATAATAAGACAATAGAGAATTGTAGCTAAAATGTATACTGACAATATAATTAAGGACGTTTTATAATTTGTAATACCTTGTACAGTCCCTTTGACTCTTTATTTGACATTAAATATGCTAAAACTTAATATCGGTCAAATTCAAGAAACACCATATCCTCAACTCGAGGATCGGAGTGACCAACAGTAAACATACAAACATAATAATCAACAATGACGGCATTGTCTGCATGATACGGATCCGAATATCTCAAACATTAACAATTATTATTATTTGTGCCGATAATCAGATTGGTGTGCGGAAGGACAAGTTAAGAGTCCATTATCATCCTCAACCGGGACTTCAATATCAAGTGTGTGGCGCTGTTCACGTGTGTGGACCTCTCAGATATTGTTACCGCTTCCTTATCCCATCTATAATACAGGAAAGTCTTATTTTCCAGGAAAAACTACATCGTATATCGGATAATTACGTATGGAGTTTATCTACGGTATATATAACAGACAGTAAGAATGGAGTTTATCTACAGAATATATCAGACAGTTACGTATGGAGTTTATATACTGTATATATCAGACAGTTACTTATGGAGTTTATCTACAGAATATATCAGACAGTTACATATGGAGTTTATCTACGGTATATATCAGACAGTTACGTATGGAGTTTATCTACAGAATATATCAGACAGTTACGTATGGAGTTTATCTACATAATATATTAGACAGTTACGTATGGAGTTTATCTACGGTATATATCAGACAGTTACGTATGGAGTTTATATACGGTATATATCAGACAGTTACGTATGGAGTTTATCTACAGAATATATTAGACAGTTACGTATGGAGTTTATCTACAGAATATATCAGACAGCTACGTATGGAGTTTATCTACAGAATATATCAGACAGTTACGTATGGAATTTTATCTACAGAATATATCAGACAGTTACGTATGGAGTTTATCTACAGAATATATCAGACAGTTACGTATGGAGTTTATCTACTGTATATATCAGACAGTTACGTATGGAGTTTATCTACAGAATATATCAGACAGTTACGTATGGAGTTTATCTACAGAATATATCAGACAGTTACGTATGGAGTTTATCTACAGAATATATCAGACAGTTACTTATGGAGTTTATCTACAGAATATATCAGACAGTTACTTATGGAGTTTATCTACAGAATATATCAGACAGTTACGTATGGAGTTTATCTACAGAATATATCAGACAGTTACTTATGGAGTTTATCTACAGAATATATCAGACAGTTACGTATGGAGTTTATCTACAGAATATATCAGACAGTTACGTATGGAGTTTATCTACGGTATATATCAGACAGTTACGTATGGAGTTTATCTACAGAATACATCAGACAGTTACGTATGGAGTTTATCTAAAGACTATATCAGACAGTTACGTATGGAGTTTATCTACAGAATATATCAGACAGTTACGTATGGAGTTTATCTACAGAATATATCAGACAGTTACGTATGGAGTTTATCTACAGAATATATCAGACAGTTACGTATGGAGTTTATCTACGGTATATATCAGACAGTTACGTATGGAGTTTATCTACAGAATACATCAGACAGTTACGTATGGAGTTTATCTACAGAATATATCAGACAGTTACGTATGGAGTTTATCTACTGTATATCAGACAGTTACGTATGGATTATATCTACAGAATATATCAGACAGTTACGTATGGAGTGTATCTACAGAATATATCAGACAGTTACGTATGGAGTTTATCTACAGAATATATCAGACAGTTACGTATGGAGTTTATCTACAGAATATATCAGACAGTTACGTATGGAGTTTATCTACAGAATACATCAGACAGTTACGTATGGAGTTTATCTACGGTATATATCAGACAGTTACGTATGGAGTTTATCTACAGAATATATCAGACAGTTACGTATGGAGTTTATCTACAGAATACATCAGACAGTTACGTATGGAGTTTATCTACGGTATACATCAGACAGTTACGTATGGAGTTTATCTACAGAATATATTAGACAGTTACGTATGGAGTTTATCTACATAATATATCAGACAGTTACTTATGGAGTTTATCTACTGTATATATCAGACAGTTACTTATGGAGTTTATCTACAGAATATATCAGACAGTTACGTATGGAGTTTATCTACTGTATATATCAGACAGTTACGTATGGAGTTTATCTACAGAATATATCAGACAGTTACTTATGGAGTTTATCTACGGTATATATCAGACAGTTACGTATGGAGTTTATCTACTGTATATATCAGACAGTTACGTATGGAGTTTATCTACAGAATATATCAGACAGTTACGTATGGAGTTTATCTACAGAATACATCAGACAGTTACGTATGGAGTTTATCTAAGGTATATATCAGACAGTTACGTATGGAGTTTATCTAAGGTATATATCAGACAGTTACGTATGGAGTTTATCTACGGTATATATCAGACAGTTACGTATGGAGTTTATCTACAGAACATATCAGACAGTTACGTATGGAGTTTATCTACAGAATATATCAGACAGTTACGTATGGAGTTTATCTACGGTATATATCAGACAGTTACTTATAGAGTTTATCTACGGTATATATCAGACAGTTACGTATGGAGTTTATCTACAGAATATATTAGACAGTTACGTATGGAGTTTATCTACGGTATATATCAGACAGTTACGTATGGAGTTTATCTACTGTATATATCAGACAGTTACGTATGGAGTTTATCTACAGAATATATTAGACAGTTACGTATGGAGTTTATCTACAGAATATATCAGACAGTTACGTATGGAGTTTATCTACAGAATATATCAGACAGTTACGTATGGAGTTTATCTACAGAATATATCAGACAGTTACGTATGGAGTTTATCTACAGAATATATCAGACAGTTACGTATGGAGTTTATCTACTGTATATATTAGACAGTTACGTATGGAGTTTATCTACATAATATATCAGACAGTTACGTATGGAGTTTATCTACAGAATATATCAGACAGTTACGTATGGAGTTTATCTAAGGTATATATCAGACAGTTACGTATGGAGTTTATCTACAGAATATATTAGACAGTTACTTATGGAGTTCATTATATAAAGTACATGCATGTATAAGACAGGCAAGCTTATTGTGTTTATATAATTTTTATCAAGTATTTCAGGATTGTCTTACTCTTTGTCGGTTTCTGCACGACTGCATACATATCTCCTACAACAGGACGATCTTCTGGGTCCTGTGGATGTACCATCGCTGTATTCATGTCACTTTGTAGGTGGCTGACCGCGCCTATTTCGGCGTAGTTTCCATCTTCATTTTCATGTTCGTCCAAATTAACTGCCACCAATAAAAATCATCAGATGCAAAAATATTTTCTCATTTCTAGTGGTTTTTGATTGTTTAAGACATGGGGAAATCTTGTTTAAGGATTGTGAACTTTTATCTTTTGGTATTATACATCACATATCCTGATTTTTCTCCTGTTTACTTTATAGTAAAATCACTTTTGTGGAGTTTGTTATTGCTCAGCTTCCGGATGACACTACTACAGAGTCTGTTTATTGTTCGGACATATTCGTCCTGTTTATACATACCATACCTTGTGATGGTTAATGTTTCAAGTTTCAAATTTTATTCATGATTTGAGATCATTGGCCCAGTTGTAACAAACCAAGAATACAATAGAGATACAATACAACAATATATAGAGGATATCTAACAGTGTCTTCAGTAATACCCAATATATTTCACGAGTGGGGTTAATATTTTGATATTTTTCACGAGTGCGCAGCACGAGTGAAAAATATCAAAATATTAGCCACACGAGTGAAATATATTTGGTATTACTGAAAACACCGTTAGATATTCTGTTTATTACATTTTTTATCAACGAAAAACCTACCCCGTATATGCTAACTAGGCCTACAGTTCCCTAAAAAAAGTAGTTCCCCCTGTCCAGGTGCTGACATATATGTCGGGCTTTCTGATTGGTCAATTATTTTGGTATTTTTTAATCATTAATTTGATTGGTCAAATCAGCAAAAGTGATATTTTTCACTAGTAGTGATGAAAAATATCACTTTTATAGAATAAATAATTTTTGATATTTCACTGGTAAAAATGTAATAAACAATGTTATCAATACACGTGTAAGAATACCAACCTCTGTGTTCAATGTCCTCTCGTCTCAGCGTCCTTTCCCTGTTCACCAACGGGACTACCTCTTTTCCTGTGGGCATTAGCAAATGACGACTGGTTTGATGTAATGACAGTAGGAATGAAGGACTTTAAATATTCAACTTATCAGATATACACATTATGATGCTCAATGCAACTTTAAAAATGCTTGTGTCATTTTGCTATTTAAGTTTTTTTACATTTACGATATATGTTTTGGAATGTTTACCCAAGTACAGGTATGTGTTGTTACTTTGAATGCGAATTGTAAATAATGTAGTTTTAATTCCCACATCAACATAGACAATTCTCGAGTCACCATCACATGAACTCAACATGCCCATTTATGATATATTTATACAAACTGTGATGTGTCCGACGTCTTTTGACTACAAACACTACAAGTACGCCAACCAAAATCGCCAGCACCACGACTGAACAGACTACAGATATCGTCACTAAGGATGTAGGGGTCTCCTCTACCTCTCCACTATCTACAGGTGTCTGTGTCAGAGGCTCTGAGGTTGTTAGCCGAGTCGTCGTGGTAGTTGTCACTTAACGAAAAATTTGTATACAACAATCAATTTTATGATCATTACTTGCATGTTTCCAAGCATGAAACAATATTGTCGTCAGACAACCAAAGCCGAAAACGATACAACCCATAGTCCATAGATTATAGCATAATACAATGTGTGATTGTTGAGTACAAATACTGGAAAAAATAAATCAATAACCGTTGGTTAACGATAACCTTCCTACGCTTATAATTTAAACAACAAGTGGAATGGATAGTAAACAACAACAAGGGGTATGGATAGTAGACAATAACAAGAGGTATGGATAGTAAACAACAACAAAAAGTATGGATAGTAAACAACAATAGGTATGGATAGTCAACAACAACAAAAAGTATGGATAGTAAACAACAAGGGGTATAGATAGTAAACAATAACAAGGGGAATGGATAGTAAACAACAACAACAACGGGAATGGATAGTAAACAACAACAACGGGAATGGATAGTAAACAACAACAAACAACAACAAGAGGTATGGATAGTAAAAACAACAAGGGGTATAGATAGTAAACAACAACAAGGGGTATGGATAGTAGACAATAACAAGAGGTATGGATAGTAAACAACAACAAAAGGTATGGATAGTAAACAATAACAAGGAGTATAGATAGTAAACAATAACAAGGGGAATGAATAGTAAACAACAACAAACAACAAGGGGAATGGATATGAAAACATTAACAAGGGGTATGGATAGTATAGTAAACAAAAACAAGGGGTATGGATAGTAAACAACAACAAGGAAAATGGATAGTTAACAACAACAAACAACAAGGGGAATGGATATGAAAACATTAACAAGGGGTATGGATAGTATAGTAAACAAAAACAAGGGATATGGATAGTAAACAACAACAAGAGGTATGGATAGTAGACAATAACAAGGCTTATGGATAGTAAACAAAAACAAGGTGTATGGATAGTAAACAATAACAAGGGGTATGGATAGTAAACAACAACAAGGGGAATCAATAGTAAACAACAATAAACAACAATAGGTATGGAGAGTAAACAACAACAAGGGGTATGGATAGTAAACAACAACAAGAGGTATGGATAGTAAACAACAACAAGGGGAATGGATAGTAAACAATAACAAGGGGTATGGATAGTAAACAACAACAAGGGGTATGGATAGTAAACAACAACAAAAGGTATGGATAGTAAACAATAACTAGGGGAATGGATAGTAAACAACAACAAGGGGTATGGATAGTAAACAATAACAAGGGGTATGGATAGTAAACAACAACAAAAGGTATGGAGAGTAAACAATAACAAGGGGTATGGATAGTAAACAACAACAAAAGGTATGGATAGTAAACAATAACAAGGGGAATGGATAGTAAACAACAACAAGGGGTATGGAGAGTAAACAATAACAAGGGGTATGGATAGTAAACAACAACAAGGGGAATCAATAGTAAACAACAATAAACAACAATAGGTATGGAGAGTAAACAACAACGAGGGGTATGGATAGTAAACAACAACAAGAGGTATGGATAGTAAACAACAACAAGGGGAATGGATAGTAAACAATAACAAGGGGTATGGATAGTAAACAACAACAAGGGGTATGGATAGTAAACAACAACAAAATGTATGGATAGTAAACAATAACAAGGGGAATGGATAGTAAACAACAAAAAGGGGTATGGATAGTAAACAATAACAAGGGGTATGGATAGTAAACAACAACAAAAGGTATGGATAGTAAACAATAACAAGGGGTATGGATAGTAAACAACAACAAAAGGTATGGATAGTAAACAATAACAAGGGGAATGGATAGTAAACAACAACAAGGGGTATGGAGAGTAAACAACAACAAGGGGTATGGATAGTAAACAAATATAAGGGGTATGGATAGTAAACAACAACAAGTGGTATGGATAGTAAACAATAACAAGGTGTATGGATAGTAAACAACAACAAGAGGTATGGATAGTAAACAATAACAAGGGGTATGGATAGTAAACAACAACAAGGGGTATGGATAGTAAACAACAACAAGGGGTATGGATAGTAAACAATAACAAGGGGTATGGATAGTAAACAACAACAAGGGGAATCACTAGTAAACAACAATAAACAACAATAGGTATGGATAGTAAACAACAACAATAGGTGTGGATAGTAAACAAAACAAGGGGAATCAATAGTAAACAACAATAAACAACAATAGGTATGGATAGTAAACAACAACATGGCGTATGGATAGTAAACAAGAATAAGGGGTATGGATAGTAAACAACAATAAGGGGTATGGATAGTAAACAACAACAAAGATATGGATAGTAAAAAATAACAAGAGAAATAAACAGGAAACAACAACAAATTGAAATAGAGAACTAAAACGAGGAACAAGAGGTTACACATAGAATAATACGAGGAACAAGAGGTAACACGTAGGGTATAACGAGGAACAGGAGGTCACAGGTAGGGTATAACGAGGAACAAGAGGTCACACGTAGGGTATAACGAGGAACAGGAGGTCACACGCAGGGTATAACGAGGAACAAGAGGTAACACGTAGGGTATAACGAGGAACAAGAGGTCACACGTAGGGTATAACGAGGAACAAGAGGTCACACGTAGGGTATAACGAGGAACAAGAGGTCACACTTAGGGTATAACGAGGAACAAGATGTAACACGTAGGGTATAACGAGGAACAAGGGCTAACACGTAGGGTATAACGATGAACAAGGGCTAACACGTAAGGTATAACGAGGGACAAGAGGTAACACGTAGGGTATAACGAGGAACAATGGGTAACACGTAGGGTATAACGAGGAACAATGGGTAACACGTAGGGTATAACGAGGAACAAGGGCTAACACGTAAGGTATAACGAGGGACAAGAGGTAACACGTAGGGTATAACGAGGAACAATGGGTAACACGTAGGGTATAACGAGGAACAAGAGGTAACACGTAGGGTATAACGAGGAACAAGAGGTAACACGTAGGGTATAACGAGAAACAAGAGGTAACACGTAGGGTATAACGAGGAACAAGAGGTAACACGTAGGGTATAACGAGGAACAGGAGGTCACACGTAGGGTATACCGAGGAACAAGAGGTAACACGTAGGGTATAACGAGGGACAAGAGGTAACACGTAGGGTATAACGAGGAACAATGGGTAACACGTAGGGTATAACGAGGAACAAGAGGTAACACGTAGGGTATAACGATGAACAAGATGTAACACGTAGGGTATAACGAGAAACAAGAGGTAACACGTAGGGTATAACGAGGAACAGGAGGTAACACGTAGGGTATAACGAGGAACAGGAGGTAACACGTAGGGTATAACGAGGAACAAGAGGTAACACGTAGGGTATAACGAGGAACAAGAGGTAACACGTAGGGTATAACGAGGAACAAGAGGTAACACGTAGGGTATAACGAGGAACAAGAGGTAACACGTTGGGTATAACGAGGAACAAGAGGTAACACGTAGGGTATAACGAGGGACAAGGGGTAACACGTAGGGTATAACGAGGAACAAGGGGTAACACGTAGGGTATAACGAGGAACAAGATAGTGTATCCATTACGCCACTGTTATTTTTTTTTTTTTTAGAAAATATGTCCTACCTTGAATGACGGTGATATCATTGACAGTATCACAACTTGTACTCCTACATATAACATGCGGATGAGAACCCTGCTGTACCAGCATAGGCGAGGACTTAAGCGCAATATCACCAACGGAATCTATTCGAAGCCAGGTATCGCCACAGTTTAGTCCTAGTGTAGTCCATGTGATATATAATCCAGTGTTGTTCTCTATTAGATGTACATCGTAAGCACATGGCTCTGGATTGAAATAAAATAACAACATTAAACTACCTACAGGGTTGAAGAGACTTGAAGACTGCATCTCATCATTTCATTCAAATAGGTAAATAAATCATATTACATGAAATCTGATGCGAGGAATCGAGTTACACGGTCAATGTGAAAGAGTAAAAAGCCTTTATTATCGGGACATGTAGGTTGTATAATAGTGTAGTATTATAAAAAGAAGATACTGGAAACGTTGGTTTAATAACTTGGGAGCGTATACATACCTCCTGATGAAGGCTGGATCCACCAAAGCCATATACAACACATCACTGCAAACCCGAACATTTTAGTCACTGGAAATATATTTTCTTGTTTTATAATACTTTGGTTAGGAACTTTGAACTCGCTGGAATATATGGCGGATTACACTGACGATCCTAATACTGTAGTCACTGAGAAGTCAGTTCGTGTGATTACACTGACGATCAGACTATTGTAGTCACTGAGAAGTCAGTCTGTGTGTGATTACACTGACGATCCGAATATTGTAGTCACTGAGAAATCAGTTCGTGTGATTACACTGACGATCTGAATATTGTAGTCACTGAGAAGTCAGTCTGTGTGTGATTACACTGACGATCCGAATATTGTAGTCACTGAGAAGTCAGTCTGTGTGTGATTACACTGACGATCCGAATATTGTAGTCACTGAGAAATCAGTTCGTGTGATTACACTGACGATCCGAATATTGTAGTCACTGAGAAGTCAGTCTGTGTGTGGTTACACTGACGATCCGACTATTGTAGTCACTGAGAAGTCAGTCTGTGTGTGGTTACACTGACGATCCGAATATTGTAGTCACTGAGAAGTCAGTCTGTGTGTGGTTACACTGACGATCAGACTATTTTATTCACTGAGAGGTCAGTTTGTGTGTGATTACACTGACGATCCGAATATTGTAGTCGCGGAGAAGACACTGTATATATATATGTGTAGATGTGTTTCAAGTGCATATTCTTCCGGTTGGCCTTTTAATCGGTGACACATATGCATCCAATTGTACCCACCAGGATGCGCGAGCTTTGTAGTAATTAACAGTGACGTCCCATAGTTAATAGATGTTCCAGGATGATGAGACACAACAATAGAACACGATGTACATATGTCTATTGTGTCAATAAGAAAACGAGCACCTTGTAGGTGTAGTGAATATAAGTTTTGGGGCGGAAGCTTCTGACGTATGGTTAACATAGGGCTATCAACACCACTCAGGTGTAAGTAACAATAGTCTAGGTGTGTCAAATACCTTCACGCAATTTATTAAATTCCCTCTCCATTGTAAACAAACAACCCTTAACTAATATGTTACTTCAGTAGGAAACCAAAGCTGAAAGTCAATGAAGTTCATTAACACAACCGCATGAGGGAATACATGGATAATAACGTATTAGGGAATACGAAATGTTTATACATAAAGTATATATAGAAACGCACCACTCTTCTGTATTAGAAACACACGTTATCGTGCTTAAATTGTAACTCTGAGAATAAATGACAATCAATTAGGTAAATACTTAACTAGGTTCTGCTGAGATCTTAAGCAGAGGGGACAATATTATAAAGACCTGATAAACGCAGTTATAGTTGGTTTAGAATATCAAACCCTACTCATACTGTATCAACAAGTTGAAACACTTGAAGATCTACGATGCATTGACTGTGGAACGGAAGTAGTCTTGATTGGTCAACAATTACAGTTAAAAATGTAGTTTTGTTTATAGGGTTGTCGACCAATCAGATTGCCCCCATGCATACCCCTCTAAATATACAGACTACTTCCGTTCAACGGTCATGTATCGACGGCTATCACGACCGCTTTTGATCCATCTTATCGTCTTAACACCAGTATCATACGACAAAGGAACAAAATTCATTGATATTTAAGGATTCTAAACCAAAGTACACAAAAAATGTACGTTACTGAAGTTTACTTGTATTTGATATTTTAATCGGATTGAACTTAAATTCTAAGTGAATCGAAGCTCACCTCCACTTCCGGTGTCACACCTTATTGATTTCTATTATAGTGATCAGAATCAGATACCTGTAACAGCAGTAGAGTACATTAACGTTAGAATACGGTGTTTCCGCCATTCAGCTTTATATTCCAGACTGATACTGAGTTTCTACAATGAATTAGCATACAAACGAGGGTATAATTATATTCTACTGCTAGCTGTAACGAATGCATTCAATGATGGTCCAAACAGTGCGTTTGAGAATGGTATGTTGATCAGATTGACCCATCGAGATTTTTACAGGACTGTTGGCCGTATCAGAAATTATTGCATGATGGGAAACTAGTTACATGTAGTTATTACATTCTTATAACGACACTTCAAACATAAGTCATTAGGGCATATGAGGAGAGATACTAGCCGTTCTTTAAATGTCATAAGAGGTTTTAGGGCACCGCTTCCTAAGAAACAGAATCAAGGTAAGGCTTTAATTGCAGAATATACCTTGTCGTTCACTTAGAATATAATCAGCAGGGCATTTTACAACTAAGTTTTACGATAAGCGTAATGATTTCAATTTCCTAGCTGTTAATTTCCATTTCTAGTTAGTTACATCCGAACGTTATTTTCATGTCTCATCGCCACAATTTCCGTGACAGACATTGGAAAAAGTAATGAAAAAACGAATACGAGATGCGGGTTAAAATTCAAGGAAAAGTTCATGATGCCATTTGAGAAATATTTTTAACTGGGGTTCGTTTTGAGGATAGGACTAACCCGGGTTTTACAAAGATTTGAATGACGTACGTCGTCGATACAGTACCTCTATAGAGTACTAGTCTTACTGCCAAATCTACATCTTACCCTTGGGTTATAGAATTTTAGGTAAAATTATTGTTTCGTTTGTATATTTTTGATTTGGGGCTTTTTGTCCTGCAGACAAAAAATACTTTCTCACTGTAAATGACCATTTACGGCAAAACTTTTCTGTGAAGCTCTAACCGTATAGTGAAATCATAGATTGAAGGCAATTAATTTTACATTCATTTTTTGTAGGAAAATACAATAATGTGT
This sequence comes from Pecten maximus, assembly GCF_902652985.1. Classification (NCBI taxonomy): domain Eukaryota; kingdom Metazoa; phylum Mollusca; class Bivalvia; order Pectinida; family Pectinidae; genus Pecten; species Pecten maximus. Next base: position 20,520,472 of record NC_047016.1, on the reverse strand, counting down.
CTTTATGCATATACATGTAGTATGATATTACCTATAAGATTGTATGTGTAATCGTAGTAAATGCTGTGGTAAAAAAAGGAAGGCTTAAAATGAAAACAAAAATGAAGTAAAAATTGTAGTATTTCATTAATGGGATATGACGCACTCATAAAAGGCCATCTTCCGAAAAAAAGATTTCCGATAGGACGGAAAACTACGTTTCAGTACAACTTGTAGATACGTTTAGATGCAGTGTTTGTTTACAATTTACGTTGTACCTTCTCTATAATTGCATGTATATCTATCTAATACTTATGTTTCATATCATATAGTTAAAACAATACTGATACTCGTCCTATACATGTATATTGTATGTTGTACTATCTATATTATTTTGAGGCCATTTAGTGGCCTCGTGCAATAGAACATCGGTCGATTACCAGTACCTCTAGTCAAATATTCTAGACTATTGCACAGACACCCATGATACATGGTAATCGACCGATGTTCTATTGCACGAGGCCACTAAATCACAAAACACACTTCGAATCACTGAAATCTCGACTGTCCTGTCAAAGGCCTAGAAGTCACCATGACTGTCGTCAGAGGTCAACTCGATTTGCATTCTTCTCGGAAGACAAGCTTTCTCAGAAGATCGCATTCTATTATATGTAAATCGAGTAAACCGGAAGAACATAACCCAAAACAAACAAGGTTTTAAGCTTTCTCAAACACTGTGACACAAACCTGCACATGCATGTGCCATAAATCCTCCTCTAGTGAAACTCATCACTCGCACACTTAAACATGGTGGCCGTCATCTTGGAAGATAAATATTCCAGCTTCGAGACGGAAGAGGTAGAAGATCTTTCAGAAGCAGAAGAGCTACAAATCGAGTGACCGGAAGTTATATTCTAAAGCGTCATAGGTGTTAAATAGTTCGCACGGTACCGTGCATTAGTCATTTTAGCCGTGCAATAGTTCATAACATACCTTACGCGTATAGTTAAGGAAAATCAAACGCATTACGTAATAATGTGTATTACATCATGTTCCATTCTTAAATGCACGTCTATAAATATTTTATGTCATTTATGTTCTATATTGTTGAATTGTTTTCTAAATAGTTCGTATTGTTTGTCTTTTAGATGTTTATTGCCTGTCATTCAGTAATAAAACTACAGCAAGAATGATATGCGAGTTTGGATTTATTTCGCTCTGCTTCACGTCGGTTCTCGTTGGTTGACTATCTACAGCTGGACTAAATGTCTTGCTGTAGCTAAAACAAAACCATCTATCGTGTTACTACCACTCCTAGGGAATGAGAACAAAGTGTATAAGAGGCGGCTGCTGTGCAAAATTCCTGCGAAAGAGGACGTTTAAGAGGTTTTTTCCCCCGACAATGTAGGGTATTAGTATACAAGTACTTCCTTATTATGTCAAGTGTATCTCATCACGTTACACATGTACTCCTATTTGAACATTAACTGAAGTTATCGTTTAAAGAAAGCCTGTCTAACAAAAGATATTTAGATGTAAACAGTTATGATTAAAGTGACACAACAATTTCGTAATACATTTATAGACTGCCAAACAAGTCAGAAAGTCATCTTGAATTCAATTTCAACTACCTCTACATTGTTGACTCCAAAGGAACAAAACTCCGATGCATCCATATGTTTAAGTATTGTTTACCTCGGCCGATATTTTTACACCATGCTCTCTCTTCCAAAGAAGCCGAATATGGCAGGTGACGAACCCAATTTACCACCGCCAAAGTAAGACATTTGCTTTCCCTCCTTTCACATTACTGATTGTTATAAGAGTATTGGTTTGGCTTTGTTTTGTACCATTAACCGTCCTATCAACAGCCATGGTCATTCGCTCCGTGTGCAAACGAAATCCATTTTTCCGGAGGCTATGGTATGTTTGCGTCCCTGTGATAGAGTGGTGCCGATTTTATAGCGCTACCTCACTGAAACATACTGCGGATTTGAGTTAGTATTGGTAAACGTCCTATCAAAAAGTATTGTCATGGCTGGATGTATACTTGTTAAGTGTTTATGTTTTGGAAGGCTGCGATATGTCCGTCTTCTTTTGATACCGCAATACAGGTGTCGATTCTATAGTGCTACCTCACTGAAGCATACTCCCGAAGACACCTAGCAGGACACGCCACCCGGTCACATTATACCGAAAACGGACGAACCAGTTGTCCCACTTCCTAAAATGCCGAGCGATAAGTAGGAGTAGTAACTACCATTCTTCTAGACCATGTTATGTCGCGGCCAAGAGACAAAGCCTTTCTCACAGACACATAAACCGGTCATGTTATACTGAGCGGAGCGGACCGGTCGTCTCCTTCGGTTAAGTTCAGTTAAGCAGGACTTTTAAAGGTATGTCTCGGCTAGGGGACATAACCTGAAGCCTTCCTCACCAGGGCGAAAGCTCAGTTAAAAGCCGAAGGTGAGGCAGTATAGGGAGAAATTTTAATTTGGAAGAAAACATTTGTGTGTGTGTGTGTGTGTGTGTGTGTATGTGTGTGTTTTGTTTTGTTTTTTTAATCCTTAATTCATTCTCCTCTAACTTGCGGTCTACCTTGAAGACAGGTAAAACTGATCGTATGATCGTTTTTGGATTAACTCCCTTGTGTATGAGCAACAAATGCGTGTGGTACCTGTATGTGTATGTGTTTTTTTGGAGGCTGCAGTATCCTCGTGTTTGCATGCCTCCTGGTGATAGCGCGGACCTGACGCCGAGTTGATAGTGCTACCTCGCTGAAGACACCTAGCAGGACACCCTACCCGGTTACATAACTAACCACGGAGAACACCCGCACCACTCCAATCGCGTTGACATAAAACTTCACACGTAATGACCACTTCCATCCAATCTGCCGAAGTAAACCTACCAACGATAACGTGTAGGTGAAAACTAATTAATACCCCATTCTAACTAAACGTGTTGATGATCGTTGACAAAGTGACTGTCAATTTGACAAGGACCCATAAGGACTAATTAGGATATCTGTTACCAGATGATCTACAAAAAAACAGTCATGTATGCCATTAAACCAAAAACAATCATCGAGACATGTGCCTAAAGTGCTCATTTCAATTCCCACGAGATGAAAAATGAGACCATAAGCGTATAACAGAACCTTGCCAACGTTGGTATTGATGTAACCTATACGATGTGCTTCGCTTATGGAGACTAACCTATACATTTGAGACGATGCTGGTCAGACAAACTGCCATAACGCATAATATAAGATAGACAATGAAAAGATGGCGATAACATGAAGTGGTGGAATCACGCCGACGGAAGAAATCTCATAACAATAATACACGTGAGTGGAGACAGCCTGAGAACGTACGCACGAATATCACAACACGTGTGAGGAATACGATGTGACATCATACAGTGACGTTGTCAACTGATCACCATAACCCATAATTGCTGTACCTAATAAAAGAAGATATGCTAAATACATGATCAATACAACAAAACCATGTCATCTATCGCCGTGTAAACCCAAAAACGAATCATCGAGACATGTCCCTGTAAAAAGTGGCCTCCATTCCAAATTCCACAACAGAGATGAAAAGATGAGACCATATACATGTATGCGGAAGGAGATTTTGCCTAATAGTTGTGGTATTGATGGTACACGCCCTTCCGATACTCCTGGTAGTAGTGGGAGACAAATCTAGTGAAGCAAGAGAGAAACGCATGGCCTGGAGCAGGACAAGCTGCCATATCGCATTGACTATGTGATAGAGATCATGGACAATGACGAGTCTGGCCGATAACTTTCCAGAGGCTGGTCAACCCCAACCAAATCATGCTGCAGTCAAGAGAGAATGTATAATTTACTGTGGTTTATTTAGGGAAATCGTTTTTTTGGGTATCATTTGTTGAATTGCCATATAATTGACAATAAATCCAACCTAGTTGGGGTGTATTCACAAATTAGCCCTGACTTACCCTCAGTGCTTGATGGACGAAGCCAAAATGGGCAAAATGACTATAATTCTTCCTTCCAAGACTCTGATATGGATGGATCAAATACTCCAAGTGAGAAGGAAGGGTCTAATGGAACGTCATCACAACTGTGGTGAAGCACCCTGGGGTATCACGTTTGCCCCCGTGGAGAGAGTAAAATTTACCAGAGTTTATGTAGGGAAAACACAAATTTGAGCAGTGTTTGTTGAATTTTCATTGAAAATAATTCAAACTTGATGCGAACATATATGCACATATGACCCCCGGAAGTTGATGGACGGGGTCAAAGTGACCGTTAAAGCCCATTTGCCTCTTTTGAATGAAATCAATGTACGTGGTAAAGTGACAGTAATTTTAAAGTGAATATGCCTACTCAAGCGGATATCTGTATTGTAAGTACGAATACACCAAGATAAAGATTGTATTGTTTTCTGATAAATTATGCACTTAATATAAAGTGTTAAACATCTATGTTTACTTCCTTGTTACAATGTCTGTCAAGTGCACTCCAATTTCATGACGTTTTGCCACACTCTCAACTTGATGTATATACGTCAAGTACTCCTATTGTTACATCAAGATAAATAGATAGCTTGTCTGCTGAAATATACGGATATTTCAAATAGGTGTGATTTAATGGTCCAGTGACTATGGGAATTAGGGTTGCTGAGAATCTGTACTTTAAAGTCTTGTGTTAAGGTCAGGTTGTCAGTGTATCAGTGGTATTCCTACGAAACCCGGAACATGGTTATACGGACATATCAACACATCCTATAGTTTAGGTAAATTGTAAGTGTATTTTTGGGTTTAAAACGTTTAGTTAAATTTTGGGAATGTGAAATATGAAATCTTCAGTGATTCTCCATTGACTTACAAATTAGTTTGTATCAACAGCCAATCTTTTCCCAATTTTCTCAGAAGGGCCTTTTTTTTTATTATGAAAAACTTCCATATGTCTGAGAATTTTAAGAAATATTTAGCACCCCGTTGAGTCATCAGATGGTGGGCTATCAAATCGCCCTTCGTCCGTCCGTGAACAATCACTATTTCTTGGGAAAAGCTGGAGGGATAGCTCACTAACTTCTCATGTAGATGTAACAGTTCTCGTATTTCTTGCAATAACTAGACCTCCAGGGTAGGTTTCTTTGGCATTTTTATTGTAACCCGGCGGGATAAACCCTGTAAAATACATCAAACATAAACTTATGATAAACTTCGACACGCACCCGAGACTATACAAGTACAGTATACAAGAGACGGGAAACAACCCCTATAAGAGTATAAGTACCCCTAACATTCAAGATGTATGAAACGTTAATCATACAATAGCGAAATAAAGGATTATAATTTACATTTTACTTTTACAATGAGTACACCATTTGCAATGACAAATAATGCTTAATAAGCTAGAAAATAGTATGCACTGAATTTTTAGTGCAATTTAAATATACATGTATTAGACTTTTACAAATGCAATTAAATAGCTGATATAGAACAATTAACCAAATTATACAATAAACGTATGGTGCATTAGACTTACGTCACAGCTATGGTACATTAGACTTACGTCACAGCTATGATGCATTAGACTTACGTCACAGCTATGGTGCATTAGACTTACGTCACAGCTATGATGCATTAGACTTACGTCACAGCTATGGTGCATTAGACTTACCTCACAGCTATGATGCATTAGACTTACGTCACAGCTATGATGCATTAGACTTACGTCACAGCTATGATGCATTAGACTTACGTCACAGCTATGGTGCATTAGACTTACGTCACATCTATGGTGCATTAGACTTACGTCACATCTATGGTGCATTAGACTTACGTCACAGCTATGGTGCATTAGACTTACGTCACAGCTATGGTGCATTAGACTTACGTCACAGCTATGATGCATTAGACTTACGTCACAGCTATGATGCATTAGACTTACGTCACAGCTATGGTGCATTAGACTTACGTCACAGCTATGGTGCATTAGACTTACGTCACAGCTATGATGCATTAGACTTACGTCACAGCTATGGTGCATTAGACTTACGTCACAGCTATGGTGCATTAGATTTACGTCACAGCTATGGTGCATTAGACTTACGTCATATCTATGGTGCATTAGACTTACGTCACAGCTATGGTGCATTAGACTTACGTCACAGCTATGGTGCATTAGACTTACGTCACAGCTATGGTGCATTAGACTTACGTCACAGCTATGGTGCATTAGACTTACGTCACAGCTATGGTGCATTAGACTTACGTCACATCTATGGTGCATTAGACTTACGTCACAGCTATGGTGCATTAGACTTACGTCACAGCTATGGTGCATTAGACTTACGTCACAGCTATGGTGCATTAGACTTACCTCACAGCTATGATGCATTAGACTTACGTCACAGCTATGGTGCATTAGACTTACCTCACAGCTATGATGCATTAGACTTACGTCACAGCTATGGTGCATTAGACTTACGTCACAGCTATGGTGCATTAGACTTACGTCACAGCTATGATGCATTAGACTTACGTCACAGCTATGGTGCATTAGACTTACCTCACAGCTATGATGCATTAGACTTACGTCACAGCTATGATGCATTAGACTTACGTCACAGCTATGGTACATTAGACTTACCTCACAGCTATGATGCATTAGACTTACGTCATATCTATGGTGCATTAGACTTACGTCACAGCTATGGTGCATTAGACTTACGTCACAGCTATGGTGCATTAGACTTACGTCACAGCTATGGTGCATTAGACTTACGTCACAGCTATGGTGCATTAGACTTACGTCACAGCTATGGTGCATTAGACTTACGTCACAGCTATGGTGCATTAGACTTACGTCATAGCTATGGTGCATTACTTTCAAATGATTTGACACCGCTACATAGATTCCATTTGGTCCCTATTTGTCCATCTATTTTTGGTCCGATTGAACAAACGAAATGCCCGAAAGGAGAACATATAGGATTTTGACAGTTGAAATTATTTTTTGTCACCATGATACAACAAATAAATAATATGTACTCAACAATGCTAACACATATGGTGATATTTGTATAGCATATGGTGATATCTATATATCATATGGTGATATTTATATAGTATACGGTGATATCTATATAGTATTCGGTGATATTTGTATAATATATGGTATATCTATATAGCATATGGTTAATATTTCTCTCGGTACAACTACGACAGGAAATTCAAATATAAGTGTTGTTGATACATTGTGCTAATAAATAGATATATAACACAGTAACACTAATGACGAAGGAAGTATATGGTCATATCTAAAGAGTTTATGGTGATATATTTATAGTAATGGGTGATATATATAGAGTTTATGGTGATATCTGTATAGTATTTGGTAATATATATACATTGTATAGTAATGGATATCTATTTAGTAAATGGTGATATCTTTATAGTAATGTGTGATATATATAGAGTTTATGTTGATATCTTTATAGTAGTGGGTGGTATATATAGAGTTTATGGTGATATCTTTATAGTAATGTGTGATATATAAAGAGTTTATGGTGATATCTTTATAGTAATGTGTGATATATATAGAGTTTATGTTGATATCTTTATAGTAATGGGTGATATATATAGAGTTTATGTTGATATCTTTATAGTAATGTGTGATATATAATATATAGAGTTTATGTTGATATCTTTATAGTAATGTGTGATATATAAAGAGTTTATGGTGATATCTTTATAGTAATGTGTGATATATATAGAGTTTATGTTGATATCTTTATAGTAATGGGTGATATATATAGAGTTTATGGTGATATCTTTATAGTAATGTGTGATATATATAGAGTTTATGTTGATATCTTTATAGTAATGGGTGATATATATAGAGTTTATGGTGACATCTATAGAGTTTATGGTGACATCTATAGAGTTTATGGTGACATCTATATAGTTTATGGTGACATCTATAGAGTTTATGGTGACATCTTTAGAGTTGATGGTGACATCTATATAGTTTATAGTGACATCTTAAGAGTATATGGTGACATCTATAGAGTTTATGGTGACATCTATAGAGTTTATGGTGACATCTTTAGAGTATATGGCGACATCTATAGAGTTTATAGTGACATCTATAGAGTTTATGGTGACATCTAAAGAGTATATGGTGACATCTATAGAGTTTATGGTGACATCTAAAGAGTATATGGTGACATCTATAGAGTTTATGGTGACATATATATAGTTTATAGTGTCATCTTAAGAGTATATGGTGACATCTATAGAGTTTATGGTGTCATCTATATAGTTTATAGTGACATCTATAGAGTTTATGGTGACATATAGAGTTTATAGTGACATCTTAAGAGTATATGGTGACATCTATAGAGTTTATGGTGACATCTATATAGTTTATGGTGACATCTATAGAGTTTATGGTGACATCTTTAGAGTTGATGGTGACATCTATAGAGTTTATAGTGACATCTATAGAGTTTATGGTGACATTTATAGAGTTTATAGTGACATCTTTAGAGTATATGGTGACATCTATAGAGTTTATGGTGACATCTAAAGGGTATATGGTGACATCTTTAGAGTTTATGGTGACATCTATAGAGTTTATAGTGACATCTTTAGAGTATATGGTGACATCTAAAGAGTATATGGTGACATCTATAGTTTATGGTTACATCTATAGAGTTTATGGTGATATCTGTATAGAATATGGTGATATTTATATAGTTTTGTTTGTACATCAAGTAATATATAATATGAATTGCTATCGTTTACCATTTAACTCTGAAAATGTTTGGATTGATCTACATGTATCTGTTTGCTACTACATTTACTTGTACAGGTGTTTTTGTAACATCCACTGAACACAATGACAAGCCCACATTTTAAAAGATATCAAGGTAACCAGTCAGTGAAATCTAAAAATAGAACAACTCAGTTATTTCATCAGATCATTCTAGAGGCTACACGAAATGTCGTGCGATACTTACATCATAACCAGTATATAAAATATAGTGTAGCTCGGTCTCCAGTCTTAATTGATAAACATGTATCGAGCTAACAGTGTTGTGCCCCGGCTCTGTCGCCAACTGCAGACACTGGTTCGCCAGCCATTACGATGTCAGTCCAACTACCCCGTACATTCTTGGTTCGGTATGCGGGCGAACAAGACCCCATGTGATCTACATTTAAACCGAAGACATGCATTTGACAAACATTTCCGTTCCATTTTGGAGGAGATGAATCAGATGACGAGACATGCATTTGACGAGATTGTCGAAGGCATCCCGCGCCGGGGGAGACATGTCTTATCGAGGTCTGAGGCAGTCGAGGTAATGTCCGTCCTCTATTATAGTTTGTAAAATGACTGGTACATCAGAGTTTCTATACCAAACACGATACCTACCGTTACCTTGTCTAAACATGTACAATACTCTGACACACATACAGGATACCGACATACTATATAATTATAACATGTACAATACTCTGACACACATACCGGATACCGACATACTATATAATTATAACATGTACAATACTCTGACACACGTACAGGATACCGACATACTATATAATTATAACATGTACAATACTCTGACACACATACCGGATACCGACATACTATATAATTATAACATGTACAATACTCTGACACACATACAGGATACCGACATACTATATAATTATAACATGTACAATACTCTGACACACATACCTGATACCGACATACTATATGATTATAACAAGTACAATACTCTGACACACATACAGGATACCGACATACTATATAATTATAACATGTACAATACTCTGACACACATACCGGATACCGACATACTATATAATTATAACATGTACAATACTCTGACACACATACAGGATACCGACATACTATAAAATTATAACATGTACAATACTCTGACACACATACAGATACCGACATACTATATAATTATAACATGTAAACACTAGATAAGTTACATCACTTTATGTACTCTGCCTTTTTATCATTATCATTAATATCTTTTTATTATTTTTCTGCAGTTGAAGTTTGACGATAAAGCATTCTCTTTGAAAATGAATATGCGAGACTTTGAACAAGAGCACGTGAAGCTTAAAATCAATAATAACAGACTCGTCATTTCGGCAAAGCACGAGAAACCAGGCGGTAACGGATGTGTTTCAAGGGAGATGACTCGAGAGTTCCTAATCCCAGAGGTATGTAGATGTGATTGTGTTTTTTAAATTGGAAGTCCTATAATTATTTACGTACTGTATTCAACAAAGTGGTATTGAAATAATCTTTCCTCGCGAATAACATTTTAAAACGATACATTAATAGTCATTTCTCGTGTCTTTGATGATAATATTTACATATTTTCTTTACAGAACATCGACGTAGAAAGTATGAACGCAATCGTCACGGACGACGGTTTATTAGTGGTAAATGGTCGGGTCAAAGGTGTCACGGAGGAAATGGAGAAGGTCATCGAAATCCAACGGGAATCGTCGTCATAAGTTTACCAGCTGTTTTGTTCCAGACTTGTTTAATGTACATTTGAAGGACATATAGTGCATTATTACCAGCAACAGGTTAAAGTGTGGACGATTCAGTTACCTACCTGATACACATGGGACATACACATCACTATCAGATTATATTCCTGTCGTCTACAGGACAGTTAACCTAATGTTTAATTTGTAAAAGTCATTTTTAACGAACTTTATTTATTGACTGTAGCCTATATGTACAAATGTATGTTAGAGCTTTGTCTCAAATTGTTTCCAACATTTATATAAGTTGGTGACGAGCCATAACTGACATTAGTTGCATGACTAGTCCATAGCCAGCGTATTTCAAGCTTTCTAGATTTAGATACGCAAATTAACATATAATTTAAGGTACACCGTTGTGTGTTTTTGCGTGTGTTTTTATGTTTTTGATTTTGTTGTTTTGTTGTTTTGTATTTTAATAATGGACTTAATCGACAACTTGTTTGCATCCGTTTATATAATGTGAGGGGAAGTAACTCCCATATGTTGGTTTTAATACTAAAGAAACACTTTACATAAAAATCTCCTTGCCATATATACGTATATAAATGACCTAGAATTAACGTAACAGAATGTTTAACTTGTACGCTGATGGATATTTTTCGTTTATCTTAGATTTTCATCAAATAAAACTTTCGAAACAACAAATCCATGTATATTGCATATTTTTGTGTTTTCATGTTTGACGTATCAACACTTCTTAAAAAAACCCCCATTTATGCTGTCTTTGTAAAACGAACAAACACACAGAAAAATCAAATTCATTTTCCACACTCTAAACGTACATGTTGTACGTTTCTGTAATATATGACTTTAACATATAGTCCAATTTGGTTTCTTGGTCACCGCTCGCGTAAGAGAATGTCGGAAAACGATCGCATTTCACACAAACTCCTTACCACCAGATGTCCTTTACTTTACTATAGGATGTACCTTTGTAAATTAACACTGTATTAGACGTGTGTGTGTGTTTATCGTATAAAACGGCAAAGTTCACGAAGCTAACCTAGCTTATTTTCAGTCATTTTAAATGTGAAGTGACCTGAAAACCGAAACAGCGATGACATGAAAACCGAAACAGCGATGACATGTAAACCGAAACAGCGATGACATGAAAACCGAAACAGCGATGACATGTAAACCGAAACAGCGATGACATGTAAACCGAAACAGCGATGACCTGAAAGCCGAGACCGCGATGACCTGTAAACCGAGACAGCGATAACCTGTAAACCGAGACAGCGATAACCTGTAAACCGAGACAACGATGACCTGTAAACCGAAACAGCGATGACTCGTGACCGAGACAGCGATGACATGTAAAACGAGAAAGCAATGACCTGTAAACCGAGACGGCGATAGCAAGTAAACCGAGACAGTGATGACCTGTAAACCGGGACAGCGATGACATATGAATCGAGATAGCGATGAACTGTAAACCGAGACAGCGATGACTCGTGACCGAGACAGTGATGACCTGTAAACCGAGATAGCGATGCCATGTAAAACGAGAAAGCGATGACCTGTAAACCGAGACAGTGATGACCTGTAAACCGAGACAGCAATGACAAATAAACCGAGACAGCGATGACCTGAAAACTTAGACAGCGATGAATCGTGACCGAGACAGGGATGACCTGTAAACCAAGACAGCAATGACAAGTTAACCGAGACAGTGATGACGTGAAAACCGAGACAGTGATGACCTGTAAACCGAGATAGCGATGACAAGTTAACCGAGACAGCGATGACCTGAAAACCGAGACAGTGATGACCCGTGACCAGGACAGCGATGACAAGTTAACCGAGACAGCGATGACCTGAAAACCGAGACAGTGATGACTCGTCACCGAGACAGTGATGACCTGTAAACCGAGACAGCGATGACAACTAAACCGAGACAGCGATGACAAGTAAACTGAGACAGCGATGACCTGTAAACCGAGAAAGTGATGACCTGTAAACCGAGACAGCGATGACAAGTAAACCGAGATAGCGATGGCCTGTAACCGAAACAGCGATAACCTGAAAGCCAAGACAGCGATAACCTGTAAACCGAGACAGCGATGACAAGTAAACCGAGACAGCGGTGACTCGTGACCGAGACAGTGATGACCTGTAAACCGAGACAGCGATGACCTGTAAACCGAGACAGTGATGACCTGAAAACTGAGACAGCGATGACTCGTGACCGAGACATGGAGGACATGTAAACCAAGACAGCGATGACAAGTTAACCCATACAGCGATGGCCTGTAACCGAAACAGCGATAACCTGAAAACCAAGACAACGATGACCTGTATACCGAGATAGCGATGACATGTAAACCGAGACAGCGATGACCTGTAAACCGAGACAGCGATGACATGTAAACCGAAACAGCGATGACATGTAAACCAAAACAGCGATGACCTGAAAGCCGAGACCGCGATGACCTGTAAACCGAGACAGCGATGACATGTAAACCGAAACAGCGATGACCTGTAAACCGAAACAGCGATGACCTGAAAGCCGATACAGCGATGACCTGTAAACCGAGACAGCGATTACCTGTAAACCGAGACAGCGATGACAAGTAAACCGAGATAGCGGTGACTCGTGACCGAGACAGCGATGACATGTAAACCGAGACCGCGATGACCTGTAAACCGAGACAGCTATGACAAGTTAACCGAGACAGCGATGACATGTAAACCGAAACAGCGATGACCTGTAAACCGAAACAGCGATGACCTGAAAGCCGATACAGCGATGACCTGTAAACCGAGACAGCGATGACATGTAAAACGAGACAGCGATGACAAGTTAACCGAGACAGCGATGACCTGAAAACCGAGACAGTGATGACCTGTAAACCGAGACAGTGATGACCTGTAAACCGAGATACCGATGACAAGTAAACCGAGACAGCGATGACCTGTAAACCGAGACAGCGTTGACCTGTGACCGAGACAGCGATGATGTGTAAACCAAGACAGCGATGACCTGTGACCCGAGACAATTAACGATGACTTATCATTACAATCAGCCATTTTATCTTTGTGTCAAATTCTTCTTAACTCTTATATATCCCGGTCTGACTATTCAGCGGTCTGATTGCTATACCCCCGGTCTGATTGCTGTATCCCCGTTCTGACTACTATATCCCCGTTCTGACTACTATATCCCCGGTCTGACTACTATATCCTAGGTCTGACTACTATATCCCCGGTCTGACTGCTATATCGCCGGGCTGTTGACCTACCTCGGTATTTCGAATTATCGATTTCCAGGTCCCAATCAGTTCTTTATGTTCTCACTCACCAATACACACACCCTCACACCCTTTAATCTTGAGAACATGCAAACTTTGCCCTTCAGAATGACGTGCATACATGGTGGTATTCTCTCACAGATACCATCCGATTTTTGGTGAAATAAAACTTATTTATTGTGTTGAAAAGAGAGCTGGTCAACAGATGGTCCTGTGACGTACAATACTGACCGTACACCTGGGGACCACCCACTGTGTATAAGGTTAAACATAGGTAGCATGTCCCCTAAACACTGTAACGTCAGCATAGTACGGTAGGCTCTTTTACTACACTAATGTGAAGAGGAATACACTTTTGAACTATGTCAATGTTAGTATCTTAAATGTCAGTTCCCTTCACGGTAATTTTTAGTGTCTTAAATGTCAGTTCCCGTCAAGGTAATGTTTAGGATTTCAAACATCAGCTCCCTTCACGGTAATGTTTAGGATTTTAAATATCAGTTCCCGTCAAGGTAATGTTTAGGATTTTAAACATCAGCTCCCTTCACGGTAATGTTTAGGATTTTAAACATCTGCTCCCTTCACGGTAATGTTTAGGATTTAAAACATCACTTCCCTTCACGATAATGCTGAGGCTAATTTTTAGGATCATAAATGTGCGTTCTTTTTACGGTTATGTTTAGGATCTTAAATGTCAGTTCTGTCACATTAAAGGCAGAGATTAAACTATTACTATAAACTTCCTATTTCAACCCAAACATTAACGGCACTCGGTAAGTATGTCATTATTTAACTAGAGCGTATTACAGAATATATAGAGGATATCTAACAGTGTCTTCAGTACGAGTGGGGCTAATATTTTGATATTTTTCACGAGTGCGCAGCTAACAGTGTCTTCAGTAATACCAAATATATTTCCCGAGTGGGGCTAATATTTTGATATTTTTCACGAGTGCGCAGCACGAGTGAAAAATATCAAAATATTAGCCACACGAGTGAAATATATTTGGTATTACTGAAGACACTGTTAGATATTCTGTTTATTACATTTTTTATCAACGAAAAACCTACCCCGTATGCTAACTAGGCCTACAGCGATAATTTGTAAACAAAAAAAGTAGTTTCCCCTGTCCAGGTGCTGACATATATGTCGGGCTTTCTGATTGGTCAATTATTTTGGTATTTTCTAATCATTAATTTGATTGGTCAAATCAGCAAAAGTGATATTTTTCACCAGTGAAAAATATCACTTTTATAGAATGAATAATTTTTGATATTTCACTGGTAAAAATGTAATAAATCGAAATTTTCCACTCATGCTTCGCAGTCGTGGAAATATAGATATTCGTTCATACTCGTGAAATAGATGATACATTAATCGGGAAACATCCTCTATTTCTTTACGAAAAGTCTTTTTCAATGTACAAAATTCAGGCTGTGCCAATATAGCATTAATCAACATCTAGATAGACTAAAATGATATCAAACATGCACTACTATACAACATATTATAAAGAACTGGTGGCTTTAATAAGATAACGACATAAATCGTACTCTTTAATACATAATAATAATAATCATAATACAATTTTTGAGTTTTACAAACCCGCATGTAATATCAATGAAAAAGTTAGTATATTTTTACATTGTATGGTTGTTGTATTTGATAAAAATATTCATTTTTTCATTATGATTAGGTATTCCCAAAATATTGTAAATCTGTTATTCGATCCCAATGATTTACTGGTTTTGTGAAGGTTTGAGCACAACTCTCGGGAACGTTATTAACTTTTTATTGACTTAGAATTAAAAAGATAAAAAGAGAAGCTTAAACGTTTTGGCGTGTAATAGCTAAACTATATAACATTTTGATATATTTTATATATTTTATACAACAGACTGTATTTGCTTTCAATCGATCATAATTACTCTTGGTGGGAAATATACAAATGTAGCACGTTTAGATTATTTATCATAAACAGATTAGGCCTTTGTTAGTACGAACGTGTTCTAGCGTTGCCTGTTGTTTCGCATATATCCTATAGTTCACAATTACTATTGTGGTGTTACGGTAATATTTAACGAGGTTGTTTCCTCTGCCTTAATGTCAAAATTATTTGTATGCTTGGTATAACATTATGAGTAGATGTTATACACAGAAAAAAATATTTACAAAGAAATTTGGTTGTAATATGGAAAATAATGTTTCCGACAACATCTTGGTTAACACGTTAGCATTAATAGGATAATTACGCCATGTTTATTCGTAAACGTGGTCAGTGCAGCCGGCTAGAATGCTCGCTGGTCGTAAACGTCGGTCATCTGACAGGTAGATTCTGACGAACAGGAACTACGAGGGTACTGATATTTAATGGTCATCTATGCACACGAGACAAGCAAGACGCAATATACTGTGACAAACGAGATCGATCATAATTCGGTGCAGGCCCAATGCTTTGTCTCGCTGTCGGCTGTGTTACGATAGCGATAGGTGTTGTTATCGAACGCACTGCGTAGTGGACGACGGGTCAGGATGTTAACGGTGGTCGTTTATGTCTTCAGAATGCTACGGAAATAGGCGATACGTGACTCCAGTGTGTGTTGTTATAGAGGAGTTTAATTTTTCGATTAATTTATATCATGGACCTGAAATCCATTTTGACAGGTAAGTTTCCATAAATATTCTATTTTACGATTAGTTACGAATATACATTGTATATTACGAAAATTGCTCCAGTGATTTCTCGCGTGCGATTATTAGTATGCTTAGGTGAATAAGGCTTGTTAGGTGTTATTACACATTTATTTAAACGTATTTTATTGTTTTAAATAAATCGATTGGGTACCAGATACACAAACTACATGTATTACAGATCTCATCCCTGCCATTTATGTTATTGAATATATTTTTTTTCTTTGTGTATGTTATAGTAGTTTAAGATGAAAAGGTGTTTTCTGTGTTGCGCCGGATCACTTTTGAGAAAGCCAAGAAATGTAATTCTTTAAACTGAATCCATTAACTTACCATGGACACAAAGTACAATTAAAACAATGCGAGTGTATCTAAGCGACTCATAAATTACTTTAATTAAAACATATTTTTATCTTTAACATAATATATTTTACAAATTACAATTGTTAGGTAATAATTTCTACAGGTAAGCATTTTCCTGAGGGTAAAACTGATCGTGACAAACATTCTGTGGAATTATACAGAATCTAGCGTATATTATTAATAGTATTACACGAACTTGTCACAAAACATTTATAACTGTAATTTGAGATTTGACACCGAAAAGTAATTTTATAACACAGAATGACCTTCTCGTCGGCATAATTTAGCGAATTAATCAGTGGAGTAAGCGGTGTGTGCAGATTTTCCACTACAGCGGTGTCAACTAATATTCATTCGTCATCTCAAGAACACAAAAATGAATAACTTAAATTCATAAAATTCATATACGAAATCTTTATTATATTCATGATATAATTTCTCTTTCCATTAAAATAAATTCAACGAAACAAAATGTTAAAATGCAAAGTCAGTTAAAAGCATTTAAGTAAGCCATAACGAATCATGGCTTTCATTTCTGATATATTTTGATTTTGTAGAAGGTAGCGACTGCGTTGGCTACAAGTAAACCAATGTTTTTTTGTTTTGTTTTGTTTTTTTAATTTTTTTTTGTTTATTTTTTTTGGGGGGGGGGGGGGGGGGGGGGGGGGGTAACTGGTTTTTGATCACGAGGAGAAGTGTATACAGAGAAACTGTCACAGGCGCTTGCCCCCCTACCAAGATATTCTTTCCGGGAGGCATCAATATAAAGAGATGACGTTGTCCTATGATGACTAGAACGACGCCATTTTTTTATGCTTATCTTAGAGTACACCATCAGCACTATATCGAAATGTGATAACATCGTACACATTTGTACTAAGCTTGAATACATTATCTACACAACATCCTATCATAATGACGTCATTCATGTTTATACTTACCTCGAGAAATAGAACCTTCGCCTATCCTGAGGGTGTGATGGAAAAACTCCAAACCGATGGTTGATTTTATACAGTTATTGACTTTGTCTAGGTTAACAATGCCTTGTATTAACCTAAACAAGAGTCTATAACTGTTTTGTTATATAAAGCGATTTTTTTTGCAAGATGAATTCTGAAATTAACACAAAAAGTATTAAAATAATCGATATCTGACAGAAAATATGATAACGTCATCCACATTTAAACTTACCCTGAGTAGATCCACTTCCACATCGTCAACATTTCACCTTCAAGTTTAGCGTGAAGTTCCGTTGCTCGAAAAGTTCAATTTTAACGAATCTTGGTATACAGTATGATCACATATCGGGTATCTCAACACACTGTTCATGATCCAGTGGCTATGGTCATTAGGGGATGCAGAGGATCTGGATTTTAAAGTTTTGTGTTTATCTCAATTAGTGTAAACGTATTAGTGTGTATCTAAAATATTGATCCAATGTAGTAGGGACGTCATACACCCTTTACATTACGTGGATTTTATCTCGGGTAAGAAACATTTTGAGGAATGATTATAATGCCTTAAGTGCTCCTTCTAATGACTTACAACTTAAGTCTTTTCAATCTACAACTCGGTAAATATTTCATGTTTCGATGAATTTTAACAATTACAAAATGTAGTAGTTTTGTGAAATAAACAGGATGATTCTAGCTACCACAGTGGCGTTCTTATTTTGAAACAAGAAATATAAAAAAGAAGATAAACGGCATAGTTTTAATGCCGATGAATATAACGTAAAACTGATAGTGAAAAACATTAACGAACTAAAGCGTTTTAGCACGAATAGCAAAATTATATCAGTTTTAATCATTTTTGGTAATAATAAAACTGCATTTGAGTCAGGAATATGATTTTATTAATGTGTCATTTAAAACGATAATCTACTTATTCAGCCTGCATTCAATCTTATCTTTGTTTCTTTTTTAACTGCATATCTGCATTTTGCACTTACCGCTACATTGACCAATCACATACTTCATCCTGACCAGTAACGCCACCTGTCGCGTCATATCCGGGACCAAAAGAAAATTATACGGCTATGCCGAAAAATGCATGATAATCTCGATTTTTGAGGAATATCACTATTTTTTTTATAATACTTTTATTCAATCTTACGATTACTCTTGCTTTGTTCAGTTAGCTCTTGAGAATGGGTTGATAAAGTCTACAAAGAAGCTGCGGTCATCTTTAACTACAGCAAAGGACAATTATGTATATATTTTTACATGCTATTAATTAGAATTAAGTTTTCTTGTTGGAACATCTAATGCTTATCTGTACTCGATATTGATTGCAAACTCATGTATATATTTCCTCCTTTTATTTTTACAGTGACACTTTTTCTGATATACTGTGCATGTGCGGATCGTGTGACTTATAAGAAGGTCTGCTACTACACAAACTGGTCCCAGTACCGACCCGACGTCGGAAAGTTCCTACCTAAGGATATCGACCCCTTTCTGTGCACGCACGTCATTTTTGCATTCGCAAAACTCGCCGGGAACCGGATAGTGGCTCGAGAGTGGAACGATGAAACGGTTCCGTGGAAGAAAGGCTTGTACGTATTATAACTGTAAACTAGTTACATAAATACTTTTTTTTTTATTTTTCACCTGGTGCCCAATATTTATACATTATCTCACGATAGTTATACTGACATTACTAATCCTTATTTAAACTTTAGATTAAATACATTTCTACCGTAATGACAAATCACAAGGTACTTTATAGCTGTGACTTATTTATCGGGTATTAAATTTAGCGCAGCACCGAAATGTAAACATTTGCTGGATATCTACCTGTAATGACCGCGAATACAGCGAAATTATATCGCTCGCGAATATTACTAATTATACAGTAGTGACTTTTTATAGGCTTATGTCAATCGGCCCATGATCTTTTAATTTAAAGGTCACAAAGCGAGAAAACATACCAATCTTGTACTTTTATATAGTGCATATATGTACACGATACATTATATGTAGCTTTAAATGTTATCTCGCACATAGCTGAGGTAAGCTGACTAATCTTTTGTAACTTCTAATTCCCAGATTGTGTATCATTGGAATATTCAGTATGTACGTCAAGAGACCTATAAGTCAGATAATTTATACTCGACCTACAAGTCAGATTAACTATAATCGACTCATAAGTAATAACAATAATAAAAAAAATATATATACTCGAGACGTAAGTGAAATGAGCTATGTATACTCCACCCATAAATCAGAACTGTTTGATTCCACCCTTATTCAGATAGGTTATACTCGGGCTATAAGTCGGATAAGTTATACTTAGTCTAAAATTTATTAGTCAGAAAAGTCCGACTCGACCTATTAATTAGATAAGTTAAACTTTAACTAATAGTCAGTTTATTATATTCGACCTATTCATGTATAACCGACCTATAAATCGGACAAGCTACAACGACCTATATCAATTACGATATACTCGAAAAATAAGAAAGGGACCCAAGGGCCCATCGTGGTCTACTTGTAAGATCTAGAGTATGAAAATGTCTGGTTACTTTAGGATGTCACACTGACACCAGTAGAACGTTTAATGACCGAATTATTTCGCTACACGTCTTCACGTCATCGTTGTAATACAGGAAATAGCACGTCCTTTGTTAGGGCTCTTACCGTGGTTCCTGTGTGTTTGTAGGAGATGACATTGGTAACGTCCAGGAACACAGGGACTTGAGAATTTGTTACAGTATTCATGTATTTGGACCTCCCCTAGTGTGTATAGCACATTTTCAGACGTTTTAGGGGCTAGGTAAAAATGACATCCTCGGTGATGATTATATACAGCTAATGAAGACCGGGGGTGTCATTTTTGCCGAATTTTAATCTAGCCCCCCAAAACGTCTGGAAATGTGCTATACACACTAGGAGAGGTCTAAATACATGTAGACTGTAACAGATTCTCAAGTCCCTGTGTCCAGGCACGGTAAAACCACTGTATACATTTGTATGATGGTGATATCTAGCAGCAAAGCTCATATGGAAAAGGGGGTCAAAAGTAATGCAAACAGTATTTATCACTAGAAAATTGATGGAATATAACTCTGCGGTAACGATTATTGGAGAGTGACAAAATGACGGATTAAATTATGTACAGTTACTATTATCGGAGAGTGTCCAGAAACGAACGATGGAATTACTCTATATTAACGATTATCGGAGTGCGTCCATGACTGATTGAATTACTCTATATTAACGATTATCGGAGTGTGTCCATCACTGATTGAATTACTCTATATTAACGATTATCGGAGTGCGTCCATGACTGATTGAATTACTCTATATTAACGATTATCGGAGTGTGTCCATCACTGATGGAATTACTCTATATTAACGATTACCGGAGTGCGTCCATGGCTGATTGAATTACTCTATATTAACGATTATCGGAGTGCGTCCATGACTGATTGAATTACTCTATATTAACGATTATCGGAGTGTGTCCATCACTGATGGAATTACTCTATATTAACGATTATCGGAGTGCGTCCATGACTGATTGAATTACTCTATATTAACGATTATCGGAGTGCGTCCATGACTGATTGAATTACTCTATATTAACGATTATCGGAGTGCGTCCATGACTGATTGAATTACTCTATATTAACGATTATCGGAGTGCGTCCATGACTGATTGAATTACTCTATATTAACGATTATCGGAGTGCGTCCATGACTGATTGAATTACTCTATATTAACGATTATCGGAGTGCGTCCATGACTGATTGAATTACTCTATATTAACGATTATCGGAGTGTGTCAAGAAACGATGGGATTAGTCAGTGTCAATCGTTATTGGAAAGTGCCCAGAAATGATGGAATATTACTGTACAATTACGAATATCGGAGAGTGCCAGGAAATTACGGAGTTACTTTTCTAAAATTACAGTAACGATTTGTTGAGAATGCCCCGAAATGAAGAAATTACTCTGTATTAACGATTATTTAAAGTGCCCCGAAATGACAGAATATTACTGTGCAATAATGATTAATGGAGAGTGCCCAGAAATGACGAAATCAGTCTGTGTCAACGACTATTCGATAGTACCCAAACATGACGTAATTACTTTAAATTAACAATTATCGGATAGTGCAAGAAACGACGGAATCAGTCTGTGTCAGCGGTTATTTGAGAGTGCCCAGAAATGCCGGAGTTACTGAACAACAACGATTTTTGGAGAGTGCCTAGAAATGACGGAATTACTGTACAGAAACGATAATTTGAGAGTGCCTAGAAATGACGGCCTTACTGAACGGCATCGATTATTGGAGAGTGCCCAAAAATTGTGGAATTACTGTACAGTAACGTTTATTGGAGAGTGCCCAGAAATTGTGAAATTACTGTACAGTAACGTTTATTGGAGAGTGCCCAGAAATTGCAGAATTACTGTTCAGTAACGTTTATTGGAGAGTGCACCAAAATGAAGAAATTGCTTAACAATGGAATTAAGATAGACAGAACAATTGATAAATGTGGCTACATAACGTGTTGACAACCAACTGCGCAAGACACGTATGCTTAAAACTTCAAATGACGCACACTACGTAGTGTAGCTATGGTATCCACAGCTGCGATGGACGAAGTGACACACTACGTAGTGTACACTAGCTATGGTATCCACAGTTGTGTCGGACGGAGTGACACACTACGTAGTGTAGCTATGGTAACCACAGTTGTGATGGACGGAGTGACACACTACGTAGTGTAGGTTTGGTATCCACAGTTGTGTCGGACGGAGTGACACACTACGTAGTGTAGGTTTGGTATCCACAGTTGTGTCGGACGGACGGAGTGACGCACTACGTAGTGTAGCTATGGTATCCACAGTTGTGACGGACGGAGTGACACACTACGTAGTGTAGGTTTGGTATCCACAGTTGTGACGGACGGAATGACACAATACGTAGTGTAGCTATGGTATCCACAGTTGTGATGGACGGAGTGACACATTACGTAGTTTAGCTATGGCATCCACAGTTGTGATGGACGCAGTGACACAATACGTAGTGTAGCTATGGTATCCACAGTTGTGTCGGACGGAGTGACATACTACGTAGTGTAGCTATGTTATCCACAGTTGTGTCGGACGTAGTGACGCACTACGTAGTGTAGCTATGGTATCCACAGTTGTCATGGACGGAGTGACACACTACGTAGTGTAGGTTTGGTATCCACAGTTGTCATGGACGGAGTGACACACTATGGAGTTTAGCTATGGTATCCACAGTTGTCATGGACGGAGTGACACACTACGTAGTGTAGCTATGGTAACCACAGTTGTGATGGACGGAGTAACACACTACGTAGTGTAGGTTTGGTATCCACAGTTGTGATGGACGGAGTGACATACTACGTAGTGTAGCTATGGTTTACACAGTTGTGATGGACGGAGTGACACACTACGTAGTGTAGGTTTGGTATCCACAGTTGTGATGGACGGAGTGACATACTACGTAGTGTAGCTTTGGTATCCACAGTTGTGACGGACGGACGGAGTGACGCACTACGTAGTGTAGCTATGGTATCCACAGTTGTGACGGACGGACGGAGTGACACACTACGTAGGGTAGCTATGGTATCCACAGTTGTGACGGACGGACGGAGTGACATACTACGTAGTGTAGCTATGGTAACCACAGTTGTGACGGACGGAGTGACGCACTACGTAGTGTAGCTATGGTATCCACAGTTGTGACGGACGGACGGAGTGACGCACTACGTAGTGTAGCTATGGTATCCACAGTTGTGACGGACGGACGGAGTGACATACTGTGTAGTGTAGCTATGGTAACCACAGTTGTGACGGACGGAGTGACATACTATGTAGTGTAGCTATGGTATCCACAGTTGTGACGGACGGACGGAGTGACATACTACGTAGTGTAGCTATGGTAACCACAGTTGTGACGGACGGAGTGACATACTACGTAGTGTAGCTATGGTATCCACAGTTGTGACGGACGGACGGAGTGACATACTATGTAGTGTAGCTATGGTATCCACAGTTGTGACGGACGGACGGAGTGACATACTATGTAGTGTAGCTATGGTATCCACAGTTGTGACGGACGGACGGAGTGACATACTACGTAGTGTAGCTATGGTAACCACAGTTGTGACGGACGGAGTGACATACTACATAGTGTAGCTATGGTATCCACAGTTGTGACGGACGGACGGAGTGACACACTATGGAGTTTAGCTATGGTAACCACAGTTGTGACGGACGGAGTGACGCACTACGTAGTGTAGCTATGGTATCCACAGTTGTGACGGACGGACGGAGTGACATACTATGTAGTGTAGCTATGGTATCCACAGTTGTGACGGACGGACGGAGTGACATACTATGTAGTGTAGCTATGGTAACCACAGTTGTGACGGGCGGAGTGACATACTATGTAGTGTAGCTATGGTATCCACAGTTGTGACAGACGGACGGAGTGACATACTACGTAGTGTAGCTATGGTATCCACAGTTGTGTCGGACGGACGGAGTGACGCACTACGTAGTGTAGCTATGGTAACCACAGTTGTGACGGACGGAGTGACATACTACGTAGTGTAGCTATGGTATCCACAGTTGTGATGGACGCAGTGACACACTTACCACCCCCACTCCTATAAAGAAACACATAAAACAAGCTGGATAATGTCTTGTGTCATTTACCTTAGGCGAGTGGCATATCAGATAATTCAGCTTGATGAACAGATCTGCTGTAACTCCATGGCCTTGTACAACCTCCTTGCAAATTATTTACATTTTATAAAAACAAGTTTTGGAGGTACGATGAACAGCTATGTGGCTAACAATAATACTGTACCTGGTGGCAAATATTAACGCTTTTTAAGTAAATTGATATTGTTCCTGTTTTAGATGGAATGATGAAGCATTGATATAATTTATTATTTATATAATTCAATGTGTCAATTAAATCTGCATCAGAAACTTTGATATCTATTCTGAAAGCTTCCCTTTGTTTTCGTAGCATGTAAATTTTGATAAAATAGCTGTGAAACTTCTCGCAAGAAAATAAACAAACTTATGCCTTTTCTGTTTTTTATTTTGGCGATATAACTCGGCTCGCGCACGGTTGATTCACGTTCTATTTTTAGAAACTTATTACATGTACATACTTTCGTTATGAATTATTGACGTAACTGTCTAGATTTAGAGGGAGTTACATGAAGACACATTCATAAGGGATTATAAAGTTGATTATAAGCTTTATATCTTTATATAAACAAAACCATAGAGTGGCTTTAACGTTCGACATTTCAAAGATGTATTCAGTTGACAGCATTGTCGTTAATTAGTTAACGAATATCAGTATATCAATACATTGTAAGCTGTCGCCATGGAAACGCCTCATGCATGCATATATGGCCACAAAGTGTATTACAGAGAACTGTATTCATCTTAACAGGATGCATATTGTAAACATACAGAGTATAACAACGTTTTGCAAAAACAAAAATACTGTATATATTACAGTGCACAGAATACATACTGTATAGTACAATGAATTACAGGAAAAAGCCAAATTGTAAATTATTACAGAAAGCATACTGTGTATAACAGTGTATAGAGAAAACATACTGTACATATATATGTATATTACAGTGTATACGGAAAACATACTGTATGTTATAATGTATACGGAAAACATACTGTATATTACAGTGGATACAGAAAAGATACTGTATATTACAGTGTATACAGAAAAGATACTGTATATTACAGTGTATACAGAAAAGATACTGTTTATTAGTGTATCCAGAAAACATACTGTATATTACAGTCTATACAGAAAAAATACTGTATATATTACAGTGTACAGAATACATAATGTATACTACAGTGTATACAGAAAACAAACTGTAGATACTGCAGTGTATACAGAAAACATTATTCTATTACAGTGTATACAGACAACGTTCTGTATATATAACAGTGTACAGAAAAGATACTATATATTACAGTGTATACATAAAACATACTGTATATTACAATGGATGCAAAAAACATTTGGCATGTTATAATGAATATTGAAAAGATACTGTATATTACAGGCTATACAGAAAAGATACTATATATTACAGTGTATATAGAAAACATACTGAATAATACAGTATATACAGAAAAGATACTTATATTACAGTGTATACAGAAAAGATACTATATATTACAGTGTATACAGAAAACATACTATATATTACAGTGTATACAGAAAAGATACTGTATATTACAGTGTATATAGAAAACATACTGAATAATACAGTGTATACAGAAAAGATACTATATATTACAGTGTATATAGAAAAGATACTATATATTACAGTGTATACAGAAAAGATACTGTATATTACAGTGTATATAGAAAACATACTGAATAATACAGTGTATACAGAAAAGATACTATATATTACAGTGTATACAGAAAAGATACTATATATTACAGTGTATATAGAAAAGATACTATATATTACAGTGTATACAGAAAAGATACTATATATTACAGTGTATACAGAAAAGATACTGTGTATTACAGTTTATACAGAAAACATACTGTATATTAAAGTGTATACAGAAAACATACTGTATATTACAGTGTATACAGAAAACATACTGTATATCACAGTGTATGCAGAAAACATACTGTATATTACAGTGTATACAGAAAACATACTGTATATTACAGTGTATACAGAAAACATTATTCTATTACAGTGTATACAGACAACGTACTGTATAAAACAGTGTATACAGAAAACATACTGTATATTACAGTGTATACGGAAAATATACTGTATATTACAGTGTATACAGAAAACTTACTGTATATTACAGTGTATACAGAAAAGATACTGTATATTACAGTGTATACAGAAAAGATACTGTATATTACAGTGTATACAGAAAACATAATGTATATTACAGTGTATACAGAAAACATACTGTATATTACAGTGTATACGGAAAATATACTGTATATTACAGTGTATACAGAAAACTTACTGTATATTACAGTGTATACAGAAAAGATACTGTATATTACAGTGTATACAGAAAACATTCTGTATATTACAGTGTATACAGAAAACATACTGTATAATACAGTGTATACAGAACACATACTGTATATTACAGTGTATACAGAAAACATAATGTATATTACAGTGTATACAGAAAACATACTGTATATTACAGTGTATACGGAAAATATACTGTATATTACAGTGTATACAGAAAACTTACTGTATATTACAGTGTATACAGAAAAGATACTGTATATTACAGTGTATACAGAAAACATTCTGTATATTACAGTGTATACAGAAAACATACTGTATAATACAGTGTATACAGAACACATACTGTATATTACAGTGTACACGGAAAAGATACTGTATATTACAGTGTATACAGAAAACATACTGTATAGTACAGTGTATACAGAAAACATACTGTATTTTACAGTGTATACAGAGAACCTACTGTATAATACAATGTATACAGAAAACATACTCTATATTTCAGTGTATACAGAAAACATACTGTATATTACAGTGTATACATAAAGCATACTGTATATTACAGTGCATACAGAAAACATACTGTATATTACAGTGTATACGGAAAGCATACTGTATATTACATTGTATACGGAAAACATACTGTATAATACAGTGTATAGAGAAAACATACTGTATATTAAAGTGTATACGGAAAACATACTGTATATTACATTGTATACGGAAAACATACTGTATAATACAGTGTATACAGAAAACATACTGTATATTACAGTGTATACAGAAAACATACTGTATATTACAGTGTATACAGAAAACATACTGTATAATACAGTGTATACAGAAAACATACTGTTATAAGACAACAGGCGTCTGTGTCAGGTTAGTATCTATAAAAATGTTAGCCCTATACTCCCACTTTATTAACAAGGTGTGACACTTGAAAATTATCGACGATGTATCGACTGTGATTAATTTATTGATGTGGCCTAGTGTCCTTGTCCCGGTAGTAACTGAGCCTGGGACACTGTATCGACTGTGATTAATTGATTGATGTGGCCTAGTGTCCTTGTCCCGGGTGTAACTGAGCCTGGGACACTGTATCGACTGTGATTAATTGATTGATGTGGCCTAGTGTCCTTGTCCCGGGTGTAACTGAGCCTGGGACACTGTATCGACTGTGATTAATTGATTGATGTGGCCTAGTGTCTTTGTCCCGGGTGTAACTGAGCCTGGGACACTGTATCGACTGTGATTAATTGATTGATGTGGCCTAGTGTCTTTGTCCCGGGTGTAACTGAGCCTGGGACACTGTATCGACTGTGATTAATTGATTGATGTGGCCTAGTGTCCTTGTCCCGGGTGTAACTGAGCCTGGGACACTGTATCGACTGTGATTAATTGATTGATGTGGCCTAGTGTCTTTGTCCCGGGTGTAACTGAGCCTGGGACACTGTATCGACTGTGGAACAGAAGTCAGCTATTTATCTTAGATCTGTTTTAAAACGACAGTCTGATTTGTCAACAATTATAGGTTATAGTTGTTGATGTTTTCATCCAGAAATCTTTTTATATTTATTCCAAAAAACATCAATACATATATAACACAAGAATACATGAAGACAAAGGAAGCATTGTTTACATAAAAAAAAGTAAGATAATAAAATATTTAGCCTTCAAAGGTTTTAAGTAATAAATTGTCTCATTGTTGTAATGGTGAACATTTCTAATCTGTAAGACATATTCTTACAGAGATAATTTCTGTGAGATTGAATAAAGTCTATTGTTATCAAAAATTTATATTTATGGTAACATACAATTAACTTTTCTACAATGAGCACAAGCATTGGACAATGACTTCTATAAAGTGAAGACAATTCTCAAGTTCAGTTATTTAATTTGAAAAATGGAAAGTAATTAAAACATACGGGAATACGAGACTGAAAACGCTTCTCTTATTTCACGTAGAGATATTTTTGAATGATTTTTCAATGAAACAATTATAGTTAATATTGTTCACAGAACTGTCGACCAGTCATACTGCGCTGTGCATGCCACGCTAAAATATATAGACAGTCGATGTATCGTCGTAGTCGGCTTTCAAGACCGCTTTGGATTTATTTTCTCGTCTTTAAACCTTTTTCATACGACTAAAATAAACATGCGTTTGTATTTAGGATCCTAACTCAAACATTACCTAAGCTTGTGTGATTTGATATCTTAGTCGGAGTGAACAAAAATTCAAAGTGAATATAACCTCACATTCTGTATATACCGATGTATGAATGAATGAATGAATTATTCATTAATGGTGTATACTCTATCTTGTTTATTCCTTATACAAATATCAACAAAGTTAAATTAAACGTACCCGAAGTTTGATCATCAAAGAGATCTCGGGCCATTGTTGTGTTACTTGTTTTGGACTTTCCTAAACTTGTCCAGGTGACCGATCGTGATGTTTCTGGACGTATATCACCCATGTGATCATTATATTGTTGAACGTGTTTGTCGTAAGATGGTCGTTAATTACACATAAAGTATGTACGGACGTGACGTGTCCAGCGAGGCATAAACAACCTCCAGGTGCTCGGCCATACACGGCATGGCGATTATTAACTCTTCGGACACCTGTTATTTCACACCTATGTTTATTGTATTATTAACCGAACACTTTGTTTAGGGGACAAAAATCTCAGAATTTAATGTTAGCTGTCTTTTCTCTCCCCCTTCTAAAACTTCCAACACTGATATATGGGGCACCTGTCATCTAAGTATAAATCTTTTACGTACATAATGTACCTGTATTGTATACATGTCTGCTAGTATTTACACGCTTACCTATTCTATATAAAATGATAGTATATTGCCATTGGTAGCATATCTAGCCAAGTTTCAGAAAAGTTCGCGGAAATTATAAATTTCCTCGTCTTTCAGTTTCCAATAACAAAGTTATACTTTCACATATACTGAAAAAAAAAAAATTTGACAGAACAGTAATAAAACTGGGATCAGCCCGCTGACCAGTACACGGGAACGGTACAGTAAATATTTTCAGAGGTCGTTAGTGCTCTTGGATAATATCTTACGTGATTCTCCATAATACAAAACTGATAATTAAATGCTTACATTTAGGGCGATTACAATAATTAATGTCTGTATTTTAGATATGAACATGTGACCGACCTGAAGAAAGTTAATCCAAAGTTGAAAGTATTACTTTCGGTTGGTGGATGGAATGCAGGCGGGAAACCTTTCTCAGATATGGCAGCAACCCAAACAGGGAGAAAAGAATTCGCTACGAGTACAGTAACTTTCCTCCGAAAGAGGTATTTTGATGGCCTCGATATTGACTGGGAATTCCCCGGGAGCAGAGGAGGTTCTCCCTATGATAGAGATAATCTTTCTCTTCTACTGAAGGTATGTCCTCTACATCAACACGT
Source organism: Pecten maximus (assembly GCF_902652985.1). Lineage (NCBI taxonomy): Eukaryota > Metazoa > Mollusca > Bivalvia > Pectinida > Pectinidae > Pecten > Pecten maximus. The sequence continues at coordinate 20,490,081 of NC_047016.1, read as the reverse complement.
CACAGGGTTTGGTTTAAAAAGTGTAATCATTAATTATAAGATAATTAAGAACGGCGCCAAAGTGGAATTAAATCCTTCGATTGTTATTTTCCCCTCCAAATTGAAGAGTTATAAACAGCGTAATAACAAATGGTCACAATAGTTAGCTGGGAAAGTAGTTTACAGAATAGTATGAAAGAGAGCCATGCAGTATTGTTGGGGCACATTAATATAAATATAAGGGTTGAAAGGTAACTTGTCAGAAGTAAAATGAGTTGATAAGTGTTGGTTTCAGAATCAGAATTGGTTGATAAGTGTTGTTTCAGAATAAAATTGGTTTATTAATGTTGTTTCAGAATTGAAATGTGATGATAAGTGTTCTTTCAGAGGTAAAATGGATTGATAAATGTTTTTTTCAGAAGTGAAATGGGTTAATAAATGTTGTTTCAGAGGTAAAGTGGGTTGATAAGTCATGGTTTCAGAATTAGAATAAGTTGATAAGTGTTGTTTCAGAATAAAATTGGTTTATAAGTGTTGTTGCAAAAATTAAATGGGTTGAAAAGTATTGAATCGGAAGCAAAATGTGTTGGTAAGTGTTGTTTCAGAAGTAAAATGATTTAACTGTCGTTTTAGAATTAAAGTTGGTTAATAAGCGTTGTTTTAGAATTAAAATTGGTTGATAAGTGTTGTTTTAGAATTAAAGTTGGTTAATAAGCGTTGTTTTAGAATTAAAATTGGTTGATAAGTGTTGTTTTAGAATTAAAATTGGTTGATAAGTGTTGTTTTAGAAATAATATTGGTTGATAAGTGTTGGTTTCCAGAGACGTAAAATAAGTTGACTGGTGATCGACAGGGTGTGGTCAGTTAATTTTTAAGCAGGTAGTTTGCACTTATCCAACATTGCAATGCTACTATATTAAATTGTGTTTTTGTTACAATTTTCATCGAAAAAAAACATGCGTCTTATAGTTTGATTGGATTGTAGGAGGTCAGTACTGTATTTGAAAAGGAGGAGCGAGCTGTTGGACGGGATAAACTCCTGCTGTCTATTGCAGTGCCAGCCAGCCAGGATAAGATCGACTATGGGTACAAGGTGCCCGACGTGTCGTTGTGAGTGAAGTTTACATCCTTTACATGATACAGCTAAACGTTGACAACGATGAAGATGTCTATTCACGTTTAGCCCCAATTCGACGTATTTAGCCACTATTATTAATATTAACTTTACCCTTAGCTGTATGATTTAGACTATATTCTAATCTGGGCTAAGCATAAACATAATGATACTTATTAGATGTGGGAATAAGATATGTGTACCGAACAAAACAGAACTGTTAGCAGTTGTATAATTATTTTTATTATTTCGGCGACATATTTAATGTACATTAAGATTGAATTCAAACAATATCATGTTCACATGTTTAAAACTCGGCATAACGGGGGAAATATCGATCTTCGAATCGAATAGGGAAATAGACTGACAGTGTGATTGCTACGAGAACAGTGTGATGTAAGAGAGTGTGTCAACGTGGCAGCATAGATAGGTTTAGGAGAACCGCCACGCTTATCAGTATAGTAGTATACTGTAAAAGTGGAAATATTCGCGGTGTGGAAATTTTCGCTTATTTCGCTATCAGTAAATCTCCGCGAAAATTTCCACACGCGAATATATTAACACATAAAAATACTAAATATAAAAGATACAAGTTAGCGCAAAAATATCTTGACGGCGCGAAAATATCCACACCGCGAACACTTTGGAAGCTGGCTAAGCGAAAAATTCCACACGCGAAAATATCCACTTTTACAGAAGTTTGATTGTAAAAAGATAATACTATCTCAGTGCATATTCAATCATTTAAAGTATATATTGTGTATCTGTCCACTTCTGTTTTCAGGTACTGTGATATGATAAACGTGATGACATACAACTACCATGGAAGTTGGGAGAAAACTATTGGTCACCATAGCGCCCTCTTCAAACGAAACGAAGATACTACCGAATACCAGTCCAAACTAAATGTGGTGAGAGTTTGATGTTTATTTTCAGTAGTTAGTGATCATTTACTGTTATTTTCAGACAATGGATTTCAGACAACATATCAAGAAAAAACTTTGAACTTTGTCCTCGAACCAAAGCGGTTTGTATTCATGTTGGCATACCGCAAATTCGGATAGTTTTGACTAGATTACGGAAATCGTTAATTTATTTTAGCATATTTGAACTTGTACAAAGCGTGGTTCGTTTTATATCATTTGCTAATATTTCCAATTAAATATCCCCTTTTAACAAATCATCAGTTCTAATCTAAGTAGATTACGAACCGTCAGCAATATTGACTGTTCATGGCCCCGCTTTCTGTACAAAACTTTACATGCTCATTTTTTTCCTGTACAATACTGTTATTGCGGCCTTATTTTCTGTACAAAACTGTAAATGCGTCTCGTTTTCTTACAATACTCTCACCATGGCGACGACTCTTACCATATCAACGCTTATTATAGAAAACTATGAAAACAAATTTCCCTACAATATCGTTAACATGGCTACGGTTTCTGTAAAATACTGTTACCATTGCACGCGTTATGTAAATTACTATCACGTCGATTTCTGAACGCTCCTCTCATTTTGACCCCGATATATGTACAATACTCATGGACGACCCCGCTGTATAGTCATAATCCGTACTAGAACGTCGCTGGCCATACAATATGGTTATCATTGTTTACATACCCTGTCTAACACACCCTGTACCTGACGTTCTTTACAACATATATACCATTGTTCCTGAAATATCCACTGCCTACAATGTATTAACCATGATTACATCTTCTGTAGGCTTGGACGATGAACTATTGGATTCGCATGGGCGCAAAAGCCAGTAAACTCATCCTCGGGTTTCCACAGTTTGGTCGAGGGTATACTCTAAGCGATGCCAGCAAGAAAGCAGTCGGCGATCTTGCTAGCGGTGGAAGTGTCATCGGTTCTTATACGAAAGAAACTGGATTCTTGGCGTATTATGAGGTACGCTTTGTATTCATTCCGAATCCTTATTCATATTGTCTTGTATTCAAAGATCGTAAATTTTATTAGTGTTAACAGGCGGATACTCTGGGGAAACCGAAGAAAAGAAACAAATAGTTTACTTTAAATCATGATACAAAACAAGTATTATATGATATGTTAATAAGATTCAGCACAATTTAACCACGATACCGTCGTCAATACGAGACCAATCTTCCACGTAGTGGCAAACTTCAACCTTTACAACGACATGTAAAAAAGAACATTTCTGAGTATTCTAGTATTCTGTGTACAAGAAAAAATCTTTCCGAAGGTTCTTTTAAAGTCAATAAAAACTTTATAAAGACTGCTACAAAAACAATTTAAAAAAAAGGAAGTTATATCCGTAAATAGTTAGCCGTAAATACACAGAAACCATTAATGCTATGTGTTAAATATTGTCTTTTTGAATCTGTTCACTTTTGATTTGATTCGTGTATTCTTTTATAGATTTGCAAGATGCAAAAATATGGAGCAGTAGTGACCTGGGATGACGTACAAAAAGTTCCTCATCTCGTACTTGGAGATCAGTGGATCGGCTTTGATAATGAGCAAAGCATTAAAGAGAAGGTAACTAGGCTAAACGAAATTAAATCACGAAGTGTTTTGTTAAAGGGGCTTTCAGTATGAAAAACAGCATACAATAGAAACATTTTTCTAAAGCTTTTATTTTCTCAATATTCCTACATACCTGATAAACAATTGTTACTATCCTATGTATTTGGTTTTTGCTTTTTAAACTACATGCTTATTTGATTTAAATCCTTTTACTTTCAAGGTGAAGTGGTTCAAGAATTATAAGTTTGGCGGGATAATGGTATGGGCACTTGCATTGGACGACTTCAGAGGAGATCAATGTGGCGACGGGGAAACATACCCTATTTTACGGAGTATTGTCCGTGAGCTCAACAGAACTGACCCAGCAACAGATGCGCTCCAAACTTCGTCTAATATCATCTCTCCAGATTCAACACATCCAGTAACTTCCGACAAAACATCTCCTGATATCCTCGCTCCAGAATCAACACATGTAGTAACTTCCGAAAAAATATCTTCTGACAGTGTCGCACCAGATTCAGCACACCGGGTCAGCTCGAACATAGTCCAGATTGAGACCGTAGGTCAAACAGATACATTGCAAGGTGCTCCACTCGTGGGAACGTCATCTATACAGGGCAAATCTCTTTTGAAGAATGCGAAAGATCAAAGCAGCCTAGTGACCAAGACAGGACAAAATAATCCAGAAGGTGGAATGAAAGTCCGTAATCGTAAAAAGGATGTGAAAACAACAGTTGTAAGCGATCCTAAAATCGAGGTATTAAGTGATGCTATAATAAGTCCAAATAAAAAGGTAGTGAAAAAAGTGGTATCCAGCGAGGGAGATAAACTGTTAAAGTCATCTTCAATGCATACAGAGCCGTTAATTAAAGTAAATTCAAAGAAACCTGTAAATCATCCACAAGATCAAAAATCGAACGCGAAAGCCCAAATACTACCAATTACACAAGTTGAAAAGGTGAAACCCGTTGGAAAAAATACAAATAGTAATAAAGCGCCAATTCCGATTGTAACGGGTACAGTTCTAAGCGATTCATTCACACGGGTAGTCAAAGGTCGTAAGAATATCATCGGAAAAGCTAAAGTTCTAGACGAGCTAAAGACAGCTTCGGACAAAAGCACTTTAAAATCTAATGCAAAACAAACAAAGTCTGTGATTAAAGATACAGATCAGACGGTTCCACTGATGAAAGCGGTAGTTAAAACCAAATCCGCTGATTTGAAGGACGATAACAGGATTGTTGGAACACAATCTGGGAAAATCATGAAGAAAGTGAAAACCTCAAACCCAAAAGATGGCGGTGCACGTCTTAGCTCTTCTATATTAACAAAAGGAAAGGACGCGAGAAAATTAGCAAATTCAGTTTCCCCGGGGACGCCACCTGTATTCAGCCCCCCTGATATGAACGATCTCCAGCTATCATCCAGCCAGTCTGGAGCTGCAGTTTTGACAGGGAAACAAACTTCCCTTGAAAATCTCAAAGATAAAACACAAAATGTCCCGGTCAATCAAGCTGATATATCAGCTAAAAAAGTTGCTACAACAGATAAAAAAAACGATGCTACGCCAAATAAAAACCCCTCAAATGTACCCTATAACAATCCAAATACTGAACAAATAATAACAACTCCTAGTACCGCAACTGGTGCTCCATCTGGTAAGATGCAGTCGGGAACGAAAAGAACAAAACAAAACATGTCTCCATCAACAAAACAGACCAGAAAAAACAAAGACAGTAAAACTCAGTCGAAACCCGGAAATGAAGAAATTAATACCGAGGAAAATTCTAAATTTACATCTAGAAAATTGCTTCAAATGATTGACACGAGTGATAGTGACGGAGGAAATGGCGGTGGACTTGGAGGTATGATTAATTCGTTATTCGGAATGATGTCTGGCTTAACACGAAGTGGAAACGGTAGACAAAGACCACAGGAACCACGGCGTTCTACAGTCACTGATAATCCCTTATCATTTAACACAGGATCAAACGATATTCGAAATGAAAACCGTATAGCCCGACAAAGACAGCGAATGCGAAACGTCAGGCGAGACCGTCCATCTACTTCTCGAGATCGCCCAGTGGCTGCAATCAATAACAGGGATAATGCGATTGGCTCAATAGATCGCCTTAGAAATACAAGAGATCGCTCTTTAAGTAGAAATGGAAGAGAAAGATCAATCGCTGTAGATCGCGCAGGAAGTATTCCTAATCGATCAAATCAATTTCCGGTTGATACCCTTGTCGACGTCAGTCCTCTGCCTCCAACTGCGAATCCTTTCGATATCATCGAGATACAAGATCGGAGACTAAGAGGAGGAAGAGCTTCGATTCCAAGGGGTACACGAACTGTGGGAGTTCAGGAAAGATTTCGAGGAAGACCTATGGAGGACACACGAACACCACAGGAAAGGGCACTAGATGCGATGATTTTATCTGAACAGTTACCAGACCCCGGATCGCTAGATTCACAAAACAGAATTCGTTCAATGGCAAGAGAGCAGTTAAGAAATGAAGCGGAGCTTCTTCTTACAAGAGATCAATTGGGCACAAATGACCCATTTCAGAGAGACGTACTGCAAACACAGATCAGAGACCCGGCACTCATACGCTCTCGAGAACCGGGATTAGTGGAAACCTTGCGACGGCGTATATCAGATACAGGGCGTTCCCGTGGAAATTCAGGAGTGGCGACCAACATTCAGACCACTGAAAGAGGTCGTGGACGTGCCCAGGCTGATGCAAGGCTAGCTAACGGTGGTAGATTTCAAAGTTCTGAAGCAACTCGTTTGTCAAGAAATTCGAATCTAAGACGAAACATTGCAGTAGATTCTTTTAATAATAGGAACCGCATGGCGGAAGGACAAAGAGGTGTCCAAAGAAGTGGTTCTCGTTCAAGGACAGCAATTGGACTTCAAGGATCTGGCACAGACCGACAAAATCCTGCAGAAGGGGCACAACGAACCACTATAGGTGTTCAAAATTCAGGTGTATCAGGAAATGATCGTCAACGCAGTGTGATTGGCATTCAGGGTCCTGGAAGGGATCGTCAACGTAACCCTGTAGGAATTCAAAACATAGCACCAACCAGACGACGAACAGCAGTAGGCGTGAATGATGCAGGAAATGAGCGCCAGCGAACAGCGATTGGAGTTCAAAATGTAGGTAGTGATCGCCAAAGAGTGGGTGTAGGGGCTGAAAGTCGTGATCGTCAAAGAATAGCAGCAAGTATACTTGGCACAGGAAATAATCGTCAGCGAACGCCAATTTCAGTCCAAAGTACAGGGACCGGACCCGACCGCCGAGCTACAGGGGTTCAAAGCGTAGGTGCAAGTCGACAGCGTACAATTGTAGGAGTTCAGGCTGTAGGCAGCGACCGTCAACGACCAGCAGTTGGTGTTCTAAATGCTGATCGTCAAAGGGCAATATTAAATGGTCAAACTGTCGGTAATGACCGTCAACGGATGCCAGTAGGAGTATCAACTCTATCAGTACAAAATGGAAGAAGCAGCCGTCCACGGCCAGGAATAGGAGTTCAAGGGCAATCAATTGATAGGCAAAGAACAGCGATTGGAGTTGCAAATGCTGATCGTCAAAGAACTGTAATTGGCGTCCAACGTTTAAGTAACGATCGTCAACGGACGTCAGTGGGGATTCAGGGTTTAGAGGTTGATCGTCAAAGACCATCCATAGGAGTTCAAAGCAGTGATAGGCAGAGAACAACAGTTGGTATTCAACGCGCTGGAAACGACCGCCAACGAACATCAGTAGAACGGACACCTGTTGGCATTCAAGAGGTCGATCGTCAAAGACCATCGATCGGCGTTCAAGGTAGTGATCGACAAAGAGTATCGATCGGTGTTCAACGCGCTGGAAGTGACCGTCAACGCACACAAACAGGAGAACGGACACCAGTGGGAATTCAAAGTTTGGAGGTAGACCGCCAAAGACCATCCATAGGAGTTCAAAGCAATGACAGGCAAAGACCATCCATTGGTATTTCACGCACTGGAAACGACCGACAACGGACACCAGTTGGAATTCAAGAGGTCGACCGCCAAAGACCATCAATAGGCGTTCAAAGTAGTGATCGGCAAAGAACAGTGATCGGCGTTCAACGCGCTGGAAACGACCGACAACGGACACTAGTTGGAATTCAAGAGGTCGACCGCCAAAGACCATCGATAGGCGTTCAAAATAGTGATCGGCAAAGAACAGTGATTAGCGTTCAACGCGCTGGAAACGACCGACAACGGACACCAGTTGGAATTCAAGAGGTCGACCGCCAAAGACCATCAATAGGCGTTCAAAGTAGTGATCGACAAAGAACAGTGATCGGCGTTCAACGCGCTGGAAACGACCGACAAACGATTGGTGTACAACGTTCAGGTAATGGACGTCAACGAACATCTGTAGGCATTCAAAGTTCGGTAACCGATCGTCAGAATCCATCGATAGGCGTTAAAAATAGTGATCGCCAAAGAACAGCAATAAGTGTTCAACGTTCAGGAAATGACCGACAACGATTATCAGTTGGAGTTCAAGGAACGACCAACCCGAGAATAGCTGTCGGTGTGGATGAAGCTGGTCGGCAAAGGACATCAATTGGCGTCGGTGTTCAACGTCCAGGAAATGAACGACAACGGACAGCTATAGAAATTCAAAGTCCTGTGAATTCCCTTCCACGAACGGCAGTTGGCATTCAACCATCAGCGGATATCCTTGAGCGATCTAGAGTTAATACAGGAATAACAGCTGCAAGTAATCGACGAGCCATAGCTACGAATTCAATAAGTGGAAGTATAAACGACCTTCAGTCGACAATAGCTCAAAATGCAATATTAAAAAGCGAACGCAGTAGCCTGAATACTATAACTGGGGGCAACAATCAAGAGACAAATCGAATAATTGGTATTTCTGGAAGTGTTTGGAAAACGATTCCTGAAACTCCAGTTAATCCCGGCAATGGGGCCAGACCAGTTGCTTTAGTAAGCCCATCAGAAAATCGTAACGCTATCGAAAAAACCATCGAAGAACTATTAGCTCAGATGAATGCGCAACAACCACCTACAGTTGTTGAAAATGTAAGACCAACGATTGCGATAACACCGACAAAGCCATCGCAAGATTCATCTTTACGCATTGTTCCCTTAAACAATTTTGACAATTTATTACTTAATAGTTTGCCTCAGGGACCACCGATACAGATAGTGAATGAAACCGAAAGGCAACCACCAGTAATAGGTGTAGCAGGTATTGAAAACTCTATCGGGGCATCGAATGCAATAGATCTTATTAACAGTCTAGCAGCAAATAGAATGTCAATGCCAGACAGTCCAATGGCAAATAGCCTTATGGCTGAAAATCTTTTGGCAGCAGTTGCGGCATCGCAACCAAGCCCTACTATTGATGTAGTCAATAAACCAATTTTGTTAGAAATACAACCACAGATACTCCCTACTGAACCAACATTGAACAAGGACATCACCGACGTTTTAGTACAACTGTTGCGAGACAATCTTTTAAACCAAAATGCCCCTCATCAAACAAGGCCCGTTGTTAAACCAGCTACGCCTGCACTAACAACGCCACCACCGTTTAAACAAGATGCTATGCAGACACCTAATCAAGTGTTAGTTTCAACAGGCGAGAAACCGAAAAATTTCCCATCGCTTCCACCAACTCCTCGTAGACAAGCTCCTACTCTGGCTACAAATGAAACAGTTGTAGCAAACAAGAGACCACAAAAAGGACTTTCAAAAGCAGATGTTCTTTGGAAATGGGAAGCATAAACTCACTTTTCATATATCTGATAATCGTCATACATGTCATAGTACAAGTACATCATATATTCATTATTCTAATCAATCATTTAACTGTAACATATAAGGACACGGATTTATATTTATTTATACTCTATTTAAACTTGAGCGGTAACGCCGTTGGGATTACAATATATATACACGTTTTTATTTCTCATTTTGTTTCTACACAGTTGTTGACATGTGCTCTATCATTTTCAATCCACAGTATAATTGATATTGTATACATCCTTCCAGTGTGTATTTTTATCCGTTCTCTCGATTTTATAGTTGTTTGTTCTTCTCCTCTGTCCGTGTCGTGCTCTTTATCATACTGTATTCCAACCTTGCAAATAAAATGCGGTCATATAGAGTGCATATTATACGATGCACACTACTGTGAGCGATATGTCTACGATGTAAACATGAGCTACTGTGACAGACGTTTTGTACGTTCCACAGTTAGTATCATCTGTAATGTTTACAAATCAACTTTACTTGTTAGGTATCTCTGTATGGTGTTATCTTTGACGTCGAATGAAGCGGTGCTCTGTATTGAGGCTAGGTGACACTGTTCCCTTTTTATGTTTTCATCTGTTTTTGTGTTATTGGATTCGATGTTATTTAACTGAATTAAGCGGACAGTTCTGTCAGTAGGTAGGCATTACCAGACTTGATAATAAGCTTTATTAATTAACTGCTGCACACCTAGATAACCCACAAGTAGTGAGTAATTGTATTTGAAAATAAAAAAAAAATATTATGTCTAAGTTCTTGTTTGTCTTTCCGGCCTCCAAGGGAAAGATATATTGAAAATTCAAAACATATAGATCTAGTATAATCTCAGATAATCTAAGTTTACACAGACACGGAACAAGCACGATTCCACTATTCTAACATGGATTTGTAACGTTTTTATATTGTTAGAGGCCAATGTCTGACGTGACTAAAGATACGTGTTTATAATGTTGGAGATCCATGTCTGACGTGACTAAAATCATGTGTTTATAATGTTGGAAATCCATGTCTGACGTTACTAAAGACACATGTTTATATTGTTGGAGACCAATCTCTGACGTGACTTAAAATATGTGTTTCAATTGTTGGAGACCAATGTCTGACGTGACTAAAAACATGTGTTTATTTTGTTGGAGACCAATGTCTGACGTTACAAAAGACATGTTTATAATGTTGGGAGACCTGTCTGACGTTACTAAAGACACGTGTTTATATTATTGGATACCAGTATCTGATGTGACTAAAGACACGTGTTTATATTATTGGAGGTCCATGTCTGATGTGACTTAAGACGTGTTTAAATTGTTGGAGACCTATGTCTGACATTACTAAAGACACATGTTTATATTGTTGGATACCAGTATCTGATGTGACTAAAGACACGTGTTTATACTGTTGGAGATCAATGCCTTATGTACCCACGGTACTGTAAAGACTCGTGTTTAGATTGCTGGAGACCAATACTTCAAGGTGACGTAAGAAGTCTTTTTTGGTCACTGACGCATCATGTGACTAAAGGCATGTGTCTAATAAGGTCGAGTACCATGATATGGCTAAAGACATGTAAAGACTTCATCTGACATCAAAAGAGGGAAACTATTGCAGGTTTTACAAATTAAGTTAATGTTATTCAACAGTAATTTTCCAAACAAATTGACTTTTATTCGATTTCTTTATTTCTAAAACATTTTAACTGTTAGTCGGAACGGTGGAAATCAATATTTAGGTGTTCCATTATTCATATGTTTTCTCATTTCATTATATGGGTTAACCTCAAATTCAAAATATGACCTTTATACAAAAACCTGCATGTTGACCTAAGGCTAAGCCATATATTCCAATTACAGACCGTCTCGACATCAAGATTCACACATTAAAAAATACCAGCATTCGACATACATATTATTATAAAGAACTAAGAAGGTGTGTCCGGAATGTGAAAATAAATACAACTGGATCACTGACGAGTTGTTGTGGGCCCTGCAATACATTACTTCTTTGATATATATGCTTCAAATATACTAATAAGAACATTATATGATATTATGGCAAAGGGAATCAATGAGGTATCTTACTAACCTTTTTTTCAGAAGTGATGCACGTGATGTTCAACCAAATTTAATAAAATGACCTTGACCATAGGAACTTTTAAAACCCTTATTTGCATATCACCGTGTTTTCTCATGTGAATTGTCAAAAAATTTCGCGCTCCGTAAGGGTCTCATGTGATGCATTTATGAGAGCATAAACTCAGCTGTATTTTTAGTAAGAGTAACCTTGGCCATAGAAAGGCTGTGAACCCTTCATATTCAATTGTATTTCACAGTTCATGGCCATGTGAAATATCAGAAAATTCAAAATTCTGTAAGGGCCTTAAATGATGTATTTTTCACTGTTATAGTATACACCTAGTTCTTATTTTAACAGCGACACTGAACTTGAACTTAGGGAGGTTTAAACCCCTGTTGCATGCCTGCATTTGACAGTTTGACCTTCTGTAGGGGACGTTGATTTTTGAAAGTATACATTCTCTGTTTAGTAACAGTGACCTTGACCTTGGCCTTGACATGATTGACTATTTAAAACCTTCAAGCGCGTTTCGCAGTGTACCATCATGTGAAATTTCAGAAGGTTTGGCGCATCGTGAATGAGATTTCAATAATGTAATTTTCTAAATTAATTTTAGGTCAGCAACATCGTTCTTAAACTTGACATAATGCCATTTAAACTCCCTATTGTACATCTGATTTCAGTGTATCATTATGTGAGATATTGTATTTTGTATTTTGCGACATGACATTCTCAGTTATTTCACAGTTACTTTATCCTTGACCTGAGCGTTAGGGTATTTTAAAACCCCTATTGTACATCTGCACAACACAGGTGAACACAATGTTAAGGTTCAAAAAGTTCGCCTTTACAATTTAAAATTCGTCTTCTATAGACGACGAATATGTTGACGCAATGAATCGGTGAATGAACACCACTAGGGTGTTGAGTAAATACGGACGGACATATGGACGGACCCTATCATTAATATAGGGGAACTGCATTGTATGGCCCCTATCAAATTTTAAGTAGGGAGAAATTGGGGTCAGCTGACATATTCTACGGAACGATTAGTTCAATACAGGATACGTGAATACAAAATGTATGAAAGATAGTACAAATAACATCATGAAGTTAATGTACTCAACATATACAAATATTCCCCTTTAATCGCAAATGCAGTTCAAATCGCACATAATCAGATTTATAATGTCTTCATTGATACACACATTTCCAACAATATTTTCCCGTGGTAAAAGAACAATATCATGCTTTTGAAGACACATCCAAAACTGATTAAGGGAACAACCAACCAATTGAAAAAATATATTTTTGAAACAGCCCCTGTGTATAGAACGTTGAGCCAAGGATAAAATGTCTGGCAGCCACTGATTGGCCAGTATGTTATGAAGTGAGAAAATAGATATGTAGACTGATAGGTAACTATCAATCAGAAATGTTGATATAAATTTCGTAAGTCCGATTGGTTTTTTTCCCAAAAGTTCACGTAATAATAGTAAACAGGTAAACATTTACGATTTTTGAGAATTTTTACTGCGAAATTCACCTATTTTCAAAATGGCTACCCTGGAGAAAATTTGAGCTGAAGGACCCAACTTTTTTTTTTGATTAGGTGTTATATCAGACCCTAAACTTTTGTTATAAACCATAATCGTCATATTCAATTCAAGAATTTGAATGAAATAATCCAAAACGTTAACACTAAAGTCTATGGGAAAACAATTGGTTGGTTGGTCTCTTTAGCGAGCTACCGCATATGACATTTTGTGCCATGTAGCGTCCCTGGAAACCAGATGATGGGACCGACTAGCACATTTTCGGACGGGATTCTCATCTTGGAGGCATTGTAGAAGAATTTAGAGAGAAATTGAGATTCAGGGGGGATTGATGATGAAAATATGACACATGTAGTGTTACAAGGAGGACCATAGACCGGACAGATACGGACGTAAATTCTATATTTCAATGGTAGCGGTATATGTCGTGGCTCGGAGTACGGTGGGATGCTGGTTATACCGCTGGCGCTACCCCGGTTCAATGTGTGGGTGTGTGTCTGGTTGGTCTGTTGTCACTACCCCGATTCGGTATTCGGTGATGTGTTTGGTTGTTCTGCTGTCACTACCCCAGTTCAGTGTTTGGTGATATATCTGATTATTTTTTGTTGTCACTTGCCCGGTTTCGTGTTCTGTGTCTGTGTTTCGACTCTTTTATCTAAATAATGGCTCTACTCCTAATTTGTTTTCTCGTTCGGCCTTTTTTTCTTCATTTATTTTTACAAAAAGACCAGAAATTAGGGGGTGGATGAGATAGCATTGAGTTATCTGCCCCTGATCTTTATTCTATATCTTATTTGTTTATATTTCTGAGTAGCACGATTTCTATACTTGGCTATTAACCAAAAGCCATCACTTTAAATTCAAAGCTTATCAACATATTAAAATTTACATTTCAAAATTAACTCAATTTTAATGTGGTTTTCTCTTAAGAATTTCATATCCGGTACCAATAGAAGAATCAACCTACCAGCCTAAGACTTGCAGTCAGGCACTGCATATTTTGATAGCATATCCTATGGTTCTATCCTGTTCCAGAAAAGTTATATTTGAAAAATGTGAAAGATGCTATAGGGAACAACCAACCAATTGAAAAACTATATTTTTGAAACAGCCCCTGTGTATAGAACGTTGAGTCAAGGATAAAATGTCTGGCAGCCACTGATTGGCCAGTATGTTATAAAGTGAGAAAATAGATATGTAGACTGATAGGTAACTATCAATAAGAAATGTTGATATAGAATTTCGTAAGTCCGATTGGTTTTTTTCCCAAAAGTTCACGTAATAATAGTAAACAGGTAAACATTTACGATTTTTGAGAATTTTTACTGCGAAATTCACCTATTTTCAAAATGGCTACCCTGGAGAAAATTTGAGCTGAAGGACCCAACTTTTTTTTTGATTAGGTGTTATATCAGACCCTAAACTTTTGTTATAAACCATAATCGTCATATTCAATTCAAGAATTTGAATGAAATAATCCAAAACGTTAACACTAAAGTCTATGGGAAAACAATTGGTTGGTTGGTCTCTTTAGCGAGCTACCGCATATGACATTTTGTGCCATGTAGCGTCCCTGGAAACCAGATGATGGGACCGACTAGCACATTTTCGGACGGGATTCTCATCTTGGAGGCATTGTAGAAGAATTTAGAGAGAAATTGAGATTCATGGGGGATTGATGATGAAAATATGACACATGTAGTGTTACAAGGAGGACCATAGACCGGACAGATACGGACATACATTCTATATTTCAATGGTAGCGGTATATATCGTGGCTCGGGGTACGGTGGCATGCTGGTTGTACTGCTGGCGCTACCCCGGTTCAATGTGTGTGTGTGTGTCTGGTTGTTCTGTTGTCACTACCCCGATTCGGTATTCGGTGATGTGTTTGGTTGTTCTGCTGTCACTACCCCAGTTCAGTGTTTGGTGATATATCTGATTATTTTTTGTTGTCACTTGCCCGGTTTCGTGTTCTGTGTCTGTGTTTCGACTCTTTTATCTAAATAATGGCTCTACTCCTAATTTGTTTTCTCGTTCGGCCTTTTTTCTTCATTTTTTTTTTTTACAAAAAGACCAGAAATTAGGGGGTGGATGAGATAGCATTGAGTTATCTGCCCCTGATCTTTATTCTATATCTTATTTGTTTATATTTCTGAGTAGCACGATTTCTATACTTGGCTATTAACCAAAAGCCATCACTTTAAATTCAAAGCTTATCAACATATTAAAATTTACATTTCAAAATTAACTCAATTTTAATGTGGTTTTCTCTTAAGAATTTCATATCCGGTACCAATAGAAGAATCAACCTACCAGCCCTAAGACTTGCAGTCAGGCACTGCATATTTTGGATAGCATATCCTATGGTTCTATCCTGTTCCAGAAAAGTTATATTTGAAAAATGTGAAAGATGCTATAGGGAACAACCAACCAATTGAAAAAATATATTTTTGAAACAGCCCCTGTGTATAGAACGTTGAGCCAAGGATAAAATGTCTGGCAGCCACTGATTGGCCAGTATGTTATGAAGTGAGAAAATAGATATGTAGACTGATAGGTAACTATCAATCAGAAATGTTGATATAAATTTCGTAAGTCCGATTGGTTTTTTTCCCAAAAGTTCACGTAATAATAGTAAACAGGTAAATACTTACGATTTTTGAGAATTTTTGCTGCGAAATTCACCTATTTACAAAATGGCTACCCTGGAGAAAATTTGAGCTGAAGGACCCAACTTTCTTTTTTGATTAGGTGTTATATCAGACCCTAAACTTTTGTTATAAACCATAATCGTCATATTCAATTCAAGAATTTGAATGAAATAATCCAAAACGTTAACACTAAAGTCTATGGGAAAACAATTGGTTGGTTGGTCTCTTTAGCGAGCTACCGCATATGATATTTTGTGCCATGTAGCGTCCCTGGAAACCAGATGATGGGACCGACTAGCACATTTTCGGACGGGATTCTCATCTTGGAGGCATTGTAGAAGAATTTAGAGAGAAATTGAGATTCAGGGGGGATTGATGATGAAAATATGACACATGTAGTGTTACAAGGAGGACAATAGACCGGACAGATACGGACAGTACATTCTATATTTCAATGGTAGCGGTATATATCGTGGCTCGGGGTACGGTGGCATGCTGGTTGTACTGCTGGCGCTACCCCGGTTCAATGTGTGTGTGTGTGTCTGGTTGTTCGGTTGTCACTACCCCGATTCGGTATTCGGTGATGTGTTTGGTTGTTCTGTTGCCACTACCCCAGTTCAGTGTTTGGTGATATATCTGATTATTTTTTGTTGTCACTTGCCCGGTTCCGTGTTCTGTGTCTGTGTTTCGACTCTTTTATCTAAATAATGGCTCTACTCCTAATTTTTTTTCTCGTCCGGCCTTTTTTTCTTCATTTATTTTACAAAAAGACCAGAAATTAGGGGGTGGAGGAGATAACATTGAGTTATCTGCCCCTGATCTTTATTCTATATCTTATTTGTTTATATTTCTGAGTAGCACGATTTCTATACTTGGCTATTAACCAAAAGCCATCACTTTAAATTCAAAGCTTATCAAGATATTAAAATTTACATTTCAAAATTAACTCAATTTTAATGTGGTTTTCTCTTAAGAATTTCATATCCGGTACCAATAGAAGAATCAACCTACCAGCCTAAGACTTGCAGTCAGGCACTGCATATTTTGGATAGCATATCCTATGGTTCTATCCTGTTCCAGAAAAGTTATATTTGAAAAATGTGAAAGATGCTATAGGGAACAACCAACCAATTGAAAAAATATATTTTTGAAACAGCCCCTGTGTATAGAACGTTGAGCCAAGGATAAAATGTCTGGCAGCCACTGATTGGCCAGTATGTTATGAAGTGAGAAAATAGATATGTAGACTGATAGGTAACTATCAATCAGAAATGTTGATATAAATTTCGTAAGTCCGATTGGTTTTTTTCCCAAAAGTTCACGTAATAATAGTAAACAGGTAAACATTTACGATTTTTGAGAATTTTTACTGCGAAATTCACCTATTTTCAAAATGGCTACCCTGGAGAAAATTTGAGCTGAAGGACCCAACTTTTTTTTTGATTAGGTGTTATATCAGACCCTAAACTTTTGTTATAAACCATAATCGTCATATTCAATTCAAGAATTTGAATGAAATAATCCAAAACGTTAACACTAAAGTCTATGGGAAAACAATTGGTTGGTTGGTCTCTTTAGCGAGCTACCGCATATGATATTTTGTGCCATGTAGCGTCCCTGGAAACCAGATGATGGGACCGACTAGCACATTTTCGGACGGGATTCTCATCTTGGAGGCATTGTAGAAGAATTTAGAGAGAAATTGAGATTCAGGGGGGATTGATGATGAAAATATGACACATGTAGTGTTACAAGGAGGACAATAGACCGGACAGATACGGACGTACATTCTATATTTCAATGGTAGCGGTATATATCGTGGCTCGGGGTACGGTGGCATGCTGGTTGTACTGCTGGCGCTACCCCGGTTCAATGTGTGGGTGTGTGTCTGGTTGTTCGGTTGTCACTACCCCGATTCGGTATTCGGTGATGTGTTTGGTTGTTCTGTTGCCACTACCCCAGTTCAGTGTTTGGTGATATATCTGATTATTTTTTGTTGTCACTTGCCCGGTTCCGTGTTCTGTGTCTGTGTTTCGACTCTTTTATCTAAATAATGGCTCTACTCCTAATTTTTTTTCTCGTCCGGCCTTTTTTTCTTCATTTTATTTTACAAAAAGACCAGAAATTAGGGGGTGGAGGAGATAACATTGAGTTATCTGCCCCTGATCTTTATTCTATATCTTATTTGTTTATATTTCTGAGTAGCACGATTTCTATACTTGGCTATTAACCAAAAGCCATCACTTTAAATTCAAAGCTTATCAAGATATTAAAATTTACATTTCAAAATTAACTCAATTTTAATGTGGTTTTCTCTTAAGAATTTCATATCCGGTACCAATAGAAGAATCAACCTACCAGCCTAAGACTTGCAGTCAGGCACTGCATATTTTGATAGCATATCCTATGGTTCTATCCTGTTCCAGAAAAGTTATATTTGAAAAATGTGAAAGATGCTATAGGGAACAACCAACCAATTGAAAAAATATATTTTTGAAACAGCCCCTGTGTATAGAACGTTGAGCCAAGGATAAAATGTCTGGCAGCCACTGATTGGCCAGTATGTTATGAAGTGAGAAAATAGATATGTAGACTGATAGGTAACTATCAATCAGAAATGTTGATATAAATTTCGTAAGTCCGATTGGTTTTTTTCCCAAAAGTTCACGTAATAATAGTAAACAGGTAAACATTTACGATTTTTGAGAATTTTTACTGCGAAATTCACCTATTTTCAAAATGGCTACCCTGGAGAAAATTTGAGCTGAAGGACCCAACTTTTTTTTTTGATTAGGTGTTATATCAGACCCTAAACTTTTGTTATAAACCATAATCGTCATATTCAATTCAAGAATTTGAATGAAATAATCCAAAACGTTAACACTAAAGTCTATGGGAAAACAATTGGTTGGTTGGTCTCTTTAGCGAGCTACCGCATATGATATTTTGTGCCATGTAGCGTCCCTGGAAACCAGATGATGGGACCGACTAGCACATTTTCGGACGGGATTCTCATCTTGGAGGCATTGTAGAAGAATTTAGAGAGAAATTGAGATTCAGGGGGGATTGATGATGAAAATATGACACATGTAGTGTTACAAGGAGGACAATAGACCGGACAGATACGGACGTACATTCTATATTTCAATGGTAGCGGTATATATCGTGGCTCGGGGTACGGTGGCATGCTGGTTGTACTGCTGGCGCTACCCCGGTTCAATGTGTGTGTGTGTGTCTGGTTGTTCGGTTGTCACTACCCCGATTCGGTATTCGGTGATGTGTTTGGTTGTTCTGTTGCCACTACCCCAGTTCAGTGTTTGGTGATATATCTGATTATTTTTTGTTGTCACTTGCCCGGTTCCGTGTTCTGTGTCTGTGTTTCGACTCTTTTATCTAAATAATGGCTCTACTCCTAATTTTTTTTCTCGTCCGGCCTTTTTTTCTTCATTTATTTTACAAAAAGACCAGAAATTAGGGGGTGGAGGAGATAACATTGAGTTATCTGCCCCTGATCTTTATTCTATATCTTATTTGTTTATATTTCTGAGTAGCACGATTTCTATACTTGGCTATTAACCAAAAGCCATCACTTTAAATTCAAAGCTTATCAAGATATTAAAATTTACATTTCAAAATTAACTCAATTTTAATGTGGTTTTCTCTTAAGAATTTCATATCCGGTACCAATAGAAGAATCAACCTACCAGCCTAAGACTTGCAGTCAGGCACTGCATATTTTGGTAGCATATCCTATGGTTCTATCCTGTTCCAGAAAAGTTATATTTGAAAAATGTGAAAGATGCTATAGGGAACAACCAACCAATTGAAAAAATATATTTTTGAAACAGCCCCTGTGTATAGAACGTTGAGCCAAGGATAAAATGTCTGGCAGCCACTGATTGGCCAGTATGTTATGAAGTGAGAAAATAGATATGTAGACTGATAGGTAACTATCAATCAGAAATGTTGATATAAATTTCGTAAGTCCGATTGGTTTTTTTCCCAAAAGTTCACGTAATAATAGTAAACAGGTAAACATTTACGATTTTTGAGAATTTTTACTGCGAAATTCACCTATTTTCAAAATGGCTACCCTGGAGAAAATTTGAGCTGAAGGACCCAACTTTTTTTTTTGATTAGGTGTTATATCAGACCCTAAACTTTTGTTATAAACCATAATCGTCATATTCAATTCAAGAATTTGAATGAAATAATCCAAAACGTTAACACTAAAGTCTATGGGAAAACAATTGGTTGGTTGGTCTCTTAAAGAAGGTGTGCGTTATGATTAATGATACCTTATGCAATCAAACAGAAACGAAACGAACATATAAACCTGCGACTATATGGTATTTATATAAAATGAACAGCACTCACTCCGTTCATAAGGTTTACAAAATAACATTTTACTGTTATTGATATAAAATACAGTATATAGTTGTAGCCAGATGTACTGAACCTTTTGTATAGAACATAACTTAAATAAAATCACCATATTTTGATGTTGGTGTAAATCACTGCACTTTATAATATTATTGCCTGAACCTTTTCAAAAGCCAGTCAATGCTAACAACGGCTAACGTTGTTTACTTTTCAAAATGCTTACAAATTATGCCGGAGAACACACAGACTTAAGCTCTCTAGGGAGCGAAAACGTAATGCGAAGAAAGCATTTGTAAAATCAAACACTTTATAAATTATGAACACATCTCCTACTCGATCTCCTTACATAATAAAGTCAGTCAATAAACAATTTGGAGCAAGTGTTACCTTACTTCCAACATACAAAATGTCACAGTGAAATGAAATCCTCCATTTGTTTATTATAATTTTCTAATCTCGTCGTTCGTTAGCAGGTTACAATCACGCCCTTATTATCATCGTCCATTAGCACGTCCTTCATCCCATCGTCTGTTTTTACTTCATTTGTCTCATCGTCCGTTAGCACGTCCTTCATCCCATCGTCTGTTTTTACTTCATTTGTCTCATCGTCTGTTAGCATGCTCTTTATCTCATCGTCCGTTTTTACTTCCTTGGTCTCATCGTCTGTTTTCACGTCCTTTATCCCTTTGTCCGTTAACACGTCCTTAATCGCATCCTTCGTTAAAACTATTGCATCTTATCGTCCGTTAGCACTTCTTTTGTTTCACCATTCGTTAACACTTCCTTTGTCTTATCCTCCGTTAACACTTCCGTTGTTTCGCCATCCATTAACACGTCCTTAATATAATCCTTCGTTAACACTTTTTTTTTTTGTTTCACCATCCGTTAACACTTACTTTGTTTTACCATTCATTAACACGTCCTTAATCTCATATTCACTACTGCATCTTATCATTCGTGAACACGTGTGGTATGGTAGTAAACGTTTCACAGCATGATCCTTATAACTCAAGTTAAATAGTTTTTAAAAATCGACACACAAAATTTTGCATGCTTTTCTTAATGATATTGTCAGAATATCATTCCATGATTACATATTTTGATAATAATATTTTTTATATATTTTGTTTTGTACGTTTATATTTATCATATACGATATGAGTAAATGAATGTTCGTGGTAAACATTGGATTTCAACAATATTCTGTAAGTGGGCGAAAGTATTGGTGCAGTTAAGACTATACAGATTAATCCATAGGCACCAACAGAGTATAATGACGTATTTGTATTTCCTGCAGGAAATCCTGATTGTTTTAATATCAAATTCAGATGACAACGTTATTTACTATGCGGACGATCATAGCGGCTGTACGGACTTGGCGATGGTGACCGAAACATTTTTATCCAGGGTGGCGCTGTTTCCTGCTCTGTTTTGACAATGTGTAAATCTCCATTAGTGAGGCCATTTGCGGACGCACGACTATTTATAAATCCACCGTTTGTATATGAACGCAAACTGGTTGGCGATTGATGTTTACGAACAGTCATATTTCGTTTGAGGTAGGCTATTATCACGATAGCGAGTACCAAAAAGAGCACTGCTGGACCAACTGAAGCCGCTATCGCTATTGCAAGCATCTCACTCCAGATATACTCTAGAAAGCAAAATAACAAACACTTGATCAATTACTGTAAAAACGGTTAAAAGGGAAATGAAAACAAATTTAACTGATCAACAATGCATTTTATGCATTATTCGCGGATATTCTTATATCGCTTGAACTATAGGTCGTGGTAATTCCATTAATTAATTAACTTTCTGAAATACAGCTGAAAGTTTTCCCTCCTTATTTTTGACACCATTGAATTAAATATATACATTAAATAATGTTTGATTGGGTTTACTGTCGGTTTGCTGAGTCAAGCTTATACCATTACTTACTGTTTTTTTCTGGACCGAGAATATAGCTGATCACAAAGCCTCTGTTGTTATCGCCATTATTAGTTATGAATTGAATATCGAAGTTCCTGTAGTGGTACTCTATAGCAGTCGTTGATACCTGCTCACTGCATAAAATTTTCGCACTAGCACCTGCTCCTGGAATGTCATAAAATATCAAAGAATTAATTCCTTAAAGTTATGCTGTCGTTTGCCTTCCTGTATCGGTGCATTAACATAAGTATTGAACATTTGCAGATACCAAACAGACTTTAAATATGATATATCGCTGAACACAAAGTAGAGCTGTATACACCACTACATTTTCGGCCTTACACTGACAATATCCATGCTTTGTATTCACCTGAACGCGATATTTCGGGCCTTGGACCGACATTCTGTATGCTTCTTACCCACCGGAGCATGATATTCTGGTTCTTGGTCCGATAATCTGTATGCTTCCTACCAATATTAATGCGATAATCTGGGCCTTGGACCGACAATTTTTATGCTTCCTACCCACCTGAACATGGTATTCTGGTTCTTGGTCCGATAACCTCTGAGCTTCGTATCTACCCTTACATGCTATTTTGGACTTATGGGGCTGGATAATTATTATGCATGTATGCAGGAAACACGCATACCTTTGACCACAAGAGTATCGTTGGAACACACATCGCTCTCTGTGTGGAGCACAGTAACTGTCATGATAACATCCGCATTCACGCCTCCAGTCGATATTGTCCAGCGACACGAGAGACCACTAAAAGTAAAACAAATCTAATTTTGTTAACAATCTAAAAACACAAATGACATTATGTATATTTGCAGAAAACCTATACTTCTTAACATAATACGTGTTCTATCAGGCATATATGTTTGACTCAATGACTTAAAAAATCGCATCTGCTGGTTAAATTAATAGAATCAATTAAAAGACAGTACTGAGTAAAACTGACAAACAATTGATATTTCTACAACGTCGATACAGATAAAACTCTGAAAGTAACAAATGTATAAAAATTATAAGCTTTATTACAAATTTAAACAAAAATTTGAGTAATTACTGCTAGGAACCATCACTTGATATGTCGTAATAAGAGAGAAACGTTTCTCAAGAGACTAATACCAATACATGACCATTCTGTCGTAATGGATGGTGATCCTTTTATCTCATTTAACAGGTGTTTGTCAAGTGCATTTACCAAAGACTCCGTCGATGGGTGAAAAAAGTTAAAAAAAAATGAATAAATCTTTAACTTTATCAAATATTAATTCTCTACAAAACTAAAACTGTCGCCAGGATGGCTAACTAATACCCCCGCAATCTGCACGAGTCAATGATGAATTGGAACTGTTAATTAGTGGCTAACTAAGATAACCCAGTAATATTTTGACCAGTTGCCATACCAACCATAATTTTGAAAAAAAAAGTGGCATGCACATCTACACATGGTCCTCTATATTTGTGTGAAGTTTCATTGAAATCGGCCCTTCGGTTTAGGAGGAGTTGTCCGGACAAACTTGAAGTTATGGTTCTTATCAGAAAAGCTGTTTATAGTGACCAGTTGCCATAGCAACCATAATTTTGAGAAAAAGAAAGTGGCATGCACATCTACACATGGTCCTCTATATTTGTGTGAAGTTTCATTGAAATTGGCCATTTAGTTTAGGAGGACTTGTCCGGACTAACTTAAAGTTATGGTTCTTATCGGAAAACCTGTTTATAGTGACCAGTTGCCATAGCAACCATAATTTTGAGAAAAAGAAAGTGGCATGCACATCTACACATGGTCCTCTATATTTGTGTGAAGTTTCATTGAAATTGGCCCTTCGGTTTAGGAGGAGTTGACTGGACAAACTGAAAGTTGCGGTTCTTATCGGAAAACCTGTTTATAGTGGCAGGTTGCCATGGCAACCATAATTTTGTGAAAAATAAATTGGCATACACATCTATACATGGCCCTCTATATTTGTGTGAAGTTTCATTGAAATTGGCCCTTCGGTTTAGGAGGAGTTGTCCGGACAAACTTAAAGTTATGGTTCTTATTGGAAAACCTGATTATAGTGACCAGTTGCCATAGCAACCATAATTTTGAGAAAAATAAAGTGGCATGCACATCTACACATGATCATTAATATTTGTGTGAAGTTTCATCGGAATTGGCCCATCGGTTTAGGAGGATTTGTCCAGACAAAATGCGTCTACAGACGGACGGACGGACGGACGGACAGACAACCTGATTCCATATACCCCCCCCCCCCCCCCCCCCCCCTAACTTCGTTGCGGGGGTATAATTAAACGTTTTCTAATTCAATGTATAATGATTATACTGTAGGGGTTAAGTATTGTATTTAATATATATACTTAATGCATATCAAACAATAGTAGGTGTCACTCACGAAGTGTATATATCAGGAAAACTTGGTGATGTGATGTACTGAACACCTGTTGTGGCGACCAATGGCTGTAAACCGTTGTTAGAACAGGCAACGGACGTATCTATAAAAAAGAATCACCAATAACAATACCAAAATATATAGTAAATAATTGACAACGCTAAAATATACGGTTAGTGTGTAATTGTCAACAACATAATCTAGTTTTAGAAGCTAATTTTCACCACAAAAATCTGCCAGCAAAACCTAATTGACAACACCAAAACCTAAATTTGATAATTAATTAATAACAGCAAAATCTGTTTTCAGAAAACAATTATCAACAACAAAATCTGTATTAAGTAAATAACTTTCAACACCAAAATCTGTATCAAATAACTAACCTTCAACACCAAAGCCTGTATAGAGTAACTAGCCTTCACCACCAAAATCTGCATCAAATAACTAACCTTCAACACCGAAATCTGTATAAAGTAACTACCATTCAACAACAAAACCTGTATCAAGTAACTAACCTTCAATACCAAAATCTGCATTAAGTAACTAACCTTCATCACCAAAATCAATTTTCAGTAAACAAATGTCAACATCAAATCCTGTATAAAGTAACTAACTTTCAACACCGAAATCTGTATTCGACACCAAAACAAAATCTACAGTCAGTAACCAACTGACAACACCAAAATCTACAGTCAGTGTGTAATTGTAAGCAAAAAAACCTGCATCAAGTAACTAATTGAATAATGAATATCATTTGATCTTAGTAAATTCGTCAGTATAGATAAGGCTTCATCATTATACAGACCGCTTTACCTGCAGTTTTCTCAAATTAATTGGTCCAATCTCAATCTAGTAATTTGTCTTAATGCTACAAGATACATGCTAATCATATCATTTATTAATTTGTCCAAGTTTGTTTAGTTAAATATGCAGCATGAAACGTTCTGTATGATAAAAAACAAGCTTCACTAATACTTTTCTCTCTAACGATATTCATTGAGATATATCAGATTTATCTCGTCTTTTCTGTCCGTCCAATGATGGTTGTCAGATTCGTGAATCGTGATATATTGGGGAAAAAGTAAAGAACAGCATAGATCAAATACAGAGGAGGAAAAGCCAACACCAGATTTACATTAATCGCATATCAGGAAATGCATAGGAACTAATTACTTGATATTCTTCAATAAAACTGAACAGACATCTCATATTATGTTTAGTTGGTAAATATACTCACTACTGGGTTTTATCGCCATATAAAGAGCATTGAATCCCATGTTGGCAGTAGTTGTTGCTGTGAAAGATACGAAAGCTGAACTGCCCGGAGCAAAATGAAATGTGGAGGCACTGGTATTTGCTTGCAGATTGATTGTTGTCGGATAAAGCCGTGTCCCGGTATCGTTGGTCCCTGCTCATAGTATAAACAGAGTGGTAATAAACTAAATGTCCAACTTAAAGGGATGTACAAAGACATATATGTGAATACAAACTTTCTTTAAAAAAAACCCACCAAGTTCTTTGTAACTGCCTTTATAAAGTGAATTGGCTTATTTTACCAGCTATTATATCAATACTGATCGAAAAATGGACCAATGTGGTTTAGCCTTCAACGATCTACATCCTAGTGTTTGATGGCATTTTACATTGATTATATACATCGTAATGCAAGTTAAATTTCCTTATTTAATATATTAAACAAAACAAAAACCAATTACTTTCTCGACAAAAAACAAGAGTACTGCCTTATAGTGTTATCATCGAATGCCATAAAGTGTTTTATAATATCTTGCAATAAAATATTTGATTTTTACTAAAGAGTGTTTTGCTGGCATACTATAAATCTTAGTTTTCTCTACAAAGTCAATGTTTCAATTTCAAAAAGAATGCGGAAAATAATAAATTAAGTCTTAAACTCATTGAAAAACAACCTAATATCATAATGATAAAGCCTACCAAGATTCAAAGAAACCTGTCGCAAAATGTAGATCAGATGTGATCTCCGGACAAGATTCAGGTATACAGTACTAGAAATAAACAAAGGGCAATAACTTTTGCAAAAAATGGTCGAATACAAATTCTTTTCGTGAAAAGAACCCCATACAAGAGACCCGTGGAGCCTGTATCGCTCACCTGGTTGGATTTGACCAAATGTCAAAAATAATTTTCATGATCAATTTGTTAATATATATACTCTCTAAGGGATTGAAAGACCCTATGGATTATTTTTACGACATGATTGTGTTTAAAGAAACTAAGTCCCTTAGGGTGGGGAAAGACCCTTGGGCCTATTTTTTTTTACATCAGAATTGTGTTTATCCCTTAACGTTCAGCGATGCTATACATGGTTATTGGATGGAGGGTCAGAGTAACCATTTATGCAATATCTGTTCCCCTTTCTCCAAGGATGTTTCTGACCAAATTGGGTTCAAATCCATTCATAACTTTATGACTACTAGTGATTTAAAGAAATTTCCTCTATTTCCCCTATTGGGCCCTACCCCTTTGGCCCCGTTGGGGTCAGAGTAGAATTTTACCCAAACTCTTTCCCCTTCCCCGAACGATGTTCCTGACCAAATTTGGTTGATTTCCATTTAGAACTGTATGATTATTAGCGATTTAAAGACTAATCTCTATTTCCACTATTTGGTCCCACATTTCAGGCCCCTTGGGGGTCACAGTCAATATTTATACCAAATCTTTCCCCCTTACCGCAAGGGTATTCTAGACGAAATTTGGTTCAAATCATTCGTACTTTATGATGAATAGCGATTAAAGGATCAACCCCTATTTTCCCTATTTGGCCCCGCCCCTCAGGCCCCTGTGGGTTCAGAGTAAAAAAATATACAAACTGTTCCCCTTCCCCCAAGGATGTTCCTGTCCAAATTTGATGAAAATCCATTTGAAACTTTATGACTAGTAGCGATTTAATAACTAATCTTTATTTCCCCTATTTGGCCCCGTCCCTCAGGCCTCTGAGGGGTCATAGTCAATATTTATACAAACACTTTCCCCCTTCCCCCATGGATTTTCCTGGCCAAATTTGGTTCAAATGCATTCATAAATGTATGGCAAGTAGCGATTTAAATGATTAACCCCTATTTCCCCTATTTGGCCGCGCCCCTCAGGCCCCTGGGAGTTCCGAGTAAAAATTTATACAAACTGTTCCCCTTCCTTCAATGATATTCCTGACCAAATTTGGTTCAAATTCATTCATAACTTTATGACTAGTAGCGATCTAAACGATTAACCCCTTTTCCCCCTATTTGGCCCAGCCCTTCAGGCCCCTGGGGGTTCAGAGTAACAATGAGTAACAATTACTACAAAATCTGTTTCCCTTCCCCAAAGGATGTTCCTGACCAACTTTGGTGAAAATTCATTCAATACTTTAGGACTAGTAGCAATTTAAAGTTGACAGACGACGGATGACGGACGCCGGACGGACGACGGACGCCGCGCCATAGCATAAGTTCACCGGCCCTTCGGGCCAGGTGAGCTAATAATGGTAAAATAATTCATACCAAGTTTCAAAGAGATAAGTCGAAAAAAAGTAAATCTCCGGACACGAGATCATATCATGATTATAAAAACTTTTTTTTTCAATGAGATCAGTCAAAAATGTAGGAGAAGATTGCCTAAGATCAACTACTGAAATGAACAAACTTTTTGCAAAATCAATTGATTAAAACTCTTATCGTGAAAATATGATATACCAAGATTCAAAGAGATCAGTCTAATGATGTACGAGATCTAGAGACAAAAACAAATACTAAATAAACAAAGGGCAGTAACTTTTGCAAAAACGATTAAGCCAAAATTCTTTTCGGGAAACACATCTTCATATTATGATTATAAGGCCTTCTAAGTGGCAAAGAGGTAGAAGATCTTCGGGAAAAAAACAACAAATACACAGGAAGAATAGACGGACGGACGGACAGAAGGACAACGCCATACCATTAAACTCACGTCAAATTTTGACGGGCGTATAGTTAAGCATCTAAAGATCCCCACAAGTACTATACAATACATTCTGAAATACTCTACAATTACAGTGTTTTATACCATTCCCGAAATATATCCAATGTCTCCGGAAGAAGCATAGCATTAATCTTTCATTCTGCGTAGACATATGAAGCATACGACATCTTTATAATTACGTACCAATTTTTTGTTATGGTTGTTATTGAATGGAAAAACAACTTCGTAACAGTATGTATACATACCCTTGTGTAAACATACCCTTAGTTGAAACTTAGTCGGATCGTTCAGTAGTAAACAACTACTGCGGAATACAGACGTGATATCAGATCATAACTATTTAAGGAGTACACACAGACCTTAAAACACTACGGCATTACTGTGACACGTTTATGTTGTATGTCAAAGAGATTACCTGAATATACTAGTACCGTATCACCAGCGTTCAGTCCGTCAATGGTTAATAGTAAAAGAATACCAGCCCCAGGTTCCTGTGCTTGTATCACCCACTCACATGTGTAATTCCCGATAAAGGCAGTGCTGCAAGATTATTATCAATGGGAATTATATATCTAAAATGAAGCATTACATGTAATCTACTCAATACATTTTTATTGTAATGACTGTTTTGTTATGGGGTAAAAGGAAATTACCGGTCACGTTTAATGACAAAGCAATTACACAAAAGAATAACATGATAAGATTTCCGAAAATGCAGCTACACATATAAGAGTCATGTACCTTGGATAATAGTTTGGGTATTCCGGAGAGCTGAAATTCCTTAACGTGATATCGGCCGAAAGCTGTGTCGGTCCACCTTTGCACGGGATATCCAAAATATAACTGAAGAGAAAGCCATGTTCGTTCGTGGTCGTGGTATTGTCAGATAGGAATTCTATATCAAAACTGCTACTTTTAAACACTTCGGGTGTCAGTGATAGGGCGTTACTGCACCTGATGTTAGGAGTCCTTCCTGGGCCTGTAATAAGTTACAAATGAAAAAGCATAACACAATGAAGACTAACAACAAACTTAAAATATGATATTCAATTGCAATGATTTCGTAAGATGTTATTTTTGTATATATAAAGGTTGAAGTAAAACACCCTGATAGGTGGGTATTTCTTTTGAGGTGTTTCCTGTTACTATATCAGCTCCATAGCTTGGCCCAACACTGATAAACATCATAGTATTAAACACTGATTTTATGTTTTATTGATAACACTCTACTATGCTTTTATCGCCCTGGACGCAGGGTAATATGATAGTTGATGGTAAATAAACCTTCATATGACCCTGCATCCAGGGCAATAAATCGTTTATTATACCAAAAATTAACCAGTAATGATGAAACTCAAAAACAACCTGAAGATATGAAATACAACTTTTATTACAAACCCCCGTGATCGAAGTCGCTCAATTGATACGATTCCAAGTCTGGGTGTTATTGACAGTTTCTTTTAGATGCATTTGTTGATATTTTTGTGTTCTGAGCAATCATGTTTTGCAGCATTTTATATATCTCTTCTTCTCCGACTGCACGAAAAGATTTGCGTTTATGCTCGACTGCCATTTGTAAACAACTGGGAAACAACTTCTCGCCTCGCAAAAGAATGCGAGGGTCGCCATTGTGACCCGCTCCCCAGGAAGCTATGATTTTTTTCCCTGGCTCACGCGGCTCAGGGATATATGATGTTTTATTTCCTAGCCACCTGATGCGTTACAGCAAGTCACAGGCACGGTTTTAAACTTGAGGTATAATAATGTTTTTATCAACAACCACCAGAATTTCTCTTCGAGTGTAAACCGACTATGGTGAGAGATCCACACATACAAATAAGAAATAAAAATATAGAATTTTTACTGATTGAATTGAACTAATCACAAACATATGATTGAGGGGCTTTCTTTCTGTAGAATGAACTCACCTGCAAGATCAACTACTTTGTGTATAAACTACTGTGAGTACCAACCCTGTTGAATGTTGAGCCTATCTCCATCACATGAAGAACCCTGTTCCTGAATCTGGTAGGTGATGAGCGTGAACAAAACATTGATTCCCGAGTTAGCATTTGATATATGCCAAGTGCAGTTTTGGTCACTGAAAAATACAAAACAGTGAGCGTCAACGATGCATTATGAAATATCCGACCGACAAACGGGTTGTTCACACGAACATTGACAGAAAGACGCTATGTCTGTATTAACGTTTTCTCTTCGCATATCAAACATATGAATAGATTGACGCATTTATCTATAATTGACTAGATACTATGATATTGACCTTAGGACGACACAACAAGTCATCATTCGTTGATGATTGCCTGCTGCTTGATATGCTGTCAAATCAAACCTAATGATAATCGCATTAATGACTGTTGGTAGGCAAACAGACAGGCGGCTTTTAACAATTGATTACCCAAATTTTCGTTGTAATCTGATCAGGAGTAGTTTTGTCAGTTGTAAATACCAATGTATGTTAAAACAGATGTTATTTTATTGTGAAGGTTTACAACATTTTTTTCGACTGAAAGTGTTTACCTGCGATAAATGGCCGGGAAGTTGGTGCTGGTAATATACTGTATTGTAGAAGTTGCAACCAGTTGAGTAGTAGAAGTGCTGCATGCTCCGGTATTATCTGGACAGTAATAAACCACATTATCTTCTTCGTTAAATATTTGTCCTGACAATGATTCTGATCAAATATCATATAGCGCGCTATATCTAATTTACAAAATTACTCTAATACACTTCACATAACATGAAATAGCAAGCATGCTGGATATTGCTAAAGCAATAAATGTCCCGTACCGGCCCCGTTAAAAATAGTAACAGTGACTTTGACCATGACTATGATCTACTTGTTTTACATACAAATGAGTTTAATCTTTCTACAGTCTACTCAAACTCAGAAATTTGTTACTTGAAATATTTCTGATCTCCATCGACATTTTTTAAACTGTCATTGTTATGGTAATATTTAACAAAAGCAATCAATACATTCATGTGCTTTCTTATACTGGTGTTACAAGATATTACATATATGAATCCAATAATGTTCTGCCTATTTAACGGAAACACGTGATTTCCCTATACCATCACGTTAAATAAACAATCACACCTACTTGTTACGGGATGTGAGACATAGTCCACAACAAATCCAGTTGATCCCATCGGGCTATTTACAGTAAATTCTATGAATGCACTAGATCCAGAATTGCGTACCAAGACCTGGTTTGTGATACCAGTTGAACGTTTCTTGCGGTTGCTTGGGAAAAGCTTAATCCCAGAACTATTCCTTCCTGATTGTAGAATTAGAACAGAGACATGATTGAATGATATATATTTATTTCCTGTAACAATAACAACTGTATTGTTCAATACACAATACTTCCAGTAATACATCAAGTATAAGATTATGCAAGAGTTGTCAGAAGACATTTTATTTTAAATTATGTCAAATGTCATGGTCAAGGGTAATAGGTCCGTTAATGCGGTATCAATAGAAAGCTTTGTCACATGGAACACACAAGTCAAATATGAAAAGAACTACCCCCTACAGTTAACATACTAAGGCAAATGTCAAAGCTTTTAAAAGGTTTATCGATGACTGCCGTCGCAAATGTATTATCAATAGAAAAGTCTTGTCACAAGGAACACACATGTCAAATACCTAAATTGTATTGTCATAAATAATGACACAAACTGGTTAATTAAAATTTAAACCTAGCCTCTACGGACGCCAATGATTGGGATAGAGCAATAGCTCAATAGGACTTCGTCGGGGCGAGTACTTCACTTCTTGGCGGAGCTTTAGTTTGAAAGGAATGTACCAGATACAAGTAATGATCGGTAGAATAATACTTTGTTCGTTCGGTTTAAATCAAACAAAATCAAATATTTAAACCTAGCCCTCTACGGACGCCAATGATTGTGATAGAGCAATAGCTCAATAGGACTTCGTCGGGGCGAGTACTTCACTTCTTGGCGGAGCTTTAGTTTGAAAGGAATGTACCAGATACAAGTAATGATCGGTAGAATAATACTTTGTTCGTTCGGTTTAAATCAAACAAAATCAGATATGATAGGAGGATATGATAAATCATAACAATCTTAAGTACTGTGAATAAATTTAACTTACCATCATATATCACTATATTGTCAGCAGCGTCGATTCCAGATAGGTTAAGGGACATGAGGTTTCCGTCAGCACCGTTCTGGGGTGTAATAACAAAGTAGCACGTGTACGGTCCCGTGTACAATGATCTGAAGAAAGATATGTCAGTGTACAAACAGTACGGAACAGAAGGACACAAATGACATCAACAATGCATAAATGTATATAAAATAACAAACAAAATTAAATAATAAGTTTTCCAAATCTGTATAAACCTTTTAACTTACCCTGGATACGCAGGATATTCAGGAGATACAAATTGCTTTAATTCCGAGACGGAGTTGAGTTCAATAACAGAATCATTGCAGGGGGCACCCACGATATGCCGTAGTTGAAATCCATGTTTTGTGACAGTTGAATCAGTCTTGAAGTAAATTTCAAAACTGCTATCAGTAAAATTTTGAGTTGTTGTTACTAATGTGTCGAAGCAAACCTTTGTCTCGTCTTTTGTTGGCCCTACAAATAGAAATTTCAAATTCAGACAATAATATTTCTGAATGATTATTACAGGTAAAATAATAATTGAGTAAGTATTGCTAGTTTGGATGTAAATTCAAGGTAGTTGCCATTCGTATGCAAGTTAAATGATCGTAGTTATTCTGGAAATGAAATTCACCTCCGAATCCAAGGATACTGGACAACACCAGTTAAACGACCTCAAAATGAAATTGAAACTATTCTGCAGTATATTTCACAAGTTCATGTCACCTATCTTTCCGGTGATGAGCTTCTTGCAGCCTAATTAAATATATATCTCATACCTTACATTATGACAGCAAAAATCTTCATTTCATGCTTTTGAAAATCTTTTCAAATGACGTTTTGGAAGACCATGTATATCTTCAGAATTTCTTGTCCGGGTTCATATTGTTTTATAACCCATGGCTCCAAGGACATGTATCGTCATTATAAAGAAATCTTCATTTTCTTTAGAAAAAAGGTAACTTCTGAATCGGCATATACTCTTATTTTTAAAATTTGCATTTCATTCGAGAAAATGTGAAACAGCACAAATTGCCTAATTATTACTTTTTCACTCTCTGCTAATGAAACCTTTGATCGTATAAACAAACCTGCTCGTATTGCAAGCTCATCTTTTTGACAATTTGTTGAATTCTGGATCTCATAAAGAAGGAGCTGAAGGATGACTCCCCTGTGCGTGCCACCGTCATCGATATTCCACGTACATTGCTGATTACTGACAAGAGATTTAAATGAACTAATGAAATAATTAAGACTCATTACACTAATTAAAGACAAACAATTCATTTCTGAAAAAAAACACTCAACCAATATACTACATATTAGGAAGTGTTTTCCTCATACAGCCATAAATGAATACTGTTGAGTTGGTAATCTTCACGGGGAATTAAATTTTGCTGTATTCGACACCGACTATAATGGGAAAATAAACCACTCGCGAATATTTAGATACAAAAACGAATATTAACAAGTTGCATGAAGACGGTATCATGCGGTGTATTTTCACAATTCTTTTAACAAAACAGTTACTTACCTGGTAAAATTCATGTTTTTATCAGCGACATAGTAAAAGTAAAATCAAAATAACTCTTACCAATTCCTTTGTTGAGTACGTAATACATACCTCGATAAGAACGTTATGCAAAGGGATATCGAGTGATAAGTGATGACAGTACCACTTAACAGGACTATCGTAGCAGATCGATGAACGCTGATTTGGTATGGACATAACTATATTGATCATGAATGAACTTACTTTGGATACAAATCTGGAAAGTTTGGACTTGTAAGATAACCTGGGCTTGACGTGGCAGTAATCTGGAGGTTTGAAGCGCTGCAGGCCTGTGTAGTATCTGTATCAATTGTATAGTGTAATAAATCAAAGTATATTTAATCACGTGGCATAGTTTTGCTATGATATGAACCGAAAATCTGGAAGAAAATGTAGTGAAGACACACAGCGAATAACACTTTTAAACATGCTCAGGATAAATACAGTATAACATTACAGTAAATGCAGTAATCTTATTAAGCGCCTTTTGCGCTGGAATCATCGCTTTAAATAATGAATACGCTAATTAAGTTTTCATAAACAATGTACTATCTTATAACAAATTACAGAAAATTGCGTTAATATGTACAACATGGGTAACACGCTCATATTAAGGTGAGACACGATAAGTGCGTTTACATCAGGGAGACGTTTCGACCTTTTCCAGTGATCCAGTGATGATAGAGGCCAAAGTTATTAAATCCTGGAAGGAAATCAAAATAAGGAAAGGCCCATCATTTCGTCTAGTCGTACAGTTACTTGATATGGGACTGAGCAAAATTGTGAACGATATCTCGGCATATGTTCCCTTCTTACTACTTGTGGTTTTGCTAAAGTGGTTGTAGTTAAAACGTACCGATAGGTCGCTGTTCCATGTATTTTATGATGAACCCACTACTTCCGGAAGTCGTAACAGAGAATCGGACCACTGCAGACATTCCTGGAGACACTCCTGTCTCCAACGGTGAGGTCAGTCTAGTAACCCCAAGGCTACCTGAGATCAAACAAGCCGTGATAAATTGCTAAATTTATAAATCATTATTTTCACTTTAAAAAGTAACAAGAGAAAGGGTATTCAGCCATCAACATTGAATCGTTTCAAATTGTGTAGGAGTTCACGAATATTTCAAAAAAATCATTAACGACAATTTTCTGTAAACTATTACCTTCTAAAATCTCCAAAGTATTCCCGTCAGTCAAATTCTGTATTTCGACGGTTAACAGTATCTTTGCGACGTTGTCAGATGATTCAATGCGCCAGATACATATATATGGTCCGATAGGAATTGCACTGAAACATAACATTAAATCACCAAGGAGCCGATATAAGGAATCTGCGAACACTATACCCCCAGTTACAAGGCCATCCATCATTGACTGGCTTGTCATGTTCCAAATGAAATTACCCGAACACATGGAAAATTCACCTAACTTTTAAAAATCATGAAATTAGAGTTGATTTCTATTTTCAATTATATCTATAAATTTATAAAGAATTTCATGTCGTAGTTGTTTTGTGCTGAGCGATGAATAAATGTGTTATGTGTACGATTCGAATCTATGTATGCATATACTTGCGATCCAAGTACATTTTGTATTTATATTATCTGATAGATGATTTGTCACCATTATAATGTTAGGGCATTAGGCTAGTCATTATTGTGCCATTGAAACGTTCATTTAAAGAACGCGGATGCTGCACAATGGTATGAGCTATGTGTATATCTAGCCAGGCGATTGGGTGCCGTAGATCGTGAATTCGAGGCCCGGTTAGGGCACAAGCCATAAAGTGTATTCCTTTGTCATTTGTGTTACTATGTTATATACTGTATAAGTTGTTGTTTTATTTTCACTCTGTCACACACATGTGGTTATTCTATAAACGCTTACCTTGGATAATTGACTGGATACAAAGGGGAGGAAAATTCCTGGATGTTTTCACTTGCCACCAGCCGGATTTCATTTCCAGTGCATGGCGGGCCTAGTATGTAACTTAAAACAAATCCATGTTTTTGTACAGCAGCGTTGGAAAGGAAATCCAAAACAAAACTACTACTTGTAAAATTCTCAGGAGACAAAATGAGCTCGTCGCTACACTTTGTTGTTGTCGTCCCATCGCCATCTATAAGATAAAGTTCGATTTCACGAAATAAGGACGGGATATGACAAACGAGGTAGTGGAATTCAACATTTGAATTAGCTTTTCATTTAGTCTTATTTAGTAAATATCAAAATTTGATGTATTATAACATACAGTTGATAGAAACATTTGATTATGTAATTCTCACCTGTTAAATCCAGTTTGTCATTCGCACACTCAATGTGGTACAGAAGGAGGTTAAGGAAAACACCCCTACCAGAGGCTCCATCGTTGATTTCCCATTTGCAGGATAAGTCTCTGGAAGCAGAAGAATCCCATTAGTAATGTCATTTTGAGTTTCAAAATACATACAGTTTCAATCAACATGATTGTAATGATGTTGTGATGATGATAAAGTATTATGAGGATACATTAAATCCTAAAGTGTTGGTAAAGAAGTAGTGTATATAATGGTGATGAATTATTGATGTATGTGATGATAAAGTATGGCGCTAATGTTTTAATGTCATGGCGATGATCATCAATATGAAAACAATAATTACCTCACTGATTGTAATAGCTTGACACCGAGATTTAGTATAATTATATTACGGAATGAAACGTGCCCTACATTAAATCCTACTATAATTTTATCTCTGAACATAACACGCACGACACTGATTCGTTATATAATATGAATGTAATACGCACGACATGGTTTTATAATATACTTATATCAATCAATATAACCCGCACGACACAGACTCGTCATATGATTATATCACTGTCTGGAACTAGTACAACACGGATTCGTTATCTAATCATATCACTGCATATAACCCGTACGGCGCAGATTCTTATTAAAATTAAATACTGAATGTAACACGCGGACGTGGATTCGTATCATAATTAAATCAGTGAATGAATCACGCACAACATGGATTCGTGATATAAACATATCAATGAATGTAACGAACACGCCACTCTCCTAGTACAACATTGCATTCAGTTTTAAAAAAAAATCACTTACCTAGGATACAGTTGAGGGAAATCACTGCTTGTAATGTATTGTAAAGAGTCTGTTGCGTTTAATTTGCCGACAGCGATACCAGAACATGCTACGCTATTATCTAAAATATGACAAAATAAATATTTGTACATTGTATTCAAAAATACAATATAAATTAAAGTAGAAATTTAATCTGCTATTATATCTTGACATTGTAGTATTTGTTTGACCTGTTTTGCTATCATGTGTCAACCTTCATACCATGATATATAGAAACTTGTTCACTGGAGTAAACACCTGTTTTGCTGGGTTAACTTGGTATACCAAAGTGTTAACCTGAATACCATCGTATGTATGATAATTATTCTCTGGTGTTAGCATCAGCTCTCCTTTGTTAACCTTCATACAATGGTATATAAATACTTGTTGTAACTCACTGTTTTGCAAGGTCACACAGGCAGCGTGAAGATAGACGTACAAAGAAGTGACAGAAAATGCTATCAAGAACATTAATACTAACAAAACAAGAATACTGCCAAGTAAACAAAAGTTCGTCTCACATTGTTCATCACTAAACCACACAGTAGCTTAATGTGGTGGGTTTGTCACCTGCAATTTTATCAGGGAATAATCAAACATATTTTGATGTATTGAATATTCTAAGAAGGTTATAGAGTATCACCTTAAAAACGAAATATCAGTGCCCTAGTAGGAATCATAAAGTAGTTTACTGATGCTTATCAACACTTACACCAACACCTTATCATAAAGAAACCAATGCTGACGATGGGGTGACAACACAAGTTTTGAGAGGCGCTATAAATGTTGCTACAACGTACCAGTAGCAGTAATTGACAGATATTTTATCTGAAACCCTTGACCTCCTGCTGATCCGACAATGAATTCAATGAATGTAGAGTTCCCTGTGGCGATCTGTATCCGCTCTGCTGTTGTAACTTGTGCATTTGCAGCCGGATAGAGCCTCGTTCCAGTGTTGCCGCATCCTGATAATATCAAAGAATATCAGGTCTTATACAATCTCGCTATTTCGTGTTGCAGAAGAATAGAATTATTATATATTCTGTAAAATCAATGTTTCATTTCAACATCGAAAAACATAGCGTAACAATCGACAGGAAAAATGCAAATTCATTTATCAAAATAAGCGGAACAGCAAGGACGTCCAATCGAGCACCACACCCGTTCTCACCTTCATGTATGTTTAGATGTGTGCCGATACTTAGTCCTCCCATGTCTACGTCAAGTAAGATCCCAGCCGCGCCGTCACCAGCCTCAATGTGCCATTCACATTTGTAGTTTCCTGTCTGTCTGTTCCTTCACGATTGTAAATTAGGAATGTTAAGTATGTCATATAGTTAGTTACATTATAACAGAACGTTTGTGAGTAAAATAGAATGATGCCGTTATCAGCATTGACGCTTGTGGAATGCCACCTAGGGATACGACAAACAACACCTTGAAACTACATATTTTGATATCGGGGTTGACTTAATATATGAAAATAGTCAGTTTAGTCACAAATATATCGCTCTCGTTTGTTTGGAATTTTAGTTGTTTTACTTTGCACCTACGAACGCCCACTGCATCACAAGAAAAGAACATGCACCGCGCGGATGTTCTGTTAATGATTAATTTTCCTGTCATACAGTGGATGTTCATAAATATGGTCCAAAACCCGAACCACGGAATGCAGTTTAATACTAATGCTTACATTACAACCCTTTACCGCTGTTTATCCAAAAAATTATATTCATCCCCACAAGCCTCTATCGTGATAAATGGCCGGAAGCACCCAAAACGCCTGCTCACTCTCATTATTATAAATGAAACCGTTGTTTATTACGTCATATGGAAACCCTAATGCACGTTATTGTTTGTCGACTACATTGTTTATAGAGGACTGAATATTCTCTTTCAGGATATTATGTCTCTTGATAACAATACTTACATTTCTGACGGTACCGAAACGATAGTGGACATTGTTTCCGACAATCACAGGGCCTATATGGCGGACAATGTTTGATTAAATGCTTTTAAATATGCTCTTACTTTTTCAATTTTCAAACAGGATTATTTGAAACAAAAAGCGAGTTCATGTGGTGATTTTCAGGGAGTAATTAAAGCTACGACGTTCCGTTTTCTATAGTTTCTGTTAGTGCTACTTGCATTGTTTGCTTGCATTACTCTCACGCCCCCTCACAGATCTATATCTACTTTTGCCCCGCATTTTCCCATTGACACAATGCTAAGAGGTATTTACCACCTATAACACCCAGTGCCTCGGGCTATAACACCCAGCGAGTCATGTGACATGATTTGTTCATTTTGGTTCGAAATGGGAAGACAATGTAAATAAAAGTATTGCTCAGTGGTTATAATTTTATTATAGTCGAATGACATTAAGCTGTTTGGTGGGCAAATGCATTTGCCCCCATACATCTTGCTGTCCTATTTACTAAAACAACATTGAAACCACTGTTCATTGCTTAGATAACTCAACACGGCACCTGCTATGTTTACATAGTGATAATGCAGCACAAATGTAGATACATCAAGTCACATTTACCGCCGGAATACATTATTTTCTGCAACAATATCGGATAGAATAACACTATATACAAATAGTAATAAGCAGAAATATTAATAAGAATTGTGAACATATACCTTATCAGCGTTTGAATTACAAATACATCAAACCAAAAACAGCAAAATACATTAGGACATTATAGTCGAGTTGGTGTCGCGAATATGTTATGCTATCGTTACTAGAAAATAGAGAAATGTTGAAATTCAATGTATTTTTTAAGCGGAAGATAAAAAAGTCAACAATTTATCCTCCTGAAATCACGAATTATCTTATTCAAAAGCTTCCCGTTTTTACGGCTAGATTGCCAAGTACTTCTTCCGAAATAAATCTTTGATCAGAATTGGTTTGTCTCAAACAACAGCAATAGAAAGGCATCTCTGATATCTTATGTCACAGTCTGATGTATGAGACCCCCGGCCAACCTTTACTTACCATGTGTAGCTGTCAGGATAATATATAGAGTTGAAACTTTTCACATTTATGTCCGCTGTAAGCATCGTTGGAGTATCGGCTGTGCATGGTTTGTCTAGGACCACGCTAAACACAAATCCATTGTGTACCCCCTCATCATCGGAAGAGAAAGTGATGTTGAAACTGGTATCGTTAAATGTGATGAGAGGATTAGAAAACTGTTGGCCACATATTGTTTCGGTTTTAGTTGCTGGACCTGCGGAAATAACATATATTGATGATAAACATTGAACAAAAATGCAAGTTGAGTACTACTTACCTTATGGCATTTCTCTTCTTTTCTGATGCGTTGAAATAGATTCTTTTCAAAAGAGAAAACAACGTTTATTACGATATCATCTCCAGCTCAAGGAGTTCAGTTTGGGTCAGCAACAAGGCAACAAGAGAATAGCAACAGGTCAAAGTCAACATACTCCACACAATTATCACGAATTAAAAATGAAAACTAATAATAATTTTTAGATTTACTGATTACATTTAAAATGGAGGGAATAATACCGTTGTTTCAGTATTCAGAATATGATAAGGTGTGACATATTTGTTTCCAAACAGAAAGTTTATCTCAATACATCCGTAGCAGATATAGTTGTCCGCGTCATTTAGTACGTCAAACGTTGATCCTATTTCGGTCTGCGGTGTCATTTTGTAAACATAGTAATAACCAAATTGAGTGCAAACGTACGAATAATGTTAAAAAGTCACACTTGACTCTCGTTTCGACGAGAATTTATAAAAAAAAAAGTAGGCACTGTATTGTACCGCGTTTTAGATTTTAAGAGTTTTATAATGCATACATTCGTGTTCTCATGCTGTATAAATGTCCATCTATACAAACATCAACATTATTGGGTCATTTACAATAATGACAATATTTTAAGCGTTATTGAACTGTTCTTTTAAAAACTGATCTGATTCATGAAAAATACTTCTTATGATAGCTGTGTTTCAGGGACTTTCTTTCAAAGTCTCCGTTCCAGGAGTTAAACTCGTGAAAAAGAGCACGTTCTATGGGCTATTCCGCTATTTCAACGTCGAGAGAATTTTAGGTTGTAATTATTTGTGTAGATGATCTGATAAATATTGCAATGAATTTAATGCGAGTAATGTTTCTTCTATTCACTCCTACCCACAGCGCTTCCGCAGATTTTTTTTCTGAATTGGTGTCTGTTTCGTTATAACACACGCATCCTATTTTGTATCGTACGCTTTTAGGTTCATACGAGTTTCGGTATCAAAATGAGCAATTCACAAACTTGATAAATCACCTCGAGACCCTTTTAACAATAACTATTTGTTTCAAGCACATATTGCACTGAAGGTTTTTTATTTTGAACACCTTTGACCCTGTCCCTGAGCGCCTTTGGAAGACCACTTTCAAAACAGAGCATAGAATCGAACTTAACTATCGTCTCAAGGTTAACTACGAAGAACCAAAAATAACATTTCCCTATATACAATGTAGTAAAGCTCCCCAATCCTTTTTGACAAATTTGAAGACATGAACTAATACATTTCACTCAGTAGTTGCTTCCACTATATCTGGGTCTTTGGAAGATAACCAAAGTTTTGCCAATTGTGCCATTTGTGACCCTGCCCCACAGAGCCCATGGGTAATCGGTAATATATTTCACAAATTTGGTGGACTATGTATGTAATGTTACCACAAAATGCATTGAAATAAGTTAAGGGGTTCCTGAGAAGCCGCAAAAATCAATTGTTTACAGAGGTACATGTACAGCGGGCGACGTCCATCGACGGAAAAGGGTCATTAGAATAAATCACCCGGGATTTCTCAGGTCACATAAAAACTTTAAAATATCATTTTTCTGTTTACCGACCAAAGCCTGATCTCATTATCATATTAAATACATCTATATCGATTTCGAACGATGCAATGATCTTTCATATAGCAACAACCTTCCTTTCAATTAGGTCATCTAAAGTCGGTATGTAAACATATCACCAAGTAGATAAATGTCAGTTTTATCTATATGTCCCTTTACATGATCTATGTATCGAATTTGCGAATTTCACGTTGTTAAGGAACATAGTATGTCTTTGTTATAAATACAATTATACCTTCAATCTTTAAGTAATCGTAGCCACAACTGCTGTCACGCTCTATGTCGTAGAACTCGATCGTTAAAATAACAGTTTCTCCGGAATTTCCACCAGTAATATACCACTTGCAGTCTTCGTTTCTGTCAATAAAGATGTTCAAGATGCTAATAGATATCTGGTGTTAATATCATTACTAATCAGAATATCATTACATATCAGAATAATATTACAAATAAGAATATCATCAGAATATGTCAAGATATTTGGTTTTCATTATTTTTAGTTTGCTCACCAGTAACATTGACTATTTTTTTGGTTAATCGACTGCAGATTGCAAAAGCCTAAGTATAGTACACAGAACATTTCCTGTGAGTGATGTATATATGTTTTAAGTTTCACGAAGATATCTTTAACTGTTCAAAAAGTATGACCCAAACAAGATTGTAATAGAGCAACACTAACGAGAAATCATTAAAAGAACCAGAGGAACTGAAACTAATACATATATTAATCCATCCGAAATTATTAGTCGCAATGACATGACCCAATGACCGAGCACTAGACATCATCTGTGAAATAACTTCTTTATTTATTTGTTCCTATGAATAGCATACTGGTATTTTAAATCCTAGCTATCCTTTAAGTGAATCTACGTATATAAAGAGGATATCTAACAGTGTCTTCAGTAATACCAAATATAGTTCACTCGTGTGGCTAATATTTTGATATGTTTCACTCGTGCTGCACGAGATATTCTGTTTATTACATTTATTATCAACGAAAAACGTACCCCGTATGCTAACTAAGCCTACAGCGATAATTTGTAAACAAAGAAAATAG
Organism: Pecten maximus; assembly: GCF_902652985.1. NCBI lineage: Eukaryota > Metazoa > Mollusca > Bivalvia > Pectinida > Pectinidae > Pecten > Pecten maximus. The sequence continues at coordinate 20,446,903 of NC_047016.1, read as the reverse complement.
TTCCCCCTGTCCATGTGCTGACATATATGTCGGGCTTTCTGATTGGTCAATTATTTTGGTATTTTCTAATCATTAATTTGATTGGTCAAATCAGCAAAAGTGATAAAAATATGATGAAAAATATGATATCACTTTTATAGAATGAATAATTTTTGATATTTCACTGGTAAAAATGTAATAAAAAACAGGATGATACCTATAATAGGATAACTAAATCTTCAGTTATACATTTCATCTTGATCGCAGTATTCATTACGTCTGGGTTGGTTGATAAATAATGTTGTTGGTATACGTATAAATGATGATAAATCAATGTTTAAGAATCTTTTCATAATGTGTTTATTTTATTAAATATAGATATTTAGATAGATAGATCAGATAGTTATTTATAATATGTCTTCGAGGTGAATGATTTCAATAGTTACATGAATGTCTCAATTTTAAATAATATTTCATTTCAAAGCATAAATATTTAAAAAGTCCTTTAACAACACTCTCTGTTGGTGTGACTTACTTTTTATATTGATTAGGAAAATCTGTACTGGTAAAATATTGGACATCCTTAGTGGCTACTACCACTGTACCACTGGAACTACATGCTTCCGTGTTGTCTGTGAAGAAAAGAAATAAAAAAGGTTAACGGTTCATAATCAATGCATGGTTAAAACGACCTCAATCATAGTTTATTTTCAGCTTAATAACATAGTATTTCACATCTGGATTGTAATGGGAAAGAGAAATGAACATCACGAGATAATCAAGTTTGGTACTTGCCATCCTTTGTTTATAGTTAGATGATTGTTTTTGTGATGTTATCTGTAGTTGGGTAGTACTTGGTTATGGTAAAATGATTTACTGTAAAAGTGGATATTTTCGCGCGTTGAAATGTTTGCTTAGTCAGCTTTCAAACTGTTCGCGGTGTGGATATTTCGCGCTGTCAGTCATGATGAAACTATATTTTCGCGCTGCGATGTCATTGGGCATGTACGTAAAGTAAGATTTATTTCTGCAGGAAACTCCATTGAAAGCGCGCTCCGATCGGCCCAGCAAGATTGCCAATACTTTGATCAACATGTTAATTTGTTCAAGGTGTGATCATTGCAGCACGTTTGTGACACAAAAAGCATATATGTCACATATTTTAGCGTATATTATGTTTTTTTGCGTTGAAAAATACACCACGCACGAGACAGCTGATTGCAACTTTAGGCCCAACAATGTAAAGCGATATATGTATACGATATCAGTACTCGTAATGTATGGCAAACTAATTAAGAAATTAGGCATGCATTGTCAAATACAGTGTTAACTTAGTATTTTGACTATTTAATTGCGCCTGAACAGCTCTTAATTATTTTCAATTATGGATTATCTGTAAACCTGCTCCCTCACGCTAAGCGAGGATCAACGGCCGGTCATGCTGAGTGACGTGATACGCAATTACCGATGGTTAATTTTGTAGGTATGAGATAATTTTGGTAGATATCTAAATCCGACATGGCAATTTAAAAGCAGACATATTTATGTTCTGACCTAAATCTCCAACATATACCTATTTCTACAGTAGCCCTTTTGAAACACAACAGCTTATGAATACTATATTTTCAATATATTAAACCGGTCATTTATTAAAATAATGTATCGATAGTTTCTGATTCAAATAATACATACTACCAAGCAAAGGCTTTGCGTTTCTATATTAAGTTATTTTGTCTTTTGTGTAACAAATGAAACCTGCGCTACTTTGGGGCCTATAGCTACAAAATGGCCAAGCAGCTCCGGGATTAATCTGTACAGTAACGTTAATGTAGTAACGATCATAATTATCACGAAATTAAGAAAAAATGATGATAAATAAACATTGAATTAAATACAATGCTATCATTTTACACATTAGTTAAATTAGTATAGCCATGCATGTCTCTTGACCGACTATGACAACGGTACACATCACGGATGATATGGCGTTTGAATGCCGACAAATGGTATACCACTAGGAACTTGCATTTAGGATTTTATGGTATTTAGTTTATTTGGTTGAATTATTCGCGTGTCAATCTTTTATTATGTTCACGTGTGGACAATTTCGCGGAGAATTAATGGTCGCGAAATAAGCGAAAATTTCCACGCCGCGAACATTTCCACTTTTACAGTATACAAACTCCAGATACATTTTTGTATTATCTATCGTTGATTTGTTCTTGTTTGTGATTAGATGATTGGTACAAACTTTCTTGATACATTACCGCTAGGTTTTTGTGCTGTCATAAACATTTGCAGTCCTGAATCACCAGTAGACGATGTCACATTAAACTCGATATATGCTGAACCGATAAACGATAACACGCCACTATTCCCATTTCGTCGAAATCTGATGTCGTTGTTGGGTATGGATTTCTGTACTCCACTGTTATCACATCCTTCAAACAAACAAAACAAGGGGCTACTAGGTAAAAGATAACTTAATGTTCAGATCTCTTTTTTATGATTACAAATATCAACTCATTGAACACAAAACATATTTGATGGGTTAACAACTGACATGTTTTCAAGCAAATGACCAATACACTTCACCTGCAATTCGCTCAGTTACATTTGACGTTCGATTGTAATTGACAAAAAAGAAGGCAGACTCAGACAAGTCATTAAGTTGATTTATAATGCCATCACTAGTATGAGCATCACATGGTAGTTTAATTCTGGATTTTACTGATCTCAATTCGAAACAGTGACACACAAATCTGAAATATCCAACCAAAATATGCTTAAGTTCGTGTTTTCAGTTGTGTTCCTTTATATGAATTACAAGAGATCCCGAAAGGATCTTGGCGCTAGCTATTGAATGAGCTTGAAAGACATATTTCTCTACTTTCATCCTTTTCCCTTAAATCGTTTGATAGTAAGTGAAACCTATATATTGTAAAATCCAAGAAAGATCTAATAAGAACTGTCTGAGAAATGTATTATTGTTAAAATGTAGGATGGTTTCCTGTAGGTCATTTTGATTTCCTTATCTGATACAAAAGAAATAGCTATAACAAACTTCAACAGTCAACACCCAAAATGGCTTTCAGTCTGCCATTTCGTTTTGCAGGTCAGAGACAAGAGGAACCTATATACCCCATCAGTACTTTTCAAGAAATGAAATAGTGATAACAAGAATTGTTTACGGACGACAGATTACAGACGCAGCGGGGTGATTTTAAAAGCGGACGGGTACCCCCTTACACTGGTTTGTAGCAGAATTTGGCGACTATAGTGTATGTATCCCTTTTTATTCAAAACTCGATATTAATGATGTAATGTAAAGTTTAATTGTATACATGAACAGTAAAATAAATAAGAATACGTACCTTCGTACATAGCGAGATTATCACCAGCTTGAAGTGCATCAAATGCGTATTTGATTAGAATTCCTGTGTCGTTGGTTTCAGCTTCAATGTGCCACTTACAGACATAACCACCGCTTCTTCCAACTCTGTGGATAAACAATTGAAATGGGGTTTTAATTCGGAAATCAAGACTATACCGAGGCGGAAATGAAACGAAGTAGATGATTCCTTGCATTTAAACTGATATACTATATCCAACTAGGACACCCCCTATATCGGCTATCTGAAGTCTCGAGTTGCGGTATTGATAACATTTATTCACGGCATCAGCCGCCACCCATTCTACATGTAGGATTGTTGAAGGTAGCAAGCTCTCAATTTTGATCTTCGCTGACATTTTTATTAGGTTTGAATGTCACCGCAGGTAAATTTCAAAATTTATTGAACATTTCAAAAGTGATTCCAGTTCATAAAAGTGGATCAATGTATGATGTTCTTAATTAAAGTCCAGTATACATTTTACCAGTTTTATCAAAAAGCTTCAAAAGAAATATGTTCACAATAGTTTTTATGCATATTATAATGACAATGATTTTCTGTTTTCCTTACAATCAGGGTTCCTTACTCAGTATTGCCAATAAGTGGGCAAAGCAAATTGACAATGGAACTGTCAATGGTGTTACTTTAATAGATTAAAAAACAAAGTTTGACATGGTAGATCGTGAGGTTTTAATTCAAACGTTAACCCTATATCATTGTAACAAATTATCTTTGAATTGGTTTCAATCCTATCTCTGGCAATGGTTTCAAAAAGTTGAAGTATCTAAATATATTTCTAATATTAATCAAATTACTCATCGTTTTCCATAGGGTTCTACATTAGATCCCCTGATGTTTTTTATTCTCCTCTTTAGCTAAAATGAGGTATAGATATGTATAGCGATGACTCGGCTCTGAGTGCATCTGAAAGTTCTATATCTTTTGTACACTATCGGTTACAAACTGATCTTAGTGAAGTTCAAGACTGCTAAAATGATTCTGAAATGATTCTGAATAAGATTAAAGCGAAATATATGGTGATACAGTATAGACGATGATATAAGCCTAACATGAAGACGTGCACAAAATAAGCATCGAAAAACTATGTCGAGGTACCTAAACGCCGTACCACATTTTATTCCAAAAAACGTTTGGGTTCAAGGGAGCTATAAAATGATTGGTAACATCAATAAACAATGCAGTTTATTTGTCTTTGACTTTTACTATTATAACTTTTAAGTACAATTTCAAATTGGGGTTTTTCGCTATATTAAAGTGAACTTTGTCAATGTTTACCTTTTGCTATATTAGCACATATATAAACTAGAAGATTCGCTTTCACAGCTAGTGACCTTAACATAAGGACATAACATTGAGTGGCCTTACCCGGGATAAAATGAAGGATATCCAGGCGAGGAGATCGTCATTATAGGAAGTTCTGGCTTTATCATAGTCACTGCTCCCTTACACGGCGCATCAAGGATATAACTTAATACAAATCCACTAGCGTTGCTAAATTCATCAGAATTAAACATTAATTGAAAAGATGTGTTGTTGAAAACCATCGCTGAAGTATTGAAATTGTCGCTACACACTTTAGTGCCTGTCGTATCGGAACCTGAAAGACAACATTAAATTATTAAACAAACAGATTAATACAGATGTTATTTATATACTTATTTCCTTTATATTATTATGCAACTATTAATTAACATGAGTGGCGAGATAAAAATTCCTATGTAAGCTCTTAAAATTACGTCACTATAAATGCTCAAGGTTGTTATATATCCTAATGCAATATCGTATTATAACGTCAATATACATTATCAGGGTTACAATGTATATATATATATATATATGGGGCAAAGAAGTAATTCAAACAGTGTGAACAATAAGGCTTGTTAAATTTTCGAGGCAATCCGTCCCTTTATCAAAACACAAAATATTACAAATACAATCACATGATATATATAAGAAGTACTGGAAATACAATAAAATACATTAAGAATAAGGTTTTAGTAACTGGAGAAACCACAATGAACCCTTCGGCAAACGTGGGCCGAAGGCGGATACTAACGTGACTGCATCATGTTCAACACTAGAACGCTATGCGACCAACGGCAGAGATATTTTGAATTCCCCCGCACGTGAAAGTATATCGAAGAGTTCAAAGACGATTCGTCCCTAAATACTGCTAGTGGACGACATTGCATTGATATCAGATTTCAGAATAAAAAATATTGCATTATCGTCTCTACAGTGATTGATTAAATATCGTGTACAAAGTCTGAAAAACTTTAGAAAAACATGTTTCAGATCATTAGAATTATAGAGAGTGGTGTGAAAAAAATACGGCGGGAGGCGACTAAATGTGAGTCTCAAAGAGCAACAATGAATAGATGCCCCAAAAAGTACAGCAATTATGAAAATTTTAACAAATTGAATAATTAACTACATGAATAGTCAAATATAATGGTCAGATGGAGAGTACATCCAGAAGACGTCTTTAACGTTCGTTCAAACCCCGAGGGTAGCAGGTTTGGAGATTGGTAATCCAGTATCTTTCTCTGGAACGACGCTTCGTTTCATTCCAGGTAGGACAGTGATCAATGGCGACCACCTGCATATCCTTCCAACTGTAACTAGGTAAACTGAAATGCCTTGCCACAGGAAAGTCTGGTCTGTTTTGCTTGATGGAGCAACGGTGATTGTTGATTCTGATGTTGAGCTTTGTGCTGGTTTCTCCAACATACTGCATTTTGCATTTTTTGCAGGAGAGGAGATATACAACATTGGCTGATGTGCATTTCAGTGTTTGTAAAATGTGATAAACACGGTTGTTTATTACACATTTAAACGTGTCTGTGGACTCAGTGTATGGGCACAATTTGCACGTTTTTTTGCTGCATGTGTTGAAGGAGCCTGTTGTAACGACAGATGAATGTAATTTGCTGCTCACCACCAGATCTCTTACATTTTTTGGTCTACGATAGGCCAATAACGGTGGTTCTGGAAAGATCCGTTTGAGTGCAGCTGGCGACTCAATGATGCGCCAATGATTATGTAAAATAAGGAAGAAATTGACGGCAAGTTAGGATGGAACGTGACAACACAAGGGACCCTTTGTGTCGGAGTTCTGACTTTGTATTCTAGAAGGCTGGCTCTGTCAAGTACCCTGACTTTTTCTAGTTCCTGATCTATCAAAGTAGATTTATATCCTCTAGCAAGAAGGTGTGATTTAAGTTCTGAGCATCGACGTTCGAAGACTGTATCATCGGACACTATCCGTCGGATACGTAGAGCTTGGGAATAGGGAATGCTCTTCGTTGTGTGCGAGGGATGACAGCTGGACAGGGCGGAGATACTGGTGCGTGTCCGTTGGTTTGGAATAGAGGTCTGTGTTTATTTTTCCGTCAAGTAAGGTTGAACTGGTGTCTAGAAATGTGTTAGTTTCCGTGGAGACCTCTGCAGTGAATTTGATTGTTGGATGGAACGTGTTTGCGTGATCTATCAATAAGAATAATGTTTTAGTAACTGGAGAAACCACAATGAACCCTTCGGCAAACGTGGGCCGAAGGCGGATACTAGCGTGACTGCATCATGTTCACGTGCGGGGGAATTCAAAATATCTCTGCCGTTGGTCGCATAGCGTTCTAGTGTTGAACATGATGCAGTCACGCTAGTATCCGCCTTCGGCCCACGTTTGCCGAAGGGTTCATTGTGGTTTCTCCAGTTACTAAAACATTATTCTTATTGTATTTTATTGTATTTCCAGTACTTCTTATATATATTATGTGATTGTATTTGTTATTTTTTTTTATTTTTTTTTTTTTTTTGAATTACTTCTTTGCCCCATATAACCATTACAAGTAATTCCTATCCTCCATACATTTATGTGAGAATCCAGTGTTATCTGGATTATACTGTTCATATTACTCGAATTATAAAAGTAAAATAAAACAAGGATGGATAGTATTGCAACAGCAATACAAAGTTCCCTGCCTGAACCAGGAGTGCAACTATTTATTTTCCATTTTTTAAGCTACGTGTTATACTGATCACGTATACCAAGTTTCAATAAAATCGGAGTAGTACTTTAGGATTGTCTGGACACGCCTCAACCAATGAGAAGTCGCCGGCCATTTTGAAAATTGTTTTTTTTTTTTTGAAAAAGAAATGTGGGATGCACAACTACATGTTGTACTGATCATGTATACCAGGTTTCGTTAAAATCGGAGTAGTACTTTAGGAGGAGTTGTCCGGACAAGCCTCAACCAATGAGAAGCCGTCAGCCATTTTGAAAAATGAATTTTTGAAAAAAAAAATGTGGGATGCACAACTACATGTTATACTGATCATGTATACCAAGTTTCGTTAAAATCGGAGTAGTACTTTAGGAGGAGTTGTCCGAACAAGTCTCAACCAATGAGAAGTCGGCGGCCATTTTGAAAATTGGTTTTTTGAAGAAAAAAATATGGGATGCACAACTACATGTTATACTGATCATGTATACCAAGTTTCGTTAAAATCGGAGTAGTACTTTAGGAGGAGTTGTCCGGACAAGCCTCAACCAATGAGAAGCCGGCAGCCATTTTGAAAAATGAATTTTTGAAGAAAAAACATGTGGGATGCACAACTACATGTTATACTGATCATGTATACCAAGTTTCGTTAAAATCGGAGTAGTACTTTAGGAGGAGTTGTCCGGAGCCTCAACCAATGAGAAGCCGGCAGCCATTTTGAAAAATGAATTTTTGAAAAAAGAAATGTGGGATGCACAACTACATGTTATACTGATCATGTATACCAAGTTTCGTTAAAATCGGAGTAGTACTTTAGGAGGAGTTGTCCGGAGCCTCAACCAATGAGAAGCCGGCAGCCATTTTGAAAAATGAATTTTTGAAAAAAAAAAAATGTGGGATGCACAACTACATGTTATACTGATCATGTATACCAAGTTTCGTTAAAATCGGAGTAGTACTTTAGGAGGAGTTGTCCGGAGCCTCAACCAATGAGAAGCCGGCAGCCATTTTGAAAAATGAATTTTTGAAAAAAGAAATGTGGGATGCACAACTACATGTTATACTGATCATGTATACCAAGTTTCGTTAAAATCGGAGTAGTACTTTAGGAGGAGTTGTCCGGACAAATCCTCAACCTAATGAGAAGCCGGCAGCCATTTTGAAAAATGAAGTTTTGAAAAAAAAAAATGTGGGATGCACAACTACATGTTATACTGATCATGTATACCAAGTTTCGTTAAAATCGGAGTAGTACTTTAGGAGGAGTTGTCCGGACAAGCCTCAACCAATGAGAAGCCGGCAGCCATTTTGAAAATGAGTTTTTGAAAAAAAAATGTGGGATGCACAACTACATGTTATACTGATCATGTATACCAAGTTTCGTTAAAATCGGAGTAGTACTTTAGGAGGAGTTGTCCGGACAAGTCTCAACCAATGAGAAGTCGGCGGCCATTTTGAAAATTGGTTTTTCGAAAAAAAAAAAATGTGGGATGCACAACTACATGTTATACTGATCATGTATACCAAGTTTCATTAAAATCGGAGCAGTACTTTAGAAGGAGTTGTCCGGACAACTACTGCGTGACAGACAGACAGACGGACAGACAGACGGACGGACGGACGGACGGACGGACGGTAATTCTATAGTCCCCCCGTTTTTCAAACGGCAGGGGACTAAAAAACAACTCTCCGTTAGCGCTTTCGTCGCGCATATATGAAAACTTTAAAGGACGTTGTGTAAATAGTAGAAATATTCAGCAAGGCCTGAAAACGTTAGCGAAAATGTCATGTTGATTTCATTATTTCTATTATATATACATCCTTAGGTAAGATCATACAATTACGTCACTATATAGTCACACGACTTTCAAGTTTATATATCATTTTGTAAGAACGTATTATAACGTCACTATACATTAGCATGGTTATGTATCCTGATTTAAGATCGCATTACTACGTCACTACACATTATCAATGTTATATATATACATATCTTGATGTAAGATCGTACTATTACGTCATTTTATACTCACACGACTGTTATATACCTTTTCTTTCTTTGTAAGTTTACATTATGGCGTCATAAGTTCACGATAAATTGAAAATGCAAACTGATACCCCGCGCAGTGTTTCAGTTTCAGTTCCAGTGAATTCAATATTTGATGTAAAACCTACAGTTTTCCTCGACATATACCATTCCTTTTTCCATGCTGAATCTCCATACCAATCAAGGGTCAATATTTAGATGGCACCTCTAATTCACCTAAAATCAAATTAAGGTGAATTAAGGACAGTATCTAAATTTCAACAAATCAGAGGCCATGCTTTTGCTTGAGCATGGTTGCCATGGCAACAAAGTCTATACAGTAAAGTATGGTATCCCCTAATACCCCTGTACACCAAATTTGGTCTTTATTTCGACCAATCCAAACCACTTTGTGCTTCAGCTTGGTTGCCATGGTGACAAAACCCATATAGTGATGTTCAGCATCACTTAATACCTCTGCATAACAAATTTCGTCGAAATCGGACAAATCATCAATTTTTGACCAATCATTAGCCAGTATTGCTTTGCAAATTACACAACTTCTTGTCTCCACTTACCTCCACTGATCATTAGATAATCCTGACACGAGGTAGCAAAGTGGTTAAACTCTACTGTCAAAATCACCCCTCTGTTGGTACCGCCATCTGTTATGTTCCAGTGACATTCCAATGATCTGTAAAACAATGAAAATGATGAGCGAAAGTAAACAATAGAACGGCGTGGAATTGTCCCGGTTCTCTGGTTTCCTCTCACAGTAAGACGCGTCGCTCTCTTCCATCCGGGCCAATAAGAATAATTGGTGTATGTTAATATAGCCCGTTTCGCAATTGTTGTAAATAGAGTGTACATTTTTTGATATCGATAAATTACAAAGTAATATCGTTACATCCTTTCGTATTTCTGTTTTAAGTATTGTATGTCATATTACATACAGTCGAATCTGTCCAAGCGACCATCTCTATTTAGCGACCCTCTGTTCTAAGCGACCATTTCAATTCCTCCCGAGCGTTTTCGCTATATATTTTAACTCTATTAAGCGACCCTCTCTTTACGCGACCAGCGACCACAATTTTTCGTTCCCGTGATAAAAATAACTCTCCAATAAGCGACCAGAAGTCTCCAAAATGCCTTACATTACCATTTTCGCCTTAATAACACCCAAGTATTTTTACTTTTCGTGCAAAAGGACGGGAGATGAGGCAAAGTGACCGTCTGGAATTCTGACGATTTTCAGACGTTTTATATACGATATATCAATTTGCATGCGAAATATAACAATAAAGGAATGCATAAACAGTTAACTTACTGTTAAATCATGATTTGTTATCTTTTTGAGACATTAAAACAGATATTTGCCAGTGAAAAAGTCGCCGTTTTTAAAGTAGGAAATGCAGGAACGTAAATAATAATCGGAGCGGAAATCCGGACCAAGATTTCAGGAATTAAAAAAATATATATAAATAATTTGAAAGTAATCTAATTAACCAATGAAATATATTTCTCATGTTAAATCTATGTATTTTGCTATGCTGAAAGAATTTCAAAAAATACATAGTGATGAAAAATTAGCACAGTAATAATTATTAAAAAAAAATACACAAAAAAAAAAAAAAAAAAAAATTGTTTTGTTTTATTCAAAGTGGTGGTTCATTTTTCATATATATTATAAATCATTATTGCCAATTTATAAAGCAAATAAAAAGCTTATGAACATTTATTAAATTTAAGATACCATCTCTATTAAGAGACCACTCTCCATTAAGAGACCGTTTTCAACTTCCCTTGAGTGGTCGCTTAATACAGATTCGACTGTATACCATTGGAAGTATATATGAAAACATCAACATTTTACTGTAGTGTTTATATAGATGTCAATATAGCTTACGATGGGTAAACATCTGGGAAATTAGAACTGGTCAGGTACTGAAGCGTGTCGTTTGCCTCTAAAGTCGCCGGAGAGGATGCTGACGCAGTGCACGCTGCCGAATTATCTAGAATGACGTAAACAGAAGATTTTAATTTCTTTGCATACATTTAGTTATACAACGAGAAGTCAGCTATATACACAACTTATTCTGGAATTACATGTTTAAAAACCAACACTATATCTTTCATCGAGACAGCGTTTGATGTACATATGGATTGAATAGATTTTTTTAAATTTTCATTGCGGCTATGAATACCAGTAGCTAGCTACATATCCCGAGGATATGTAGCTAGCTACTGGTATTCATAGCCGCAATGAAAATTAAAAAATCTATTCAATTCATATATTTACATAACCTTGATTTTAAAAATGTATATCGAGAAAACGAGAAATTTTATTAAAAAGAAAATTTTGTCATGTATACGACGAAACGCCAAATTATTAGAACAGCTGGGAGATCCCGCCTATGCACCACGCCATTGTTTTAATGTCGTTCCGCATTTTCCGGTCTTTTTTGCTTAATTTTGTATAAAACAAAAAGAAAGAAGTATTAAAGTAAAAATAATATTAAATACAATCATTCAATTCAAATCATATTTATTTTATGTGAACAAATTGCAACAAAAACACAATATTTTCATAATTGAAAGGCGGACTATTTTTTTGATGGCGTATTAATATGACCCGAATAATCAGGTGATTTGCACGAGAGACACTGTTTTCATACGGTTTTCATAGTGTATTCATGGTCATATGTTTGTTGTTTTCACTTGGTATGTTCATATCAGCAAACCACATTAGGAATGTAAATATACAATATTGGTTGTCTGTTTACAGTCCGTTTACACCAGATACACCCAGCCGTTCTGGGAGTAGGGTCTTGAGATGTGATGGGAGTGCTGGTATAAATGAATTGCGGATTTTCAATAAAATATCACTATCCACTGTATTGTGTTAGCTACTCTTTGGGGGAGATGTTTACACTTAATGGGGTCTTGGGGAGAGGAAGGTCGAATTTCCCCTGTGGTCATTCTGCAAATCTTCATTCATATTCGTAAATTCCAAGACCTGTTAAGTTAAGATTACTCTATCTATTTTCAATGAGGGCAAAGCTTTACTAAACAACATAAACGTACCAGTAGCGGCTACCGATAAATACTGTATCTGAAAACCTAGTCCTCCTGCCGATCCGACAGAAAACTCTACGAATGTTGAATTCCCGGTGCCAACTTCTCTCTGAACTGGCGGCGTTGCCACATCCGGATCTACGTCAGACGGGGGATAGAGTTTAACTCCATTATTGTCACATCCTGATAGAGAAAGTAACAAATTAAACATATTAAAAAAACTAATATAATTGCCTACACACACTATAAAAACCTGAAAATATCTTTTTTAGGGGGGACGGGGAGAAGGAGTGTAGAAAATAGGAGAAATGAAAAATGAAAGAAACGTATCATAGTTAATATTATCATTGCCCGAAACCGTACGTGCGCTATATAAATTTGACCTTCCAGTAGTACATGGTTGTAGACATGCTTAATTTCTACATCATGACAAGCAATATGTTCGATGCAATCAATAGTTAACCAATGTTAGACGTATTATGCATGAAATGTTCAAACTTCTTAAGCATGGTAATGTACTAGGGATGATCACGTTGATCTCGCTTCACATAGATTTCCTGGGTACGTCGCACGGTGGCACGTAAAGGAAGCATGCTTATAATAGGTAAACATCGTAAATGCAAAAACCAAAAGTTTTTTTATAATTTAAGTAATGGCGTAGAGTTTTGTAAAAAGTGAAACATGACGTCATGTCTGTCTTATCTGGATGACATGTGAAGTCAATCAAGTGGAGAATAAAATATCATCTAAAACGAATCTTTGAAAATAAAAACAAGAGGCCCAATGGGCCTGTATCGCTCACCTGGCTCTACAGCAAATTTGCAGTTGAATGAGGTCATTTATACAGGTATTATGCTAAAAACAACTTTATTCAAATATCAGAGTAAGCTAGGTTTATTCATGTCAATATATTTTCTAGTCCTTCATTCCAGCATACTATTGGCCTAAGATCGGGTCTTTGTGACTCTTGGCTCTAAGCATGCTACAGAAAGGCCCAATATCAAGGCTCTTAGCTCTAAGCCTGCTACAGACAGGCCCAATATCAAGTCCCTGGGCCTCTTGGTAATTGAGAAGTCTTTTAAAGATCTTAGCCTATTTGACCCATGTGACTTTGAATGAAGGTCAAGGTCATTCATTTGAACTTATTTGATAGCCCTTCACTCCAGCATGCTACAGGCCCAATACCAAGTCTCTGGGCCTCTTGGTTATTGAGAAAAAGTCGTTTGAAGATTATAGTCTATTTGACCCATGTGACCTTGAATGAAGGTCAAGGTCATTTATTTGAACAAACTTGGTAGCCCTTCACCCCAGCATGCTACAGGCCCAATATGAAGTTCCTAAGCCTCTTGGTTATTGAGAAGAAGTTGTTTAAATGAAAAAGTTGACGCCGGACGGACGGACGGACGGACGCCGCACCACGGCATCAGCTCACATGCCCTTCGGGCAGGTGAGCTAAAAATGGCTAACGGTCATATTATTGTATTGTTCCTCTCAAAACAAATATAAACGCATGAAGTAATCTGCACATCATTAAACCTCTTGAACAGATATCATTCACTTTTAGTTCATTGCAGTAATACATACAAAGCATATAACGGTATCGATTAAAATTCCATCTATAAAGATTTGAGGTAGCAATCGCCTAGCACAATACTGATCTTAATAAGGTAGCAGACCACAGTAAATAGCCTGACCATGGGCGATTTTTTTTTGGCAAAACAAATATCTCCTGTTTTATGATATATACAAACAAGAGGCCCATGGGCTTTAACGGTCACCTGATATATGAAATATTTCAGTTAATTTAATTGACCCTTTTTGGCCCCACCCATCAGCCCCTGGGGTCAGTCAGGGCCAACATATGTATACCATTAAGCTGTCATCCAATGCTGATAATGTTAACAAAGTTAGAATGAATTCCAATAGAAATCAAACAAATTATAGTCAAAAATGTGATTTCCCTCTATAAAGAAACTTAAGACCCTTCCATCTATGAAGAGCATTTGATTCCAACATATCATAGAGTAGAGGAGAAGATTTTTGAAGTTTTAGTCAATTTGACACTTTTCAGCCCCGCCCCTCAGGCCCCTGGGGATTGGGACCATATAATTCACAATTTTGAAGCGTCCTGCCAAATTTCATTGAATTTGGTTTAGGGGTTTCGGAGAAGAAGTCGAAAATCTAAATTGTTTACGGACGCATGACGCACAAATTTTAAGGGTTTTCTGAAATGGTTATGATGATTTTCACAGGCTGGAAAATCAGAGAAAAAATAACTTAACCTTCTGTATAAATAATATATAGGAATAACTGGTTATGTTTGCTTTATTTTTCATTTTTTTACATTTTTACTGTACACTACTACCAAAGTGAGTAGACAGATAGGTCAAGATTAACCTGAAGGTCTAAGAAGTTTGTATTAATGTCATCTTACCTTGGTAAACATTTAGAGTGGTTCCACTACTTAGTCCGCCTAAGTCTAGGTACAATAGAATCCCAGCAATACCGTCATTAGCCTCAATGTGCCATTCACATGTGTAGTTACCCGTCTGTCTGTTCCTTCGCGATTATAAAACAATATAAGACTGACAATGGTGAAATAACAGAAATAGATTTCTCATTAGTTCTCTAAATTATTGTTTCCGGTGTAGTACAATCTTTTGTAATTCGAAGGTTACTTTATCATTGACCTGTAAAATAGTAATCACAGAATAATAGAAATATATGACGATGTGTGATGAATTCATGTCAATATATCTCGTTTGTTTCAATTTCAATTTCAACATATTTTATTGACATGATGTTAAGTCAATAGGATTGGACATCAGGCATAGCCTATCTTAGTCCTTTCCTTATATTTAATAGATGGTAAACAAACACAGACCTATATACATATATGGAAGGTTGGTGAGGGTATCAGGGGAGGTAATTCCTTAATAATTACAAGGATTTATTAATTTTAACATTAAATAGTAACCCTTAGGATATTTAGTTTAGCTAATTGCTTTATTATTTACTAAATGAATATTCAAACAGAGTGTATTTTGTAAATTAGGTGTATCTATATGATGATATTGAGTTTATTCCCCCAACAGATACAGGCCATAAAGTCCATATGTTTAACACACAAGCCATCCACTGAAGAGGATCAAAATTCAATTTCAACCCATAGAAACATATTAAGTTAGTAGAGTTACACCAACTCTTGAAAATAAAATGATTGTTTCAAAAAGACCTTTATAGGAATTACCTCACTTACATATAAGCACAAACAAATAAGGTTATAGATAAAATAGATTAACAGAAGATAAGTTGTTAATAGACTGCCCAGAGTTCATTATTACATTAATCAAGTATATTTGGTAATCAATAATAAATAGACATTGTTCACTCAATTTCATATTACATATTCTAAACATGTATTTAGATGTCTATTTAATTATTTAATTATATTGCTGTATAATTGGAGTCACCAGGGGTTAAAAAGAAATATTAAAAATATTAGATCATTATACATCAGACATGATTTCAAAATCTCTTTGATTGCAGGATGAAATTTGAGACATGTGTCAAGATGCTAAAATTTTGAATATTATTACAAAGAGTACATCCATTGACAATGACATTGGTACATAAATGATTATGATGTGGATGATTTAAATGTTGTATAAGTACTAGACGAGGATTTTGATATAAATTACATTCAAAGAAATAATGTGATATAGTTTCAACAGATTGATTGCATTGACACATTGGAGATTCAATTAGATGATCATTAAAACGGTCGTAATTTAGATTACTTACGTTGTTTCTTAATTGGCATAGAATAATGTTTATATCACGCCGGCCGGAATATTTAAATACATCAGTTGTAGTGGATATAATATGGTGATTGTTATTTAAAAGTTTTTTAAATTGATTAGTGGAGTGAATATTACTGATTTCAGGAGCGAGTCTATTCATTTCATTTAACACGGATGGGAAAAAACTTTCAAAATAAGTTACTGTACGACATAAAGGGGGGTCAAATAATCGAACTGTACGGAGTGAATATCTAAATAAGGTTTCATCATGAATATATGGTTCAATAATTTCTCTTAAGTAATCTGGGGTTTCATTATTTAATATTTTGAACATTAAGATAAGTTTGTGTTTTTGCCTTCTGCAACTCAATGATTCCCACCCTAATTCTGTATATAGTTTTTCATGTGAAGTACCTTTGCGTAAACCAGTAATTAATCTAGCAGCATCTAATTGAATTGATTCTAAGAGATTTTTTTGTATTTGTGAACAGTTATCCCAAACAACATCAGCATATTCAATAATTGGCCTAATGTAGGATGTATATATGGTTGTTAGAGACTTCCTATCAATTTTAGTTTTTAATAATCTTAAAATGTTTATTCTTTTTGAAGCTTTATCATATATATTAGAAATGTGTTGGTTCCACTTGGCATCATCACTGAGTGTTAGACCAAGGTGTGTATGTAATTTATTTTCAGTAACTGGTTCATCATAAAAATTTACAGCAGGGTGATCTTTATTATTTTTTCTAGAAAATATAACTGATTCTGTCTTAGCAGGATTAAATTTAATATCCCATTTATTAGCCCATTGTTTGATATTAATTAGATCATTAGTGAGACTTTGAGCTATTTCAATGGGGTTATTATCACATATACCATACAGAGAGGTGTCATCTGCAAACAGTTTTATCTTATTAGAAACACAGTCAACAATATCATTAATATAGATTAAAAACATCAGTGGTCCGAGGACTGAGCCTTGAGGAACCCCAGCTTGAACAGGGTCAAATGTCGATACAAAACATTCAGTTTGAACTCTCTGTTTTCTGTGTAATAAAAAATTTTTAAACCAGTTTAAAAGATTACCTTTAATACCATATAACTCCAGCTTGTAAACCAGACCATCATGCCAAACCCTGTCAAATGCCTTACTAATATCGCAAAATATGTATCTAATTTCTTTGTTTTGATCAAGACATTTAACAATGGTATGGTAGATAGACAATAATTGATTTACAGTAGAGTCATTGGGTGTAAAGCCAGACTGATGTTCCTTCGCGATTATAAAACAATATAAGACTGACAATGGTGAAATAACAGAAATAGATTTCTCATTAGTTCTCTAAATTATTGTTTCCGGTGTAGTACAATCTTTTGTAATTCGAAGGTTACTTTATCATTGACCTGTAAAATAGTAATCACAGAATAATAGAAATATATGACGATGTGTGATGAATTCATGTCAATATATCTCGTTTGTTTGAACGATATTTCTGCTTTTGGGTTCTACTGATTTCCTAGTGTCCCCTTTAGTAGTTAAATTCGGGTTAAATTGGTATCCTGTTTGCACGTTCATCATTCAAAGAACGATCCCAGTGCATAGCAGGTAGGAACCGACTGAACGCAATTTCACATATATAGCTGACAAAATATGTCTTTTAACACAAACGTCTAGGTTTGGTGTAACACAACACAGGTACAAGTGTTTTCAATCTGAACTTACCACGTGTAGTTGTTAGGATAATATATAGAGTTGAAACTTTTCACATTTGTGTCGGCTGTAAGCATCGTTGGAGTATCAACAGTGCATGGCTTGTCTAGGACCACGCTAAACACAAATCCATTGTGTACCCCCTCATCATCGGAAGAGAAAGTGATGTTGAAACTGGTATCGTTAAATGTGATGAGAGGATTAGAAAACTGTTGGCCACATATTTTTCTGGTAGTAGTTGCTGGACCTGCGTAGATAACATATATGATTGATATGCATTGAATGTAAAATACACCTTGGGTACTACTTACCTCATAGCGTTTTCTTTGCTTTTCTAATGCGTTGAAATAAACGATTTTCATTACGAAATAACCTTAAGCTGATTAAGCGCAGTTTGCGTCAGCACCAACTTTCTATTTCTATTTATTCCTTCCTAAAGCGCTACCGCGAAATTTGCTGAATTGGTATCTGTTTCGTGATAACGCACACAAATATTTGATATCATTCGCTTTAACGGAAATGCGAGTTTCTGTATTGATACAGATATTTTTTACTAACTACAGTAAACTTCATCACCTCCGGAAGAGTAAATGTGAAGACAAGAGGTAAAGCACCCCGAGACTCTTCTTACAAAAAGTAGTTGTTTCATACATACACGGCGCCAAAGATTTTTAATATTTGACCCTTTTCGCCCCTGCCCCTCATCTCATGGGGAAGGCAACTCTAAAAATATGCATATTATAGAAACTTAACAAGCTTCTCAAAGTTAACCACGGAAGTTTAATTATTTCCAATTGTAAATGGACAAAATACACAAAAAAATAACATTTTCCTATAAATGCTATAGTAAAACTCCACAATCCTTTTTAAACATATCACTACGCAAGTTAAGGCCAGTTGTATCTCGATTCTGTCTATTAACAGGATCTATATAAATCAAATGTGCGATTTTCACATGGTTAAGGAACAGAGTATGTCGTTGTTAAATATATAAATATTGAATATACCTTCAATCTCTAAGTAATCGTAGCCACAACTGCTGTCATGTTCTATGTCGTAGAACTCGATAGTTAAAATCACAGTTTCTCCGGAATTTCCACCAGAAATATACCATTTGCATTTGTCGTTTCTGTCAACAAAGATGTTCAAGATGCTAAAAGATATCTGTTGTAAATATCATTCTTATCAGAATATCATTACATAGCAGAATATTACCAGATATTTGGTTTTACTTACATTTAGTTTTCTTACTGGTAACATTATTTTTTACTTAATTGACCTTTGTCTTAAAAATCAATATTGCAATAGCCTAATTAAAGTGCACAGAACATTTCCTGTGAGTGATGTATATATGGTTTAGGTTTTTATGATGATAACTTCAACTTTTCAAAAGTTATGTTCCAAACAAGATTGTAACAGAGCAATACTAATGAGAAATTATCAGAAGAACCTTGGAAACTGAAGCTAATACATATATTATTCCGTCCGAAAATATTTGCGTCAATGACCCAGTGACAGAGCACTGGACATGATATGTGGGTGATAAAGGTATACAATGCTGATGCATTGAAGTAACTTCTTTACTCAAATGTATTTTTCCCGATGAATACCATACTGGTATTTCAAAACCTAACGTTTCAGGAAATCACCGTATAATAGAATATCGATGTGATTGAATATAAAAGAAGATGATACCTTTAATAGGAATATTAAATCTTCAGTTATTCATTTCATCTTGATCCAAGTATTCTTTACGTCTGGTTTGGTTGATAGATACTTTATATTGGGTTATGTATAAATGATGAGAAATTAATGTTTTAGAATATTTTCATTATTTATTTATTTTATTAATTAAAGATATTAAGAAAAGTAGATTAGATAGATATTGATAATAATATGTCTTGGAGGCCAATGCAAGTGTTTTAATAGTAACATAAAAGTCTCAATTTAAAATAATATTTCATTTCAAAACATAAATATTCAAAAAGTCATTCTTTAACAACACTCTCTGTTAGTGTGACTTACTTTTTATATTGATTAGGAAAGTCTGCACTGGTAAAATATTGGACATCCTTAGTGGCTACTACAACTGTACCATTGGAACTACATGCTTCCGTGTTGTCTGTAAAGGAAAGAAATATAACCAAAATCTTCATGGTTCGTAATCAATGCAAGGTCAAAACGATCTCCACAATAATTTATTTTCCGTTTAATAACATAGTATGTTACATCTCAATTGTAATGGGAAAGAGAAATGAACATGACGAGAGTATCAAGTTTGGAACTTGCCTTCCTTTGTTTGTAGTTATATGATTGGTTTATGTGATGTTATCTGTAGTTTGGTAGTACTTGGTTATCGTAAAATGGTTTGTAGAAACTCCCTTTATTTTGTGATATTATCTGTAGTTGGGTAGTACTTGTTTGTAGTTAGACGATTGGTACAAATTTTCTTGATACATTACCGCTAGGTTTTTGTGCTGTCATAAACATTTGCAGTCCTGAATCACCAGTAGACGATGTCACAGTAAACTCGATATATGCTGAACCGATAAACGATAACACGCCACTATTCCCATTTCGTCGAAATCTGATGTCGTTGTTGGGTATGGATTTCTGTACTCCACTGTTATCACATCCTTCAAACAAACATAAAAGAAGGGGATTACAAAGGTATAAGATAACTTAATGTTCAGATCACTTATTTTTATTCATTTTTATTCATTTTTTTTATTACAAATCCCTACACATTGAAAACAAAACACATTTGATGTTTTCAAACAACTGACCACTTCATTTCACCCGTAATTCGCTCAGTTACATATGACGCTCAAATGTGATTGTAACAAGAAGTAAGTTGACCTAGATAAGTAATTAAATTGATTGTTAATGACATCAGTGACAGCAAATGGTTAGTTATTCTGGATCCCTTAGAATTTTACTGAATTCACTTGAAACAGTGACACACAGTTCAGAACTTTCCAACCTTAATATGCTAAGTGGGTGTTTTCAGTTGCATTCCCTCGTCTAAAATTACAAGAGATGCCAGAATGATTTTGGCTCTCGCTATTGAATGAACGTTAATGGTCCTATGAAAGACTTGTATTTGTCCTACTTTCCCTCATTTCCAATAAATCATTTGATAACAAGTGGAACCTATATATTATGAAATCCAACAAACTTTCTGTGAAAAATTCAAAATTGTCAAAATCAAGGATGGTTGCCTGAAGGTCATTATGTTCTCCCGATCAGATTCAAAAGTGAATGGCTACAACTAGGGAAAACGGTGGAAAATATCTTCCACTACGTCTCAAGAAAAAAAACTATAACTAAACAGTCAACATCCAAAATAGCTTTCAACAGTCAACATCCAAATGACTTTCAGTCTGCTATTTTGTTTTCCAGATCAGAGAAAATGGTAAACCTACATGAAAAGTATGTGGAATACTCCACCAGTACTTCTCAAGAAATTAAATAGTAATAACAAGAATTGTTTACGGACGACAGATTACAGACGAAGCAGGATGGATAACCCCACTTACACTGGTTTGTAACAGTGTCTGGCGACTATATTGTATGTATCCCTTTTATTCAAAACTCGATATTAAAGATAAATTACTTATAAGATATTACAATATACGGATGTATTACTATGGGGCTAATTCTACGTAAACTGTGCACTCTGTTTTGAATTCATGCTTTTAATGAGTATGATCTGTTCATATTATATCGCTATGGGTTCCCGAGCGAGCTCAAACTAAAATGGGATTGAATAATATTTGCAAAATGTACCAGACAGTCATGTTGTTATGATATATCACATTAATAGAGCTGTTTCTCCGGGAGACACCTACTGGAATAAAGACAATGTATAGCCGGAGCACTTTTTCCCATATCACCCACAGTAAAAACCCATACGTACTAACACCCGGTTCAACATAATGGTTAATATCCGGTGATATGGGCCTATGGACCTTAACGGTCATCTGACTATAAAGACCCTTATACTACTGTAGTACACATTGTCTGTAGCAAGTAAAGTGGCACTGCTGGCCATGGTGACCATCCTGAATTTTGAACTGACCCGACAGGTAAGTAAGAGCTGAATACAACTGGTCGAACCTGAGAAGAAGTTTGAACCATGGTTGTGTAAACACATTACAAAATTGCGGCCGTGGCTGCAACGTCAAAGTTCAAACTACATTGTAGGTTGAAAAATAACAAAACTTTGTTTGCTCCCCTTAAAATGTGCTTTTCAAGATGGCTGTCATGGCGGGCCACCTCAGTTTTTGAACCGACACAAAAAATATCAACACTTAATCAGGACCATTTCAGTATAATTTCAGGTAAGTTAGAACTTAATCCCACCGGCTAAACTTAAAAAGAAGTTTGAAATATGTGTTTTTCAGGCAAACCATGATTGCGCTATCATGTAACAAAATGGCCGCCGTGGCAGCCATGTCGAAGTTTTTACGAGGCTGAGAAAAAACAAAACTTTGGCTCCTCTTTCTTAACATCCTCACAAAATTCCAGCTCAATGGCCCCAATGGAACTTGGGAAGAACTTTTAAATGTGTTTTTCAAGATTGCTGCCATGCCTTTCGGGTAAGATGACCTAATAAGAATACGTACCTTCGTACAGAGCCAGATTATCACCAGCTTGAAGTGCATCAAATGCGTATTTGATTAAAATTCCTGTGTCGTTGGTTTCAGCTTCAATGTGCCACTTACAGACATAACCACCGCTTCTTCCAACTCTGTGGATATACAATTGAAATGGGGTTTTAATTCGGAAATCAAGACTATACCGAGGCGGAAATGAAACGAAGTAGATGACTCCTTGCATTTAAACTGATATACTATATCCAACTAGGACACCCCCTATATCGGCTATCTGAAGTCTCGAGTTGCG
The DNA here is from genome assembly GCF_902652985.1 of Pecten maximus. Lineage (NCBI taxonomy): Eukaryota > Metazoa > Mollusca > Bivalvia > Pectinida > Pectinidae > Pecten > Pecten maximus. The sequence goes on along the minus strand of NC_047016.1, from coordinate 20,423,984 downwards.
GTATTAATAACATTTATTCACGGCATCAGCCGCCACCCATTCTACATGTAGGATTGTTGAAGGTAGCAAGCTCTCAATTTTGATCTTCGCTGACATTTTTATTACGTTTGAATGTCACCGCAGGTAAATTTCAAAATTTATTGAACATTTCAAAAGTGATTCCAGTTCATAAAAGTGGTCAATGTATGATGTTCTTAATTAAAGTCCAGTATACATTTTACCAGTTTTATCAAAAAGCTTCAAAAGAAATATGTTCACAATAGTTTTTATGAATATAATAATGACAATGATTTTTTGTTTTCCTTACAATCAGGGTTCCTTACTCAGTATTGCCAATAAATGGGCAAAGCAAATTGACAATGGAACTGTCAATGGTGTCACTTTTATAGATTAAAAAAAAAGTTTGACATGGTAGATCGTGAGGTTTTAATTCAAACGTTAACCCTATATCATTGTAACAAATTATCTTTGAATTGGTTTCAATCCTATCTCTGGCAATGGTTTCAAAAAGTTTAAGTATCTAAATATATTTCTAATATTAATCAAATTACTCATCGTTTTCCATAGGGTTCTACATTAGATCCCCTGATGTTTTTTATTCTCATCTTTAGCTAAAATGAGGTACAGATATGTATACCGATGACTCGGCTCTGAGTGCATCTGAAAGTTCTATATCTTTTGTACACTATCGGTTCCAAACTGATCTTAGTGAAGTTCAAGACTGCTGAAATGATTCTGAATAAGATTAAAGCGAAATATATGGTGATACAGTATAGACGATGATATAAGCCTAACATGAAGACGTGCACAAAATAAGCATCGAAAAACTATGTCGAGGTACCTAAACGCCGTACCACATTTTATTCCAAAAAACGTTTGGGTACAAGGGAGCTATAAAATGATTGGTAACATCAATAAACAATACATTTTATTTGTCTTTGACTTTTACTATTATAACTTTTAAATACAATTTCAAATTCGGGTTTTTCGCTATATTAAAGTGAACTTTGTCAATTTTTACTTTTTGCTATATTAGCACATATATAAACTAGAAGGTTCGCTTTCACAGCTAGTGACCTTAACATAAGGACATAACATTGAGTGGCCTTACCCGGGATAAAATGAAGGATATCCAGGCGAGGAGATCGTCATTATAGGAAGTTCTGGCTTTATCATAGTCACTGCTCCCTTACACGGCGCATCAAGGATATAACTTAATACAAATCCACTAGCGTTGCTAAATTCATCAGAATTAAACATTAATTGAAAAGATGTGTTTTTGAAAACCATCGCTGAAGTATTGAAATTGTCGCTACACACTTTAGTGCCTGTCGTATCGGAACCTGAAAGACAACATTAAATTATTAAACTTACAGATTAATACAGATGTTATTTATATACTTATTTCCTTTATATTATTATGCAACTATTCATTAAATTGAGTGGCGAGATAAAAATTCCTATGTAAGCTCTTAAAATTACGTCACTATAAATGCTCAAGGTTGTTATATATCCTAATGCAATATCGTATTATAACGTCAATATACATTATCAGGGTTACAATGTATATATGAAAACTTTAAAGGACGTTGTGCATTGTGTAAATAGTAGAAATATTCAGCAAGGCCTGAAAACGTTAGCGAAAATGTCGTGTTGATTTCATTATTTCTACTATATATATATCCTTAGGTAAGATCATACAATTACGTCACTATATAGTCACACGACTTTCAAGTGTATATATCATTTTGTAAGAACGTATTATAACGTCACTATACATTATCATGGTTATGTATCCTGATTTAAGATCGTATTACTACGTCACTACACATTATCAATGTTATATATATACATATCCTGATGTAAGATCGTACTATTACGTCATTTTATACTCACACGACTGTTATATACTTTTCTTTCTTTGTAAGTTTACATTATGGCGTCATAAGTTTACAATAAATTGAAAATGCAAACTGATACCCCGCGCAGTGTTTCAGTTTCAGTTCCAGTGAATTCAATATTTGATGTAAAACCTAGTTTTCCTCGACATATACCATTCCTTTTTTTCATGCTGAATCTCCATACCAATCAAGGGTCAATATTTAGATGGCACCTCTAATTCACCTAAAATCAAATTAAGGTGAATTAAGGACAGTATCTAAATTTCAACAAATCAGAGGCCATGCTTTTGCTTTAGCATGGTTGCCATGGCAACAAAGTCTATACAGTAAAGAATGGTATCCCCTGATACCCCTGTACACCAAATTTGGTTTTTATTTCGACCAATCCAAACCACTTTGTGCTTCAGCTTGGTTGTCATGGTGACAAAACCCATATAGTGATGTTCAGCATCACTTAATACCTCTGCATAACAAATTTCGTCGAAATCGGACAAATCATCAATTTTTGACCAATCATTAGCCAGTATTGCTTTGCAAATTACACAACTTCTTGTCTCCGCTTACCTCCACTGATCATTAGATAATCCTGACACGAGGTAGCAAAGTGGTTAAACTCTACTGTCAAAATCACCCCTCTGTTGGTACCGCCATCTGTTATGTTCCAGTGACATTCCAATGATCTGTAAAACAATGAAAATGATGAGCGAAAGTAAACAATAGAACGACGTGGAATTGTCCCGGTTCTCTGGTTTCCTCTCACAGTAAGACGCGTCGCTCTCTTCCATCCGGGCCAATAAGAATAATTGGTGTATGTTAATATAGCCCGTTTCGCAATTGTTGTAAATAGAGTGTACATTTTTTGATATCGATAAATTACAAAGTAATATCGTTACATCCTTTCGTATTTCTGTTTTAAGTATTGTATGTCATATTATATATACCATTGGAAGTATATATGAAAACATCAACATTTTACTGTAGTGTTTATATAGATGTCAATATAGCTTACGATGGGTAAACATCTGGGAAATTAGAACTGGTCAGGTACTGAAGCGTGTCGTTTGCCTCTAAAGTCGCCGGAGAGGATGCTGACGCAGTGCACGCTGCCGAATTATCTAGAATGACGTAAACAGAAGATTTTAATTTCTTTGCATACATTTAGTAATACAACGAGAAGTCAGCTATATACACAACTTATTCTGGAATTACATGTTTAAAAACCAACACTATATCTTTCATCGAGACAGCGTTTGATGTACATATGGATTGAATAGATTTTTTTAAATTTTCATTGCGGCTATGAATACCAGTAGCTAGCTACATATCCCGTGGCGCGCGGTAGCGCGCCTCGGAGGATATGTAGCTAGCTACTGGTATTCATAGCTGCAATGAAAATTAAAAAATCTATTCAATTCATATATTTACATAACCTTGATTTTAAAAATGTATATCGAGAAAACGAGAAATTTTATTAAAAAGAAAATTTTGTCATGTATACGACGAAACGCCAAATTATTAGAACAGCTGGGAGATCCCGCCTATGCACCACGCCATTGTTTTAATGTCGTTCCGCATTTTCCGGTCTTTTTTGTTTAATTTTGTATAAAACAAAAAGAAAGAAGTATTAAAGTAAAAATAATATTAAATACAATCATTCAATTCAAATCATATTTATTTTATGTGAACAAATTGCAACAAAAACACAATATTTTCATAATTGAAAGGCGGACTATTTTTTTGATGGCGTATTAATATGACCCGAATAATCAGGTGATTTGCACGAGAGACACTGTTTTCATACGGTTTTCATAGTGTATTCATGGTCATATGTTTGTTGTTTTCACTTGGTATGTTCATATCAGCAAACCACATTAGGAATGTAAATATACAATATTGGTTGTCCGTTTACAGTCCGTTTACATCAGATACACCCAGCCGTTCTGGGAGTAGGGTCTTGAGATGTGATGGGAGTGCTGGTATAAATGAATTGCGGATTTCAATAAAATATCACTATCCACTGTATTGTGTTAGCTACTCTTTGGGGGAGATGTTTACACTTAATGGGGTCTTGGGGAGAGGAAGGTCGAATTTCCCCTGTGGTCATTCTGCAAATCTTCATTCATATTCGTAAATTCCAAGACCTGTTAAGTTAAGATTACTCTCTCTATTTTCAATGAGGGCAAAGCTTTACTAAACAACATAAACGTACCAGTAGCGGCTACCGATAAATACTGTATCTGAAAACCTAGTCCTCCTGCCGATCCGACAGAAAACTCTACGAATGTTGAATTTCCGGTGCCAACTTCTCTCTGAACTGGCGGCGTTGCCACATCCGGATCTACGTCAGACGGGGGATAGAGTTTAACTCCATTATTGTCACATCCTGATAGAGAAAGTAACAAATTAAACATATTAAAACAAACTAATATAATTGCCTACGCACACTATAAAAACCTGAAAATATCTTTTTTAGGGGGGACGGGGAGAAGGAGTGTAGAAAATAGGAGAAATGAAAAATGAAAGAAACGTATCATAGTTAATATTATCATTGCCCGAAACCGTACGTGCGCTATATAAATTTGACCTTCCAGTAGTACATGGTTGTAGACATGCTTAATTTCTACATCATGACAAGCAATATGTTCGATGCAATCAATAGTTAACCAATATTAGACGTATTATGCATGAAATGTTCAAACTTCTTAAGCATGGTAATGTACTAGGGATGATCACGTTGATCTCGCTTCACATAGATTTCCTGGGTACGTCGCACGGTGGCACGTAAAGGAAGCATGCTTATAATAGGTAAACATTCGTAAATGCAAAAACCAAAAGTTTTTTTTATAATTTAAGTAATGGCGTACAGTTTTGTAAAAAGTGAAACATGACGTCATGTCTGTCTTATCTGGATGACATGTGAAGTCAATCAAGTGGAGAATAAAATATCATCTAAAACGAATCTTTGAAAATAAAAACAAGAGGCCCAATGGGCCTGTATTGCTCACCGTGCTCTACAGCAAATTTGCAGTTGAATGAGGTCATTTCTACAGGTATTATGCTAAAAACAACTTTATTCAAATATCAGAGTAAGCTAGGTTTATTCATGTCAATATATTTTCTAGTCCTTCATTCCAGCATACTATTGGCCTAAGATCGGGTCTTTGTGACTCTTGGCTCTAAGCATGCTACAGAAAGGCCCAATATCAAGGCTCTTAGCTCTAAGCCTGCTACAGACAGGCCCAATATCAAGTCCCTGGGCCTCTTGGTAATTGAGAAGTCTTTTAAAGATCTTAGCCTATTTGACCCATGTGACTTTGAATGAAGGTCAAGGTCATTCATTTGAACTTATTTGATAGCCCTTCACCCCAGCATGCTAATAACCTATTTGACCCATGTGACCTTGAATGAAGGTCAAGGTCATTTATTTGAACTAACTTGGTAGCCCCTCACCCCAGCATGCTACAGGCCCAATATCAAGTCTCTGGGCCTCTTTGTTATTGAGAAGAAGTCGTTTGAAGTTTATAGCCTATTTGACCCATGTGACTTTGAATGAAGGTCAAGGTCATTTATTTTAACTAACTTGGTAGCCCTTCACCTCAGCATGCTACAGGCCCAATATGAAGTTCCTGGGCCTCTTGGTTATTGAGAAGAAGTTGTTTAAATGAAAAAGTTGACGCCGGACGGACGGACGGACGGACGGACGCCGCACCACGTCATAAGCTCGCATGCCCTTCGGGCAGGTGAGCTAAAAATGGCTAACGGTCATATTATTGTATTGTTCCTCTCAAAAAAAATATATACGCATGAAGTAATCTGCACATCATTAAACCTCTTGAACAGATATCATTCACTTTTAGTTCATTGCAGTAATACATACAAAGCATATAACGGTATCGATTAAAATTCCATCTATAAAGATTTGAGGTAGCAATCGCTAGCACAATACTGATCTTAATAAGGTAGCAGACCACAGTAAATAGCCTGACCATGGGCGATTTTTTTTTGGCAAAACAAATATCTCCTGTTTTATGATATATACAAACAAGAGGCCCATGGGCCTTAACGGTCACCTGATATATGAAATATTTCAGTTAATTTAATTGACCCTTTTTGGCCCCACCCATCAGCCCCTGGGGTCAGTCAGGGCCAACATATGTATACCATTAAGCTGTCATCCAATGCTGATAATGTTAACAAAGTTAGAATGAATTCCAATAGAAATCAAACAAATCATAGTCAAAAATGTGATTTCCCTCTATAAAGAAACTTAAGACCCTTCCATCTATGAAGAGCATTTGATTCCAACATATCATAGAGTAGAGGAGAAGATTTTTGAAGTTTTAGTCAATTTGACACTTTTCAGGCCGCGCCTCAGGGCCCTGGGGATTGGGACCATATAATTCACAATTTTGAAGCGTCCTGCCAAATTTCATTGAATTTGGTTTAGGGGTTTCGGAGAAGTCGAAAATGTAAATTGTTTACGGACGCATGACGCACAACTTTTAAGGGTTTTCTGAAATGGTTATGATGATTTTCACAGGCTGGAGAATCAGAGAAAAAATAACTTAACCTTCTGTATAAATAATTTATAGGAATAACTGGCTATGTTTGCTTTATTTTTCAGTTTTTTACATTTTTACTGTACACTACTACCAAAGTGAGTAGACAGATAGGTCAAGATTAACCTGAAGGTCTAAGAAGTTTGTATTAATGTTATCTTACCTTGGTAAACATTTAGAGTGGTTCCACTACTTAGTCCGCCTAAGTCTAGGTACAATAGAATCCCAGCAATACCGTCACTAGCCTCAATGTGCCATTCACATGTGTAGTTACCCGTCTGTCTGTTCCTTCGCGATTATAAAACAATATAAGACTGACAATGGTGAAATAACAGAAATAGATTTCTCATTAGTTCTCTAAATTATTGTTTCCGGTGTAGTACAATCTTTTGTAATTCGAAGGTTACTTTATCATTGACCTGTAAAATAGTAATCACAGAATAATAGAAATATATGACGATGTGTGATGAATTCATGTCAATATATCTCGTTTGTTTGAACGATATTTCTGCTTTTGGGTTCTACTGATTTCCTAGTGTCCCCTTTAGTAGTTAAATTCGGGTTAAATTGGTATCCTGTTTGCACGTTCATCATTCAAAGAACGATCCCAGTGCATAGCAGGTAGGAACCGACTGAACGCAATTTCACATATATAGCTGACAAAATATGTCTTTTAACACAAACGTCTAGGTTTGGTGTAACACAACACAGGTACAAGTGTTTTCAATCTGAACTTACCACGTGTAGTTGTTAGGATAATATATAGAGTTGAAACTTTTCACATTTGTGTCGGCTGTAAGCATCGTTGGAGTATCAACAGTGCATGGCTTGTCTAGGACCACGCTAAACACAAATCCATTGTGTACCCCCTCATCATCGGAAGAGAAAGTGATGTTGAAACTGGTATCGTTAAATGTGATGAGAGGATTAGAAAACTGTTGGCCACATATTTTTCTGGTAGTAGTTGCTGGACCTGCGTAGATAACATATATGATTGATATGCATTGAATGTAAAATACACCTTGGGTACTACTTACCTCATAGCGTTTTCTTTGCTTTTCTAATGCGTTGAAATAAACGATTTTCATTACGAAATAACCTTAAGCTGATTAAGCGCAGTTTGCGTCAGCACCAACTTTCTATTTCTATTTATTCCTTCCTAAAGCGCTACCGCGAAATTTGCTGAATTGGTATCTGTTTCGTGATAACGCACACAAATATTTGATATCATTCGCTTTAACGGAAATGCGAGTTTCTGTATTGATACAGATATTTTTTACTAACTACAGTAAACTTCATCACCTCCGGAAGAGGTAAATGTGAAGACAAGAGGTAAAGCACCCCGAGACTCTTCTTACAAAAAGTAGTTGTTTCATACATACACGGCGCCAAAGATTTTTAATATTTGACCCTTTTCGCCCCTGCCCCTCATCTCATGGGGAAGGCAACTCTAAAAATATGCATATTATAGAAACTTAACAAGCTTCTCAAAGTTAACCACGGAAGTTTAATTATTTCCAATTGTAAATGGACAAAATACACAAAAAAATAACATTTTCCTATAAATGCTATAGTAAAACTCCACAATCCTTTTTAAACATATCACTACGCAAGTTAAGGCCAGTTGTATCTCGATTCTGTCCATTAACAGGATCTATATAAATCAAATGTGCGATTTTCACATGGTTAAGGAACAGAGTATGCGTTGTTAAATATATAAATATTGAATATACCTTCAATCTCTAAGTAATCGTAGCCACAACTGCTGTCCATGTTCTATGTCGTAGAACTCGATAGTTAAAATCACAGTTTCTCCGGAATTTCCACCAGAAATATACCATTTGCATTTGTCGTTTCTGTCAACAAAGATGTTCAAGATGCTAAAAGATATCTGTTGTAAATATCATTCTTATCAGAATATCATTACATAGCAGAATATTACCAGATATTTGGTTTTACTTACATTTAGTTTTCTTAATGGTAACATTATTTTTTACTTAATTGAAGAGCACAGAACATTTCCTGTGAGTGATGTATATATGGTTTAGGTTTTTATGATGATAACTTCAACTTTTCAAAAGTTATGTTCCAAACAAGATTGTAACAGAGCAATACTAATGAGAAATTATCAGAAGAACCTTGGAAACTGAAGCTAATACATATATTATTCCGTCCGAAAATATTTGCGTCAATGACCCAGTGACAGAGCACTGAACATGATATGTGGGTGATAAAGGTATACAATGCTGATGCATTGAAGTAACTTCTTTACTCAAATGTATTTTTCCCGATGAATACCATACTGGTATTTCAAAACCTAACGTTTCAGGAAATCACCGTATAATAGAATATCGATGTGATTAAATATAAAAGAAGATGATACCTTTAATAGGAATATTAAATCTTCAGTTATTCATTTCATCTTGATCCAAGTATTCTTTACGTCTGGTTTGGTTGATAGATACTTTATATTGGGTTATGTATAAATGATGAGAAATTAATGTTTTAGAATATTTTCATTATTTATTTATTTTATTAATTAAAGATATTAAGAAAAGTAGATTAGATAGATATTGATAATAATATGTCTTGGAGGCCAATGCAAGTGTTTTAATAGTAACATAAAAGTCTCAATTTAAAATAATATTTCATTTCAAAACATAAATATTCAAAAAGTCATTCTTTAACAACACTCTCTGTTGGTGTGACTTACTTTTTATATTGATTAGGAAAGTCTGCACTGGTAAAATATTGGACATCCTTAGTGGCTACTACAACTGTACCATTGGAACTACATGCTTCCGTGTTGTCTGTAAAGGAAAGAAATATAACCAAAATCTTCATGGTTCGTAATCAATGCAAGGTCAAAACGATCTCCACAATAATTTATTTTCCGTTTAATAACAAAGTATGTTACATCTCAATTGTAATGGGAAAGAGAAATGAACATGACGAGAGTATCAAGTTTGGAACTTGCCTTCCTTTGTTTGTAGTTATATGATTGGTTTATGTGATGTTATCTGTAGTTTGGTAGTACTTGGTTATCGTAAAATGGTTTGTAGAAACTCCCTTTATTTTGTGATATTATCTGTAGTTGGGTAGTACTTGTTTGTAGTTAGACGATTGGTACAAATTTTCTTGATACATTACCGCTAGGTTTTTGTGCTGTCATAAACATTTGCAGTCCTGAATCACCAGTAGACGATGTCACAGTAAACTCGATATATGCTGAACCGATAAACGATAACACGCCACTATTCCCATTTCGTCGAAATCTGATGTCGTTGTTGGGTATGGATTTCTGTACTCCACTGTTATCACATCCTTCAAACAAACATAAAAGAAGGGGATTACAAAGGTATAAGATAACTTAATGTTCAGATCACTTATTTTTATTCATTTTTATTCATTTTTTTTATTACAAATCCCTACACATTGAAAACAAAACACATTTGATGTTTTCAAACAACTGACCACTTCATTTCACCCGTAATTCGCTCAGTTACATATGACGCTCAAATGTGATTGTAACAAGAAGTAAGTTGACCTAGATAAGTAATTAAATTGATTGTTAATGACATCAGTGACAGCAAATGGTTAGTTATTCTGGATCCCTTAGAATTTTACTGAATTCACTTGAAACAGTGACACACAGTTCAGAACTTTCCAACCTTAATATGCTAAGTTGGTGTTTTCAGTTGCATTCCCTCGTCTAAAATTACAAGAGATGCCAGAATGATTTGGCTCTCGCTATTGAATGAACTTTAATGGTCCTATGAAAGACTTGTATTTGTCCTACTTTCCCTCATTTCCAATAAATCATTTGATAACAAGTGGAACCTATATATTATGAAATCCAACAAACTTTCTGTGAAAAATTCAAAATTGTCAAAATCAAGGATGGTTGCCTGAAGGTCATTATGTTCTCCCGATCAGATTCAAAAGTGAATGGCTACAACTAGGGAAAACGGTGGAAAATATCTTCCACTACTTCTCAAGAAAAAAACTATAACTAAACAGTCAACATCCAAAATAGCTTTCAACAGTCAACATCCAAATGACTTTCAGTCTGCTATTTTGTTTTCCAGATCAGAGAAAATGGTAAACCTACATGAAAAGTATGTGAAATACTCCACCAGTACTTCTCAAGAAATTAAATAGTAATAACAAGAATTGTTTACGGACGACAAATTACAGACGAAGCAGGATGGATAACCCCCTTACACTGGTTTGTAACAGTGTCTGGCGACTATATTGTATGTATCCCTTTTATTCAAAACTCGATATTAAAGATAAATTACTTATAAGATATTACAATATACGAATGTATTACTATGGGGCTAATTCTACGTAAACTGTGCACTCTTTTGAATTCATGCTTTTAATGAGTACGATCTGTTCATATTATATCGCTATGGGTTCCCGAGCGATCTCAAACTAAACTGGGATTGAATAATATTTGCAAAATGTACCAGACAGTCATGTTGTTATGATATATCACATTAATAGAGCTGTTTCTCCGGGAGACACCTACTGGAATAAAGACAATGTATAGCCGGAGCACTTTTTCCCATATCACCCACAGTAAAAACCCATACGTACAAAAACCCGGTTCAACATAATGGTTAATATCCGGTGATATTACTACTGTAGTACACATTGTCTGTAGCAAGTAAAGTGGCACTACTGGCCATGGTGACCATCCTGAATTTTGAACTGACCCGACATGTAAGTAAGAGCTGAATACAACTGGTCGAACCTGAGAAGAAGTTTGAACCATGGTTGTGTAAACACATTACAAAATTGCGGCCGTGGCTGCAACGTCAAAGTTCAAACAACATTGTAGGTTGAAAAATAACAAAACTTTGTTTCCTCTCCTTCCTTTACATCCTCACTGATTTCCAGCTCAATGATACCGGTGGAACTGCAGAAGAAGTTTAAAATGTGCTTTTCAAGATGGCTGCCATGGCGGGCCACCTCGGTTTTTGAACCGACACAAAAAATATCAACACTTAATCAGAACCATTTCAGTATAATTTCAGGTAAGTTAGAACTTAATCCCACCGGCTAAACTTAAAAAGAAGTTTGAAATATGTGTTTTTCAGGCAAACCATGATTGCGCTATCATGTAACAAAATGGCCGCCGTGGCAGCCATGTCGAAGTTTTTACGAGGCTGAGAAAAAACAAAACTTTGGCTCCTCTTTCTTAACAAAATTCCAACTCAATGGCCCCAATGGCACTTGGGAAGAACTTTTAAATGTGTTTTTCAAGATTGCTGCCATGCCTTTCGGGTAAGATGACCTAATAAGAATACGTACCTTCGTACAGAGCCAGATTATCACCAGCTTGAAGTGCAGTAAATGCGTATTTGATAAGAATTCCTGTGTCGTTGGTTTCAGCTTCAATGTGCCACTTACAGACATAACCACCGCTTCTTCCAACTCTGTGGAAATACAATTGAAAGGGTTTATCATGTCTATGTCTTATTGGTATTTATCATAATCGATTGGATTGTTGATTAGTTATTTTCAATTGCATTTCGCAAAGAATTTATATGTGCTTGTATTCCGCAAGTTATCTTCAATTATTTGTGCAGTTCGCACATTCTTTAATAATGTGTTCGCAGTTCGCACTTTAAAAGGAGCTTCATTTGTCTGTTCCAAGGATCTGTTGGTTTTCTAAATTTATTGCACATATCATTGGAAGCATCCAATATACCCTAGTTAGGGTCGGTATCCTCATAATATAAAGCTGTGACCAAATTATACCAAAAGCTATGTGTCTGTTATTTTTAATTGGATGATCTTTGACAACTGTGATATTAATAATTGTTTTTTAGTTAGGTCAGTAATTATGTCTTCATGCAATAGTATCTAAATAGTAATGTAGGAATAGTGATTGTCATTTTAGGAACAGTCATTTGCGGTGATACTACCTTGTCTTTTACAAACCAGTTTTACTAACAGAGGACTCTGTGGAAGATTAGCTTTGCTAAACTGTTTTTTTTTTTTATCCTTAGTATATAAAGTTTATTCTTTTTATAAAAAAATGTATGTGCGAGTAAAATTAACCAAGCTATGTCCCTAAGTAGTTAAGAATTGATAAACTTTGTTGATTCATGTGTTGCTTTATCTTCATTTTTTGGTAAAAGAACTGGGGACTATATTCAATTAAGTCTTTAAATAACAACTTGGTATGAAAAATAACTCAAGAATGTTGTTATAATTAGCATATTACATTAATGAACGTTCTATATCTTTCGATATCAATGACATCTCGCATCGCCCGAGGCAATTTTTACAACAGTTTTCTACATAAAATTAATGTAGCCAAATGTAAAGTGTTGAAGTCTCGCTTTCACAGCTAGAAACCTGTGCATAAAGACATAACATTAAGTGGCCTTACCCGGGATAAGATGAAGGATATCCAGGCGAGGAGATCGTCATTATAGGTAGTTCTGGCTTTATCATAGTCACTGCTCCCTTACACGGCGCATCCAGAATATAACTTATAGAAAAGCCGTGTTCGATCAATGTTTGGCTAGTATTTAATTGGATGTGGAAAGAACTATTTTTAATGACCATGGGTGAAAAGTCCAAAGTTCCAGAGCACACAATTGTTTGCAAAGAATCATCACCTACAAAAATAATTTTGACTCAATAATTTGACAGGAAATTAACGATAACGACAGCAATAAAGAGGTATACACAACAAATTAATTTAACAGGAAATTAACGATAACGATTGCAATAAACAGGTATACATAACCAATTAATTTAACAGGATATTAACGATAACGACAGCAATAAACAGGTATACACAACCAATTGATTAAACAGGAAATTAACGATAACGACAGGAACAAGAGGCCCAATGGCCCTGTATCGCTCACCTGGCTCTACAGCAAACTAGCAGTTGATTGAGGTCATTTCTACAGATACTATGCTCATAACAACTTAATTCAAATATCAGAGTAAGCTAGGTTTATTCATGTCAATATATTTTTTAGTCCTTCATTTCAGCATACTATTGGCCTCTTAGCTCTTGTCTTGCTACAGACAGGCCCAATATAAAGTCCCTGGGCCTCTTGGTTATTGAGAAAAAGTCTTTTAAAGATTTTAACCTATTTGAACAATGTGACCTTGAATGAAGGTTAAGGTTATCTATTTGAACAATCTTGGTAGCCCTTCACCCCAAGCATGCTACAGGCCCAATATCGTGTCCCTGGGCCTCTTGGTTATTAAGAGGAAGTCATTTTAATATTATAACCCATTTGACCCATGTGACCTTGAATGAAGGTCAAGGTCATCTACTTAAACTAACTTGGTAGCCCTTCACACAAGCATGCTACAGGCCTAATATCAAGTCCCTGGACCTCTTGGTTATTGAGAAGAAGTCGTTTGAAGATTATAGCTTATTTGACCCATGTGATCTTGAATGAAGGTCAAGGTCATTTATTTAAAAAAAACTTGGTAGCCCTTCATCCAAGCATACTAAAGGCCCAATATCAAGTCCCTGGGTCTCTTGGTTATTGAGAAATTGTTTGAAGATTATAGCTTATTTGACCCATGTTACCCTGAATGAAGGTCAAGGTCATTTATTTGAACAAACTTGGTAGCCCTTCAACCCAGCATGCTACAGGCCCAATATCAATTCCCTGGGCCTCTTGGTTATTGAGAAGAAGTCGTTTGAAGTTCAAAACCTATTTGACCCATGTGACCTTGAATGAAGGTCAAGGTCATTTATTTAAACAAACTTGGTAGCCCTTCACCCCAGCATGCTACAGGCCCAATATCAATTCCCTAGGCATCTTGGTTATTGAGAAGATGTTGTTTGAAGATTATAGCCTATTTCACCCATGTGACCTTGAATGAAGGTCAAGGTTATTTATTTTATCAAACTTGGTAACCCTTCACCCCAGCATGCTACAGGCCTAATATAAAGTGCCTGGGCCTCTTGGTTATTGAGAAGAAGGTGCTAAAAATCAAAACGTTGACGCCGGACGGACGGCCGGAATGACGGACGGATGGACGACGGGCGCCGCACCATGGCATAAGCTCACTTGCCCTTCGGGCAGGTGAGCTAATAAACAGGTATACACAACCAATTAATTTAATAGAAAATTAACGAAAACGACAGCAATAACCTGGTATACACAACCAATCAATTTAACAGGAAATTAACGATTACGACAGCAATAAACAGGTTTACACAACCAATTAATTTAACAGGAAATTAACGACAGCAATAAACAGGTATACACAACCAATCAATTTAACAGGAAATTAATGATACCGACAGCAATAAACAGGTTTACACAACCAATTAATTTAACAGGAAATTAACGACAGCAATAAACAGGTATACACAACCAATCGATTTAACTGGAAATTAACGATAACGACAGCAATAAACAGGTATACACAACAAATTAATTTTACAGGAAATTAACGATGACTACAGCAATAAACAGGTAAACACAACCAATCAATTTAACAGGAAATTAACGATAACGACAGCAATAAACAGGTAAACACAACCAATCGATTTAACTGGAAATTAACGATAACGACAGCAATAAACAGGTATACACAACACATTAATTTTACAGGAAATTAACGATGACTACAGCAATAAACAGGTTTACGGAACCAATCGATTTAACAGGAAATTAACGAAAACGATTGCAATAAACAGGTATACACAACCAATCAATTTAACAGGAAATTAATGATAACGAAAGCAATAAACAGGTATACGGAACCAATCAAAATACAAAGAGGAAAACGGATATCAACACTAAAACCTCGACGAGTATTGATATTACAATCCCGGTCGCTCTGTATAACTTAATCTCTCATTCCGCAAAGGGAAATGTATTTCTTCGTGTGAAATATGATACAGCAAAATCATGAAGTAAGAAAATATATATCCAACGTCCGAGGTAGGTGATAAGGAATGTTATCGTCGACTACAAAAAACAAACAAACAGTAATTTTGGAAGCATAAGGAATGATGTAACGAGGTTTTAGTCCTTTCAACAGCAGTGATCCGAAATGAGGATTTGTCAGTTAGCTGAAGTTGCGTTCATAGAAAAGCATTCCAATATGTCTCAGCCGGTTCAGGACAGAACTCCACGACAATGAAAAGGATAAAAATTGTTTTAAAATATGCGCATTTTATACTGTGCATGAAACATGTACACTTTTTCGTGACTATGCAACTTGCACTTTTGAAGAAACGGCGTTCAAATGAAACGTTTCAGATTGGTTGGCGGACAATGGACGATCAAACCAAATCAAAATATTCTTAATGGCCCGAACTAATAAAATAAACATAATCACCATTTGAGAAATGGTATGCAAGCCATACTGATGAGGCCAAGGAAACCTTCCAAGGAATAAACTATTCATATAACCGTACTCAAATCTTTACAGCATTAACTGAATGGCGGACACACAACATACGCTATAGAATACAGCAATCGTCTGTAAAGGAATTTCAATTAAGGTACGAAAAGTAGGATTACAACTGCATTAAAACAAGATGTCTTATCTAACAAACGTTGTAGGAGGACCACGTAGTTCGATGAGCAGACGGAGTAGTGGATAACGGACACAGAGTTTTCTATAACCCATTTTTTTCTGTGTCGAGGATGATTAAGAAGACTAAACAATAACAGTGGATATTTAAAAGATACATTTGTTTCCTGGTAAGTGTTTCTACGTCAGTCAAATTAATAGGATTGAAATGGAAAATATATTACATTTTTATTGAGAGAACATCTAATCCGTGTTTAGATAAACAACCAATTAACGTTTGATCAATACAGCATGACTCCCTACCGAAATACACTATGTAGCAAACATCTTCTGATTCTTGTATATCGAGATACAAATATTGATATTGCTTACCGTTCACATTTTTAAATGCAATAACCGAGTTTGCCCTCTTTATTCTGTATTGTCAAAACATCTGCACAGATATTACTTGGTTTCTGCAGTATTTCTAAGGCGAGATCGCGATATCTTAATAAAACATAGTATTACCTTGAGTACCTCTCCATGTAGATGTCGGCACCTTGTTTGAATTTTGAGTTTTGTTTTGGTTGTTTCGTATCAACACTTTAGGCCATTAGCTTTACTGAGTCACAGGACACAACCGCCGTATGGTGTCCCTAACATCAATGCTGAGTCAAATGACAGCTGTATGGTGTCCCTAACATCAGTGACGAGTCAAAGGACAGCTGTATGGTGTCCCTAACATCAGTGACGAGTCAAAGGACAGCTGTATGATATCCTTAACATCGTCGACGAGTCACAGGACACAACAGCGGTATGGTGTCTCTGACATCAGTGACGAGTCAAAGGACAGCTGTATGGTGTCCTTAACATCAATGCAGAGTCAAAGGACAGCTGAATGGTGTCCTTAACATTAATGTTGAGTCAGTCAAAGGACAGCTGTATGGTGTCCTAAACATCAATGTTGAGTCAAAGGACAGCTGTATGGTGTCCTTAACATCAATGTTGAGTCAAAGGACAGCTGTGTGGTGTCCTTAACATTAATGCAGAGTCAAAGGACAGCTGTGTGGTGTCCTTAACATCAATGTTGAGTCAAAGGACAGCTGTATGGTGTCTTTAACATCAATGCTGAGTCAAAGGGCAGCTGTGTGGTGTCCTTAACATCAATGTTGAGTCAAAGGACAGCAGAAGTATGAAACCGCTGTATGGTGTCCCTAACATCACTGACATGTCACTTAACAGAACACCTATATGGTGTCCCTAACATCACTGACGAGTCACAAGACACAACACCTATATGGTGTCAATAACATCGTTGGCGAGTCACAGGACAGCACCTGTATGGTGTTCCTAGCGTCACTTTCGAGTCACATGACACAACAGCTGTAGGGTGTCCCTAAATCACGGACGAGTCACAGGACAAAACAGGTTTATGTTGTTCCTAACATCACCGACGGGTCACAAGATACAGCAGCTGTACGGTGCAGTTTAATTCATTTTGGCTCTACTCTAACTCTCAATCTGTTTCGCTTAAGTCTTGTTAGTCTTTTGTACAATCTTTTGGAAGATGACAGAAATATATACTTCTGTCATAATTCTAACAACAACATTACCTGTAATTACTAAGTTCTCCAAACAGGAGGCACCAAAGTAAGCGAATTCCACCGTCAGGATGACTCCACGTCCCGAACCACCATCACTTATGTTCCAGAAGCAGTCGGAGCTGAAAGGAAGACAGTGTGTGGGATCATGCAACGATTATTCCCTCATCCTCTTTTAACAGTATAATATAACAGTATATCAGTCGTGTAACAGTGTAATATAACGTATATCAGTCGTGTAACAGTGTAATATAACAGTAAATCAGTCGTGTAACAGTGTAATATAACAGTAAATCAGTCGTGTAACAGTGTAATATAACAGTATATCAGTCGTGTAACAGTGTAATATAACAGTATATCAGTCATGTAACAGTGTAATATAACAGTATATCAGTCGTGTAACAGTGTAATATAACAGTATATCAGTCGTGTAACGGTGTAATATAACAGTATATCAGTCGTGTAACAGTGTAATATAACAGTATATCAGTCATGTAACAGTGTAATATAACAGTATATCAGTCGTGTAACAGTGTAATATAACAGTATATCAGTCGTGTAACGGTGTAATATAACAGTAAATCAGTCATGTAACAGTGTAATATAACAGTAAATCAGTCGTGTCAGAGTGTAATATAACAGTAAATCAGTCGTGTAACAGTGTAATATACCAGTAAATCAGTCGTGTAACAGTATAATATAACAGTAAATCAGTCGTGTAACAGTGTAATATAACAGTAAATCAGTCGTGTAACAGTGTAATATAACAGTAAATCAGTCATGTAACAGTGTAATATAACAGTAAATCAGTCGTGTAACAGTGTAATATAACAGTAAATCAGTCGTGTAACGGTGTAATATAACAGTATATCAGTCGTGTAACAGTGTAATATAACAGTAAATCAGTCGTGTAACAGTGTAATATAACAGTAAATCAGTCCTGTAACAGTGTAATATAACAGTAAATCAGTCGTGTAACAGTGTAATATAACAGTAAATCAGTCGTGTAACAGTGTAATATAACAGTATATCAGTCGTGTAACAGTGTAATATAACAGTATATCAGTCGTGTAACAGTGTAATATACCAGTAAATCAGTCGTGTCAGAGTGTAATATAACAGTAAATCAGTCGTGTAACGGTGTAATATAACAGTATATCAGTCGTGTAACAGTGTAATATAACAGTAAATCAGTCGTGTAACAGTGTAATATAACAGTAAATCAGTCGTGTAACGGTGTAATATAACAGTATATCAGTCATGTAACAGTGTAATATAACAGTATATCAGTCGTGTAACAGTGTAATATAACAGTATATCAGTCGTGTAACAGTGTAATATAACAGTAAATCAGTCGTGTAACGGTGTAATATAACAGTATATCAGTCGTGTAACAGTGTAATATAACAGTAAATCAGTCGTGTAACGGTGTAATATAACAGTAAATCAGTCGTGTAACAGTGTAATATAACAGTAAATCAGTCGTGTAACAGTGTAATATAACAGTAAATCAGTCGTGTAACAGTGTAATATAACAGTAAATCAGTCGTGTAACAGTGTAATATAACAGTATATCAGTCGTGTAACAGTGTAATATAACAGTATATCAGTCGTGTAACAGTGTAATATAACAGTAAATCAGTCGTGTAACAGTGTAATATACCAGTAAATCAGTCGTGTAACAGTGTAATATAACAGTAAATCAGTCGTGTAACAGTGTAATATAACAGTAAATCAGTCGTGTAACAGTGTAATATAACAGTAAATCAGTCATGTCACAGTGTAATATAACAGTAAATCAGTCGTATAACAGTGTTATATAACAGTAAATCAGTCGTGTAACAGTGTAATATAACAGTAAATCAGTCATGTCACAGTGTAATATAACAGTAAATCAGTCGTGTAACAGTGTAATATAACAGTATATCAGTCGTGTAACAGTGTAATATACCAGTAAATCAGTCGTGTAACAGTGTAATATAACAGTAAATCAGTCGTGTAACGGTGTAATATACCAGTAAATCAGTCGTGTCACAGTGTAATATAACAGTAAATCAGTCGTGTCAGAGTGTAATATAACAGTAAATCAGTCGTGTAACAGTGTAATATAACAGTAAATCAGTCGTGTAACAGTGTAATATAACAGTAAATCAGTCGTGTAACAGTGTAATATAACAGTAAATCAGTCGTGTAACAGTGTAATATACCAGTAAATCAGCCGTGTAACAGTGTAATATAACAGTAAATCAGTCGTGTAACAGTGTAATATAACAGTAAATCAGTCGTGTAACAGTGTAATATAACAGTAAATCAGTCATGTCACAGTGTAATATAACAGTAAATCAGTCGTATAACAGTGTAATATAACAGTAAATCAGTCGTGTAATGGTGTAATATAACAGTGAATCAGTCATGTCACAGTGTAATATAACAGTAAATCAGTCGTGTAACGGTGTAATATAACAGTAAATCAGTCGTGTAACAGTGTATTATAACAGTAAATCAGTCGTGTAACAGTGTAATATAACAGTATATCAGTCATGTAACGGTGTAATATAACAGTAAATCAGTCGTGTAACAGTGTAATATAACAGTAAATCAGTCGTGTAACAGTGTAATATAACAGTAAATCAGTCGTGTAACAGTGTAATATAACAGTATATCAGTCGTGTAACAGTGTAATATAACAGTATATCAGTCGTGTAACGGTGTAATATAACATGAAATCAGTCGTGTAACGGTGTAATATACCAGTAAATCAGTCGTGTAACAGTGTAATATAACAGTAAATCAGTCGTGTAACAGTGTAATATAACAGTAAATCAGTCGTGTAACAGTGTAATATAACAGTAAATCAGTCGTGTAACAGTGTAATATAACAGTAAATCAGTCGTGTAACAGTGTAATATAACAGTATATCAGTCGTGTAACAGTGTAATATAACAGTAAATCAGTCGTGTAACAGTGTAATATAACAGTAAATCAGTCGTGTAACAGTGTAATATAACAGTATATCAGTCGTGTAACAGTGTAATATAACAGTAAATCAGTCGTGTAACGGTGTAATATACCAGTAAATCAGTCGTGTAACGGTGTAATATAACAGTAAATCAGTCGTGTAACGGTGTAATATAACAGTAAATCAGTCGTGTAACAGTATAATATAACAGTAAATCAGTCGTGTAACAGTGTAATATACCAGTAAATCAGTCGTGTCAGAGTGTAATATAACAGTAAATCAGTCGTGTAACGGTGTAATATAACAGTATATCAGTCGTGTAACAGTGTAATATAACAGTAAATCAGTCGTGTCAGAGTGTAATATAACAGTAAATCAGTCGTGTAACGGTGTAATATACCAGTAAATCAGTCGTGTAACAGTGTAATATAACAGTAAATCAGTCGTGTAACGGTGTAATATACCAGTAAATCAGTCGTGTAACAGTGTAATATAACAGTAAATCAGTCGTGTCAGATTGTAATATAACAGTAAATCAGTCGTGTAACAGTGTAATATAACAGTAAATCAGTCGTGTAACAGTATAATATAACAGTAAATCAGTCGTGTAACAGTGTAATATAACAGTAAATCAGTCGTGTCACAGTGTAATATAACAGTAAATCAGTCGTGTAACAGTGTAATATAACAGTAAATCAGTCGTGTAACAGTGTAATATAACAGTAAATCAGTCGTGTAACAGTGTAATATAACAGTAAATCAGTCGTGTAACAGTGTAATATACCAGTATATCAGTCGTGTAACAGTGTAATATAACAGTAAATCAGTCGTGTAACGGTGTAATATAACAGTAAATCAGTCGTGTAACAGTGTAATATGACAGTAAATCAGTCGTGTAACAGTGTAATATACCAGTAAATCAGCCGTGTAACGGTGTAATATAACAGTATATCAGTCGTGTAACAGTGTAATATAACAGTAAATCAGTCGTGTAACAGTGTAATATACCAGTAAATCAGTCGTGTCACAGTGTAATATAACAGTAAATCAGTCGTGTAACAGTGTAATATACCAGTAAATCAGTCGTGTAACAGTGTAATATAACAGTAAATCAGTCGTGTAACAGTGTAATATAACAGTAAATCAGTCGTGTAACAGTGTAATATAACAGTAAATCAGTCGTGTAACAGTGTAATATAACAGTATATCAGTCGTGTAACAGTGTAATATAACAGTAAATCAGTCGTGTAACAGTGTAATATAACAGTATATCAGTCGTGTAACAGTGTAATATAACAGTAAATCAGTCGTGTAACAGTGTAATATAACAGTAAATCAGTCGTGTAACAGTGTAATATAACAGTAAATCAGTCGTGTAACAGTGTAATATAACAGTAAATCAGTCGTGTAACAGTGTAATATAACAGTAAATCAGTCATGTCAGAGTGTAATATAACAGTAAATCAGTCGTGTAACAGTGTAATATAACAGTAAATCAGTCGTGTAACAGTGTAATATAACAGTATATCAGTCATGTAACAGTGTAATATAACAGTAAATCAGTCGTGTAACGGTGTAATATAACAGTAAATCAGTCGTGTAACAGTGTAATATAACAGTAAATCAGTCATGTAACAGTGTAATATAACAGTAAATCAGTCGTGTAACGGTGTAATATAACAGTATATCAGTCGTGTAACAGTGTAATATAACAGTAAATCAGTCGTGTAACAGTGTAACTATAAAGATATCAGGGTAAACAGTAGTAATATAACCGTAAATCAGTTCGTGTAACAGTGTAATATAACAGTAAATCAGTCGTGTAACAGTGTAATATAACAGTATATCAGTCGTGTAACAGTGTAATATACCAGTAAATCAGTCGTGTAACAGTGTAATATGACAGTAAATCAGTCGTGCAACAGTGTAATATAACAGTAAATCAGTCGTGTAACGGTGTAATATAACAGTAAATCAGTCATGTCACAGTGTAATATACCAGTAAATCAGTCGTGTAACAGTGTAATATGACAGTAAATCAGTCGTGCAACAGTGTAATATGACAGTAAATCAGTCGTGCAACAGTGTAATATAACAGTAAATCAGTCGTGTAACAGTGTAATATACCAGTAAATCAGTCGTGTAACAGTGTAATATAACAGTAAATCAGTCGTGTCAGAGTGTAATATAACAGTATATCAGTCGTGTAACGGTGTAATATAACATGAAATCAGTCGTGTAACGGTGTAATATAACAGTATATCAGTCGTGTAACAGTGTAATATAACATGAAATCAGTCGTGTAACGGTGTAATATAACAGTAAAAACGATATACATGTATATATCCAGTACAATAATGATATTAATCAATGTTAAAGATGATCAGTTACCTTGGAAAAGAATTATTGAAGTAAGTGAAGAACTGGAGTGTGTCGTTAGCTTCTAGACCAAGTGGCGAAGCTACACTGGCGCTACATACGGCTGCATTAGCTGTAATATATAATATACATGTATGTATTTGGTTGACATGTATGTGTAACTATTTATGCAATGAACAGTGTTTTTTAATGTTGTTTTGGTCGATAGGACAGCAAGATGCATAGGTGCTAATGTCATGGGAACCCGTTCGCACCCGTGAAAATATCGACATTCTGTCCTATTCGTGAAATATATGTTATATCCAACGGAAAACCTTCAATATCCTCTATCCTCTATATATAGAAATGTTACGGATGGCAATATCTTGATTCTCAGAGGAGCAATGTGGACATCGGAATTGGTCACCACGCCTGAAAACCCTCACGTGAGAGCTATAAATACAATACACAATGCAACTTTGTTTTGGTGCTTAAATGTCTCCATACATTTAACACTGGGGAAAATGTAATTATTTGGGAAGTCATGTGATGACGTCTGATTTCATCTTTATTGTCAACAAGCAGACGATAAATTAACACCAGCAAGGCGATTTTCAGAGCCTTAATATTAAGATATGGGTTAATTAGCAGGTGCAGTGCTTTCGTAGGTCAACATTTAATTGCCTCTTCCAAATGTTAAGTAAAATGCATGTATTCACCAAACTCTTTGACATTTCCGATTTTATTTTCATGTTGTCACATTCCCGAAATTCTATTACTCATATTAAAACTTCGAAAATGCCACCAGGTGCGTGACGCGTGTTCAGACATAAATATTCCGTTGCTCTGGTTGTAGAGCGAGACATGACGATTTGATCACCCGCGGCAAGCTACAGTCTATGGACAAAAGTAGTGGAACGATAATCGTTCCACGATGACGGCACATCGGTTTTCGCGTTGTCAAAGGTGGAACTATAAACGCGGTATATAAAGCACATCGACACCGCTTACATCATCGGAAAGGTAATGGTCTCTAATGGCGTTCTATTTTTGTCCTCTGCTAGCATGTTTTTTGTTTACAAACAGAAGAAGCGAGATGGAGCCAAATTCGAGATACGCGAGTGAATGCCAGAAACAAAGTGTTGTAGCTGTGGTTCAGAAGGGCGTATCTTTCCAAAAAGATGGTGAGCTACTGAATAATAGAAATTTCTGTGAACATGGAAGTGTGAAAAACGGCGAAAAAACGGGCCGACCAAAAAGTTTAACTGCGCGTGACGGAAGGAAAATTTTACGAGAATTTTTTTGAAAGCCGACAGACGGATGTATTTGGACAATATTTGTAATAAGTTCAACACTAATGAAAACAAAAATGTTTCTTCTAAAACTGTATGGAGGTTTTTTGAAATTAAATGGATATAGTAGATGTGTTTGCAAAAAACAAATTAGGATTTCTCCTGTCAATAGAGTGAAACGGGTAACATGGTGTAATGAAACGCGAGTACACGGAGGCGAACTGGAGAAAAGTTATATTTTCAGATGAAAGTCAGATTGTGATAGGCAAGAACAATCGAGTGTGTATTTGGAGAAAATCTGACGAAGCTTATTTTCTGCCCGAGTAAAAGATAAAATAACTGAGCCTTATGATCTGGGGTTGCATCACTTATCACGGTGTAGGAACACTCACTCGTGTTGACGGGAACATAAATTCTGACAAATACGTTGAAATTTTAGACCAAAACTTGTGGCCAGTAATTGCTAAGCATTTTCCAGATAATAATTATGTATTTCAGGATGATAATGCTCCTGTCCACCGTTCCAGGGTCACAAAAACATATATGGAATATATGGAAACAATCCAAATAAACACAATGATGTGGCCGGCACAGAGCCCCAACCTTAACATTATAGAGAATTTGCGGTTGATAATTAAGAGGGCAATTGAACAGTTAGTTGAAAGAATAGAATTTTCTGAACAACTTCATCAAAAAATAGTTTCTGTTTTGACCAGTTTTGAGGTCGAAACAATCCGAAATCTTTACCGGTCAATTCCAAAAAGAATCTCTGCTGTAAGAAGAGCCCGCGGATACATCACAAAATATTAGGTAAATAATTCAACATACTATTTTTAATTAATACTCAATATTGCTTCGATCTTCTTCTTTGCAGTGGTACAATTTGTTTTGTTGTAGGTGTATGCAAACTGCCAAATATCGCCATTGAAACATAGCACCAGCTACAATTTTTTAACGGTGCAACGTCACAATCGTTCCACTACTTTGTCCATAGACTGTATGTTTCCCTCGTGCTTCGGCAATAAATTGTTTATTATACCTAAATACAGACTGAAAAAAAGACTGTTCGATTTAGAACTATAGATCTATTCAATAACACTACGTAAAAATGAACATTTCAATTCATCATTCTTATGTAGTTACAGTCTTAAAGAACCTGATTGTTCGTCTTATGTATCTGATGTTCTGAAGCGCCGATTTCTTGAAATGAGACAATGATCAGTTTGCCTCGCTCCGCAATAGAACGATTTCAGAGTATCGCCCAGTTGAATTGTTCTATATAATCAAAATCGGTGGATTGTCCGCATTCCTGTAAAGAGTTCGGAAAACATTTAACCGCACGTTTAGTTATTGTTGATTCCATCGGCGTCTGCAATGTTTGTTAACCGGAATAACTCGGAGAGTTCCGTACCACGAACGACAACTCTGGAAGAAAAAACCGCAAAGGGCTCCGCATCCATGGGAGACATGAAAAAAATGACATGGTGCATGTGAGTTTGGTTTGGTAAGTAAGGTAATATAGTGACAATGCAGAGCAAATAGAAACATTACTTATCTACGCCGACTCCAAACATACATGTATAGAAGACTAGTAATACAATGAAAACATGCATATTTCTTCAATATTATATGTGTTACTTTTAAAATATGTTGTTGGGTTTAATAAAAATTTGCACATATCTTAAGAATCTGATTTCAGGCTCATGGTAAGATGCGCATTTCAAAACAAAACTGTTTCCAAATTGAATCCAACACTTAAGACATTGGATAAGAGTTCCCATTCATTTATAATTAGATATATAAAGCAGTGAAAGGCGTTCTTACAAGATTATAACAAGTACATTCTGAAATATTTAAAACGTTTACTCTAAATAATCATAATTAAGGGAAATAAATCCCCCTTCTATCGTAAGACGCAAAATTTCATCTTAGATTACCAACCCCAACATAATTATCTAGGCTAGGAGACTGTTTAAGCCAATGAAAATCCTATAGATGTATATCAATGTTCTATTGTGATACATCTACATCAAATCATAGAAGATGCAATACGTGTAACACCATAACGTCATTGTATCACGTGACCACAGCTGTTTTTAATCTCATTGCAGCAACACAGACTTGGCTGTATCAAAATCTGACATTACGTGTTGAATACCACACCGAAACCATGCTTACCTATCTTTAAGATTAAATATAAGTAATGATACTTAGGGAAAAAAATGTTAATGGTTATACAACACGAATTGTTATGCTAACATAACGTCCGGGCTGACTGCACTATATTACAATATGTGCTAAAGTAGTCGTTACCTAAATAACTGCAAATACATGTATGTAACCCTGCAATATACAACAGTAAAATTAATATATAATTCTATCTTACACCATGCTAAACAAGAACCAAGGAAAGAAACATTCAATAAGGACAACGTCTTATTCTCTCATATCTCGCCATGTTGGATAGAGTTTTCCCATGTAAGATAGCTATGTAAGATAAATCTACGCGCGCGGATTAATCTGCGTTCAAGGGGGACAACTCTCACAACGTCGTCTGCTTGTGTTCACATCCGACAGTCCTTATCGTCGGTGTCGGTTTTGAAACGTTGGACTTAACTATAAAAATACATGCATTCTTAGATAAATATATATCATATCAGCAGTAAATCAATAGGGCTACACGGTTAAACGATTAGACATTTCATCTGAGCGAACATATAACTCCGTTACTGTAACAAACAGTTAGACTACGCCCAGTACAGGCCTGTTGTAACAGTCAGTACAGTACAGACTGGCCTACCCGACAGATTTGTCATTAAAAACATGTAAACACACACAATCACCTGGCAATGACAGGAAGTAAAATAAAAGCCATACATAAAAAATATAAAAAAAGAAAATGTCAAACGTCACAACCTATGAAATGGTTCCGTTTGCGTCAGCAGGGGGCCCTGGAATTTGTTTACTCTACTGTACTGTCAGTAACTGTTAGGCCTACTCAGTAACCTGTGTATTTGGAAGTTGGGAATTGGCTCTTAAATGAACGAACATTCGGTAAAAATGACACCCCTCGATGTTCATATAAAAATATTTATTTTAATTGTAACTCAGAGTCTATATTTGTGTAGAGTAACCATGAAAACTAACTGCCATCCTAGCCTTTCAATATGATCATCGTTAGCCTATCGACTGACCTACCTTCGTCATTCCATCAAGACAACCGGTTAGACACATATAATCCTATGTCACAGAAAAGATCTAATACTCTATAGAGTCACTGTTCGCTGGTTCACACACGAAGTTGCCAAAATCACAGTGAATTTAAAATTACCAGCCACGAAACATCGCACCGTCATGGCGATCGAGATCGACATCACTCTCAATATCCTTGAACTATGAATGGAATTCCAATGACAGTCGTGACGTCATGCAGTGACGTAGTATTTTATAAAAAAAAATTGACTTGACATTTAAAAGTACAGTGTGTTCTGTGAAATGATTAAATATGTCGAGGTGCAAATCAAATTATATGTGAGGTTGGAAAACTCATTTCAGCGTTGGCTTTCAGTATTGTTGATAGAACTTCTTTTTCTCGGATGTTGACAATTTGATCACGGCCACGTAAAAGTCGGTCAAGTTACGGTAATTTTTATCGGCGAATTGTTCATTCGTTCATCACTTAACCACAAAATGAATGAAATTTGTGTGCAAACGTAGTTTGCCAAAATAAGGTATGATCTTTCAGAATATCACAAGTTTATTTAGTAAAAACGTCAAATAAAGAAATTAAAAAATTGAAGAATATGGATGGCTGAGGGACACTTTCGCCAGAAATTCGGTAATGATATGAGAGAAAAAGACTCTTTCATTATGTGTGTATGTAGGATAGGGATATTCCACCCTCGGGATCACAAAATGTGGTAAAACCCTCGGCAATGAAAGAGTCTTATATTCTGTAAACAAATATAATATAATGTAAGAAACGGTCGGTCGATAACTCAACAGATCAGAATATAATATAACTACAATACATGTAAGCCAGTATCAACACAGGTAACTTACTTGAGGAGGAGTCAAGTAAATATCCCAACTTGAAGCCTGCATTCCCAGTGGAAGATACGTTAAATTCAATATAAACGGATGTTGAGGTTAAAACCGTAGTGTTTTTGTTACAAAAATAGCAGGGATTCGTGTAGGTATCCCCCGGGCTGGGAAAGAGCAACGTTCCCGACTTGTCACTGGTTCCTGAAAATTAAAGCAAGCATCCAGAGAAAATGGCAATACGGATATGCAAGAAGCTATTGACAACTACAACAACAAAAACAGCACCAGGGAATACCGGCATAATAACAAAAACATAATTATAACACAATTATGTATCTAGATAACAGCGGGAAAATATAGAATATAATTATGCATGGAATTTTCTTTTTCACACGATTTAGATTGAATCCGCTTGCACAGCAGGTTTAGACATAACCAATCCTCATATTAAAGTTACCTCTCCTAGCATTGCATGAATATAGAACAAAAAACATATTTCAATATCTTTGTCAATGTCTGAGATCTCCAATCAAAGGATGAATAGGATTTCAATATTCTAGTTTTCTACGTCATTTAGTACTGTCAAAGACATATGTTTCTACTGATAAATGAGGTCACCTTTAGATATAAGCAATATGAATACTTATTTCCGTATATAAACTTTCAATATATTTTCTGGAACATGGACAAAAAAAACATTAAACAAAACATAGCCGATTTGACTACAGTACATCATACCATCTTCTACAAATATCTTTCGAACTTGGTGTCAATAGGATCATGGTAGAGACGAAACATATTAAACAATTGATGGAGTCTTTTACCATCTCGGACACATCATATGTCAATGCTAGTTCGCTTCACATTGGTCATTAGTCTGATGAAAGTGACAGTGTAGATATTATTGGTTATGTTCTATAACTTCTATACTATTTGCATTATATTCAAACCGTTAAATAGCATCAGGTCTTAAAATAAAAACCATCATCAGAGCGTAATAAGAATCGTCATCAATGAATATATGTGACCAGATGATTATCATTGCTAATACTATAAAGAATGAGTTAGTATTTACCTTCATAAATGAAAAGAGTATCACCATCAGCGAGTTTATCCAAACTCAGAGCGATAAACAATCCATTTGAAGCTATCGGGTTAATCTGCCACGTACATCTGTAATCACCACTTTTGGCGGCACTGTTGAAATAAATTATGTCCAATATATCATAGTTAATGAAACAGATACTTCACTAACTGTGCGGTAACGTGTCCCCAGGGATTAACACTGGGGTACCCTAATGATATACATACTTCACTAACTGTACGGTAACGTGTCCCCGGGGATTAACACTGGAATACCTAATGATATAGGCAAGACACTAAGTCCGTGGGGCGAATTGCTTTTCATATGTCCTAATACAGAATACAGAACAAACCCCAGACAAACCATCAAAACTTGAAAATAAATAATGTATACGATTTTCTTCAATTAACCAATATGGAATTTTATTTCATGGGCCAAAGCAACCAACACCAACAGAGGTATACCTTTGGTAATTGCTTGGATACCCTATCGAGGTCAGGTGACTTAGGTCTATCTCCGCCTGTAAAGTATTCAGCTCGCCTTTACAGGGTTCCTCCAGTACATAGCTCACAACAAAACCGCGAAGCTGGTCTGTGTCATCAGTGTGAAACAGCAGCGAAAAGCTGGTACTTCTTTGTGAGAATGGTGTGATGAAGATATCATTTCCACAGTACTTCGTGCTGTTTCCACCTAGATATATAAAAACAGCTATTAATTATCGACCAGATTTATTGAAACTCTTTCATTATTTACAATCAAATATAATTAGGTGTTGGTTGTAAATCAATGTAAAAAGCACATATATGAAATGGCAGGACAATCGGATTATTAATGAAGACAATCGAGCGAAAACATCAGGAAACTATTTCTAGGTAAAGTGACCTCAATTTTGATTCAATGTGGTTGCAACGTTAATATCCAGAACAAATGAAGGTTCAGAGTAAGTGTATGAAGTTTCAGAACAATCGGAAGAGCAAAGACGCCCAAAATCTATTTATAGTAACAGCGACCTCATTTTTACCAGAGGTGGTTGAAAGCAAACTTTGAAAAATATATATATAGTTGTGAAATGTATGAAGTTTCAGAACAATCGGAAGAGCAAGGACGTCCAAACTATTTTCATAGTAATAGTGACCTCATTTTTGACCCGAGGTGGTTGAAACGCCAACTTTTAAAAGGAGATTATCGTTGTGAGGGAATGTATGAAGTTTCAATAGCATAATAAATAAAGTCGGAAGAGCGAGTACGTCATTCTATGAGTACAATTTTCAAATCATAGATTTCTCTCTTTAGATTTCCCTCGAAGAGTTACTTTGCTTTTTCTTACCAAATCTGGAATTACATACGATCGTTATGTTTCTGTGGTTTAAATGACATTTATTCATTAGGGTAAAATAAATTGATTTATGTCACACTGTTAGTCTGTATGACCTTATTATTCGCTTCTTATTGCAAATATGATGCTTATGTCCCCCATCATCACTTAGGCGTAATGTTAGTGATCATATATTTCGTGCTTGGTGGAAATTCCCCAGGGTTGGTGTGGCCTCGGGTCAGCCCGTTATGCAAGTTTACAGTCATTGATATGTCATCCAATCAGAAGCCGTTTAGACAGACACTAGACCAATCGCGAAGAACATTTACAATATACCATATGTTGGGTGTAGAAAAACTGAACTTTTGTTAGAAAAAGGCACCAGATTGTTTTAACTTACCCAACATCCCCTTGGGTAAACATTAACGTACCTGCTGTAACTTCGAGGTAATCCAAACATTCGGAACCTGATTTCTCTACAGAAATGATTTCAAAGGTGAGAATTATATCCTTTCCAGATCCACCATTGTTTAAATACCATAGGCAGTCTTCGTTTCTGAATAAATGAATGTAGATAATTATCTTAATAAGAATCGAGAGAAACATCATATCCAGGACATATATATATATATAAGTAAAATAAAAAAAAAAAAACTCTTCTATATATATATGTCCCTGACAATCTTACACATCAATGGATGCAGATATACCATGACATCAGGAAAAATTTTCTAAATTGGAATACAGTCATCATAAACCATCAGTTATATTACTAACGCCTGTCATTATAAACCATCAGTTATACTACTAACGCCAGTCATTATAAACCATCAGTTATACTACTTACGCCAGTCATTATAAACCATCAGTTATACTACTTACGCCAGTCATTATAAACCATCAGTTATACTACTTACGCCAGTCATTATAAACCATCAGTTATACTACTTACGCCAGTCATCATAAACCATCAGTTATACTACTTACGCCAGTCATCATAAACCATCAGTTATACTAATAACGCCAGTCATTATAAACCATCAGTTATACTACTAACGCCAGTCATTATAAACGATCAGTTATACTACTAACGCCAGTCATTATAAACCATCAGTTATACTACTAACGCCAGTCATTATAAACCATCAGTTATACTACTAACGCTAGTCATTATAAACCATCAGTTATACTACTAACGCCAGTCATTATAAACCATCAGAAATACTACTAACGAAAGTCATTTTAAATATCAGCCATACCACTAACTATACTTATTATTGTTACTACATTTTTCATTAATTATTCTTTTATTGCTAACAAATAAATGATTTGTACATTTTATTATCGCTTCCAAACGTATAGGGCTTGAGGGTAAACCAGACAATACATCAACCGTTCAAATATTCTTTCCTAATATCCCAAAATTCTGGCACTAAGAAGTACAGTTCCCATTCCTCAGCAAGCCCGACTTTGTATTTGGTTGAAGATGCCAAAAACAATACAGTTATTTCCATGTCCAGAAGCCACGCTGAAGTTAATGATGATATAGTCTCAACATATCCTTCCGAGATATATACTTTTATCAAGTGACCTAGACCTGTATACGACATGGGTGTTTTAGAGGGTACGATGATGACTAAGTGTATTAGAGGGTACGATGATGACTCAGTGTATTAGAGGGTACGATGATGACTCAGTGTATTAGAGGGTACGATGATGACTACGTGTATTGGAGGGTACGATGATGACTAAGTGTATTAGAGGGTACGATGATGACTAAGTGTATTAGAGGGTACGATGATGACTACGTGTATTAGAGGGTACGATGATGACTCAGTGTATTAGAGGGTACGATGATGATTCAGTGTATTAGAGGGTACGATGATGACTACGTGTATTGGAGGGTACGATGATGACTAAGTGTATTAGTGGGTACGATGATGACTCAGTGTATTAGTGGGTACGATGATGACTAAGTGTATTAGAGGGTACGATTATGACTAACTGTATTAGAGGGTAATATTATGACTCAGTGTATTAGAGGGTACGATGATGACTCGGTGTATTAGAGGGTACGATGATGATGACTCAGTGTATTAGAGGGTAAGATGATGACTCAGTGTATTAGAGGGTAAGATGAAGACTAAGTGTATTAGAGAGTACGATGATGACTCAGTGTATAAGAGGGTACGATGATGACTCGGTGTATTAGAGGGTAAGATGAGGACTCAGTCTATCAGGGTACGATGATGATTCAGTGTATTAGATGGTAGGATTATGACTCAGTGTATTAGAGGGTAAGATGATGACTAAGTGTATTAGAGAGTACGATTATGACTCAGTGTATAAGAGGGTACGATGATGACTCGGTGTATTAGAGGGTAAGATGAGGACTCAGTCTATAAGGGTACGATGATGATTCAGTGTATTAGATGGTAGGATTATGACTCAGTGTATTAGAGGGTAAGATGATGACTCAGTGTATTAGAGGGTACGATGATGACTCGGTGTATTAGTGGGTACGATGATGACTCAGTGTATTAGAGGGTACGATGATGACTCAGTGTATTAGAGGGTAAGATGATGACTCCGTGTATTAGAGGGTACGATGATGACCCAGTGTGTTGGAGGGTAAAATGATGACTCAGTCTATTAGATGGTACGATGATGACTAAGTGTATTAGAGGGTAAGATGATGACTCAGTGTATTAGAGGGTAAGATGATGACTAAGTGTATTAGAGGGTACGATGATGACTCGGTGTATTAGAGGGCAAGATGATGACTCAGTGTATTAGAGGGTACGGTGATGACTCAGTGTATTAGAGGGTAAGATGATGACTCAGTGTATTAGAGGGTACGATGATGACTCAGTGTATTAGAGGGTACGATGATGACTCAGTGTATTAGAGGTTATGATGATGACTAAGTGTATTAGAGGGTACGATGATGACTCAGTGTATTAGAGGTTACGATGATGACTAAGTGTATTAGAGGGTACGATGATGACTAAGTGTATTAGAGGATACGATGATGACTAAGTGTATTAGAGGGTACGATGATGACTCAGTGTATAAGAGGTTACGATGATGACTAAGTGTATTAGAGGGTACGATGATGACCCAGTGTATTAGAGGGTACGATGATGACCCAGTGTATTAGAGGGTACGATGATGACTTAGTGTATTGGAGGGTATGATGATGACTCAGTGTATTGAAGGATACGATGATGATTCAATGTATTGGTGGGTACGATGATGACTAAGTGTATTAGAGGGTATGATGATGACTCAGTGTAGTCGAGAGTACGATGATGACTACGTGTATTAGAGGATAAGATGATGACTCAGTGTATTAGAGAGTACGATGATGACTAAGTGTATTAGAGGGTACGATGATGATTCAGTGTATTGGTGGGTACGATGATGACTCAGTGTATTAGAGGGTACGATGATGATTCAGTGTATTGGTGGGTACGATGATGACTCAGTGTATTAGTGGGTACGATGATGACTAAGTGTATTAGAGGGTACGATGATGACTAAGTGTATTAGAAGTTACGATGGTGACTTAGTGTATTAGTGGGTACGATGATGACTACGTGTATTTGAGGGTACGATGATGAGTCAGTGTATTGGAGGGTAAGATTAGGAATCAGTGTATTAGAAGTTACGATGATGATGACTCAGTGTGTTAGAGAGGAGGATGATGACTCAGTGTATTAGAGGGTAAGATGATGAATCAGTGTATTAGAGGGTACGATGATGATTCAGTGTATTAGAGGGTACGATGATGACTCAGTATATTAGAGGGTACGATGATGACAGTGTATTCGAAGGTATGGTGATGAATCAGTGTATTAGAGGGTACGATGATGACACAGTGTATTAGAGGGTACCATGATGACTCAGTGTATTAGTGGGTACGATGGTGACTCAGTGTATTAGTTGGGACGATGATGATTCAGTGTATTAGAGGGTACGATGATGACTACGTGTATTAGAGGGTACGATGATGACTCAGTGTATTAGAGGGTACGATGATGATTCAGTGTATTAGAGGGTACGATGATGACTACGTGTATTGGAGGGTACGATGATGACTAAGTGTATTAGTGGGTAATATTATGACTCAGTGTATTAGAGGATAAGATGATGACTCAGTGTATTAGAGGGTACGATGATGACTAAGTGTATTAGAGGGTACGGTGATGACTCGGTGTATTAGAGGGTACGATGATGATGACTCAGTGTATTAGAGGGTAAGATGATGACTCAGTGTATTAGAGGGTACGATGATGACTACGTGTATTAGAGGGTACGATGATGACTACGTGTATTAGAGGTTACGATGATGACTAACTGTATTAGAGGGTAATATTATGACTCAGTGTATTAGAGGGTACGATGATGACTCGGTGTATTAGAGGGTACGATGATGATGACTCAGTGTATTAGAGGGTAAGATGATGACTCAGTGTATTAGAGGGTAAGATGAAGACTAAGTGTATTAGAGAGTACGATGATGACTCAGTGTATAAGAGGGTACGATGATGACTCGGTGTATTAGAGGGTAAGATGAGGACTCAGTCTATAAGGGTACGATGATGATTCAGTGTATTAGATGGTAGGATTATGACTCAGTGTATTAGAGGGTAAGATGATGACTAAATGTATTAGAGGGTACGATGATGACCCAATGTATTAGAGGGTACGATGATGACTCAGTGTATTAGTGGGTACGATGATGACTCAGTGTATTAGAGGGTACGATGATGACTCAGTGTATTAGAGGGTAAGATGATGACTCAGTGTATTAGAGGGTACGATGATGACCCAGTGTGTTGGAGGGTAAGATGATGACTCAGTCTATTAGATGGTACGATGATGACTAAGTGTATTAGAGGGTAAGATGATGACTCAGTGTATTAGAGGGTAAGATGATGACTAAGTGTATTAGAGGGTACGATGATGACTCGGTGTATTAGAGGGCAAGATGATGACTCAGTGTATTAGAGGGTACGATGATGACTCAGTGTATTAGAGGGTAAGATGATGACTCAGTGTATTAGAGGGTACGATGATGACTCAGTGTATTAGAGGGTACGATGATGACTCAGTGTATTAGAGGTTATGATGATGACTAAGTGTATTAGAGGGTACGATGATGACTCAGTGTATTAGAGGTTACGATGATGACTAAGTGTATTAGAGGGTACGATGATGACTAAGTGTATTAGAGGGTACGATGATGACTAAGTGTATTAGAGGGTACGATGATGACTCAGTGTATAAGAGGTTACGATGATGACTAAGTGTATTAGAGGGTACGATGATGACCCAGTGTATTAGAGGGTACGATGATGACCCAGTGTATTAGAGGGTACGATGATGACTTAGTGTATTGGAGGGTATGATGATGACTCAGTGTATTGAAGGATACGATGATGATGCAATGTATTGGTGTGTACGATGATGACTAAGTGTATTAGAGGGTATGATGATGACTCAGTGTAGTCGAGAGTACGATGATGACTACGTGTATTAGAGGATAAGATGATGACTCAGTGTATTAGAGAGTACGATGATGACTAAGTGTATTAGAGGGTACGATGATGATTCAGTGTATTGGTGGGTACGATGATGACTCAGTGTATTAGAGGGTACGATGATGATTCAGTGTATTGGTGGGTACGATGATGACTCAGTGTATTAGTGGGTACGATGATGACTAAGTGTATTAGAGGGTACGATGATGACTAAGTGTATTAGAAGTTACGATGGTGACTTAGTGTATTAGTGGGTACGATGATGACTACGTGTATTTGAGGGTACGATGATGAGTCAGTGTATTGGAGGGTAAGATTAGGAATCAGTGTATTAGAAGTTACGATGATGATGACTCAGTGTGTTAGAGAGGAGGATGATGACTCAGTGTATTAGAGGGTAAGATGATGAATCAGTGTATTAGAGGGTACGATGATGATTCAGTGTATTAGAGGGTACGATGATGACTCAGTATATTAGAGGGTACGATGATGACAGTGTATTCGAAGGTATGGTGATGAATCAGTGTATTAGAGGGTACGATGATGACACAGTGTATTAGAGGGTACCATGATGACTCAGTGTATTAGTGGGTACGATGGTGACTCAGTGTATTAGTTGGGACGATGATGATTCAGTGTATTAGAGGGTACGATGATGACTCAGTGTATTAGAGGGTACGATGATGACAGTGTATTCGAAGGTATGGTGATGAATCAGTGTATTAGAGGGTACGATGGTGACTCAGTGTATTAGAGGGTACGATGATGACTAAGTTTATTAGAGGGTACGATGATGACTCAGTGTATTAGAGGGTACCATGATGACTCAGTGTATCAGATGGTTAGATGAGGAATCAGTGTATTAGAGGTTACAATGATGACTCAGTGTATTAGAGGGTACGATGATGATGACTCAGTGTGTTAGAGGGTACGATGATGACTCAGTGTGTTAGAGGGGAGGATGATTACTCAGTGTATTAGAGGGTAAGATGATGAATCAGTGTTTTAGAGGATACGATGATGATTCAGTGTATTAGAGGGTACGATGATGACTCAGTATATTAGAGGGTACGATGATGACAGTGTATTCGAAGGTATGGTGATGAATCAGTGTATTAGAGGGTACGATGATGACACAGTGTATTAGAGGGTACGATGATGACACACTGTATTAGAGGGTACGATGATGAAGTGTATTAGAGGGTACGATGATGACTAAGTGTATTAGAGGTTACGATGATGACTAAGTGTATTAGAGGGTACGATGATGACACAGTGTATTAGAGGTTACAATGATGACTCAGTGTATTAGAGGTTACGATGATGACTAAGTGTATTAGAGGGTACGATGATGACACAGTGTATTAGAGGGTACGATGATGACACAGTGTATTAGAGGTTACGATGATGACACAGTGTATTAGAGGGTAAGATGATGACTCAGTGTATTAGAGGGTACGATGATGACTAAGTGTATTAGAGGTTACGAGGATGACTAAGTGTTTTAGAGGGTACGATGATGAGTAAGTGTATTGGAGGGTACGGTGATGACTCAGTGTATTAGAGGGTAAGATGATGACTCAGTGTATTAGAGGGTAAGATGATGATTCAGTGTATTAGTGGGTACGATGATGACTACGTGTATTAGAGGGTATGATGATGACTCAGTGTATTAGAGAGTACGATGATGACTACGTGTATTAGAGGATAAGATGATGACTTAGTGTATTGCAGGGTACGATGATGACTCAGTGTATTGAAGGATACGATGATGATTCAGTGTATTGGTGGGTACGATGATGACTCAGTGCATTAGAGGGCATGATGATGACTCAGTGTATTAGAGAGTACGATAATGACTCGGTGTATTAGAGGGTACGATGATGACTCAGTGTTTTAGAGGGTACGATGATGACTCAGTGTATTAGAGGGTACGATGATGACTAAGTGTATTAGAGGGTACGATGATGACTCAGTGTATTAGTGGGTACGATGATGCCTAAGTGTATTAGAGGGTACGATTATGACTCAGTGTATTAGTGGGTACGATGATGACTCAGTGTATTAGTGGGTACGATGATGACTAAGTGTATTAGAGGGTACGATGATGACTAAGTGTATTAGAGGGTACGATGGTGACTCAGTGTATTAGTGGGTACGATGATGACTAAATGTATTAGAGGGTACCATGATGACTCAGTGTATTGGAGGGTAAGATGAGGAATCAGTGTATTAGAGGTTACAATTATGACTCAGTGTATTAGAGGGTACGATGATGATGACTCAGTGTGTTAGAGGGTAAGATGATGACTCATTGTATTAGAGGGTACGATGATGACTAAGTGTATTAGAGGGTACGATGATGACTCAGTCTATTAGAGGGTACGATGATGACTCAGTGTATTAGAGGTTACGATGATGACTAAGTGTATTAGAGGGTACGATGATGACCCAGTGTATTAGAGGGTACGATGATTACTAAGTGTATTAGAGGGTAAGATGATGACTCAGTGTGTTGGAGGGTAAGATGATGACTCAGTGTATTAGATGGTACGATGATTACTCAATGTATTAGAGGGTAAGATGATGACTAAGTGTATTAGAGGGTACGATGATGACTCAGTGTATTAGAGGGTAAGATGATGACTCAGTGTATTAGAGGGTACGATGATGACTCATTGTATTAGAGCGTACGATGATGACTAAGTTTATTAGAGCGTACGATGATGACTAAGTGTATTAGAGGGTATGATGATGACTCAGTGTATTAGAGGGTACGATGATGACTCAGTGTATTAGAGGGTACGATGATGACTCAGTGTATTAGAGGGTACGATGATGACTCAGTGTATTAGAGGTTACGATGATGACTAAGTGTATTAGAGGGTACGATGATGACTCAGTGTATTAGAGGTTACGATGATGACTAGTGTATTAGAGGGTACGATGATGACTCAGTGTATTAGAGGGTACGATGATGACTAAGTGTATTAGAGGGTACGATGATGACTCAGTGTATTAGAGGTTACGATGATGACTAAGTGTATTAGAGGGTACGATGATGACTCAGTGTATTAGAGGGTACGATGATGACTCAGTGTATTAGAGGGTACGATGATGACTCAGTGTATTAGAGGGTATGATGATGACTCAGTGTATTAGAGGGTACGATGATGACTCAGTGTATTAGAGGGTACGATGATGACTAAGTGTATTAGAGGGTAAGATGATGACTCAGTGTATTAGAGGGTACGATGATGACTACGTGTATTAGAGGTAAGATGATGACTCAGTGTATTAGAGGTACGATGATGACTCAGTGTATTAGAGGGTACGATGATGATTCAGTGTATTAGAGGGTACGATGATGACTCAGTGTATTAGAGGGTACGATGATGACTTAGTGTATTGGAGGGTACGATGATGACTCAGTGTATTAGAGGGTACGATGATGACTCAGTGTATTAGAGGGTACGATGATGACTAAGTGTATTAGAGGTTACGATGATGACTTAGTGTATTAGAGGGTACGATGATGACTACGTGTATTAGAGGGTACGATGATGAGTCAGTGTATTGGAGGGTACGATGATGAATCAGTGTATTAGAGGGTACGATGATGACTCAGTGTATTAGAGGGTACGATGATGACTCAGTGTATTAGAGGGTAAGATGATGACTCAGTGTATTAGAGGGTACGATGATGATTCAGTGTATTAGAGGGTACGATGATGACTCAGTGTATTAGAGGGTACGATGATGACAGTGTATTCGAAGGTATGGTGATGAATCAGTGTATTAGAGGGTACGATGATGACACAGTGTATTAGAGGGTACCATGATGACTCAGTGTATTAGTGGGTACGATGATGACTCAGTGTATTAGAGGGTACGATGATGACTCAGTGTATTAGAGGGTACGATGATGACTACGTGTATTAGAGGGTACGATGATGACTCAGTGTATTAGAGGGTACGATGATGATTCAGTGTATTAGAGGGTACGATGATGACTCAGTGTATTGGAGGGTACGATGATGACTAAGTGTATTAGAGGGTACGATTATGACTCAGTGTATTAGAGGGTACGATGATGACTCAGTGTATTAGAGGGTACGATGATGACTAAGTGTATTAGAGGGTACGGTGATGACTCAGTGTATTAGAGGGTACGATGATGACTAACTGTATTAGAGGGTAATATTATGACTCAGTGTATTAGAGGGTACGATGATGACTCAGTGTATTAGAGGGTAAGATGATGACTAAGTGTATTAGAGGGTACGATGATGACTCGGTGTATTAGAGGGTACGATGATGACTCAGTGTATTAGAGGGTAAGATGATGACTCAGTGTATTAGAGGGTACGATGATGACTACGTGTATTAGAGGGTACGATGATGACTACGTGTATTAGAGGGTACGATGATGACTAAGTGTATTAGAGGGTACGATGATGACTCAGTGTATTAGAGGGTACGATGATGACTCAGTGTATTAGAGGGTACGATGATGACTCAGTGTATTAGAGGGTAAGATGATGACTCAGTGTATTAGAGGGTAAGATGAAGACTAAGTGTATTAGAGAGTACGATGATGACTCAGTGTATAAGAGGGTACGATGATGACTCGGTGTATTAGAGGGTAAGATGAGGACTCAGTCTATAAGGGTACGATGATGATTCAGTGTATTAGATGGTAGGATTATGACTCAGTGTATTAGAGGGTAAGATGATGACTAAATGTATTAGAGGGTACGATGATGACCCAGTGTATTAGAGGGTACGATGATGACTCAGTGTATTAGTGGGTACGATGATGACTCAGTGTATTAGAGGGTACGATGATGACTCAGTGTATTAGAGGGTAAGATGATGACTCAGTGTATTAGAGGGTACGATGATGACCCAGTGTGTTGGAGGGTAAGATGATGACTCAGTCTATTAGATGGTACGATGATGACTAAGTGTATTAGAGGGTAAGATGATGACTCAGTGTATTAGAGGGTAAGATGATGACTAAGTGTATTAGAGGGTACGATGATGACTCGGTGTATTAGAGGGCAAGATGATGACTCAGTGTATTAGAGGGTACGGTGATGACTCAGTGTATTAGAGGGTAAGATGATGACTCAGTGTATTAGAGGGTACGATGATGACTCAGTGTATTAGAGGGTACGATGATGACTCAGTGTATTAGAGGTTATGATGATGACTAAGTGTATTAGAGGGTACGATGATGACTCAGTGTATTAGAGGTTACGATGATGACTAAGTGTATTAGAGGATACGATGATGACTAAGTGTATTAGAGGGTACGATGATGACTCAGTGTATAAGAGGTTACGATGATGACTAAGTGTATTAGAGGGTACGATGATGACCCAGTGTATTAGAGGGTACGATGATGACCCAGTGTATTAGAGGGTACGATGATGACTTAGTGTATTGGAGGGTATGATGATGACTCAGTGTATTGAAGGATACGATGATGATGCAATGTATTGGTGGGTACGATGATGACTAAGTGTATTAGAGGGTATGATGATGACTCAGTGTAGTCGAGAGTACGATGATGACTACGTGTATTAGAGGATAAGATGATGACTCAGTGTATTAGAGAGTACGATGATGACTAAGTGTATTAGAGGGTACGATGATGATTCAGTGTATTGGTGGGTACGATGATGACTCAGTGTATTAGAGGGTACGATGATGATTCAGTGTATTGGTGGGTACGATGATGACTCAGTGTATTAGTGGGTACGATGATGACTAAGTGTATTAGAGGGTACGATGATGACTAAGTGTATTAGAAGTTACGATGGTGACTTAGTGTATTAGTGGGTACGATGATGACTACGTGTATTTGAGGGTACGATGATGAGTCAGTGTATTGGAGGGTAAGATTAGGAATCAGTGTATTAGAAGTTACGATGATGATGACTCAGTGTGTTAGAGAGGAGGATGATGACTCAGTGTATTAGAGGGTAAGATGATGAATCAGTGTATTAGAGGGTACGATGATGATTCAGTGTATTAGAGGGTACGATGATGACTCAGTATATTAGAGGGTACGATGATGACAGTGTATTCGAAGGTATGGTGATGAATCAGTGTATTAGAGGGTACGATGATGACACAGTGTATTAGAGGGTACCATGATGACTCAGTGTATTAGTGGGTACGATGGTGACTCAGTGTATTAGTTGGGACGATGATGATTCAGTGTATTAGAGGGTACGATGATGACTCAGTGTATTAGAGGGTACGATGATGACAGTGTATTCGAAGGTATGGTGATGAATCAGTGTATTAGAGGGTACGATGGTGACTCAGTGTATTAGAGGGTACGATGATGACTAAGTTTATTAGAGGGTACGATGATGACTCAGTGTATTAGAGGGTACCATGATGACTCAGTGTATCAGATGGTTAGATGAGGAATCAGTGTATTAGAGGTTACAATGATGACTCAGTGTATTAGAGGGTACGATGATGATGACTCAGTGTGTTAGAGGGTACGATGATGACTCAGTGTGATAGAGGGGAGGATGATTACTCAGTGTATTAGAGGGTAAGATGATGAATCAGTGTATTAGAGGGTACGATGATGACTCAGTGTATTAGAGGTTACGATGATGACTCAGTGTATTAGAGGGTTACGATGGATGACTCAGTGTATTAGAGGGTACGATGATGACTAGTGTATTGAGGGTACGATGATGACTCAGTGTATTAGGGGGTACGATGATGACTCAGTGTATTAGAGGGTACGATGATGACTAGTGTATTAGAGGGTACGATGATGATTCAGTGTATTAGAGGGTACGATGATGACTCAGTGTATTAGAGGGTACGATGATGACTAAGTGTATTAGAGGGTACGATGATGACTCAGTGTATTAGAGGGTACGATGATGACTCAGTGTATTAGAGGGTACGATGATGACTCAGTGTATTAGAGGGTACGATGATGACTTCGTGTATTAGAGGGTACGATGATGACTCAGTGTATTAGAGGTACGATGATGACTCAGTGTTATTAGAGGTTACGATGATGACTAAGTGTCTAGAGGGTCGATGATGAGCTAAGTGTCATTATTTGAGGGTAAGATATGATTTAGGGTATTGGGTAAAGATGATACGTGTATTAAGGGGTAGATGAATCAGGGTTTTAAGGGGCATTGACACGTGTTTAAAGGAAAATGATGACCTTGTGTATTGAGGGTACGATGATGATCGTGTATTGAGGAAAGATTGATTATGTATTGGGGTCCCCATGTGACCAGTGCTTAGGAGATGAGATCAGTGTATTAGAGGTAATAAAGATGGGGTATTAGAGGGAGATGATACTCAGGTTTTAAAAGGGGGAGTGATATAGGATTAGAGGGTAGAGATGATAAATGATTGGGGTTCGATGATGACCGTGTATTTGGGGGGCGTGATCAAATGTATTTGAGGGTACGATTATGATCATGTATTGGGGTACGATGATTTCCCGTGTTTAGGGGTACGATGATGACTAAGTGTATTAGAGGGTACTTTTAAAAAAGGGGCTGTGTATTAGAGGGAAGGGGATCGGTATTAGGGGTTACGATGATGACTAAGTGTATTAGATGGTACGATGATGAGTAAGTGTATTAGAGGGTACGATGATGACTAAGTGTATTAGAGGGTACGATGATGACTCAGTGTATAAGAGGTTACGATGATGACTAAGTGTTTTAGAGGGTACGATGATGAGTAAGTGTATTAGAGGGTACGGTGATGACTCAGTGTATTAGAGGGTAAGATGATGAATCAGTGTATTAGAGGGTACGATGATGACTAAGTGTATTAGAGGTTACGATGATGACTCAGTGTTTTAGAGGGTACGATGATGACTTAGTGTATTGGAGGGTACGATGATGACTCAGTGTATTGAAGGATACGATGATGATTCAGTGTATTGGTGGGTACGATGATGACTACGTGTATTAGAGGGTATGATGATGACTCAGTGTATTAGAGAGT
Organism: Pecten maximus; assembly: GCF_902652985.1. NCBI lineage: Eukaryota > Metazoa > Mollusca > Bivalvia > Pectinida > Pectinidae > Pecten > Pecten maximus. The sequence goes on along the minus strand of NC_047016.1, from coordinate 20,379,787 downwards.
ACGATGATGACTACGTGTATTAGAGGGTACGATGATGACTCAGTGTTTTAGAGGGTACGATGATGACTCAGTGTATTAGAGGGTACGATGATGACTAAGTGTATTAGAGGTAGATTATGACTCAGTGTTGATAAAAAGGGGGTGTGATAAGTGTATTAGGGGTAGATGATTCTCTGATTAGAGGGTCGGGTGATCTTTATTAAGGTACATATGACTAATTTTTTTGAGGACGATGATGCTCAGTTATAAAAGGGTTTTGATGATAATTTTAAGGGGTATTCGGGGTAAGGGGGAGATGATGATGGGATTAGAGGGTAGATGATGACTATGTATTAGGGGGTACATGAGATCAGTGTATTGAGGGTACGGATGATAGTGTTTGAGGGTAGTAGACTAAAGGGGATAGAGGGTAGATGTGGGCCCCTGTTTAGAGGGTACGATGATGAGTAAAATTTTTGTTTAAGGGAGAATGACTCAGGATTAGAGGGGTTTTTTAATGAGATCGGGATATTAAAGGGGGGATGTGATAAGGTATAGAGGGTCAGATGACTTATTTTGGGGGTTTCGATGATACCGTTATTAGATAGAGATGACTGTGATTGGTGGGTACGATGATGATTCATTGTATTGGTGGGTACGATGATGAATAAGTGTATTAGAGGGTACGATGTTGATTCGGTGTATTGGTGGGTACGATGATTACTACGTGTATTAGTGGGTACGATGATGACACAGTGTATTAGAGGGTACGATGATGACTCAGTATATTAGAGGGTACGATGATGACTCAGTGTATTAGAGGGTACGATGATGACTACGTGTATTAGGAGGGTACGATGATGACTCAGTGTATTAGAGGGTACGATGATGACTCAGTATATTAGAGGGTACGATGATGACTCAGTGTATTAGAGGGTACGATGATGACTACGTGTATTGGAGGGTACGATGATGACTCAGTGTATTGGAGGGTACGATGATGACTCAGTGTATTAGAGGGTACGATGATGACTAAGTGTATTAGAGGGTACGATGATGACTCAGTGTATTGGAGGGTACGATGATGACTCAGTGTATTAGAGGGTACGATGATGACTCAGTGTATTAGAGGGTACGATGATGACTCAGTGTATTAGAGGGTACGATGATGACTCAGTGTATTAGAGGGTACGATGATGACTCAGTGTATTAGAGGGTACGATGATGACTCAGTGTATTGGAGGGTACGATGATGACTCAGTGTATTGGAGGGTACGATGATGACTCAGTGTATTAGAGGGTACGATGATGACTCAGTGTATTAGAGGGTACGATGATGACTAAGTGTATTGGAGGGTACGATGATGACTCAGTGTATTAGTGGGTACGATGATGACTCAGTGTATTAGAGGGTACGATGATGACTAAGTGTATTGGAGGGTACGATGATGACTTAGTGTATTAGAGGGTACGATGATGACTCAGTGTATTAGAGGGTACGATGATGACTAAGTGTATTGGAGGGTACGATGATGACTAAGTGTGTTAGAGGGTACGATGATGACTCAGTGTATTAGAGGGTACGATGATGACTCAGTGTATTGGAGGGTAAGATGATGACTCAGTGTATTAGAGGGTACGATGATGACTCAGTGTATTAGTGGGTACGATGATGACTAAGTGTATTGGAGGGTACGATGATGACTCAGTGTATTGGAGGGTAAGATGATGACTTAGTGTATTAGAGGGTACGATGATGACTCAGTGTATTAGTGGGTACGATGATGACTAAGTGTATTAGAGGGTACGATGATGACTAAGTGTATTAGAGGTTACGATGATGACTAAGTGTATTGGAGGGTACGATGATGACTAAGTGTATTAGAGGGTACGATGATGACTACGTGTATTAGTGGGTACGATGATGACTACGTGTATTGGAGGGTACGATGATGACTTAGTGTATTGGAGGGTACGATGATGACTAAGTGTATTAGAGGGTACGATGATGACTCAGTGTATTAGAGGGTACGATGATGACTCAGTGTATTGGAGGGTACGATGATGACTAAGTGTTCCGAAGAGTACGATGATGACATGAACTCCAGTGTTGCAAAATTCTTAACTGCTTTGTTGGCGTACATGGCGACAATGTAAAAAAAGTGAAGGTATCTTTTTAAAAGTAACAGTGTATGATAAAAGCACAGACAACATGAAGATTGACACGACCTACATGGAATACACAGCTGGAAATCCCGCTTGGTAGAGGTACTGTGGAGTAGTAGTGGCGTCACTGGAATTAATGCTCCCAGTACAAACAGGCCCGGACACCATTCCTTGCAAAGCAAATGATATATTGGAAACATCAGAATAATATACCTACACTACTTGATAGAAAATGATAAAACAACAACGGTAAATATTAGTAAACTTTTAACATGAAAGCATTTGTCCGTAAAACGCTACACAACAGGCAAACACTTGTCCGTAAAACGTCACACAACAGGTAAACACTTGTCCGTAAAACGTCACACAACAGGTAAACACTTGTCCGTAAAACGTCACACAACAGGTAAACACTCCTCAGTAAAACGTCACACAACAGGTAAACACTCGTCAGTAGACCGTCACACAACAGGTAAACACTTGTCCGTAAAACGTCACACAACAGGTAAACACTTGTCCGTACAAGACTACATAAAGGTACAAACTTGTCCGTGAAACGTACCAGTGTAAACACTGTGGTCCGTAAACACGTATCAACGGGTAACATTGTCGAACGTACGAGACGTATCACTTGTCCGTGAGGTACCATCATGAACCTTGTCGTATAAACGGGTACCACTGTACTCAGTTGTCCGTAAACGGCTACAAGCAGACACACTTGTCTTGAGACGTCACGAAACTAAACTCGTCAGTAAGACGTACAAAACAGGTAACCTTGTCTGTAAAACTCTACACACAGTAGCTTGTCCGTAACGCTAAACAACGGCAAACACATTGTCTAAAACGTCAAAACAGTAAAACTCTCAGTTAAAACGTACACAACAGTGTAAACTGTCATAGACCGTCACACAACAGTAAACTGTCGTAACCGTCACCACAATACATCGTCGTAGACCGTCACACAACGGTAAACCTCGCGTAGAGTCACAAGGTAACCTCGTAGTAGTAAGTGCAGCAACATGGTAAACACTCGTCAGTAGAACGTCACACAACAGGTAAACACTCGTCAGTAGAACGTCACACAACAGGTTAACACTCGTCAGTAGACCGTCACACAACAGGTAAACACTCGTCAGTAAAACGTCACACAACAGGTAAACACTCGTCAGTAGAACGTCACACAACAGGTAAACACTCGTCAGTAGAACGTCACACAACAGGTAAACACTCCTCAGTAAAACGTCACACAACAGGTAAACACTTGTCCGTAAAACGTCACACAACAGGTAAACACTTGTCCGTAAAACGTCACACAACAGGTAAACACTTGTCCGTAAAACGTCACACAACAGGTAATCACTTGTCCGTAAAACGCTACACAACAGGCAAACACTTGTCCGTAAAACGTCACACAACAAGTAAACACTCGTCAGTAGACCGTCACACAACAGGTAAACACTCGTCAGTAGAACGTCACACAACAGGTAAACACTCGTCAGTAGAACGTCACACAACAGGTAAACACTCGTCAGTAGAACGTCACACAACAGGTAAACACTCGTCAGTAGAACGTCACACAACAGGTTAACACTCGTCAGTAGACCGTCACACAACAGGTAAACACTCGTCAGTAAAACGTCACACAACAGGTAAACACTTGTCCGTAAAACGTCACACAACAGGTAAACACTTGTCCGTAAAACGTCACACAACAGGTAAACACTTGTCCGTAAAACGTCACACAACAGGTAAACACTTGTCCGTAAAACGCTACACAACAGGTAAACACTTGTCCGTAAAACGTCACACAACAGGTAAACACTTGTCCGTAAAACGCTAAACAACAGGCAAACACTTGTCCGTAAAACGTCACACAACAGGTAAACACTCCTCAGTAAAACGTCACACAACAGGTAAACACTCGTCAGTAGACCGTCACACAACAGGTAAACACTTGTCCGTAGACCGTCACACAACAAGTAAACACTCGTCAGTAGACCGTCACACAACAGGTAAACACTCGTCAGTAGAACGTCACACAACAGGTAAACACTCGTCAGTAGAACGTCACACAACAGGTAAACACTCGTCAGTAGAACGTCACACAACAGGTTAACACTCGTCAGTAGACCGTCACACAACAGGTAAACACTCGTCAGTAAAACGTCACACAACAGGTAAACACTCGTCAGTAGAACGTCACACAACAGGTAAACACTCGTCAGTAGAACGTCACACAACAGGTAAACACTCCTCAGTAAAACGTCACACAACAGGTAAACACTCGTCAGTAGACCGTCACACAACAGGTAAACACTTGTCCGTAGACCGTCACACAACAAGTAAACACTCGTCAGTAGAACGTCACACAACAGGTAAACACTCGTCAGTAGAACGTCACACAACAGGTAAACACTCGTCAGTAGAACGTCACACAACAGGTAAACACTCGTCAGTAGAACGTCACACAACAGGTTAACACTCGTCAGTAGACCGTCACACAACAGGTAAACACTCGTCAGTAAAACGTCACACAACAGGTAAACACTCGTCAGTAGAACGTCACACAACAGGTAAACACTCGTCAGTAGAACGTCACACAACAGGTAAACACTCCTCAGTAAAACGTCACACAACAGGTAAACACTCGTCAGTAGAACGTCACACAACAGGTAAACACTCGTCAGTAGAACGTCACACAACAGGCAAACACAGCCTCAGTATAATGTCACACAGCAGGTATATAAACACTCGTCAGTAGAACGTCACACAACAGGTAAACACTCCTCAGTATAATGTCACACAATAGGTAAACACTCGTCAGTAGACCGTCACACAACAGGTAAACACTCGTCAGTAGACCGTCACACAACAGGTAAACACTCGTCAGTAGACCGTCACACAACAGGTAAACACTCGTCAGTAGACCGTCACACAACAGGTAAACACTCGTCAGTAGAACGTCACACAACAGGTAAACACTCGTCAGTAGAACGTCACATTACAGGTAAACACTCGTCAGTAGAACGTCACACAGCAGGTAAACACTCGTCAGTAGAACGTCACACAACAGGTAAACACTCGTCAGTAGAACGTCACACAACAGGCAAACACAGCCTCAGTATAATGTCACACAGCAGGTATATAAACACTCGTCAGTAGAACGTCACACAACAGGTAAACACTCCTCAGTATAATGTCACACAACAGGTAAACACTCGTCAGTAGACCGTCACACAACAGGTAAACACTCGTCAGTAGACCGTCACACAACAGGTAAACACTCGTCAGTAGACCGTCACACAACAGGTAAACACTCGTCAGTAGACCGTCACACAACAGGTAAACACTCGTCAGTAGAACGTCACACAACAGGTAAACACTCGTCAGTAGAACGTCACATTACAGGTAAACACTCGTCAGTAGAACGTCACACAGCAGGTAAACACTCGTCAGTAGAACGTCACACAACAGGTAAACACTCGTCAGTAGAACGTCACACAACAGGTAAACACTCGTCAGTAGAACGTCACATTACAGGTAAACACTTGTCGGTAGAACGTCACACAACAGGTAAACACTCGTTAGTAGAACGTCAGACAACAGGTAAACACTCGTCAGTGGAACGTCACACAACAGGTAAACACTCGTCAGTAGAACGTCACACAACAGGTAAACACTCGTCAGTAGAACGTCACACAACAGGTTAACACTCCTCAGTAAAACGTCACACAACAGGTAAACACTCGTCAGTAAAACGTCACACAACAGGTAAACACTCGTCAGTAGAACGTCACACAACAGGTAAACACTCGTCAGTAGAACGTCACATTACAGGTAAACACTCGTCAGTAGAACGTCACACAGCAGGTAAACACTCGTCAGTAGAACGTCACATTACAGGTAAACACTCGTCAGTAGAACGTCACACAACAGGTAAACACTCGTCAGTAGAACGTCACACAACAGGTAAACACTCCTCAGTAAAACGTCACACATGTAAACACATGGTATTTTTCATTAATCCTTCCTAATACAAATTTATACAAACAGAAACATGACTTACGTGGATATGCGATGATAAGTTCCTGGAATCCGGAATTACTAACCCCAGATGTTACAGTAAATCGAACACACGTCGGACTTGTGTAATTGCTTTCAAATAATTTGTCTGATGTTGTTGAGTCATGAATCACCGTATTTGAGGACGCATAATCGCAGTCTGTCAACAGATAAGACGCCAAAACAAAATTGTAATAAAAAGTCGTATATATTGTATGGTATCATATACAAGATATGAAGCATTTGTTCTAACCCACCTTTACGGTGTACATCATGTGTGTCATATTGTCTAGATAATAATCAGCAGTGCGACACAAAACTCCATCAACCCCTCATATATATCAAATTTTAATTAGAGTATATTAATTTTCAATTGATCAAATTAATCATTTATGAATTGTTATTGTTCTTTAAGACAACAGCAAGAATTAGTTTTGTTGATTGCAAATGTATGTGAGAACTATCTTGCAAAATGAAAGATTAATATGTAAGAGTGGGTGCATCTGTCCTTGTATATACTATGTTATCCAATAAGTTGTAAAATTTACGAATAAATAGTTAAATTGAATTGACATAGATATTCACACTAATAAATCATTTAACACATTACCTGGGAAAATTTCCACTTTGTCACCTGGGCTGAGCTTCTTCACGTTGTGGACCATCAATATACCTGTATAGTTGACCTCTGTTGTCAGTCGCCATTCACACACCCTATTGTCACTGTGAAAATCCATGATACATTGGTTATGGCACTAACACTACAACTTATGTCATCAACACTACGACTTATGTCATCAACACTATAACTTATGTCATCAACACTACAACTTATGACATCAACACTACAACTTATGTCATCAACACTACGACTTATGTCATCAACACTACGACTTATGTCATCAACACTATAACTTATGTCATCAACACTACAACTTATGACATCAACACTACAACTTATGTCATCAACACTACGACTTATGTCATCAACACTATAACTTATGTCATCAACACTACAACTTATGACATCAACACTACAACTTATGATATCATCACTATAACTTATGACATCAACACTATAACTTATGACATCAACACTACAACTTATGATATCATCACTATAACTTATGACATCAACACTATAACTTATGATATCAACACTACCAGTTATGACATCAGCACTACAACTTATGACACCAACACTACAAATTATGACATCAAAACTAAAACTGATGACACCCACTGTTACTGATGACATCAACACCACAACACAAAAAAAGTGTTTACGGTATAAAATCAATTATTTACAGTGTGACCACAGTGTGCACGGTAACAAGACTAATAATTACACCTTTACTGTAAATCACAAGACGTATAACGTGTATTTATAATTACACATTTACGGTAAATCACAAGACGTATAACGTGTATTTATAATTACACATTTACGGTAAATCACAAGACGTATAACGTGTATTTATAATTACACATTTACGGTAAATCACAAGACGTATAACGTGTATTTATAATTACACCTTTACCGTAAACCACAAGACGTATAACGTGTACTTACTTAGGATATAGATTGGGGAAATTTCTAGATGAAATGTATTGCTTTGTTTCACCGACGGTAACGTTGTTCACATTACCATCGCACTGACAATCCACAGGCCGGTAAACTAAAACAAACAATTATTTTTGTTAGTCTCCAGTGAAACTGACAAGACAATAAAGGAGCATTTGACAACAGAGTCAACAAGTTTAAATTTTACATACATTTGTGTACTTTGTTCGTTTGCTTGCTGGATTTATCGCCCCGTGAACAGCACGGGTCATTTCGAGGCGCGGCCTCCTTGTATAGTTGGTGACTACTTCACTGAACAACATACGCGAGGCACGTCGCATCCATCCAGAATAAGGGCAAAGCGTCTTGCCCCAGACATAAAGCAATAACAAACCGACACAGGCAGTGAACGTCGAACTAGGCACCTCGGATCTTCACCTGAGGTTACGTGGCCGGCGCTCTAACCGACGGATCTATCGCGGCCTATTTACAATAATGTACATACATTATCAAATATGGTACATCAAACTGTTAGCTTAATGTCATTTCAAACACATGCATTTTGTTTTGTAGAGAAAGGTCCATAACCATTACATACGTATGTGAACTAAACTCAGCGTGGTCAGTAAGATAAGAACTCGTCCGGAAACCATCATGTAGAACTGTCGATTCCAACCACGGATGTCACTTCATAGTTACCTGCATAAAACAATAAGCCAGAGTTACTGCCTGTTTACAGTATGGTTTGTGTACTACATGTATATGGCTGCATGACCGATCTTGTTAGGTGTTATATCAATTTATTTATTCCAAATGCAACACAGCATATAGGATAACACAATATTCATATAATATGTATACATATTGCAACTTGAATGACAAGATGGCGGAGGGCCCAACACAGGCAATATACTTACGACACATAATAATGAATAACATATTGCTTTTGAAAACTTGTAACTGATGCATAACAATTACAGCGTCTACGTATTGCATGCCTATGACGTCATGACAGTATGACGACATAATTTAAACATGTACTATTCAATATAAATAACATACTTTCTACATACATATATAATGTATATACAAGAATACTACATATGAAAACTGTGATCATAATTTCCAAAACGCATTTAATTTAGTTACTTACAAGGAGAGTTTTTCTTTCTGCAGTGGCATGTAACAAAAATTTACCCAATCTATTCAAGGTTTTAACACTTTTACTGGAAAATAATTCTATCAATTTATAAACACTTGGACGAGAATAATAATACTTTTTGATGTATGTTTTTCTTAGTTCAGAATATGCAGGACAAAGAAGCACAAAATGTACTTCGTCCTCGACGTCATTTTTGTCACAAACTGTGCAAACTCTTTGACTTCTAGGTATTTTATTGTAGCGCCCAGATTCAATATTTAGACTGTGTCCTTGCATACGGAATTGACTCAATAACTTTTTAAATTTATAATTAATTGGCTTAATAAGATAAAATTGAGTATTGAAGGTATCCACAATATGTTTGTATAAATAACATTTCGACGATATATCAAACGCACTGCGTAATTCTTGAATAAATACATCATGAACACGCTGGACATATACTTGCATAAAATGACTTTCATTTAAAACGTATTGGCTGTTCCAAATATAACCAAAACCTAAACTACAAAGCTCATTTTTAATATGATAAACCCAATTACTTTTACAATTAGGTTTTTTATTATTCAATTCGACAAGTGCGTCATAACATGATTTTAAAACACAATTATTGGTTTTTAGTAATTTCAGCCAATATTTCATTACTGCTATTTTACGTTGCACATACAATGAATATCTACCAGTTTCGAAGAAGACCATAGAAGAATTTACCGATTTCTTAACATTAAGTAAATCTTTGAGAAAAAGAAGATGAACTTTTTCAATTTGTGGTGAAACAGATACACAGATACAACGATCTTGTTAGGTGTTATATAGAGGTTCCCCAAAATTGACGGTTGTTTATCATGTTTATCTAACTCGAGTAAGTTAACTTTCAAGTTTTCAAAAAAAATTAAATTGAAAATTAACTAGCCAGAGTTAGATAAACATGATAAGCAACTTCACTTGTTAGGGAACATCTTTATCACATAACTTCTTTAATTACAAATGTAAGACTGTCGAATTCAAAGTCTTCCGACGTAACAACTAATAGCTGTGAACCGAATCATTACGCGACAAAACATAGTTCGTAATGAAGGAAATTTATAATTTATTTTAGGTGCACAACTAATAATATTTGTACTAAATTTGTAAATGATCTAGTTTTTTTACAAAATGAAGTAGTTTAACAATCATTGTGTCCGCGTGATTTATAAATAGAACACCTGTTTGCGTTCAAAGACGACATCGCGAAGTCGGACGTCACAGCGAATAATTTAACAGTACTTATACCGCCAGATGTAATTATCGGTTCTTTACTGGATTTCGTAGTTATGCTATGATTGCTTATGGTGGCGTTAACTGTCATCCTGAGATTTATTCATTCATGACACCATGTCTTTCAACTATTTTTTTGGAAACCGAGGTAGAGTGCTGTCCAGCAATGTATGCATTTCACGTTTGTCAGTGCTTACACGAAATTTCAAATCAGTCTACGGACACGAAACAAGTATCCCAAAACTGCATTTTACATTTAACGTAAGAAATTTTGCCGGATATTTGTTATTTGTTTTGATGTTTTATTCGTGGCTATCGGGGTCCAACGCATATCGAGAATAACGGGTGAGGTAGCGGGTCGCCATGATCAATACAATACCTCGCTTCCGAGGTGCGTCTATTTTACAGTCTTCAAATTCTAGCAATTTTTGTACGTTCTATCAAGACACCTCTCTCATTCAGTGGTGACAATATTGACCCGGTAAATCTTTTGAAGACAGACCACATAAAGAGTAAGTGAGATTAGTAAAAGTAGTCCGTGATTAAAGGCCAGAGGTAAGCCAATCAGAATTTTTGGAGATCACAGATGACCAATCAGAGTCTTTGAAAGAGGTTACGCATTGTGGCTTATACAGACTGTTACGGATTTTGCACGTTACCATCAAATTGTATAAAAAAAATGCTCCCATATATCTCAAACCAACAAGAAAAAAACAACAACGAATATCGACAAAATCTAAAATAGAACAAACGAGGGCAAACAAACCAACAAAAGACATTTGTTTGTATGTAACCCATTAAAAAGGAAACAAGACCATGTGTTCCTGTGAAGTAAGCGCTTTCTGCTTCATCGACAACACCCGCCATTTAAATCTAGGTCATGACAACACCCGCCATTTAAATCTAGGTCAAGGACGTGTTAAGTCACAACCTAAAAATTAGAAGTATAGTTGACAACGAAGCACTAAGCGCATCGTATCACACAATGAAATAAACATTTCTAAATGAGACAATGATGTGGATCATAAAACTTCTACATCTGTCATTAATATCGTCCTTGAATATGGTCGATAGTAAATTTAGAAATAGAAAACAAATGGGATTTCCCTCCTGAGTACGTTTTAAGTTATGGTCAAGTTAAGCCGCTGATGTTGAAGAGTCTGTAGGGCCTCCAATTAGCCCGCCAATGACATTACAGCTAGAGCTCATGCATATCAACCGTGCCACCATGGGTCGGATTTTCCCAAATAACGGAAATGGCGTGATTTTTGGACGGAACGGAGGTGCATGCGTCGAAACGAGAATACATTTTACGTGTATATGGGATGTTATTCAAAGAAAAATTATCCACCTTTTCAACGATCATAAGCATATTTCTCTACACTCAGCAGAACCATGGGTTTTTTTCATCGAGAAACGTAGGCAGTGTCGATTTTTAACTCACAGAGAGCTTTCCTCCCTTTCCGTATACATGTATATGATCACCGGGGGGGTCTTTGTTACCGAATTTTAATCTAGCCCCCAATAACGTCTCAAAATGTGCTATACACTAGGGGAGATCCAAATACATGTAGATTGTAACTAATTCTCAAGTCCCTGTGGTACACACTAGGGGACGTCCAAATACATGTAGACTGTAACAAATTCTCAAGTCCCTGTGGTACACACTAAGGGACGTCCAAATACATGTAGATTGTAACTAATCCTCAAGTCCCTGTAGTACACACTAGGGGACGTCCAAATACATGTAGATTGTAACAAATTCTCAAGTCCCTGTGACTATAACCACAAACCGAACAACTCAAACGTATATCAGGCCCGATAAACACATGTAACTTATATCTGTACCTGGAGCCTCATAGGGTTATACGATTAGACAGAACTCAATGAGTAATTACGTCTGACCAACACGTCAATGTTTTATCGAGATACTAATACACTTGGTCATTCCGTTCCTGTATTCAATCATTAATAACATACACAATCAGAGAGGCGCTATAAAATTATATCTAAATACCTCCACAGGTGTCGTGTCCGATATATGGTAAGTGTTAGACAGTCGGGGGTAAAAACACAATTACCGAATGTTAATAGAGAGGTGATAACCATCTCAAACTGGTTAAATGGGACGGAGAGTCACCCGTCACGCCTACCTGGAATGTAGAGAAATGTTAAAAATGAATAGAGGGAGAGGTTACGGACAAACATTGCCACAGCCCTAAAAGTGAAGAACGGAAAAAATACATTCCTGCCGCGCCCTGGCAGATCATCGATAATCCCCGACAACACCAACTGAGCCAAAGAAACTATAAATAATATATTGTGTACAAGTCACATCGACCCGTACCATTTTACTATTCTACATAAAAATGAGATACACCACAACATCAACAGGCAAGAGAGAGGATTGAAATTTATAACGCACAAGGATGACGTTTAAAACACGGTACCATACAGCATCAGATATCTTACATCAAGAGGATGCCGGGTCAAAATTACAGATAAACACCAAAATAATGTAACACCTTTATTATTATTACCTCTGTGGTGGTTTTACAGGCATGATCACAGGTAGATTGGATATTAAACTAGACATTACACTCTTCTATTGGACGTTTTACATGGATACTTACACATGTCGATGATAGCAGGTATACCTAATGCCCTAATGGTATATGAAAAGTTAATTAAGTACGATTTTTTTTGTAAATAATACGTGATGTATTGGTTTGAACATAAAAATATGACGAGTTGAGGGATCGTCTCAAACAATTTATACACATAGATGACTATTACATTTAAATGTATACATGAATATATGGAATTTTCTGATAGTATTTAATTACCTAATGCATAGTCTGTGACATACACATTTCATCATTCCTAGCACCTTACGCCATTGAATTTTAGATTTGATAGTGTTTTCATATTTGACCACACGCTTTCATGCTCCGACCACAGGGACCTCAATTCCACACGACCGCGGGTCACCACACAATTCGGGTTGGTGTCCCTGTCCCTGTGCTAAAGACGTCACAGCGACCCTGATTGCATAAAAATGGCTGCTTCCAAGTATAGTAGTTTGATGAAATCATTGATGTCCGGAGTCAAAATGTGCTTTACTAAGTAAAATGTGTGATTTCAGAAAACATGATCACTCTCGTGTACCCGTGAATCACCATGAGTTTTTGATCATACTGAATGTTCGAGAACACCATTATGTTAAAAAAAAACGACCCAATGACACCTGCTCCAACTTTTAAGACATCTTATCATAGTAAGAAGGACCTTTTTAAGACATATTGTTAAAATATGGAGTTTGTGGCCTTCTTCAGAAATAGGCATATTTTATCCCAAACTCAAAGGTTGAACAGGTGCTTTAGACACTTGTGAGCAAAACGACATGGATGTTTTGTGCAATATATGCGATACAAATGACCTAATTATGTCCTCGTGAACGTGCATTTTTCGTATGTTTTGTTAAGATTTACAAACAGCTTATCAAATTACATGTCAACAGCAAGTCTCGCGGATTGTCATGGTACATACTTAAAGTTCATCAAGTCATTTCTGTTAAAATGCATCCTATTAGGAATGTATAGGCTTGTAAAGTAGCACTGTCTTGACTTAATAAGCTGTTTAGATGTCCGTTAAGGGCGGGATGATCTTGATACCGAGGTTCACCACATTAACCTTTGACCATCAATAACCTTAACTCTGTATGGTACCAGTAGCGTAAACGTGCACCACTTGTGACATCCTGAAATCAACATTATTTACATATATGACTGAACTTCAATAAGAAATCCACACTACGTCATCTCTATCGTGTGACTTGATCACGACTCAAACAATCAACTACATGCACTTCAATTATAAAAAATAAGCTTGTTTACCAAGATAATATTCTACGTAGGTGGCTTTACCTGAAATATGCAATGTGAACCCGGATTACATACTAAACTACACACACACATATATATATATATATATATATATATACGTAGTAGGGCATTGTGGGCGACACTAACATAAACAGCTCGCCCCTATCGGATTAGGGCTCACACAACTAAATATGTTATTATATGTTATTACTAATGACTCCATCCCTTCATTAGCTCAATTGAAGTTCAAATGATGATCAATTTATATCGAATTAAAGTATGAAGTTTTCGCTACCTAATAAATGATGTTATTGTATAGATTTATTGGCATATAAGAGCACACGGGTACTCGAAAGACAGTAACCCTGACATTTACAGTGCACTAAGGAAAATTCCCCTGTAATCCTACGTCATTCTATTTTCAGTGTATATTTTTGACTTTTCCAATTTATAAGCCCCTATACTCTTTATTCTCGTATATAGAAAGTACTCATTTCATATGTTATTTACTCAGGAAAATAGCTACAAACCGAAGAAACATATTTTCTTCGGGGACTTGGTTCAGGTAAAACACCAGCTGATTGGCTGATTTAGTTGTACGAGTCCTTAAAAGCACAGGGACCTGTGAATTAGTTACAGTCTTTATGTATTCAATAATTTCTCAAATACATATTTAGTGTTTAACAATGCCATCAAATACACAGGAACCTATACCACACATTAAATCAATACGTTTTAGCATCTTGAAAATAAGACAGGTTTAAAGTCGAAGGGTGGAGGGCAAACTTTCACAAATGTCGCCGTTTTGTAGCGACATTTTCAATTCATAACTTAACATCACTGTCCATATAATGACACTATAAGTGGTTTCTGACTGGCACAGCCAATACAAACACGCACCAGGGAATACTATACTAAAATAGACCACAACCACATTCCGTGAGGCGTACACTCCACCGGGGTTATATAGAGTTCCGTGAGGCGAACACTCCACCGGGCTTATCATATAGAGCTCCGTGAGGCGTACACTCCACCGAGGTTATCATATAGAACTCAGTGAGGCGTACAATCCACCGGGGTTATCATATAGAGCTCCGTGAGGCGAACACTCCACCGGGGTTATATAGAGCTCCGTGAGGCGAACACTCCACCGGGGTTATCATATAGAGCTCCGTGAGGCGAACACTCCACCGAGGTTATCATATAGAACTCAGTGAGGCGTACAATCCACCGGGCTTATCATATAGAGCTCCGTGAGGCGAAGACTCCACCGGGGTTATATAGAGCTCCGTGAGGCGTACACTCCGCCGGGGTTATCATATAGAGCTCCGTGAGGCGAACACTCCACCGGGGTTATATAGAGCTACGTGAGGCGTACACACCACCGGGGTTATCATATAGAGCTCCGTGAGGCGTACACTCCACCGAGGTTATCATATAGAACTCAGTGAGGCGTACAATCCACCGGGGCTATCATATAGAGCTCCGTGAGGCGTACACTCCACCGAGGTATCATATAGAGCTCCGTGAGGCGTGCACTCCACCGGGGTTATTATATAGAGTTCCGTGAGGCGTACACTCCACCGAGGTATCATATAGAGCTCCGTGAGGCGTACACTCCACCGGGGTATCATATAGAGCTCCGTGAGGCGTACACTCCACCGGGGTATCATATAGAGCTCCGTGAGGCGTACACTCCACCTGGGTATCATATAGAGCTCCGTGAGGCGTACACTCCATCCCCTATCATATAGAGCTCCGTGAGGCGTACACTCCACCGGGGTTATCATATAGAGCTCCGTGAGGCGTACACTCCACCGGGGTATCATATAGAGCTCCGTGAGGCGTACACTCCACCGGGGTATCATATCGAGCTCCGTGACGCGTACACTCCACCGGGGTATCATATAGAGCTCCGTGAGGCGTACACTCCACCGGGGTATCATATAGAGCTCCGTGAGGCGTACACTCAACCGGGGTATCATATAGAGCTCCGTGAGGCGTACACTCCACCGGGGTTATCATATAGAGCTCCGTGAGGCGTACACTCCACCGGGATTATCATATAGAGCTCCGTGAGGCGTACATTCCACCGGGGTATCATATCGAGCTCCGTGACGCGTACACTCCGCCGGGGGTATCATATCGAGCTCCGTGAGGCGTACACTCCACCGGGGTATCATATAGAGCTCCGTGAGGCGTACACTCCACCGGGGTATCATATAGAGCTCCGTGAAGCGTACACTCCACCGGGGTATCATATAGAGCTCCGTGAGGCGTACACTCCACCGGGGTATCATATAGAGCTCCGTGAGGCGTACACTCCACCGGGGTATCATATAGAGCTCCGTGAAGCGTACACTCCACCAGGGTATCATATAGAGCTCCGCGAGGCGTACACTCCACCGGGGGTATCATATAGAGCTATCTGACACCTTCTACTTGCAGGTGCTCGTCACCGATAAAATATTCACTATAACAAGAGATCCCAGAGGGATCTTGGCGCCCACCATTGAATGATCTACATAGGTTCCATGTCAGATTGATCTTTTCTCTACTTTTCCCTTCATTTTACTCTAATCTGTGCAAATTGAGACATAATCCCTCCAGTACTTTTCAAACAAGGGAATCCTAGCTATATAAGAAATTTGAGATTCAACGATAATGGCTGTTTGTTTGTCAGGTTGTTTTCAGGACAGACTGGTCCAAAAATGCAATACAAGGGATCAAGGGGAACCTACTTATGAAATTTGAGAAAGATCCCTTCAGCACTTTCTCAGAAATAGCGATAACAAACTTCAACTGTCAAAATCCAAGATGGCTGCCTGTCGGCCATGTTGTTTTCAGATTGGTCTCAAAACGCAATATGCATAACTAAGCACCAAGGAAAACTTACATATGCAATTTGAGAAAGATCCCTTAAATGCTTTCTCAGAAATAGTGATAACAAACTTCAATTGTCAAAATCCAAGATGGCTGCCTGTCGGCCATGTTGTTTTCAGATCTGTCTCAAAACGCAATATGCATAACTAGGCACCAAAGGAAACCTACATATGAAATTTGAGAAAGATCCATTCAGTACTTTCTCAGAAATAGTGATAACAAACTTCAATTGTCAAAATCCAAGATGGCTGCCTGTCGGCCATGTTGTTTTCAGATTGGTCTCAAATCGCAATATGCATATCTAGGCACCAAGGGGAGTCTACATATGAAATTTGAGAAAGATCCCTTCAGTACTTTCTCAGAAATAACGATAACAAACTTCAATTGTCAAAATCCAAGATGGCTGCCTGTCGGCCATGTTGTTTTCCGATTGGTCTCAAAACACAATATGCATAACTAGGCACCAAAGGAAACCTACATATGAAATTTGAGAAAGATCCATTCAGTACTTTCTCAGAAATAGTGATAACAAACTTCAATTGTCAAAATCCAAGATGGCTGCCTGTCGGCCATGTTGTTTTCAGATTGGTCTCAAATCGCAATATGCATATCTAGGCACCAAGGGGAGTCTACATATGAAATTTGAGAAAGATCCCTTCAGTACTTTCTCATAAATAACGATAACAAACTTCAATTGTCAAAATCCAAGATGGCTGCCTGTCGGCCATGTTGTTTTCCGATTGGTCTCAAAACACAATATGCATAACTAGGGACCAAGGGGAACCTACATATGAAATTTGAGAAAGATCCCTTCAGTTCTTATTCAGAAATAGCGATAACAAACTTCAACTGTCAAAATCCAAGATGGCTGCCTGTCGGCCATGTTGTTTTCAGATTGGTCTCAAATCGCAATATGCATAACTAGGCACCAAGGGGAGCCTACATATGAAATTTGAGAAAGATCCCTTCAGTACTTTCTCAGAAATAGCGATAACAAACTTCAATTGTCAAAATCCAAGATGGCTGCCTGTCGGCCATATTGTTTTCCGATTAGTCTCAAATCGCAATATGCATAACTAGGCACCAAGGGGAGCCTACATATGAAATTTGAGAAAGATCCCTTCAGTACTTTCTCAGAAATAACGATAACAAACTTCAATTGTCAAAATCCAAGATGGCTGCCTGTCGGCCATGTTGTTATCCGATTGGTCTCAAAATGCAATATGCATAACTAGGCATCAAGGGGAACCTTCATATGAAATTTGAGAAAGATCCCTTCAGTACTTTCTCAGAAATAGCGATAACAAATTCAACTGTCGAAATCCAAGATGGCTGCCTGTCGGCCATATTGTTTTCAGATTAGTCTCAAATCGCAATATGCATAACTAGGCACCAAGTGAAACCTACATATGAAATTTGAGAAAGATCCCTCCAGTACTTTCTCAGAAATAGCGATAACAAACTTCAATTGTCAAAATCCAAGATGGCTGCCTGTCGGCCATGTTGTTATCCGATTGGTCTCAAAATGCAATATGCATAACTAGGCACCAAGGGGAACCTTCATATGAAATTTGAGAAAGATCCCTCCAGTACTTTCTCAGAAATAGCGATAACAAACTTCAACAGTCAAAATCCAAGATGGCTGCCTGTCGGCCATGTTGTTTTTCGATTGGTCTCAAAACGCAATATGCATAACTAGGGACCAAGGGGAACCTACATATGAAATTTGAGAAAGATCCCTTCAGTACTTTCTGAGAAATAGTGATAACAAGAATTGTTTACGGACGGAGGGACGGACGGACGGACGGACGGAGGGACGGACGGACGGACGGACCACGGACCACGGACGCAGGGCGATTTGAATAGCCCACCATCTGATGATGGTGGGCTAAAAAAGCTTTCCCTGACATACGCAGCAAGGGAAACGCAAGGGAGAAATTGTCACGAACAAGTTCTAGTGAATTATTTATCCAGAAATCGTGGAAGTCTTAGTCAGCCTATATTCTAAAGCTTAAAAAACAAACGACTTGTACACGTCTACGGAAATAAACCCATTACGAAATCGCATGTGTTCGCATGTTTTCTGAGGGATTGTGTCCATCATCATGTGATCATGTCGGGACGTTGTACTGGTAACACTGACATACAGTACATAACTATCACGTCGGGATATTGTACTGGTAACACTGACATACATTCTATAACTATGTCGGGACGTAGTACTGGTAACACGGACATACAGTCTATAACTATGTCGGGACGTAATACTGGTAACACTGACATACAGTCTATAACTATGTCGGGACGTAGTACTGGTAACACTGACATACAGTATATAACTATGTCGGGACGTAGTACTGGTAACACTGACATACAGTCTATAACTATCATGTCGGGACGTAGTACTGGTAACACTGACATACAGTCTATAACTATGTCGGGACGTAGTACTGGTAACACTGACATACAGTCTATAACTATGTCGGGACGTAGTACTGGTAACACTGACATACAGTCTATAACTATGTCGGGACGTAGTACTGGTAACACTGACATACAGTCTATAACTATGTCGGGACGTTGTACTGGTAACACTGACATACAGTCTATAACTATGTCGGGACGTAGTACTGGTAGCACTGACATACAGTCTATAACTATGTCGGGACGTTGTACTGGTAACAATGACATACAGTCTATAACTATGTCGGGACGTAGTACTGGTAGCACTGACATACAGTCTATAACTATGTCGGGACGTTGTACTGGTAACACTGACACACAGTCTATAACTATGTCGGGACGTAGTACTGGTAACACTGACATACAGTCTATAACTATGTCGGGACGTTGTACTGGTAACACTGACATATAGTCTATAACTATGTCGGGACGTAGTACTGGTAACACTGACATACAGTCTATAACTATGTCGGGACGTTGTACTGGTAACACTGACATACAGTCTATAACTATGTCGGGACGTAGTACTGGTAACAATGACATACAGTCTATAACTATGTCGGGACGTAGTACTGGTAACACTGACATACAGTCTATAACTATGTCGGGACGTAGTACTGGTAACACTGACATACAGTCTATAACTATGTCGGGACGTTGTACTGGTAACAATGACATACAGTCTATAACTATGTCGGGACGTAGTACTGGTAGCACTGACATACAGTCTATAACTATGTCGGGACGTAGTACTGGTAACACTGACACACAGTCTATAACTATGTCGGGACGTAGTACTGGTAACACTGACATACAGTCTATAACTATGTCGGGACGTAGTACTGGTAACACTGACATAGAGTCTATAACTATGTCGGGACGTAGTACTGGTAACACTGACATACAGTCTATAACTATGTCGGGACGTTGTACTGGTAACACTGACATACAGTCTATAACTATGTCGGGACGTAGTACTGGTAACACTGACATACAGTCTATAACTATGTCGGGACGTAGTACTGGTAACACTGACATACAGTCTATAACTATGTCGGGACGTTGTACTGGTAACACTGACATACAGTCTATAACTATGTCGGGACGTAGTACTGGTAACACTGACATACAGTATGCGGACGTAGTACGGTAACCTACTACAGTCTAACTATGTCGGGACGTAGTACTGGTAACACTGACATACAGTCTATAACTATGTCGGGACGTAGTACTGGTAACACTGACATACAGTCTATAACTATGTCGGGACGTAGTACTGGTAACACTGACATACAGTCTATAACTATCATGTCGGGACGTAGTACTGGTAACACTGACATACAGTCTATAACTATGTCGGGACGTAGTACTGGTAACACTGACATACAGTCTATAACTATGTCGGGACGTAGTACTGGTAACACTGACATACAGTCTATAACTATCATGTCGGGACGTAATACTGGTAACACTGACATACAGTCTATAACTATGTCGGGACGTAGTACTGGTAACACTGACATACAGTATATAACTATGTCGGGACGTTGTACTGGTAACACTGACATACAGTCTATAACTATGTCGGGACGTTGTACTGGTAACACTGACATACAGTCTATAACTATGTCGGGACGTAATACTGGTAACACTGACATACAGTCTATAACTATGTCGGGACGTAATACTGGTAACACTGACATACAGTCTATAACTATGTCGGGACGTTGTACTGGTAACACTGACATACAGTCTATAACTATGTCGGGACGTAATACTGGTAACACTGACATACAGTCTATAACTATGTCGGGACGTAGTACTGGTAACACTGACATACAGTCTATAACTATGTCGGGACGTAGTACTGGTAATACTGACATACAGTCTATAACTATGTCGGGACGTAGTACTGGTAACACTGACATACAGTCTATAACTATGTCGGGACGTAGTACTGGTAACACTGACATACAGTCTATAACTATGTCGGGACGTAATACTGGTAACACTGACATACAGTCTATAACTATGTCGGGACGTTGTACTGGTAACACGGACATACAGTCTATAACTATGTCGGGACGTAGTACTGGTAACACTGACATACAGTCTATAACTATCATGTCGGGAGGTAGTACTGGTAACACTGACATACAGTCTATAACTATCATGTCGGGACGTAGTACTGGTAACACTGACATACAGTCTATAACTATGTCGGGACGTAATACTGGTAACACTGACATACAGTCTATAACTATGTCGGGACGTAGTACTGGTAACACTGACATACAGTCTATAACTATGTCGGGACGTTGTACTGGTACCACTGACATACAGTCTATAACTATGTCGGGACGTAGTACTGGTAACACTGACATACAGTCTATAACTATGTCGGGACCTAATACTGGTAATACTGACATACAGTCTATAACTATCATGTCGGGACGTAGTACTGGTAACACTGACATACAGTCTATAACTATGTCGGGACCTAATACTGGTAATACTGACATACAGTCTATAACTATGTCGGGACGTTGTACTGGTAACACTGACACACAGTCTATAACTATCATGTCGGAACGTAGTACTGGTAACACTGACATACAATATATAACTATGTCGGGACGTAGTACTGGTAACACTGACATACAGTCTATAACTATGTCGGGACGTAGTACTGGTAACACTGACATACAGTCTATAACTATGTCGGGACGTAGTACTGGTAACACTGACATACAGTATATAACTATGTCGGGACGTAGTGCTGGTAACACGGACATACAGTCTATAACTATGTCGGGACGTAGTACTGGTAACACTGACATACAGTCTATAACTATCATGTACGGACGTAATACTGGTAACACTGACATACAGTCTATAACTATGTCGGGACGTAGTACTGGTAACACTGGCATACAGTCTATAACTATCATGTCGGGACGTAATACTGGTAACACTGACATACAGTCTATAACTATGTCGGGACGTAGTACTGGTAACACTGACATACAGTCTATAACTATCATGTCGGGACGTAGTACTGGTAACACTGACATACAGTATATAACTATGTCGGGACGTAGTACTGGTAATACTGACATGCAGTCTATAACTATGTCGGGACGTAGTACTGGTAACACTGATATACAGTCTATAACTATGTCGGGACGTTGTACTGGTAACACTGACATACAGTATATAACTATGTCGGGACGTAGTACTGGTAACACTGACATACAGTCTATAACTATGTCGGGACGTAGTACTGGTAACACTGACATACAATCCATAACTATGTCGGGACGTAGTACTGGTAACACTGACATACAGTCTATAACTATGTCGGGACGTAGTACTGGTAACACTGACATACAGTCTATAACTATGTCGGGACGTTGTACTGGTAACACTGACATACAGTCTATAACTATGTCGGGACGTAGTACTGGTAACACTGATATACAGTATATAACTATGTCGGGACGTAGTACTGGTAACACTGACATACAGTCTATAACTATGTCGGGACGTAGTACTGGTAACACGGACATACAGTCTATAACTATGTCGGGACGTTCTACTGGTAACACTGACATACAGTTTATAACTATCATGTCGGGACGTAATACTGGTAACACTGACATACAGTCTATAACTATGTCGGGACGTAGTACTGGTAACACTGACATACAGTCTATAACTATGTCGGGACGTAGTACTGGTAACACTGACATACAGTCTATAACTATGTCGGGACGTTGTACTGGTAACACTGACATACAGTCTATAACTATGTCGGGACGTAGTACTGGTAACACTGACATACAGTCTATAACTATGTCGGGACGTAGCACTGGTAACACTGACATACAGTCTATAACTATGTCGGGACGTAGTACTGGTAACACTGACATACAGTCTATAACTATGTCGGGACGTAGTTCTGGTAACACTGACATACAGTCTATAACTATCATGTCGGGAGGTAGTACTGGTAACACTGACATACAGTCCATAACTATGTCGGGACGTAGTACTGGTAACACTGACATACAGTCTATAACTATGTCGGGACGTAGTACTGGTAACACTGACAAACAGTCTATAACTATGTCGGGACGTAGTACTGGTAACACTGACATACAGTCTATAACTATGTCGGGACGTAATACTGGTAACACTGACATACAGTCTTTACCTATCATGTCGGGACGTTGTACTGGTAACACTGACATACAGTCTATAACTATGTCGGGACGTAGTACTGGTACCACTGACATACAATATATAACTATGTCGGGACGTAGTACTGGTATCACTGACATACAGTCTATAACTATCATGACGGGACGTAGTACTGGTAACACTGACATACAGTCTATAACTATGTCGGGACGTAGTACTGGTAACACTGACATACAGTCTATAACTATCATGTCGGGACGTAGTACTGGTAACACTGACATACAGTCTATAACTATGTCGGGACGTAGTACTGGTACCACTGACATACAGTCTATAACTATGTCGGGACGTAGTACTGGTAACACTGACATACAGTATATAACTATGTCGGGACGTAGTACTGGTAACACTGACATAAAGTCTATAACTATGTCGGGACGTAGTACTGGTAACACGGACATACAGTCTATAACTATGTCGGGACGTTGTACTGGTAACACTGACATACAGTATATAACTATGTCGGGACGTAGTACTGGTAACACTGACATACAGTCTATAACTATGTCGGGACGTAGTACTGGTAACACTGACATACAGTCTATAACAACTATGTCGGGACGTAGTACTGGTAACACTGACATACAGTATATAACTATGTCGGGACGTAATACTGGTAACACTGACATACAGTCTATAACTATGTCGGGACGTTTTACTGGTAACACTGACATACAGTCTATAACTATGTCGTGACGTTGTACTGGTAACACTGACATACAGTCTATAACTATGTCGGGACGTAGTACTGGTAACACTGACATACAGTCTATAACTATGTCGGGACGTTGTACTGGTAACACTGACATACAGTCTATAACTATGTCGGGACGTAGTACTGGTAACACTGACATACAGTCTATAACTATCATGTCGGGACGTAGTACTGGTAACACTGATATACCGTATAATTACTATGTCGGGACGTAGTACTGGTAACACTGACATACAGTCTATAACTATGTCGGGACGTAATACTGGTAACACCGACATACAGTCTATAACTATCATGTCGGGACGTAGTACTGGTAACACTGACATACAGTCTATAACTATCATGTCGGGAGGTAGTACTGGTAACACTGACATACAGTCTATAACTATGTCGGGACGTAGTACTGGTAACACTGACATACAGTCTATAACTATGTCGGGACGTAGTACTGGTAACACTGACATACAGTCTATAACTATGTCGGGACGTAGTACTGGTAACACTGACATACAGTCTATAACTATGTCGGGACGTAATACTGGTAACACTGACATACAGTCTTTACCTATCATGTCGGGACGTTGTACTGGTAACACTGACATACAGTCTATAACTATGTCGGGACGTAGTACTGGTACCACTGACATACAATATATAACTATGTCGGGACGTAGTACTGGTAACACTGACATACAGTCTATAACTATCATGACGGGACGTAGTACTGGTAACACTGACATACAGTCTATAACTATGTCGGGACGAATACTGGTAACACTGACATACAGTCTATAACTATCATGTCGGGACGTAGTACTGGTAACACTGACATACAGTCTATAACTATGTCGGGACGTAGTACTGGTACCACTGACATACAGTCTATAACTATGTCGGGACGTAGTACTGGTAACACTGACATACAGTATATAACTATGTCGGGACGTAGTACTGGTAACACTGACATAAAGTCTATAACTATGTCGGGACGTAGTACTGGTAACACGGACATACAGTCTATAACTATGTCGGGACGTTGTACTGGTAACACTGACATACAGTATATAACTATGTCGGGACGTAGTACTGGTAACACTGACATACAGTCTATAACTATGTCGGGACGTAGTACTGGTAACACTGACATACAGTCTATAACAACTATGTCGGGACGTAGTACTGGTAACACTGACATACAGTCTATAACTATGTCGGGACGTTTAACTGGTAACACTGACATACAGTATATAACTATGTCGGGACGTAGCACTGGTAACACTGACATACAGTCTATAACTATGTCGGGACGTAGTTACTGGTAACACTGACATACAGTCTATAACTATCATGTCGGGACGTAATACTGGTAACACTGACATACAGTCTATAACTATGTCGGGACGTAGTACTGGTAACACTGACATACAGTCTATAAATATGTCGGGACGTAATACTGGTAACACTGACATACAGTCAATAACTATGTCGGGACGTAGTACTGGTAACACTGACATAAAGTCTACAACTATGTCGGGACGTAGTACTGGTAACACTGACATAAAGTCTACAACTATGTCGGGACGTAGTACTGGTACCACTGACATACAGTCTATAACTATGTCGGGACGTTGTACTGGTAACACTAACATACAGTCTATACCTATCATGTCGGGACGTAGTACTGGTAACACTGACATACAGTATATAACTATGTCGGGACGTAGTTACTGGTAACACTGACATACAGTCTTTAACTATCATGTCGGGACGTAGTACTGGTAACACTGATGTATACAGTCTATACATCTGTACCTATCATGTCTTGAGTTGGTATATAATACAGAGAGACATGTGTTGGTATATGATACAGAGATACAGGTGTTGGTATATGATACAGAGACAGGTGTTGGTGTATGATACAGAGAGACAGTTGTTGGTGTATGATACAGAGAGACAGTTGTTGGTGTATGATACAGAGAGACAGTTGTTGGTGTATGATACAGAGAGAAAGATGGTGGTGTATGATACAGAGAGATAGGTGTTGGTATATGATACAGAGACAGGTGTTGGTATATGATACAGAAACAGGTGTTGGTGTGTGATACAGAGAGACAGATGTTGGTATATGATACAGAGAGACAGATGGTGGTGTATGATACAGAGAGACAGGTGTTGGTGTGTGATACAGAGAGACAGGTGTTGGTATATGATACAGAGAGACAGGTGTTTGTATATAATACAGAGACAGTTGTCGGTATATGATACAGAGAGACAGATGGTGGTATATGATACAGAGAGACAGGTGTTAATATATAATACAGATAGACAGATGGTTGTATATGATACAGAGAGACAGGTGTTGGTATATGATACAGAGAGACAGGTGTTGGTATATAATACAGAGAGACAGATGGTTGTATATGATACAGAGAGACAGGTGTTGGTATATGATACAGAGAGACAGGTGTTGGTATATAATACAGAGAGACAGATGTTGGTATATGATACAGAGAGACAGGTGTTAATATATAATACAGATAGACAGATGGTGGTATATGATACAGAGAGACAGGTGTTGGTATATGATACAGAGACACGGGTGTTGGTATATGATACAGAGAGACAGATGTTGGTATATGATACAGAGACACGGGTGTTGGTATATGATACAGAGACAGGTGTTGGTATATAATACAGAGAGACAGGTGTTGGTATATAATACAGAGAGACAGGTGTTAATATATAATACAGATAGACAGATGGTGGTTTATGATACAGGGAGACAGGTGTTGGTATATGATACAGAGACACGGGTGTTGGTATATGATACAGAGAGACAGACGTTGGTATATGATACAGAGAGACAGATGTTGGTATATGATACAGAGACACGGGTGCTGGTATATGATACAGAGACAGGTGTTGGTATATAATACAGAGAGACAGATGTTGGTATATAATACAGAGAGACAGATGTTGGTATATGATACAGAGACACGGGTGTTGGTATATGATACAGAGACAGGTGTTGGTATATAATACAGAGAGACAGGTGTTGGTATATAATACAGAGAGACAGGTGTTAATATATGATACAGATAGACAGATGGTGGTATATGATACAGGGAGACAGATGGTGGTGTATGATACAGAGACAGGTGTTGGTATATGTGATACAGAGAGACATGTGTTGGTATATAATACAGAGACAGGTGTTGGTATATGATACAGAGACAGGTGTTGGTATATAATACAGGGAGACAGGTGTTGGTATATGATACAGAGAGACAGGTGTTGGTATATGATACAGAGAGACAGTTGTTGGTGTAGGATACAGAGAGACAGTTGTTGGTGTAGGATACAGAGAGACAGATGGTGGTGTAGGATACAGAGAGACAGTTGTTGGTGTAGGATACAGAGAGACAGGTGTTGGTATATGATACAGAGAGACAGGTGTTGGTGTATGATACAGAGAGAGAGTTTTTGGTATATGATACAGAGAGACAGGTGTTAATATATAATACAGAGAGACAGTTGTTGGTATATGATACAGAGACAGGTGTTGGTATATGTGATACAGAGAGACATGTGTTGGTATATAATACAGAGACAGGTGTTGGTATATGATACAGAGACAGGTGTTGGTATATAATACAGGGAGACAGGTGTTGGTATATGATACAGAGAGACAGGTGTTGGTATATGATACAGAGAGACAGTTGTTGGTGTAGGATACAGAGAGACAGTTGTTGGTGTAGGATACAGAGAGACAGATGGTGGTGTAGGATACAGAGAGACAGTTGTTGGTGTATGATACAGAGAGAGAGTTGTTGGTATATGATACAGAGACAGGTGTTGGTATATGATACAGAGACAGGTGTTGGTATACGATACAGAGAGACAGGTGTTGGTATATAATACAGAGAGACAGATTATGGTTTATGTTACAGAGAGACAGGTGTTGGTTTATGATACAGAGAGTTGTTGGTTTATGATGCAGAGAGACAGGTGTTGGTTTACGAGATGGTCAAGGTAAACCCCAACCCCACCCAACCCCCACTCCCACCCCACCCCACCCTTTTCCGTACTCTTATCCCTCGTCGCCTTTTGAAGAGCCATTTACAACTTGTAAAGTTCAGGTTGAGATGCAATTCGATCAAAATTCAATTATTGTTTCGCATTTGGTGAAATGATAGATAATAAATGCATGGAATGGCCTATTGTCTAGGGGATTTTACATACACTTAATATATGTTTGCATTAATTAATTTTGATCAAACATGTCATCAACTGGAAGAGAAGGTTAGTGTTAAGCTGTAACTTTTTACAGATTATTCATGTTGCATTTTAAATGACACGAAATATGTACGAGAAAATCTATATCGGTCTATCCGAAAGGCGCGACGTGATTATATAATGAAATATCAAAGATTTGCAGCTATGTACCTGTAGGTCTCAATGTCTCACTAAGTTGACCAACCTTATCGACACTAATAAAGCTAAACGTAAATAATACGTACATCAAAAATGAGTCAATGTAAGAAATACAGACAATGCATATAGACAGGTAAGACCAACCGGCCTGGCGTGTTTACAGTTTAAATAACTTTGAAGAAGTGACTTTTTAATAATTAGTTCATGCCGTTGCATGTGTATTACACATTGTGTAGTTACAAGCGTTACCACAATATATAAATAACACGGGTAGTGGAAGTTAATGGTGGATAGACCACACACCTGAGAGAGGTACATACACTCGACTGACAGTGAGGCGAAATATACGAATATGGCTTTTATTAAAAAACAGTTGTATTGGGCGGTGAGATCTGAGGGTAAACATTCGACAAGTGATGGAATTTGAATGTTAGCATTCGAATGGTTTGGTTTGGAGTATAGATTTGACGTATCTAGGGGAAATTAAGGTTAAACATTCGACGACTAGTGGTGCTAAGGGTAAATAGATGAGATATCCGGGATATGTGATCACATTCGATGGGCTGTGGAATGTTATTGGAGGTACTAATACTCCAAGTGAACTAAATAAATAATTTAAAACAGTCTACCGTCCTAAAGGACGTAGTCTGAACAGAATAGTTTTCGCCTTTTGACAAAATGTTTTGTTAGATGTACAATAGTCCCTTATCAGTCGTGTGGCTGCACGGGACCAGACACATCGAAGGTTAAGTGTTAATTAATCTGTGCACCATACACTGTAGCACACGACGAACAGCAAGCGAAAGAAGATCACCGCTTTATGGTTTTTTGAATAGTTACGGTCACAAAATGTCAGTCAAAATATAGGCACATTTATAGGTAAAACGTAGTAATGATGTTAATGGTTTCATACTTACAACAACAGAATGAGTCCTAATGCTGTAATATCCAGAGAAATTGTCCAACTCAACCATACACTGTACACCACCAGACAGGTGTATGAACTACGTGTGGTTATTTATGTCTACCCTGGGTGGAGTACACACGAGCACGCCATGCTTCATTGACAACATAAAAGGGAAGAAAATACATAAATACTCTTCATGTTGTCAGGTATACAAAACATTCATCAACCATATTAAGTCGGTCTCGAGCTCACAGGTACACGCAACGAATACATACACGTTAGACAGGCTGTACAGTGTAAACGCGTGTTCGTTTGAATTTGTATCAAAATTATCTACGGGGCGTAGTACAATCCTTCCTTGTACACACCCTTGGTTTGACGTTATACTTAAAGTTGGTTTCCTTTGACGTCATACTTATGGTTGGTTTGGTTTGACGAATTATTTAATGTTTGGTTTAGTTTGACGAGTTATTTAAGGTTTGGTTTGACGTCATACTTAAGGTTTGGTTTGGTTTGACGTCATACCTATTGAGTTTGGTTTGATTCGACGTCATACTTAAGGTTTGGTTTGATGTCATACTTAAGGTTTGGTTTGGTTTGATGTCATACTTAAGGTTTGGTTTGGTTTGATTCGACGTCATACTTAAGGTTTGGTTTGGTTTGATGTCATACTTAAGGTTTGGTTTGGTTTGATTCGACGTCATACTTAAGGTTTGGTTTGATTTCATACTTATGGTTTGGTTTGGTTTGACGTCATATTTAAGGTTTGGTTTCATGGGTTGACGTCATACTTAGGTTTGGTTTGGTTTGGTTTGACGTCATACTTAGGTTTGGTTTGGTTTGGTTTGACGTCATACTTAAGGTTTGGTTTGGTTTGGTTTGACGTCATACTTAAGGTTTGGTTTGGTTTGGTTTGACGTCATACTTAAGGTTTGGTTTGACGTCATACTTAAGGTTTGGTTTGATGTCATACTTATGGTTTGGTTTGACGTCATACTTAAGGTTTGGTTTGACGTCATACTTAAGGTTTGGTTTGGTTTGGTTTGACGTCATACTTAAGGTTTGGTTTGACGTCATACTTAAGGTTTGGTTTGGTTTGGTTTGACGTCATACTTAAGGTTTGGTTTGGTTTGACGTCATACTTAAGGTTTGGTTTGGTTTGACGTCATACTTAAGGTTTGGTTTGATTCGACGTCATATTTAAGGTTTGGTTTGGTCTGGTTTGGTTTGACGTCATATGGTGTCGCCTTGCATATTCGATAGTTACATGTTTTCGATAGGCTTCGTAAACCCGGAAGTACTAATCACGCGAGCACGCGCTGCGCTGATCTGCATATGTCAATAAACCGAGAGGTTCTTGTTGCTCCATCTCCGGTTCCAAAACTCTGCAATCATACGTCAGAAGCAGGCAAGATATGCAATTTATGTTTTTCGTGTAGAAAAATCATTTTTCTGATAAGCCTTTTTATAGAAAATGTTAAAAATTATGATTTTCATAAAAAAAAACATCATCAAAATCAAGACTTGCTGCATCGTCTGCAAGCTCTGCATTCCCAGCATCCCCCGAGGTTATTTTTGGGTTGACAAGGTGAAGGTCAAATTAAAAATAGTGAGGCTAAATATGGGTGGTCTCTTAGCTTGTGTATTGAAAAAACATGTACTTTTAAAATTCACTTCATAAAAAAAATTAGGACTTCTCATAGAATCGTGGGTATTTAGCATATAAATATATGGAGGAATAATACAATATTTATGAAAACATGTAATTATTTCTAAAAAAAGAAATCTTAAGAGGTTTTTTTATGCTTTTTTAAAATTTGATTTCCAAATAAGAATTTGTGAGAAGTGATTTGCCTTTTTTTTAACTAAAACGTGTAGAAATAACTAAAAAAATATTTTAGTTTAATTAATTTTAAAATGCTTCTGCCCAGCGATCAGAAATATTCCAAATTATTTTTAACACACCCATGTGGAGCCCCAGCTGGCCAGCATTCGGAAAACTTCGTACCCTAGTATTGCCTATCGGAAACACAAAACCCTCATTACACTGGGACGATTATGACATCAGTTTTGAAAGCTAACCGGTTACACAAACACGTAAGCTGAAATTGTGGAATTGAATGTTCTATTATCTAAACTATCAATTCTAAAATATGCAGTCGTCAAATGAATGAAAATACCACAATTAAAAAAGTAATCCACAGTTCAGTCACTAGCCTATCGAAAACATGCAACACCAGGCTACCTATTAAGGTTTGGTTTGATTCGACGTCATATTTAAGGTTTGGTTTTGGTTTGGTTTTGGGTTTTGGTTTGGTTTTGGTTTGGTTTTGGTTTGGTTTGACGTCATACGTATGGTTTGGTTTGGTTTGGTTTGACGTCATACTTATGGTTTGGTTTGGTTTGACGTCATACTTATGGTTTGGTTTGGTTTGACGTCATACTTATGGTTTGGTTTGGTTTGACGCCGTACTTATGGTTTGGTTTGGTTTGACGTCATACTTATGGTTTGGTTTGGTTTGACGTCATACTTATGGTTTGGTTTGGTTTGGTTTGACGTCATACTTATGGTTTGGTTTGGTTTGGTTTGACGTCATACTTATGGTTTGGTTTGGTTTGACGTCATACTTATGGTTTGGTTTGGTTTGACGTCATATTTATGGTTTGGTTTGGTTTGGTTTTACGTCATACTTATGGTTTGGTTTGGTTTGGTTTTACGTCATACTTATGGTTTGGTTTGACGTCATACTTATGGTTTGGTTTGGTTTGGTTTGGTTTGACGTCATACTTATGGTTTGGTTTGGTTTGGTTTGGTTTGGTTTTACGTCATACTTATGGTTTGGTTTGACGTCATACTTATGGTTTGGTTTGGTTTGGTTTGGTTTGACGTCATACTTATGGTTTGGTTTGGTTTGACGTCATACTTATGGTTTGGTTTGGTTTGGTTTGGTTTGACGTCATACTTATGGTTTGGTTTGGTTTGGTTTGGTTTGACGTCATACTTATGGTTTGGTTTTGGTTTGACGCCATACGTCTGGTTTGGTTTGGTTTGACGCCGTACGTCTGGTTTGGTTTGGTTTGACGCCATACGTCTGGTTTGGTTTCATGGGTTGATGTCATACTTCGGTTTGGTTTGGTTTGGTTTTACGTCATACTTACGGTTTGAAAAATTTCACTCTTTCTTTTTTTCTAATTTGACCAATCATAACACTGCTTACAAACGACAATGGGGAAAATTAAAAGTAGACCCGGTATACTTTGCTATAAAAATGTAATAAAAAGAATCAGCACTCGTGAAAAATATCAAAATTTTAACCGACTCGTGAAATATATTTGGTATTACAGAAGACACTATTAGATATCCTCTCTATATTTTCATACATATGTATATATATATACACACAGAGAATCGTGACCTTATGTATTCTATCTTGCATTATGACGTCATACTACATGACGGAGAGCTATATGTAAATCTTAATTTTTCCCATTGTCGTTTGTAAGTAGTGTTCTGATTGGTCAAATCAGAAAAAAAGAGATATTTTTCACTAGAAAGTGATATAGTGAAAAATAACACTTTTATAGATTGAATCAGTTTCGATCTTTCACTCGTAAAAATTTATGATAAACCTATTCCTCAATTTGTTTCGATCTAAGCATTGCACAGCTTTGTGGCCAAAAGGACATAAATATCAAAATGTTATGTTTAAGATGTTCATTTACTTGTAGGCTATACCTATAAAATACACTTACAAAAGCATAAGGTTATGCTTCAGTGTAAGTTTAGGTAAGCCAGAGGAACTGTTTATCAGACGTCCTTTATTACCCAGTAGATACACTGTACGGCCGTTACGATACACCTCCCCCACCCGACCTACCTCGTGTAATTGAATGTAAATACAGGTGTCATACACCAAGATTTTAAAATGCCACTCTCATCAAGCTCATTGGTGTCTTAGAGTGTTTGATTATATATTGTGCTCTTTTCAACACGAGGTTGACTACCTATTCATTCCGCGGGGCTGTGATAGCTCAGTCGGTTGTAACGAGCGTTGAGCCCTTTTTAGCGGCATGTTGTTTCTCGGGAGGCTAAGAAGCGGAACGGTCTCAGCGGTAGGAATGTACGTCATCAGGTAGTTCACACATACACTTTGGGGGATTTTTTCCCCTGTTACAATGGAATAACCGTATTTTGGAGTGCGGGCGTGAACAATTAATGTAAATGCCACAAAACAATTGTAAAACGCCAGATTATTGGGCAATATTTATTTATACAAACCTGTTTCATGACAGCCATTTAATATAATATGAATGAAGCTTCATCTGCATTTCAATTTAACGAATGTGTTCGAAACAGACTGAAAATAGGAACGACTGGACGTAAGTTTGAGTGTGAACCACCGTTTATATCAAGTTTGTCCGGAGTGTTTGAAAAAAAAAACTAAAGCTGGAGAAAACTGGACCTATTTGGTCAAAGAGCAATGCAGATACAACGTGTTGTTTTGTTAAAGACACAATCCAATATTTGTCTAATCTTTGCAGATCGCCCCAGAATATGCCATCATACGAAAGCCTTCAACAGTCGTCACGGCAACTACTTTAGTAAAAAGAAGTTGTGCATGTTTGTTGGGTAATTGACATGGCATCTGTTTTAGTAAACAACACTTGCCAAGATAAAATGTCATTTTGCTTCTCTGGCAACCGTTTTAGTAAAGCAGTTGCTTTGTCATGTACCTGTAAGTCCCAAATCAGCCATTACGAATCATGGACTAGGATTATGCCGCACACAACAAAACGCCAGTTCATTATTTGGAAGAAAAAAAACTTACTTGAAAACTTAATTACAATTTTTTTTTTTAAGCCATAATGCATGTCATAGAATATGATAAAATTGTATCATGGTTGATGGAAATGTTTCACACAGAAAGTCATAGCTTATGAGTTTACAATTTTGAAATAAAATCTTTAATTTTTGAAAGCTTAGTTATTGTATCTACTGTTTTCGACAAGACCCTTTGTTGACAAAAAGGTGAAATTACTTTTTGATGGCACACTATAAAACATGGTTTGGTCTGGTTTGGTCTGGTTTGGTCTGGACTTGTCTGCTCTCTTTGGTCTGGTCTTAAATTTCGGTCAGCTCTGGTCTCAGTCAGAGACCAAATTTCTTTATGTTCGTTGATACAATATCGATAAAAATAACATCTTGTTCAAGTAATAAATAGATAAGTCAATGTCTTTTGTAGCAGTTGTCCGTTGTCGGATTCAGATTACTAAATACCTCATGGGAAGGTTGGGGCAGGGGCAGGTACGGGGGGGGGGGGGGGGGGGGGGGGGGGGGGGGGGGGGTGGGGTAGTAACTGTCTACATTATTGTGTCACAAATACCAGATGAGCTCACAGTTTGTAAGGAGACGTGATTATATTTTATCATTTTACATACAAATATGAACGATAGTTATTGTTATGAAGTGTTGTTGCGATATTTCATTAAGCCCCTTAAGCTGACCATGATGTAGCAATATTATGTAGCTAGCCTTTTTGTGCCATAAGTCTCTTCTAACCAGACATGTAAAAAAAAACAATTAAATTGAACCGATCACGATTCAGTTATGTTTGCAAACAAAGAAAAAATGGTACCTGATATTATTACTCCTCTAAATGAGCATTATGAACAACATGATACAGTTTTACTATGATATCAACAATGGATGAATATAACTGCTGATTTATGTTCACCCCTTATATATAAATATATCATGATTGGAAAAATAAAACTCTCTTATGGAACGCCAAATTAGCATATATTCAATTAATTGAACCTATCTTCAATCATTTGAAGATAGGTTCAATTTAATTGAAGATAGGTCCAATTATTTGTACCTATCTTTAATTATTCAAAGATAGGTACAATTGAATTGAACCTATCTTTAATTAAATTGAACCTATCTTTAATTAAATTGAACCTATCTCTAATTTAATTGAACCTGTCTCTAATTGAATTAAACCTATCTTCAAATACAACATATCCTTAATTAAATTAAACTTTATCTTCAATTGAATTGAACCTATCTTTGATTGAATTTTACCTATCTCTTATCGAATTGAACCTATCTCTAATTCAATTGAACATATCTCTAATTGAATTAAGCCTATCTTTAATTGAATTGGACCTATCTTCAATTATTTGAAGATAGGTTCAATTAATTGAATATATGTTAATTTGGCGTTCCATACTCTCTTCCCCAATACTCGACTGTCACATTGGAAATGTGATGGAGCGGTTGAGCTCACCCAGTTTTGTAACATAATATGCATCCCATTATTAACATCTAAAAAATGGGAGTAATCTAAATTCCAACCTTTCCATGAGGCATAAACAGTTTATATAAAAATATTGAACAACATATTGACTTAAACTAGCCGACACAGACCAGACCCAGACCAGACCAGACCAGACCAGACCAGATCAGACCTTTTAATCGCCGCTGATGTCGGAGTTCATCGACAGGGTCATTTAAGGCCCAGAAACGCCCTCCTCCATATTCCCGTCTCCCCCATCTCAAGCGACAATGGGGTAATTGCAAATGTTATACTTTATATCTGAAACATGATACATGGAATGGGAGCCAGTCTGATCGAACGTACCTTGTAAGACGCGTTATCGGTTATGGAATATAAACTGTCTCAAAAGCCAGACGTCCGTCGTAATAGCTGATATGGGCCATACAGGTACATGACAAGACAACTGCTTAAATAAAGCAGTTGCCGGAGAAGCAAAATGACATTTTATCTTTGCAAGTGCTTTTTACTAAATTAGTTGCTATGGCAATTACCTACAAAATACTGACAACTTCTTTTAACTAAAGCAGTTGCCTCTTAAATGACGGCTGCTGTGGGCCATCGTACCATCATGAGGTTACCTTCCCTGTATAATTACTGACTGGCATAATTGTATTGATAAAGCTATCAGTGGCTACATTTTTTGAGTGTAAAAAGGCAGATCATTTTTTGATGTTTAAAAAAATGACCAGATAAAGATTGAGTCGGGTACCTTTTTCTGCCGCTTATGTCTTTGATAGAATTGATGAGATATAATTGTCACAAGAGTGAGAGAAACGGAAAAAAAACTTCTATGTCAACAGTACGTCAGATAATCGATTTATAAGAAAAAAACGCCCTTACAAATCATAAATGGAAATTAGGCATACAGGTTGCAAAGAAACTTGGTTGTCAGGATTAAACGATAATTTATACGAAACTGTTCTCTTGAAAGAGATACGGGTGCCAAATTCTTAAGACTTTTGCCGATTGTAAAGCGCTTCCTTTCCATTACGTGAAAAGATGATCAGAGCACAGAGGGAAATGACGTCGTTACTGTAACCAAGAAAAATATGGCTGTGTGAAGTTAGCTCAACATACGACATACGACATTCAAAACTTCATATCTTGTGTTTTTACCAGCCAACGAGGTAACTTTTGAATGTTCAGCGGCTGAACATACGACATACGACATTCAGATCTTGAATGTTCAGCCGCTCAACATACGACATACGACATTCAAAACTTCATATCTTGTGTTTTTACCAGCCAACGAGGTAACTTTTGAATGTTCAGCGGCTGAACATACGACATACGACATTCAGATTTTGAATGTTCAGCCGCTCAACATACGACATACGACATTCAAAACTTCATATCTTGTGTTTTTACCAGCCAACGAGGTAACTTTTGAATGTTCAGCGGCTGAACATACGACATACGACATTCAGATTTTGAATGTTCAGCCGCTCAACATACGACATACGACATTCAAAACTTCATATCTTGTGTTTTTACTAGCCAACGAGGTAACTTTTGAATGTTCAGCGGCTGAACATACGACAAACGACATTCAGATTTTGAATGTTCAGCCGCTCAACATACGACATACGACATTCAAAACTTCATATCTTGTGTTTTTACCAGCCAACGAGGTAACTTTTGAATGTTCAGCGGCTGAACATACGACATACGACATTCAGATTTTGAATGTTCAGCCGCTCAACATACGACATACGACATTCAAAACTTCATATCTTGTGTTTTTACCAGCCAACGAGGTAACTTTTGAATGTTCAGCGACTGAACATACGACATACGACATTCAGATTTTGAATGTTCAGCCGCTCAACATACGACATACGACATTCAAAACTTCATATCTTGTGTTTTTACCAGCCAACGAGGTAACTTTTGAATGTTCAGCGGCTGAACATACGACATTCAGATATTGAATGTTCAGCCGCTCAACATACGACATACGACATTCAAAACTTCATATCTTGTGTTTTTACCAGCCAACGAGGTAACTTTTGAATGTTCAGCGGCTGAACATACGACATACGACATTCAGATTTTGAATGTTGAGCCGCTCAACATACGACATACGACATTCAAAACTTCGTATCTTGTGTTTTTACCAGCCAACGAGGTAACTTTTGAATGTTCAGCGGCTGAACATACGACATTCAGATATTGAATGTTCAGCTGCTCAACATACGACATACGACATTCAAAACTTCATATCTTGTGTTTTTACCAGCCAACGAGGTAACTTTTGAATGTTCAGCGGCTGAACATACGACATACGACATTCAGATTTTGAATGTTCAGCCGCTCAACATACGACATACGACATTCAAAACTTCATATCTTGTGTTTTTACCAGCCAACGAGGTAACTTTTGAATGTTCAGCGGCTGAACATACGACATACGACATTCAGATTTTGAATGTTCAGCCGCTCAACATACGACATACGACATTCAAAACTTCATATCTTGTGTTTTTACCAGCCAACGAGGTAACTTTTGAATGTTCAGCGGCTGAACATACGACATTCAGATTTTGAATGTTCAGCCGCTCAACATACGACATACGACATTCAAAACTTCATATCTTGTGTTTTTACCAGCCAACGAGGTAACTTTTGAATGTTCAGCGGCTGAACATACGACATACGACATTCAGATTTTGAATGTTGAGCCGCTCAACATACGACATACGACATTCAAAACTTCGTATCTTGTGTTTTTACCAGCCAACGAGGTAACTTTTGAATGTTCAGCGGCTGAACATACGACATTCAGATATTGAATGTTCAGCCGCTCAACATACGACATACGACATTCAAAACTTCATATCTTGTGTTTTTACCAGCCAACGAGGTAACTTTTGAATGTTCAGCGGCTGAACATACGACATACGACATTCAGATTTTGAATGTTCAGCCGCTCAACATACGACATACGACATTCAAAACTTCATATCTTGTGTTTTACCAGCCAACGAGGTAACTTTTGAATGTTCAGCCGCTGAACATTCAAAATTTGAATGTCGTATGTCGTATGTCGAGCCGCTGAACATTCAAAATCAAAATCTGAATGTCGTATGTCGTATGTTGAGCGGCTGAACATTCAAAATCTGAATGTCGTATGTCGTATGTTCAGCCGCTGAACATTCAAAAGTTACCTCGTTGGCTGGTAAAAACACAAGATATGAAGTTTTGAATGTCGTATGTCGTATGTCGTATGTTGAGCTAACTTCACACAGCCGAAAAATATTTGTATATGTTTCGTGATTATTTTTGTAATGTTCTGAGCGACATAGGTTAACTGGATGGTGTTAGTGACCATTCTTCTCATCCAAGTATCCAGGCAATCCCTAGTTAATATTATAATATAATGTATTATGTATATTAATATATTACATTACAAAATAGTTAGTACTGTTTACAGGGCTGTCGACCAATCATATTACCCGTTGGAAAACAACTTTAAAATAGGGATTTTTAGTTGAACACTTCTTAATATTTTTTTCAAATGATATCTTTACTTCATAGTCCGTAGTTCGTAACGTCGTTGTTAACATATTTAAAAGATTTGGGTTTTGAACACTTGCATGTTGTGCATAATTCCAGGTAGTTCAATTGGTAGAGCATCCGGCTAGTGTTCGGAGGTCCCGGGTTCGAACCCTGGTCTGGCCGTGCATTTTTCCTCTCCTATTACACATACACGGGTATTATCGATTAATGTGACACAAAGGATAGAACTTGTGGTTGACTCCTTACCAATGTATGTCGATCCTACGTTTAAGGGTGTTGATTGTAGCGGGTTTACTACATCTATTTGATTTGGAAGGCCAATGCATGACCTCTTAATCTGGACTTGAATCTCCTCTCTAAAATATTTTGAACTGTGTCAATATTGTTCAGTTTATACTTTAGGGTGAAACTAGCTTGGTTGCTCTTCTCATGGCGTTTTCTATTGCTATTTGGTTATATTTTTTAACACTGGGGCTCATATTCAACCATGTTTCAAACTTATGTAGAAAGGCTTCAAAACAGCTATGTATCTTAAAAAGATTAAGGAAAAACATTAAAAAGAGGCGAAGTTACTGTATTTTAATCTTATGCATTATTTATTTAAATTGCTGTCCTCTAGCTTGGCACTCTTGTAATTCAGCAAATGTAACACTAAAGCGGGGGGTGGGACCCTAGCTGTGCTTTGTTGAAATGATTTTATTTCCTGTGTCGGAGATATTTGCAAGTCGGCAGACCAAACTCAATTCAACGGCATAATTTGTCTTCTTCTTTTTTTTTTTTTTGGAAACAGATAACGTCCCAATACCTAGGATAAAATAAAACAGGTATGGCAAAAATAACAACTTTGATTTGAAACTGTCCAAGTGAAGAAAATCCTACCTAATGAAATACGTCAAGCTGAACATTACAGTTTTTTCTTTATGCTACTGCGCAGCCAGGATGTTAAACTCTGTAACTTCAATTTACAAACAAAATTTTGCTTCTGCTGAGCTTTAACTGTCATGCCTATTCTCATTTTTGAATTTTTCACTTCTCTGCCATGCTTTTAAATTTTGTATCATATGTCTTAGTTCTGTTCCAACCATATATAATACACCAATCTATAAAAGGATCATTTGCTATGCGTGATTGTAGCCACGGTTGTAGTTAAAGAGAGTGGACGTATAGAGGTGTGGGTTGATGTACAGATGAGGGGGTAGATGGATATAGGAGAGAGTGGATGAATAGAGGAGAGGGTAAATAGATAGAAGAGAATGTGGGTGGATAGAGGAGAGGGTGGGTGGATAGAGGAGAGGGTGGGTGTATAGAGGAGAGGGTGGGTGGATAGAGGAGATGTCGGGTGGATAGAGGAGAGGGTGGGTGTACAGAGGAGCGGGTGGGTGTATAGAGTAGAGGGTGGGTGTATAGAGGAGAGGGTGGATGGATAGAGGAGAGGGTGGGTGGATTGAGGAGAGGGGTGGGTGTACAGAGGAGCGGGTGGGTGTATAGAGTAGAGGGTGGGTGTATAGAGGAGAGGGTGGATGGATAGAGGAGAGGGTGGGTGGATTGAGGAGAGGGTGGGTGGATAGAGGAGAGGGTGGGTGTACAGAGGAGAGTGTGGGTGGATAGAGGAGATGGTGGGTGGATAGAGGAGAGGGTGGGTGTACAGAGGAGAGGGTGGGGTGGATAGAGGAGAGGGTGGATGGATAGAGGAGAGGGTGGGTGGATTGAGGAGAGGGTGGGTGGATAGAGGAGAGGGTGGGTGTACAGAGGAGAGTGTGGGTGGATAGAGGAGATGGTGGGTGGATAGAGGAGAGGGTGGGTGTACAGAGGAGAGTGTGGGTGGATAGAGGAGAGGGTGGGTGTACAGAGGAGGGTGGGTGTACAGAGGAGAGGGTGGGTGGATAGAGGAGAGGGTGGGTGGATAGAGGAGAGGGTGGGTGTACAGAGGAGCGGGTGGGTGTATAGAGTAGAGGGTGGGTGTATAGAGGAGAGGGTGGATGGATAGAGGAGAGGGTGGGTGGATTGAGGAGAGGGTGGGTGTACAGAGGAGCGGGTGGGTGTATAGAGTAGAGGGTGGGTGTATAGAGGAGAGGGTGGGTGGATAGAGGAGAGGGTGGGTGGATTGAGGAGAGGGTGGGTGGATAGAGGAGAGGGTGGGTGTACAGAGGAGAGGGTGGATGGATAGAGGAGATGGTGGGTGGATAGAGGAGAGTGTGGGTGTATAGAGGAGAGGGTGGATGGATAGAGGAGAGGATGGGTGGATAGAGGAGATGGTGGGTGTACAGAGGAGCGGGTGGGTGTATAGAGTAGAGGGTGGGTGTATAGAGGAGAGGGTGGGTGGATTGAGGAGAGGGTGGGTGTACAGAGGAGAGGGTGGGTGGATAGAGGAGAGGGTGGATGGATAGAGGAGAGTGTGGGTGGATAGAGGAGAGGGTGGGTGGATAGAGGAGAGGGTGGATGGATAGAGGAGAGGGTGGGTGGATAGAGGAGAGGGTGGGTGGATAGAGGAGAGGGTGGATGGATAGAGGAGAGGGTGGGTGGATAGAGGAGAGGGTGGATGGATAGAGGAGAGGGTGGGTGGATAGAGGAGAGTGTGGGTGGATAGAGGAGAGGGTGGGTGCATGTACGGAGGAAAGGGTAGGTACATGTATAGAATAGAGGTACGTGGGTCTATAGGGGAAATGATGGGTGTATAGAGGAGAGGGTGGATGTATAAAGGAGAGGGTGGATATATAGAGGAGAGGATGGGTGCATAGAAAAGGAATAATGTGGATGAGGTGGAATGTTGTCCTGTGTCGTTGGAGTATTACATGAAATGTTGTCCTGTATCTGAGGAGTATCTCGTGGAATGTTGTCCTGTGTCTGGGGAGTATCACATGGAATGTTGTCCTGTGTCTGAGGAGTATCACATGGAATGTTGTCCTGTGTCTGAAGAGTATCTCGTTGAATGTTGTCCTGTATCTGAGGAATATCACATGGAATGTTGTCCTGTGTCTGGGGAGTATCACATGGAATGTTGTCCTGTGTCTGAGGAGTATCACATGGAATGTTGTCCTGTGTCTGAAGAGTATCTCGTTGAATGTTGTCCTGTATCTGAGGAATATCACATGGAATGTTGTCCTGTGTCTGGGGAGTATCACATGGAATGTTGTCCTGTGTCTGAGGAGTATCACATGGAATGTTGTCCTGTATCTGAGGAATATCACATGGAATGTTGTCCTGTATCTGAAGAGTATCTCGTTGAATGTTGTCCTGTATCTGAGGAGTATCACATGGAATGTTGTCCTGTGTCTGGGGAGTATCACATGGAATGTTGTCCTGTATCTGAGGAATATCACATGGAATGTTGTCCTGTATCTGAGGAGCATCACATGGAATGTTGTCCTGTATCTGAGGAGTATCACATGGAATGTTGTCCTGTGTCTGGGGAGTATCACATGGAATGTTGTCCTGTGTCTGAGGAGTATCACATGGAATGTTGTCCTGTGTCTGAGGAGTATCACATGGAATGTTGTCCTGTGTCGTTAGAGTATCACATGGAATGTTGCCCTGTATCTGAGGAGTATCACATGGAATGTTGTCCTGTATCTGAGGAGTATCACATGGAATGTTGTCCTGTATCTGAGGAGTATCACATGGAATGTTGTCCTGTGTCTGAGGAGTATCACATGGAATGTTGTCCTGTATCTGAGGAGCATCACATGGAATGTTGTCCTGTATCTGAGGAGTATCACATGGAATGTTGTCCTGTGTCTGGGGAGTATCACATGGAATGTTGTCCTGTATCTGAGGAGTATCACATGGAATGTTGTCCTGTATCTGAGGAGTATCACATGGAATGTTGTCCTGTGTCGTTAGAGTATCACATGGAATGTTGTCCTGTGTCTGAGGAGTATCACATGGAATGTTGTCCTGTGTCTGGGGAGTATCACATGGAATGTTGTCCTGTATCTGAGGAATATCACATGGAATGTTGTCCTGTATCTGAGGAGCATCACATGGAATGTTGTCCTGTATCTGAGGAGTATCACATGGAATGTTGTCCTGTGTCTGGGGAGTATCACATGGAATGTTGTCCTGTGTCTGAGGAGTATCACATGGAATGTTGTCCTGTGTCTGAGGAGTATCACATGGAATGTTGTCCTGTGTCGTTAGAGTATCACATGGAATGTTGCCCTGTATCTGAGGAGTATCACATGGAATGTTGTCCTGTATCTGAGGAGTATCACATGGAATGTTGTCCTGTATCTGAGGAGCATCACATGGAATGTTGTCCTGTGTCTGAGGAGTATCACATGGAATGTTGTCCTGTATCTGAGGAGCATCACATGGAATGTTGTCCTGTATCTGAGGAGTATCACATGGAATG
The DNA here is from genome assembly GCF_902652985.1 of Pecten maximus. NCBI lineage: Eukaryota > Metazoa > Mollusca > Bivalvia > Pectinida > Pectinidae > Pecten > Pecten maximus. Next base: position 20,335,837 of record NC_047016.1, on the reverse strand, counting down.
TTGTCCTGTGTCTGGGGAGTATCACATGGAATGTTGTCCTGTATCTGAGGAGTATCACATGGAATGTTGTCCTGTATCTGAGGAGTATCACATGGAATGTTGTCCTGTGTCGTTAGAGTATCACATGGAATGTTGTCCTGTGTCTGAGGAGTATCACATGGAATGTTGTCCTGTGTCTGGGGAGTATCACATGGAATGTTGTCCTGTGTCTGAGGAGTATTCGTTGAATGGTGTTCTGTGTGTACTCTGGATTAGATTTCCTTCATGATAATACAGGAACATGCTTTATTTGATCATAGGTGGCCGTAGATCTTGTGAAATTGGTACACTTTAATTGTTTCCTAAAGCATATATTCTGTTACTAGAAAAAGAAATTAAGTGAAAGATTACAATTATATTCTGATACTTGTGGGGAACAACATAGAAACCAGTTCATGGCTACTGGCTTATTGTCACTGAAGAACAAATCTAGAAAGATAAACCAAAAGGTGTTTGACTCTGGAATCAGATCCATTCAGTATCATATAGATAACGCAAAAAAAACTCTCTTGACCAGTTCATGTTCCAAATCAGTTGACAAATTTCAATGTCATGCCAATTAGAAACAAAGCCTTAGTTCCAATACATTGCCTAAAAGATCTAAGGGAAACTAAAATCTCAAATATGGAAATGAGTGTTGTTGGAGTCAGAGATTCCAATTTAAGTAGCAAAACAGAATGGTTTGCTGTCCTTTAATGCTGATCAGGAAAAATAACACAAGTACACCATAATCATTATGCACCGCTAATCCCCCCACATAGGCGGTACAGACAGCATTTCTGATGAGACAGAACCGAGGATGGAGGGTGCTAAATGATAATAATGACCTGAACAGATATACATTTTATATCAGGTGACGTGCTTGTGACAGAAGTTCCCAATACATGATTGTGTAAGCTTTACTCATATCCAATGTTTGGCATATAGCGAGAGTACTGTGGGATGGAAGAACACAAGTACATCCCATGCTAAAGGGAGACAAAATAAAGTATCAAAACTAATAAAATATGAAAAAGAAACATGTCAAATCAGAATGCCCTTTAAAAAGTACGATTTCATGTTTGAAAGAAAATGGCTGTAAGCATAGGAAAATGATCTTAAGGGAATACATTGTATCAACAAGAATCAAATACTGCAATTAAAAATGCCAATAACTTTTGCAACAATTGTTAAATGAAAATGTTGTCGAAAAAAGGCAACTTTATATCATAATGATAAAGCCTACTAAGATTTAAAGAGATCGGTTGAAAACTGTTGAAGCAGATATCAAGATTCAAATACTGAAATAATCAAAGGGCAATAACTTTTCTAAATATAGTCAAATCAAAACGCAATTTAAGGAAATACAACTACGTATCATAATTATAAAGGCTCTTAGGTTTGAAGGAAATCGTCTGAAAGATTCAAATACTGAAACATAAAGGGCAATAACTGTTAATGAAATAAACAAATATAAATTCAGTTCAGTGAAACACAACTACATTCCATAATGGTAAATCCTACAAAAATGGTCATAAAATGTAGAACACCTCTGGAAAAACAAAAGTAAATGTCGGACTGATAGACGGGTAATGCTATACCACGATACCCTCGTCAAATACTGACATACCCATAACTATATAAGTGTACATTCGGTTTTACCTAGCAGATAAAAGTAATGTATATGTTCAATCTAAATCCAACTCCTGAATCAAAGGTAAGTTTAGTCATACTATCAGTGAATACCTGTGACTTTGACAATGCTGCAAGGTTCTATCTCACAAGAACACACCTTGTTGCTTTAAACTTAAGTTATTCAACATGGTTCTATCTCACAAATGACCTTGATTGACAGATTTTATTGTGACTTATGTTCTAAATTCTTATCATAATATTGACCTAGCACATGGATTTATAGAATAATTATAAGTAAATAATTGAACAATAAAGATCTTTTCATTTTTTTTGCCATAATGATTTAAAACTTTCAATTGCTATTTTCTCATAACTATCAAAAATCTAGATAGCACCTTGTTGCTCTATAAACCTTGTGATAAATCGGCCTCACAGATATCCCGATACTTTCATATCGAGTAACATTGCTTATTCAGGGTAGCTAATACAGATACGCAGGCTTAATATCTCAGTCGGTTCAGTTATATAAATAAAAACAGCTAGTATTAAAGTAATCAAATGGTTTTCGACAATGAATATATTACAAATTTTATCGTAATATATTTAACAATATAACATGAACATTAGTAACACAATATCCCGAGTAGCGTCGTATCTCATGAATGATATCAGCAGGACGAGGAAAATAATGGACACCAGTCAGTGTACATGTTAGAAGATATAGGTCCCGATAGTGTGACTAACAATATCCATAGGTTTCGGATGGCCGGTCAGTAAACACCAGTCTACTGAGCTCGCGGGCGTCATGCTCGCTTCTTCCGAGCACCTTGCAAAAGTTAAACAGCCCTTGTCGGTAATTGTGGGTACGCACCTGTGTACCGTTTAATTATGTGTCGTGGATGTTTATATGAATAAAAGACAACTTCGGACGGATTGTGTATCGCTGGACACCTACCCGTCTATAACATTATTGGATCACCATCCGTCTCAACCAGGCCAGGTTACAACATCCCTTTAACCGACATCAAGTCCCTGGCTACAGCCCTATAACCCTAAACACCACCTCTCAAACCGACCTCGTTACACCATCCCTTTAACCGACATCACGTTAATGTCTACAGCCTTATAACCTTAAGACACCACTCTTACTCCGGCCACGTTACACCATCCCTTTAACCGACATCACGTTCCTGTCTACAGCCTTATAACCTTAAGACACCACTCTTACTCAGGCCACGTTACACCATCCCTTTAACCGACAACACGTTCCTGTCTACAGCCTTATAACTTTAAGACACCTCTCTTACTCCGGCCACGTTACACCATCCCTTAACCGACATCACGTTCCTGTCTACAGCCTTATAACCTTAAGACACAACTCTTACTCCGGCCACGTTACACCATCCCTTTAACCGACATCACGTTCCTGTCTACAGCCTTATAACCTTAAGACACCACTCTTACTCAGGCCACGTTACACCATCCCTTAACCGACATCACGTTCCTGTCAACAGCCTTATAACCTTAGACACATCTCTTACTCCAGCCACGTTACACCATCCCTGTAACCGACAACACGTTCCTGTCTACAGCCTTATAACCTTAAGACACCACTCTTACTCCGGCCACGTTACACTATCCCTGTAACCGACATCACGTTCCTGTCTACAGCCTTATAACCCGGCCACGTTACACCATCCCTTTAACCGACATCACGTTCCTGTCTACAGCCTTATAACCTTAGACACCACTCTTACTCCGGCCACGTTACACCGTCCCTTTAACCGACATCACGTTCCTGTCTACAGCCTTATAACCTTAAGACATAACCCTTACTCCGGCCACGTTACACCATCCCTTTAACCGACATCACGTTCCTGTCTACAGCCTTGTAACCTTAAGACACCACTCTTACTCCGGCCTCGTTACACCATCCCTTTAACCGACATCACGTTCCTGTCTACAGCCTTATAACCTTAGACACCACTCTTACTCCTGCCACGTTTCACCATCCCTTTAACCGACATCACGTTCCTGTCTACAGCCTTATAACCTTAAGACACCACTCTTACTCAGGCCACGTTACACCATCCCTTTAACCGACAACACGTTCCTGTCTACAGCCTTATAACTTTAAGACACCTCTCTTACTCCGGCCACGTTACACCATCCCTTAACCGACATCACGTTCCTGTCTACAGCCTTATAACCTTAAGACACAACTCTTACTCCGGCCACGTTACACCATCCCTTTAACCGACATCACGTTCCTGTCTACAGCCTTATAACCTTAAGACACCACTCTTACTCAGGCCACGTTACACCATCCCTTAACCGACATCACGTTCCTGTCAACAGCCTTATAACCTTAGACACATCTCTTACTCCAGCCACGTTACACCATCCCTGTAACCGACAACACGTTCCTGTCTACAGCCTTATAACCTTAAGACACCACTCTTACTCCGGCCACGTTACACCATCCCTGTAACCGACATCACGTTCCTGTCTACAGCCTTATAACCCGGCCACGTTACACCATCCCTTTAACCGACATCACGTTCCTGTCTACAGCCTTATAACCTTAGACACCACTCTTACTCCGGCCACGTTACACCGTCCCTTTAACCGACATCACGTTCCTGTCTACAGCCTTATAACCTTAAGACATAACCCTTACTCCGGCCACGTTACACCATCCCTTTAACCGACATCACGTTCCTGTCTACAGCCTTATAACCTTAAGACACCACTCTTACTCCGGCCTCGTTACACCATCCCTTTAACCGACATCACGTTCCTGTCTACAGCCTTATAACCTTAGACACCACTCTTACTCCTGCCACGTTTCACCATCCCTTTAACCGACATCACGTTCCTGTCTACAGCCTTATAACCTTAAGACATCACTCTTACTCCGGCCACGTTACACCATCCCTTTAACCGACATCACATTCCTGTTTACAGCCTTATAACCCTGAAACTTTCCGTATACACCAGCGCGATTCCATTCCCATTTACCTCACGATTTTACTTTAATTAAATCTTACAGAATCACTGTAGAGGGCGTTTACCTTATATAAATCACACCCGTCTCGAGTTCACATTCAGTCAAAGTTTATTCGAGGACAACAGTCACACACTACAACAGGATCCGTCATGATTGTGGCCTTCCACTCGTGGTTAACTGTCAATGGCGACCCGAGATCTGGTCCAAATCATCTGATTACATCAGTTGAATGGTGTTTTTTCATGTCGAACATTATATTTTTTTACAGATCGCCCAAGCAATCCCCTTGAGCTGTATGCCACAAAATAAGAGTGATTGTGACACGAAGCGCAGGATTGGTTTGCTGTACTATAAATAATCGCTGTCGGTATTTGGTTATATCGTACACAGATCGTTCACTGCATGGCCAAGGGAAGAGGACAAAATATATATCCGCCTCAGTTAGTTCCTACTTTCATTTTGGTTTTATTTGGCACATATCCAGCGGCAGTCTAAGTTTTACAAAAATGTCTCTCTCAGAGTGTTTCGGAAGACTGAAAAGAGCGAAAAAAAAGTAAATGGCTGAATGTTACCTACGAATTAAGTTGGACCAATAGTTTAAATGAGGAACTGCTACAGTCAACCTTCTAGGATATGGGCGAGGGGTGAGGGTCAACCTTCTAGGATATGGGTGAGGGGTGAGGGTCAACCTTCTAGGATATGGGTGAGGGGTAAGGGTCAACCTTCTAGGATATGGGTGAGGGGTAAAGGTCAACTTTCTAGGATATGGGTGAGGGGTAAAGGTCAACCTTCTAGGATATGGGTGAGGGGTAATGGTCAACCTTCTAGGATATGGGTGAGGGGTAATGGTCAACCTTCTAGGATATGGGTGAGGGGTAATGGTCAACCTTCTAGGATATGGGCGAGGGTAAGGATCAACCTTCTAGGATATGGGCGAGGGGTGAGGGTCAACCTTCTAGGATATTGGTGAGGGGTAATGGTCAACCTTCCAAGATATGGGTGAGGGGTAAAGGTCAACCTTCTAGGATATGGGCGAGGGTAAGGGTCAACCTTCTAGGATATGGGCGAGGGGTGAGGGTCAACCTTCTAGGATATGGGTGAGGGGTAATGGTCAACCTTCTAGGATATGGGCGAGGGTAAGGGTCAACCTTCTAGGATATGGGCGAGGGGTGAGGGTCAACCTTCAAGGATATGGGTGAGGGGTAATGGTCAACCTTCTAGGATATGGGTGAGGGGTAATGGTCAACCTTCTAGGATATGGGTGAGGGGTAATGGTCAACCTTCTAAGATATGGGTGAGGGGAAATGGTCAACATTCCAAGATATGGGTGAGGGGTAAAGGTCAACCTTCTAGGATATGGGCGAGGGTAAGGGTCAACCTTCTAGGATATGGGCGAGGGGTGAGGGTCAACCTTCTAGGATATGGGTGAGGGGTAATGGTCAACCTTCCAAGATATGGGTGAGGGGTAAAGGTCAACCTTCTAGGATATGGGCGAGGGTAAGGGTCAACCTTCTAGGATGTGGGCGAGGGTGAGGGTCAACCTTCTAGGATATGGGTGAGGGGTAATGGTCAACCTTCTAGGATATGGGCGAGGGTAAGGGTCAACCTTCTAGGATATGGGTGAGGGTCAACCTTCTAGGATATGGGTGAGGGGTGAGGGTCAACCTTCTAGGATATGGGTGAGGGTCAACCTTCTAGGATATGGGTGAGGGGTAAGGGTCAACCTTCTAGGATATGGGTGAGGGGTAAAGGGTCAACCTTCTAGGATATGGGTGAGGGGTAAGGGTCAACCTTCTAGGATATGGGTGAGGGGTAATGGTCAACCTTCTAGGATATGGGTGAGGGGTAATGGTCAACCTTCTAGGATATGGGTGAGGGGTAATGGTCAACCTTCCAAGATATGGGTGAGGGGTGAGGGTCAACCTTCTAGGATATGGGCGAGGGTAAGGGTCAACCTTCTAGGATATGGGCGAGGGGTGAGGGTCAACCTTCTAGGATATTGGTGAGGGGTAATGGTCAACCTTCCAAGATATGGGTGAGGGGTAAAGGTCAACCTTCTAGGATATGGGCGAGATTAAGGGTCAACCTTCTAGGATATGGGCGAGGGGTGAGGGTCAACCTTCTAGGATATGGGTGAGGGGTAATGGTCAACCTTCTAGGATATGGGCGAGGGTAAGGGTCAACCTTCTAGGATATGGGTGAGGGGTGAGGGTCAACCTTCTAGGATATGGGTGAGGGGTAATGGTCAACCTTCTAGGATATGGGTGAGGGGCAATGGTCAACCTTCTAGGATATGGGTGAGGGGTAATGGTCAACCTTCCAAGATATGGGTGAGGGGTAATGGTCAACCTTCCAAGATATGGGTGAGGGGTAAAGGTCAACCTTCTAGGATATGGGCGAGGGGTAAGGGTCAACCTTCTAGGATATGGGCGAGGGGTGAGGGTCAACCTTCTAGGATATGGGTGAGGGGTAATGGTCAACCTTCCAAGATATGGGTGAGGGGTAAAGGTCAACCTTCTAGGATATGGGCGAGGGTAAGGGTCAACCTTCTAGGATATGGGCGAGGGGTGAGGGTCAACCTTCTAGGATATGGGTGAGGGGTAATGGTCAACCTTCTAGGATATGGGTGAGGGTAAGGGTCAACCTTCTAGGATATGGGTGAGGGTCAACCTTCTAGGATATGGGTGAGGGGTGAGGGTCAACCTTCTAGGATATGGGTGAGGGTCAACCTTCTAGGATATGGGTGAGGGGTAATGGTCAACCTTCTAGGATATGGGTGAGGGGTGAGGGTCAACCTTCCAAGATATGGGTGAGGGGTGAGGGTCAACCTTCTAGGATATGGGTGAGGGGTGAGGGTCAACCTTCCAAGATATGGGTGAGGGGTGAGGGTCAACCTTCTAGGATATGGGTGAGGGGTGAGGGTCAACCTTCCAAGATATGGGTGAGGGGTGAGGGTCAACCTTCCAAGATATGGGTGAGGGGTAAGGGTCAACCTTCTAGGACATGGGTGAGGGGTAATGGTCAACCTTCCAAGATATGGGTGAGGGGTAATGGTCAACCTTCCAAGATATGGGTGAGGGGTAAAGGTCAACCTTCTAGGATATGGGCGAGGGTAAGGGTCAACCTTCTAGGATATGGGCGAGGGGTGAGGGTCAACCTTCTAGGATATGGGTGAGGGGTAATGGTCAACCTTCCAAGATATGGGTGAGGGGTAAAGGTCAACCTTCTAGGATATGGGCGAGGGTAAGGGTCAACCTTCTAGGATATGGGCGAGGGGTGAGGGTCAACCTTCTAGGATATGGGTGAGGGGTAATGGTCAACCTTCTAGGATATGGGCGAGGGTAAGGGTCAACCTTCTAGGATATGGGTGAGGGTCAACCTTCTAGGATATGGGTGAGGGGTGAGGGTCAACCTTCTAGGATATGGGTGAGGGTCAACCTTCTAGGATATGGGTGAGGGGTGAGGGTCAACCTTCTAGGATATGGGTGAGGGGTAAGGGTCAACCTTCTAGGATATGGGTGAGGGGTAAAGGTCAACTTTCTAGGATATGGGTGAGGGGTAAAGGTCAACCTTCTAGGATATGGGTGAGGGGTAATGGTCAACCTTCTAGGATATGGGTGAGGGGTAATGGTCAACCTTCTAGGATATGGGTGAGGGGTAATGGTCAACCTTCTAGGATATGGGCGAGGGTAAGGATCAACCTTCTAGGATATGGGCGAGGGGTGAGGGTCAACCTTCTAGGATATTGGTGAGGGGTAAAGGTCAACCTTCCAAGATATGGGTGAGGGGTAAAGGTCAACCTTCTAGGATATGGGCGAGGGTAAGGGTCAACCTTCTAGGATATGGGCGAGGGGTGAGGGTCAACCTTCTAGGATATGGGTGAGGGGTAATGGTCAACCTTCTAGGATATGGGCGAGGGTAAGGGTCAACCTTCTAGGATATGGGCGAGGGGTGAGGGTCAACCTTCTAGGATATGGGTGAGGGGTAATGGTCAACCTTCTAGGATATGGGTGAGGGGTAATGGTCAACCTTCTAGGATATGGGTGAGGGGTAATGGTCAACCTTCTAAGATATGGGTGAGGGGAAATGGTCAACATTCCAAGATATGGGTGAGGGGTAAAGGTCAACCTTCTAGGATATGGGCGAGGGTAAGGGTCAACCTTCTAGGATATGGGCGAGGGGTGAGGGTCAACCTTCTAGGATATGGGTGAGGGGTAATGGTCAACCTTCCAAGATATGGGTGAGGGGTAAAGGTCAACCTTCTAGGATATGGGCGAGGGTAAGGGTCAACCTTCTAGGATGTGGGCGAGGGGTGAGGGTCAACCTTCTAGGATATGGGTGAGGGGTAATGGTCAACCTTCTAGGATATGGGCGAGGGTAAGGGTCAACCTTCTAGGATATGGGTGAGGGTCAACCTTCTAGGATATGGGTGAGGGGTGAGGGTCAACCTTCTAGGATATGGGTGAGGGGTAAGGGTCAACCTTCTAGGATATGGGTGAGGGGTAAGGGTCAACCTTCTAGGATATGGGTGAGGGGTAAGGGTCAACCTTCTAGGATATGGGTGAGGGGTAAAGGTCAACCTTCTAGGATATGGGTGAGGGGTAAAGGTCAACCTTCTAGGATATGGGTGAGGGGTAATGGTCAACCTTCCAAGATATGGGTGAGGGGTGAGGGTCAACCTTCTAGGATATGGGCGAGGGTAAGGGTCAACCTTCTAGGATATGGGCGAGGGGTGAGGGTCAACCTTCTAGGATATTGGTGAGGGGTAATGGTCAACCTTCCAAGATATGGGTGAGGGGTAAAGGTCAACCTTCTAGGATATGGGCGAGATTAAGGGTCAACCTTCTAGGATATGGGCGAGGGGTGAGGGTCAACCTTCTAGGATATGGGTGAGGGGTAATGGTCAACCTTCTAGGATATGGGCGAGGGTAAGGGTCAACCTTCTAGGATATGGGTGAGGGGTGAGGGTCAACCTTCTAGGATATGGGTGAGGGGTAAGGATCAACCTTCTAGGATATGGGTGAGGGGCAATGGTCAACCTTCTAGGATATGGGTGAGGGGTAATGGTCAACCTTCCAAGATATGGGTGAGGGGTAATGGTCAACCTTCCAAGATATGGGTGAGGGGTAAAGGTCAACCTTCTAGGATATGGGCGAGGGTAAGGGTCAACCTTCTAGGATATGGGCGAGGGGTGAGGGTCAACCTTCTAGGATATGGGTGAGGGGTAATGGTCAACCTTCCAAGATATGGGTGAGGGGTAAAGGTCAACCTTCTAGGATATGGGTGAGGGGTAAGGGTCAACCTTCTAGGATATGGGTGAGGGGTAAAGGTCAACCTTCTAGGATATGGGTGAGGGGTAAAGGTCAACCTTCTAGGATATGGGTGAGGGGTAATGGTCAACCTTCTAGGATATGGGTGAGGGGTAATGGTCAACCTTCCAAGATATGGGTGAGGGGTGAGGGTCAACCTTCTAGGATATGGGCGAGGGTAATGGTCAACCTTCTAGGATATGGGAGGGTTATGGGATCAATTCTAGGATTTGATGAGGGTTTAAGGTCAACCTTACAGTATGTGAGGTTAAAAGGTACTTTCTGGTATGGGTCAGTTAGAGGTAATTTTAGTGTATGGGTAGTAGAGTAACATTCTAGGAATGGGAGGTAAAATGGTTAACTCTAGGATATGGCAGGAAGTAACCTTCTAGGAATGGGCGAGGGTGAGGTAAATTCTAGGTATGTAGGTTAAATGGTAACCTAGTTCTAGGGTTAACAATGTAACTAGGTATGGTAGGTTAAATGTAATCCAAGTTGTAGGGTTAAATGTACCTTCAGTTCTGAGGGTAAAGGTAACTATTCTAGGTTAAATGTATCAGGTCAAGGTTCAAATGTAGACTAGGTCAGGTTAATGGTAACAAGTTCTAGGTTGTAGAATGTAAACTAGATTTAGGTAAAAGTAACCTTTCTAGGATAGGCAGGTGGGGACCTCTAGGTTGGCGAGGTAGGGTAACATTCTAGGATATGGGCGAGGGTAAGGGTCAACCTTCTAGGATATGGGTGAGGGTCAACCTTCTAGGATATGGGTGAGGGGTGAGGGTCAACCTTCTAGGATATGGGTGAGGGGTAATGGTCAACCTTCTAGGATATGGGTGAGGGGTGAGGGTCAACCTTCCAAGATATGGGTGAGGGTCAACCTTCCAAGATATGGGTGAGGGTCAACCTTCTAGGATATGGGTGAGGGGTGAGGGTCAACCTTCCAAGATATGGGTGAGGGGTGAGGGTCAACCTTCCAAGATATGGGTGAGGGGTGAGGGTCAACCTTCCAAGATATGGGTGAGGGGTGAGTGTAACGAGTAATTGTTAAACGGGTAAGCCATGTTCACAGGAAGTATCACAAGGAGCAGGTTGTAATCGTACACAAACAGACACCCTGGAAGCTTGTTATATATAGCATCGCGTTTTTATACAACATCCCTATTCTGATTGGTCTGTATTGAGCATCATTTGCATATGTAAATAATATTATACTGATACATGACATTTATCTGTCGCCGAAATTGTTATTTATATCGACTGTATACTAGGATCTTGTAACAGTTCAATGCTATATCTACATCATTGACATGTTTCTGTGAGAGGATTTGGGATAGTTAGTTTATATTTGAGGAAACCTATTACATGTATTTGTAATTATTAAAAAAGGACTTGTCGTCTGGTCGTTATGATGGTGATATTTTTGTGTGGTAGTAGAGAAAATAAAAAACAACAATCGAATTAACTCAATCTGCACAGAATATAAATGGAAATTAAATATACCTAGTTCTAGGTTAAAATGTACCTAGTTCTAGGTTAAAATGTAACTAGTTCTAGGTTAAAATGTATCTAGTTCTAGGTTAAAATGTACCTAGTTCTAGGTTAAAATGTATCTAGTTCTAGGTTAAAATGTACCTAGGTCTAGGTTAAAATGTAACAAGTTCTAGGTTAAAATGTATCTAGTTCTAGGTTAAAATGTACCTAGTTCTAGGTTAAAATGTATCTAGTTCTAGGTTAAAATGTAACTAGTTCTAGGTTAAAATGTATCTAGTTCTAGGTTAAAATATACCTAGTTCTAGGTTAAAATGTATCTAGTTCTAGGTTAAAATATACCTAGTTCTAGGTTAAAATGTATCTAGTTCTAGGTTAAAATGTAACTAGTTCTAGGTTAAAATGTATCTAGTTCTAGGTTAAAATATACCTAGTTCTAGGTTAAAATGTATCTAGTTCGTTCTAGGTTAAAATGTATCTAGTTCTAGGTTAAAATGTACCTAGTTCTAGGTTAAAATATACCTAGTTCTAGGTTAAAATGTATCTAGTTCTAGGTTAAAATGTACCTAGTTCTAGGTTAAAATGTAACTAAAGGTTTGTTTAGATGTTTGGATGTCATAGATACCCGACCCAGTTCCCCCCTGTGGAGTGTACACGATATCGTTGTATCCTCGTGTATCAGGGGATACTCCGTCCGATAAGACTTAAAAAGTTCACATCCACAAAAACCTAAACTGTCAATATTGCATCCCGTAAGTGGAATGCCCGCAGAGAAATGAATTAAAACTATGTTTTTGTACGTAAATTGTTAATTCAACATTTCCATACTCTCCTGTCAACTGGTTCTGAAGAGGCTCTGACACGTATGTGCATATTGTAACAAAAACAGGGATGTTGCCTATGGGGACTTACTCGTTCAGGATATCCAGTTTTGTTTACGTTTTGTTATTTGACGATTTAGGAATAAATAGCGCTCCTGTACTAGAGTGGCTACGTTATGGACATCGAAATATAAACGCTGTGACGAATGAGACTTAGCAGAAACACGAGTTATTGTATCGGTATGTATTGTCGGGTACGGTTAGTAAGGCCTGGAGAGCCAGTTGCTATTTTTACCGCGAGACTAACATGCTCATCCTGAAATTCTGGATTAACATTAAGTATATTTGATCCAGAGAACGACATAACTCAGTTCCGATTTCTTTGCTCCAGATACATCTGCAAAACATCGACATTGCTTGTAGCACTCTTTGACACACGTGACCAAGTTGAATGAAATATCTCCGGAAACCTGCCGGAAATTACCTGAATGGGGTCTTGTTGAATATATTGGGATTTGTTTTGCATGTTTCGGTATGTTAAGGTAAAATACTCACCACGGTCACCTCGGCACCAATACCATGTATCATCAACATCGAAAATTTAACTTGCATAACTTCTGAAAAGACGTTTCATTGTTTAAAACTATCAATTAAAAACGATAAAACGAATGTTTCATTTCAAATTTACATAGCTGTATCATGCAACCTGCAATGATGTGGTGGAAAATAAGTGTTGTGTCAATAGTAAATCTCTCTAAAATGAGTGTTGTACCAAAGGCGAATCTGTCGAAAATGAGCGCTGTGTCAATAGTGAATCTGTCGAAAATGAGTGGTGTCAATAGTGAATCTTTCGAAAACATTTTTAATCTCTCATTTGCAGTAAATATCAGAACTGGAGTACTAGATATGTGTTGCTTTAAAATTTGAGGGCATTTCACCTGTGTTAAAGTTATATCACGTGTGGAAATAATTTTAAAAAACCATCCAAGCATGCTTTTCGCCATTTTTACCTTAAGGTCCAATGCATTTACCAATAAAAGGATAACAAAAAACACAGGATAGGAATAAGGATAAGTTTGTTTTCCGTTTAATATCAATGAAAGTATTGAAAGTACTAATAAATAATTAAAAATAATTGAAATAAATACACATCTGATTCCTGTGACCTTGAAATGGGGGTAAAGTTCAACCATTTTCACAAACTTGGTAGCCAATCACCTAACCACAAATAACACGACTCTAGGCCTTGTAGATTTGGTAGGATTTTTGACCCCTAACGAAAACTGGAAGTTAAATTTAGACACATTTTATTACAATCGATAGCAATTGATGCAGCATATTACTGACCAACTACTGTTTCACTGGGCCTCTTCGTTATTGTCGCAGAAGTCGTTTAAAGGTGTTGACATATATGACCCCTATGACATTGAATGTAGGTCAAGGACAACCATTACACAAACTGGATAGCCAATCACCTGATCACCTAATATAGTATATATCAAGATTATACATTGTAGACCTTAGAGAGGTCATTCAAGGTCAACTTATTTGACAAAATTGATAGCCAATTACCTGAACACCTTATATCTAAAATTTCAGAAATGAAGACCAGGTAAAAATTAAGATATTTAAAGTTGTTACCCAAATTAGCATTTTTTAACCTTAACCTCTACCAAAAACTTGACCTTTAACAAGAAAATATCAAATACACAAATATATCACAAGATGAATCAATTTGACATTAGATAATTATTATGATTAAGGACTCACGCAACTTAATGTTTTACTACATGTAATTACTAGTGACTCCATCCCCTCATTCCCTCATTTGAAGTTCAAATGATGTGTGAAATTTACACCAAATTAAAATTTGTGCTACCTGAAAAGTGATGTTATTGTAAAGGTTTAATGGCAAGTAGGATCACAAAGGTACTCGAAAGACAGTAACCCTGACATTTACAGTGCACGGGGGAGTGTATATTTTTGTTTTCAAGTCTTAAGACATTACTCCTTATTCTCGTATATAGAAAGTGCCTATTCCATATTTTAGTTAGTCAAGAACATAGCTAAAACCCTTAGAAATACATTTTCTTTAGGGACTTGGTTCAGGCGAAACAGCAGCTGATTGGCTGATTTAGTCATGCGAGTCCTTAAAGTTAAAAATGGGTGTGCCTTAACTGCGACAAAATTATCACTAAATTCGGAAGGACATCTGAGCCAAATTGTGTACCATTTTTAGATGAAAAAAACATGACATATAGGAGAAAATAACTTATGACGTATTGGCGATATTTCAAAAGTCAAAGAAAATATTACAAATGGCGTACAGTACAAATGGGGAAAGTTATAGAAAAAGTAAAGACATCAAATTCATCAAGTATACAAAGTTTTTTTTTAAATGTTGATAAAAAAAATGAAAAATCGATGATCTTCACCCATCAGCGGAGATTTTTATCTGACCTTTTTGAAAAAGGGAGATTATCTTCAAATGACACAATTTTAAGAATACTGTGCATTTGAAGACTTTGAGACATGTTGTCATGGCGGCCATACATGCGAAAGATTTTTGACCTACTTAAAAAAACATGATCTAGATTACACTGCAGGCGTCTGCTTCTGATAAGTTTTTATAGAAAAACATTAGCCCCTACTCGTACTATATCAACAAGGTGTAACAATTGAAAAACCGGAAGTGGCGGCGAGCTTCGATTCACTTTGAATTCAAGTTCGATCCGACTGATATATCTAATATAGACAAACTTCAGTAACTTACCTTGGTTAAGAATCATTAAATATCAATGCATGTATTTTTTTCTTTTGGATCAAAAGCGGTCATGATAGCCGACTATGCCTCGACTGTGGAACGGAAGTAGTCTGTATATTTTAGAGCAAGGGGCAATGTGATTGGTCGACAGGTCTGTAATCAATACTAACTGTAGTTGTCGACCAATCAATAACCTACTTCCGTTCCACAGTCGCTGCATCTTCTGATCTTCGAGTGTTACACCTTGTTGATATACATTGTAGTAGGAGTAGGGGCTTATAGTTTTTTTTCAATTAATACTAACCAGAAACAGACGCCTGTGATCACACTTTGAAGAATATTGACATTTATTACATTCAGTTGACTCTAAAGCTTAGGAAGCCAAAAAACTACCCCAGAATGATAAGTTAAAAAAAAAACATGAAAATTCCAACAGACTCTTTTACCTGATGTTAAAATCACCCAAAACAAATATTAAGATACATGTTATTATGACGGGTTTCTGTATTTCCAGTATGGCACACGACAAACACGATAACTGACAGTATAGGAAGGGGGATAACTCTCACATTTTTGGGTTAAGGCACCTCTCTCCCAGATAATGTTACATATCGTTAACGTAACCAGCTACATTAAAAACCTTTATTCTTCCCCGGTCCCCTACCCAGATGGTTCTGTCTGAGCCACAACCAATCAAAAATGGATGCCCGAATCCTCCTTCCGCACCAGTCACTAGAATACCAATGAAACCCGCACTGTTGTCCAACATCAATACAGACGCACTGGCTTGGTCCACAACCAGGATGTTACCGTCAGGGTCAAAACAAATGCCTGCTGGACTAAAACCCCTGGATTCACCCTGCTGAAACATGGGAAGGAATCGGAACAAATCCATGACTCTTCCGTCTAAGTTAAACTCTCCAATGACATCACCGCTCTGTAAGAACACCGACACCAGTTTCCGCTCAGTATCGCTCATACAGATGGTGTCGTTGATCTGGTTTACTGCAACAACACTAGGACTACAGTTGTCTCTACTCAGGTCAGCTAGGATGGTTTTACCGTCCCTCGACAGAATCACAATTTTGCCTTTTGTTGACAGTTCTGGCTGTTCTTTCTCTAGGTCCAAACTACTAGCGTCTTTCGTTTTAAACCTCTTCTCCACAGAAAGAGCAGTACCAACGGTGACAACGCGCTCATCTGAAAACATTGCCATAGCCACGCCTTCAAAATTATTTAGGATACGAAAGAGTTTCACCCCAGCTTCATTCACAACATATATTTCATTTTTGGTTTGAAACAATACACTATTATCTTTACGATAAACCATATCTATTATCTGAGTATCAGGAGTTATGGTTGTCTCTCCGATACACTTGCCAGAGGAATCGTGTTTCTGATATGTCGACATGCAGTTAACGACGGTGTAGCACTTGTTTTCTGGAGTAATATGTAAACACGTGATTAACGCGTCATCGCAGTCCCCCGTGACTACTGGGTACGCGGAGTGTAAGTCCACTTTGTACTTTGTTCTCATTTTAAGCAATGGAAAATGAAGAATAAACCCCAGAGAAGTATCATTATAATCATAATCACTGTCATCACTTTCGTCCGATGATAATTCAGAGGACATCTTACAGCGATGATCCCGCACATCATCAGATAACAACGTCACTTTGCAGAAATTACACTTTGGATAGTGTTTGTAGGTGAGATTGGAGCGGTCACTGGTCAGACTGTCGGGGACAAAGTAGTTATTGATAAAGCCTCCTACTCCACAAGATGGCAGTACGCAATGAGTCCGGCAAAGGGGGCAAACCAGGAACTCGTATAGGTCTTGAGGACAAGTGTTTTCCCCATAGTCCCTCAGACATGGTTCACAGAAGGTGTGGCGGCAGGGTAGCAACTTAGGGCACCTGTAGCTCTCAAAGCAAATGTCGCAACCATCCTCTTCGTCATCCGCCATCTTCTCTCCAACCCTTAGATAAACAGGCAATGAAAAGGTTATTGGTGTCAATGATTTAACCATTATCGGTGGAAGCGGGATTCAATTGATTTACCAAAGTATGTTATAGAGAGAGAAAAACACATGTTTTAATAATACAAATAAACTGTATGTTGCATATCTCAATGTTAAAAATTAAAAACACTTGTTACTAAATGTTGAAGGGATAAACCTTCATTTCCCAGTGCGTCAGGATACGAGTTTCATGTAGTACTGTACAATAAGTAGGATATTTGTGTATGACGTTTGGGTGTAAATATAACCAGTATTGTCAATATTTCAGATTTTCAGTTTGTTACATGTATCGGTCTCCTAACAATGTCCTTGATTTTATCAATTCGAACGCGTATTATATCCGTAAATTAGAGCATTCATACATTTTCTTCCGCTTAAAATGTCCTCTATTTAGTATATAGTCTTAAAACTGTTTGTTAGCCTTAATATGACCTACATTTTTAAGACTGATCTCAAGAGAATATTGCAGTTGAAGTTTACTAGCAAGAGTCTTTCCTTCCTCTCACAGATTTGTAATAGAAATACTAAACGTTACTGGTAGAATTATATCATTATGGTCTTACCAGAATAAGATCTGCCAGAAGCAATTAGTACAACAGAAACTGACCAGTTTATACAAGAATGGTATGCTGACATTTAAACTGTATTCGTGGTGTGTTCAATTTCAGCTCACCTGGTCGGAAGCACAGGTATTTATTATACCATTTTTAAATTAAGCTTGTAATGCATGTGCCTCTGATATAAATGACTGGCGACCTACTGCAGTTCAAGTTTTCCTCAAATCGCTACTTGTCATGAACAACTAAATGGATGTTGACGAAATTTGGTCAGAAGCATTTTGGGGGGATTGGAAACATTTAAGAAGAAAAAGTAGCTCTGATACACCTTGAGGGGGCTACTATTCATAAAGGACATCATGGATTCTCGTCTTGTGGGAAAGGGAATAGACCATATTTTGCATAAATGGTGATTCTGTAAACCCACCGGCACCTCACCTCAATCCCATGCCGGAGAGGCGGGGCCAATGGAGCAAACTAGAGATGCATGTATGTTCTAAAGAAAAATATATCTAAGTGTGTATACGAGTAACCAAATGTTATTAAATTTTCAGAAATAATGAACACAAAAAATGTCAAAAAGCTAAGAAAATGTAAATTTATAAAAATTATGTTTCAAAAAGTCTCAATATCTGTCTTCCACATGCATCAAATTTGCTGTGTTTGTACATTGTTGTAAATATGTTTTTCTCTGTACATCTTATTTTGTGATGAGAAATGAAATAAAGTTAGAAAGTTAGAGGACGGAAAAGATTTGGTCAGAAGCATCATTTGGGGCAGTGAAAATGTTGGGGCTTTATATGGGGTAAATACTTTAAATCCCTACTAGTCATAAAGGACTGAATTAATTTTGGCCAAATTTCCTCGGGGTAAGTGGAACAAATCGTGACCGAAGTTGGTTAGAAGCATCCTTAGGTGACTGGGAACTTAACTAAACCGTAAATACAGAAACATTATGTGTACATCCAATCTTCATATACGAGTTTCGAAACCGGTAAATGGTCAGGAATTCAAGAGGACGGAATTATTTATCTAGTAAACAGGAGATGAGATCCATTTTCTGTTCAAATGAAGGTGCATGTCAATACAACATACAATTATTCTGGAAACTTCTACATTAATACAGTATACAGAACATAAAATGGTGCATATATGTATATGTTTACCCTGTGCAACGTTCGATTCCTAAATAATGTTATTTTCTGTCTTTATTTAATTAGTTAAATCACAGAAAGTATCTAAAAATCAACACATATCACTTACTTTTTACCTTTTATTTCTGAGCAAATGACCTGTACTTCAACCACGTTACTACTAATCTGTGTCAATACACGCTGTGCTTGACAACCATTGTTAATCCGAGACGGAAACTGTGGTTGTGAATACTGTATATCAGTTAATTAAAAACGCAAAAGGTATTAAACAAAAATGATGAGTTGTTTCTTTTAACTTTGTTACCAATACTGGTGTATTATCTTAGCAACCACAGCTGCCGTAGTTACCAACGTCGCAACACATCCCAACATTAAGCTTCTTCCTACGGTAATTCAACGATTTGTTTGATAAAAATATATGCATTAAATGGCGTTTTTATTGCGTTTACGGTGGTGTGAACGCACACGGAAACATACATATTTAATATATAGCGCTATACACGATATGCCTGTATGGCATTGCGTTCATACAACCGTAAACGCAATAAAAACACCGTTTAATCACTGTACAATAAAATTCTTAATCTACCATTCTCGAGCAGACGATACCTTTCAAGCATCAAATATGGCTGTATTTAGCTCATTGGCGAGTTTGGTCAAAACTAACAATGGATCTTTGATCCAGATTTGGAACAAATATTATTAAACTGTTCTTAAAACTAAAATATTCAATGTAGAAATTTCTAATATCTACTATGAACGTTCCAGATTTGGAACTTTGAAATCATTGCACTATAATGAGAAATTGTTAAGTTGTACTGGTATAAAATAATTCTGAGTGTGTTTGTAAACTTTTATTTGGTCCAAATTAAATATTGAACTTTTATTCAAATCTTTGTTCTTTATTCTTTTCGTAAGATTGGTCCAACGGCGAGCTCAAAAATGTAACACACTCCCACATAACTGTGGAGGTCGAAACATTACAGAGTCAACCAAAGAAACTCTTTATTATCTAACGACGACACCATATTTTGTAGTAGCTCAAAACCATACCCGATCTTGTGGTATCTTACGGCCCCACCTGATTTTGTGGTGTCTTACAACTAAACCTCATTTTCGGGTCCCACTACCACACCTGATTTTGTGGTGTCTTACAACTAAACCTCATTTTCGGGTCCCACTACCACACCTGGTGCGTTGTTTCTCACATACTTCACAGGGTTACCCCGCGGTTACCTAGTAAAAGATTAATAGAATCTAACAGCCCCATGTTAGATTCTATTGACTCACTACGACACCTGATTTTGTGGTATCTCACTATCATATCTGCCTTTGTCGTATCTCACTACCACACCTGACTGTGGTACATCACTACCACATCTGACTGTGGTATCTCACTACCACACCTCACTGTGGTGTCTCACTACCACACCTGACTGTGGTATATCACTACCACACCTGACTGTGGTGTCTCACTACCACACCTGACTGTGGTATCTCACTACCACACCTGACTGTGGTACATCACTACCACACCTGACTGTGGTATATCACTACCACACCTGACTGTGGTATCTCACTATCACGCCTGACTGTGGTATATCACTACCACACCTGACTGTGGTATCTCACTACCACACCTGACTGTGATATCTCACTACCACATCTGACTGTGGTATATCACTACCACACCTGACTGTGGTATATCACTACCACACCTGACTGTGATATCTCACTACCACACCTGACTGTGGTATATCACTACCACACCTGATTTTGTGGTATCTCACTATCATATCTGCCTTTGTCGTATCTCACTACCACACCTGACTGTGGTACATCACTACCACATCTGA
This sequence comes from Pecten maximus, assembly GCF_902652985.1. NCBI lineage: Eukaryota > Metazoa > Mollusca > Bivalvia > Pectinida > Pectinidae > Pecten > Pecten maximus. The sequence goes on along the minus strand of NC_047016.1, from coordinate 20,315,205 downwards.
CTGTGATATCTCACTACCACATCTGACTGTGGTATATCACTACCACACCTGACTGTGGTATCTCACTACCACACCTGACTGTGGTATATCACTACCACACCTGACTGTGGTATCTCACTACCACACCTGACTGTGATATCTCACTACCACATCTGACTGTGGTATATCACTACCACACCTGACTGTGGTATATCACTACCACACCTGACTGTGATATCTCACTACCACACCTGACTGTGGTATATCACTACCACACCTGATTTTGTGGTATCTCACTATCATATCTGCCTTTGTCGTATCTCACTACCACACCTGACTGTGGTATCTCACTACCACACCTGACTGTGGTATCTCACTACCACACCTGACTGTCGTATCTCACTACCACACCTGACTGTGGTACATCACTACCACATCTGACTGTGGTATCTCACTACCACACCTGACTGTGGTACATCACTACCACATCTGACTGTGGTATCTCACTACCACACCTCACTGTGGTGTCTCACTACCACACCTGACTGTGGTATATCACTACCACACCTGACTGGTATCTCACTACCACACCTGACTGTGGTATATCACTACCACACCTGACTGTGATATCTCACTACCACATCTGACTGTGGTATCTCACTACCACACCTGACTGTGATATCTCACTACCACACCTGACTGTGATATCTCACTACCACATCTGACTGTGGTATATCACTACCACACCTGACTGTGATATCTCACTACCACATCTGACTGTGGTATCTCACTACCACACCTGACTGTGGTATATCACTACCACACCTGACTGTGGTATCTCACTACCACACCTGACTGTGGTATCTCACTACCACACCTGACTGTGGTACATCACTACCACACCTGACTTTGGTATATCACTACCACACCTGACTGTGGTATCTCACTACCACACCTCACTGTGGTATCTCACTACCACACCTGACTGTGGTGTCTCACTACCACACCTGACTGTGGTGTCTCACTACCACACCTGACTGTGGTATATCACTACCACACCTGACTGTGGTATATCACTACCACACCTGACTGTGGTATCTCACTACCACATCTGACTGTGGTATCTCACTACCACACCTGACTGTGGTACATCACTACCACACCTGACTGTGGTACATCACTACCACACCTGACTGTGGCACATCACTACCACACCTGACTGTGGTATCTCACTACCACACCTGACTGTGGTGTCTCACTACCACACCTGACTGTGGTGTCTCACTACCACACCTGACTGTGGTATATCACTACCACACCTGACTGTGGTATATCACTATCACACCTGACTGTGATATCTCACTACCACACCTGACTGTGGTATATCACTACCACACCTGACTGTGGTATATCACTATCACACCTGACTGTGATATCTCACTACCACACCTGACTGTGGTGTCTCACTACCACACCTGACTGTGGTATATCACTACCACACCTGACTGTGGTATCTCACTACCACACCTGACTGTGGTACATCACTACCACACCTGACTGTGGTATCTCACTACCACACCTGACTGTGGTATCTCACTACCACACCTGACTGTGATATCTCACTACCACACCTGACTGTGGTATATCACTACCACACCTGACTGTGGTATCTCACTACCACACCTGACTGTGGTATCTCACTACCACACCTGACTGTGATATCTCACTACCACACCTGACTGTGGTATCTCACTACCACACCTGACTGTGGTATATCACTACCACACCTGACTGTGGTGTCTCACGACCACACCTGACTGTGGTATATCACTACCACACCTGACTGTGGTATATCACTATCACACCTGACTGTGATATCTCACTACCACACCTGACTGTGGTGTCTCACTACCACACCTGACTGTGGTATATCACTACCACACCTGACTGTGGTATCTCACTACCACACCTGACTGTGGTGTCTCACTACCACACCTGACTGTGGTATATCACTACCACACCTGACTGTGGTATCTCACTACCACACCTGACTGTGGTATCTCACTACCACACCTGACTGTGGTATATCACTACCACACCTGACTGTGGTGTCTCACTACCACACCTGACTGTGGTATATCACTACCACACCTGACTGTGGTACATCACTACCACACCTGACTGTGGTATCTCACTACCACACCTGACTGTGGTATCTCACTACCACACCTGACTGTGGTATCTCACTACCACACCCGATTGTGCGGTACCTCTATGTTAACTTCATATTAAAAAAAATATGTTTTCGACTTCTCCATTTTCGTACATATCGTGCTACAGACAATGATCTTACTTACCTTCACCTCTGCTTTAATAACACACAGGCTTTATTCTGACAGGGAAGTAAATATCCGCCATGATCCGGCCTCTACTTTCGGTTTACGCTTGTGACACATTGATCGGCAGGGTCACTGAGCGAGACGGATACGTATGCGTGTACATATGTACAGACTTGTACCATTGAATCGATGTGACGTGTGTATCTATCTCTATATATAGAACCGGGTGGTGTAGTTATACACCCACCCCACACTCTCCATTTACGCCATACCTTAATACCCCTTCTACTCATTTTCCTCTCTTTTGTCGTCAGCTGACGGACCGTGAAATAAATAAATAAATAAAGCAATTGTACTGTGTAGCAATCGATAAACTAATATACATGTCACGATAAGTTCATAGCATTGCTACTGCAATATGATTGTTTATCCCTCTAGTCTACTATATCGTCGTTAGTTATTAAAGTCTACATGACTTCGTTCGTCTCGTGTTATGTTGGCGTTCCAATTGCAAGCCAAAAAATGTGAAAAATGTTGACGGATATTTGCAAGTGTTATAGAACATTGGAAAGGTCACCAACTGTGGGGTCATAGGCACCTTCAGCGCCACCAGACGTATTGTTCCTAAACCTGGCATTTTTTTAACACTTTCACGCAATCTCGAATTTTATGTGCCCGTTAAATTCGACGGAAATATTATGGCATGGCATAGAAATAATGGCCCGAATTATGAAGCTTTGTCTCCGTAAAAAGAATTGCGATTCAATTGTTTTTGCAAAAGTTATTGCCCTTTGTTTATTTCGATATTTTATTTTTGTCCGGCAATCTCCTTCTACATTTTACTACCGATCTCTTTGGAATTTGGAAGTCATTATGATGATGATATGAAGGTGTGTCTCCCTGAAAAGAATTCTGATTCAACCGGGTTTTAAAGTTATTACCCTTTATTTATTTGAGAATTCATTTTTTTTTTAAATTTTGTCCGAAGATCTACATTTCCCGACCGATTTCGTTAAGGATTGGTGGGCTTTATAATATGTTGGTGTGTTTCCCCGAAAAGAATTTTGATTCCTGCAACGATTTTTGCAAAAGTTAATGCCCTTTGTTTATTTCAGTATTTGATTTTTGAAATTTCTGTGGTTCAAATTTTCCAAAAGTTATCGGTGTCAATATCTGATGTTGAAGACTTGAGAATTTCTTTTCCTCAAACTGTCAGAAAACCAAATATTGACTTCTTTACTTTCTTCAGTATCCAGACAATGTTCTTTCCTCTGTTCTTCCCTCTGTACCCAGACCCTGTACATGTACTTACCTCTGTACCCAGACACTGTACATGTACTTACCTCTGTACCCAGACCCTGTACATGTTACTCTGTACCCAGATCCTGTACATGTTACTCTGTACCCAGACCCTGTACATGTACTTTCCTCTGTACCCAGACCCTGTACATGTACTTACCTCTGTACCCAGACCCTGTACATGTTACTCTGTACCCAGACCCTGTACATGTACTTCCCTCTGTACCCAGACCCTGTACATGTTACTCTGTACCCAGACCCTGTACATGTTACTCTGTACCCAGACCCTGTACATGTACTTTCCTCTGTACCCAGATCCTGTACATGTACTTTCCTCTGTACCCAGACCCTGTACATGTACTTTCCTTTGTACCCAGACCCTGTACATGTTACTCTGTACCCAGACCCTGTACATGTACTTTCCTCAGTACCCAGACACTGTACATGTACTTTCCTCAGTACCCAGACCCTGTACATGTTACTATGTACCCAGACCCTGTACATGTACTTCCCTCTGTACCCAGACAGTGTATATATACTCTCCTCTGTACCCAGACCCTGTACATGTACTTTCCTCTGTACCCAGATCCTGTACATGTACTTTCCTCTGTACCCAGACACTGTACATGTACTTTCCTCTGTATCCAGACACTGTACATGTACCTCCCTCAGTATGTATTTTCCCCTGTACCCAGACCCTGTACATGTACTTTCCTCAGTACCCAGACCCTGTACATGTACTTTCCTCTGTACCCTGACACTGTACATGTACTTTCCTCAGTACCCGGATCCTGTACATGTTACTCTGTACACAGACCCTTTACATGTACTTCCCTCTGTACCCAGACCCTGTACATGTACTTTCCTCTGTACCCAGATCCTGTACATGTTACTCTGTACCCAGACCCTGTACATGTACTTTCCTCAGTACTCAGACCCTTTACATGTACGTTCCCCTGTACCCAGATCCTGTACATGTACTTTCCTCAGTATCCAGACACTGTACACGTATTTTCCCCTGTACCCAGACCCTGTACATGTACTTTCCTCAGTACTCAGACCCTGTACATATACTTTCCTCTGTACCCAGACACTGTACATGTACTTTCCTCAGTACCCAGATCCTTTACATGTTACTCTGTACACAGACCCTGTACATGTACTTTCCTCAGTACCCAGACCCTGTACATGTACTTTCCTCAGTACACAGACCCTGTACATGTACTTTCCTCAGTACCCAGACCCTGTACATGTACTTTCCTCAGTACCCAGACCCTGTACATGTTACTTTTTACCCAGATCCTGTACATGTACTTTCCTCAGTACCCAGACCCTGTACATGTTACTCTGTACCCAGACCCTGTACATATACTTTCCTCTGTACACAGACCCTGTACATGTTACCCTGTATCCAGACCCTGTACATGTACTTTCCTCAGTACCCAGACCCTGTACATATACTTTCCTCTGTACCCAGACCCTGTACATGTACTCTCCTCTGTACCCAGATCGTGTACATGTAATTCCCTCTGTACCCAGACACTGTACATGTACTTTCCTCTGTACCCAGATCCTGTACATTTTACTCTGTACCCAGACCCTGTACATATACTTTCCTCTGTACCCAGATCCTGTACATGTTATTCTGTACCCAGACCCTGTACATGTACTTTCCTCAGTACTCAGACCCTTTACATGTACTTTCCTCTGTACCCAGATCCTGTACATGTACTTTCCTCAGTATCCAGACACTGTACATGTACTTTCCTCAGTACCCACACCCTGTACATGTACTTTCCTCTGTACCCAGACACTGTACATGTACTTTCCTCAGTACCCAGACCCTGTACATGTTACTCTGTACACAGATCCTGTACATGTTACTCTGTACCCAGACCCTGTACATGTACTCTCCTCTGTACCCAGACCCTGTACATGTACTCTCCTCTGTACCCAGACCCTGTACATGTTACTCTGTACCCAGACCCTGTACATGTACTTTCCTCTGTACCCAGATCCTGTACATGTTACTCTGTACACAGACCATGTACATGTTACTCTGTACCCAGACCCTGTACATGTACTTTCCTCTGTACCCAGATCCTGTACATGTTACTCTGTACCCAGACCCTGTACATGTTACTCTGTACCCAGACCCTGTACATGTACTTACCTCTGTACCCAGACCCTGTACATGTACTTCCACTCTGTACCCAGACCCTGTACATGTACTTTCCTCTGTACCCAGACCCTGTACATGTACTTACCTCTGTACCCAGACCCTGTACATGTACTTACCTCTGTACCCAGACCCTGTACATGTACTTTCCTCTGTACCCAGACCCTGTACATGTACTTTCCTCGGTACCCAGACCCTGTACATGTACTTTCCTCTGTACCCAGACACTGTACATGTACTCTCCTCAGTACCCAGATCCTGTACATGTTACTTTGTACACAGATCCTGTACATGTTACTCTGTACCCAGATCCTGTACATGTACTTTCCTCTGTACCCAGACCCTGTACATGTACTTTCCTCAGTACCCAGACCCTGTACATGTACTCTCCTCTGTACCCAGACCCTGTACATGTACTCTCCTCTGTACCCAGACCCTGTACATGTTACTCTGTACCCAGACACTGTACATGTACTTTCCCCTGTACCCAGATCCTGTACATGTTACTCTCCTCTGTACCCAGACACTGTACATGTACTTTCCTCAGTACCCAGACCCTGTACATGTACTTTCCTCAGTACCCAGACCCTGTACAGGTTACTCTGTACCCAGACACTGTACATGTACTTTCCTCAGTACCCAGACCCTGTACATGTACGTTCCCCTGTACCCAGACCCTGTACATGTACTTCCCTCTGTACCCAGACACTGTACATGTACTTTCCCCTGTACCCAGATCCTGTACATGTTACTCTGTACCCAGACACTGTACATGTACTTTTCTCAGTATCCAGACCCTGTACATGTACTCTCCTCTGTACCCAGACACTGTGCATGTACTCTCCTCTGTACCCAGACACTGTACATGTACTTTCCCCTGTACCCAGACCCTGTACATGTACTTCCCTCTGTACCCAGACCCTGTACATGTACTTTCCTCAGTACCCAGACACTGTACATGTACTCTCCTCTGTACCCAGATCTTGTATATGTATATGTACTTTTCTCTTACCCAGACCATGTTTAGACCCCTAGCTGCTATATCATACAGAGGATAGGTCAAGGGAAAAGAGAGAAAAAGTGACATTCCTGGGGAAATTAAAGTCACAATAAATTCGTATGTTGACACAAAAGTGTGTGTCCAATAAAGGAAATGATATCTAGGTGTCCAAGATGGCTGCCGTCTCTACAAAATACGCACTTCAAACAAAAAATCTACTTTATTTTAACTATCGAAAAACTTTGAAACGCATTTATAATTAATGTCAGAAAAAAAATCCATAATACTTTCATAGTATTTGTACAATTCCATTATACATTTATATTATTTGTACCTTATACTTTTATATTATATGTACAAGTCCATTATACATTTATATTATGTGTACATTATACATAATTACTCTCTTTAATCTAACCCGACCTATTTACGCCTATTCATCCAGAAACCGTGCAACTGAGTTCGACCACTGTGATTAGGAGCAGAGAAAATTCATACAAACGAAATCAATACGGAAACACGTGGTACTTCTGCGTGTATTGTGACGTCATACCTATAATGACGTAAACACGTCAGATGAAGTCTCATTTCAAATTCTACTATTTGCATCTAGACAATAGTGAGAATGGGTTGCAAAATGTCTTGTCATATGACACCAACTTGTGAATTATTCCAAATGGACGCCTCAGAACGATCCTTAGGCGGCCTGCCCGTTGGAGAAAGATTACATGCCGCCATCCTCTCCAATGACTTAGAGCTTTGCCGACATATATTGAAAAAACATTCAGATGGGAGATTTCCTAAATTACAAGAATTTCCTTGTGGCCATGTTTCGCGGTCGCCGCCTTTGCATGTTGCATGTATGTATCGAAGACCTGAAATTGTGAGATTGTTTGTAGAAAACGGAGCCGACGTCAGCGCACTCGACATATACGGAAGAACGCCGTGTAATATTTGTTTGCAGTACTGGCCACGTATTTGGCCAAATGAAGATACTCTGTTTTTTGACAATCTGGATATTGAAGACGATTTTTGGAATTCCATGAAAGATCAGATCTGCAAAGCGTCACTTATATTGGAAATACTTTTAAAGCATGGAGCGAATGAAGAGGAAAAACTTTGTTCTCAGAACCAGTCCCTTCTCCATTTTGCAGCTAAAAAGGAACTGCATGGTGCTATGAAGATTTTGATTGAAGCTGGTGCTAATATGAATATTGGTGATGTTCAGTTTTGTACGCCTCTGGCCGTGGCAGCTAAGCATGGCAGGTTGAGAAGCATCAGGTACCTTATCAATCAAGGTGCTGACGTCACACTAGCAGACATAAATGGCTGTACATATTTGCATCATTTATGCTCTTGTGAAAGACTGACTTTATCTGAACTGCACCATGCTTTGAGTCACGCCCTTCCTCTAGACTTCAATCAAACCAATTATGAAGGGCAAACAATCTTACACATCATTTCCTCTCGGGGAAATGGTGACAAGATTTCCTGTCTGTTACAGGGAGGCTGCGATGCTAACGTGAGGGACAGCATGGGCCGTACGCCCTTATTTTGCCTCTTAGATTCGTGTGAGCCCGGTCGTTGTCTCCATGGGATTGAGTGTCTACTTATGGAAACGACTCAAGTAAACATTCGAGACACGCAAGGTAATCACCCGATGTGTTTCCATAGATACCGTAAAGAATTACCCGGTATCCTGAAAGACTTGCTGGCAATGTCAGCGTCTCCGTCTCGTCTGTTTTATCTGTGCGTCCAGAGTGCCCGACATGCGCTGGGAAGAGACAGACAGGATATCCGCAATTTGTCACAACTCCAACTTCCGGGTGTTATAACATCTGAAATTATTCTCGTTAGCAATTTCACGAATATGCCTCTTTTACTTAATGGAGTTCAGAGAGACAGCCAAGATAGCCAAGATATTTAATGATTCAGGCATAGTATCAAAAGACACAAAAACAACAACGGGGACAATAAAAAAGGAAACAACACCAAATGACATCAAAGCAAATAACAAAACAACAAAGGATTCAGTAACAATGGATAAAACGTCAACGAAATTAGTAACAAATGGCAGTAAAAAAGGCCAAAGTAACCAATGGGGTAACAGCAAGTACAAAGAACGGATGAACACCCTTAAGGGCACAGTAAAAACGGACACATTGGCAAAGGATATAGTAACGAACGATGCATTGACAAATGACAGAGTAACCAATGACGCATAGACAAACGACACAGTAACCAATGCCACATTGACAAATGACACAGTAACCAATGCCACATTGACAAATGACACAGTAATGAATGACGCATTGACAAACGACACAGTAATGAATGACGCATTGACAAACGACACAGTAATGAATGACGCATTGACAAACGACACAGTAATGAATGACGCATTGACAAACGACACAATAATGAATGCCACATTGACAAACGACACAATAATAACGCATTGACAAACGACACAATAATGAATGACGCATTGACAAACGACACAATAATAAATGACGCATTGACAAACGACACATTAAAGTATGACGCATTGACAAACGACACAGTAACCAATGACGCATTAACAAATGACACATTAAAGTATGACGCATAGACAAACGACACATTAAAGTATGACGCATTGACAAACGACACAGTAACCAATGACGCATTGACAAATGACACATTAAAGTATGACGCAGAGACAAACGACACAGTAACCAATGCCGCATAGACAAACGACACAGTAACCAATGACGCATTGACAAACTACACAGTAACCAATGACGCATTGACAAAGGCACAGTAACCAATGACGCATTCACAAACGACACAATAACCAATGACGCATAGACATGCGACACAGTAACCAATGACGCATTCACAAATGACACAATAACCAATGGCGCATTGACAAACGACACAGTAACGAACGACGCATAGACAAACGACACAGTGACAAATAACACACTAACAAAGGACGCATTGACAAAGGTTATGGTAACAATGGGCACAACAAAAGACGAATTGTCGAAGGAAATAGTACCACAGAACACTGTTACAAAGGACTTCATTTGTAGCGGATATAGATGTCAGACAAAAGACAACACCGTAGGGTTCGTTGTTGAATTCTCACATTTATTGAAGATGATTTCAATAAATAAAGCATTAATAGGTATCGTGTATTAATTAATGTTGACTAGTGCAACGGCACACATTCTATATGGCGTCACATATAAACGATGATGAACTAATATAGCGGGCAAACCAAGACAAACCAGTAAACCACCGTCTACCAGGGCAAATTCAAAACATAACAAGGAGCAGTATCAAACATGACAAATCACGTTATAACTCATACACACGGTATTACCCCTACATACGTTATTATCCCTACATACGTTATTACCCGTACATACGTTATTACCCCTACATACGTTATTATCCCTACATACGTTATTACCCCTACATACGTTATTACCCCTAAACACGTTATTACCCCTACACACGTTATTACCCTACATACGTTATTACCCTACACATGTTATTACCCTACATACGTTATTACCCCTACCTACGTTATTATCCCTACACACGTTATTACCCCTACATACGTTATTACCCCTACACACGTTATTACCCTACATACGTTATTACCCCTACACTCGTTATTACCCTACATACGTTATTATCCCTACACACGTTATTACCCCTACATACGTTATTACCCCTACACACGTTATTACCCCTACCTACGTTATTATCCCTACACACGTTATTACCCCTACATACGTTATTACCCCTACACACGTTATTACCCCTACACACGTTATTACCCCTACATACGTTATTACCCCTACACACGTTATTACCCTACATACGTTATTACCCCTACCTACGTTATTATCCCTACACACGTTATTACCCCTACATACGTTATTACACTATATACGTTATTACCCCTACATACGTTATTACCCCTACATACGTTATTACCCTACACACGTTATTACCCCTACATACGTTATTACCCCTACATACGTTATTACCCCTACATACGTTATTACCCTACACACGTTATTACCCCTACACACGTTATTACCCCTACATACGTTATTACCCCTACATACGTTATTACCCTACACACGTTATTACCCTACACACGTTATTACCCCTACACACGTTATTACCCCTACATACGTTATTACCCCTACATACGTTATTACCCTACACACGTTATTACCCCTACACACGTTATTACCCCTACATACGTTATTACCCCTACATACGTTATTACCCTACACACGTTATTACCCTACACACGTTATTACCCCTACACACGTTATTACCCTACACACGTTATTACCCCTACACACGTTATTACCCTACACACGTTATTACCCCTACATACGTTATTACCCTACACACGTTATTACCCCTACACACGTTATTACCCCTACACTCGTTATTACCCCTACACACGTTATTACCCCTACACACGTTATTATCCCTACACACGTTATTACCCCTACACACGTTATTACCCCTACACACGTTATTACCCCTACACACGTTATTACCCCTACACACGTTATTACCCCTACACACGTTATTACCCTACACACGTTATTACCCCTACATACGTTATTACCCTACACACGTTATTACCCCTACACACGTTATTACCCCTACACTCGTTATTACCCCTACACACGTTATTACCCCTACACACGTTATTATCCCTACACACGTTATTACCCCTACACACGTTATTACCCCTACACACGTTATTACCCCTACACACGTTATTACCCCTACACACGTTATTACCCCTACATACGTTATTACCCTACATAGTTATTACCCCTACACGCGTTATTACCCTACACACGTTATTACCCTACACACGTTATTACCCCTACACACGTTATTACCCCTACACACGTTATTACCCCTACACACGTTATTACCCTACACACGTTATTACCCTACATACGTTATTACCCTACACACGTTATTACCCTACACACGTTATTACCCTACACACGTTATTACCACTCACACGTTATTACCCCTACACACGTTATTACCCTACACACGTTATTACCTCTACATACGTTATTACCCCTACACACGTTATTACCCTACATACGTTATTACCCTACACACGTTATTACCCCTACATACGTTATTACCCTACACACGTTATTACCCTACACACGTTATTACCCTACATACGTTATTACCCCTACACACGTTATTACCCCTACACACGTTATTACCCTACACACGTTATTACCCCTACACACGTTATTACCCCTACACACGTTATTACACTACATACGTTATTACCCCTACATACGTTATTACCCCTACATACGTTATTACCCCTACACACGTTATTACCCCTACACACGTTATTATCCCTACACACGTTATTACCCCTACACACGTTATTACCCCTACACACGTTATTATCCCTACACACGTTATTACCCCTACATACGTTATTACCCCTACACACGTTATTACCCCTACACACGTTATTACCCCTACACACGTTATTACCATACACACGTTATGACCCCTACATACGTTATAACCCCTACACACGTTATTACCCTACATACGTTATTACCCCTACATACGTTATTACCCTACATACGTTATTACACTACATACGTTATCACCCCTACACACGTTATTACCCCTACACACGTTATTACCCTACACACGTTATTACCCCTACATACGTTATTACCCTACACACGTTATTGCCTTACATACGTTATTACTCCTACATACGTTATTACCCCTACATACGTTATTACCCCTACATACTTTATTACCCCTACATAAGTTATTACCCTACATATGTTATTACCCTACACACGTTATTACCCCTACACACGTTATTACCCTACACACGTTATTACCCTACACACGTTATTACCCTATACACGTTATTACCCCTACACACGTTATTACCCTACATACGTTATTACCCTACATACGTTATTACCCCTACATACGTTATGACCCCTACATACTTTATTACCCCTACATACTTTATTACCCCTACATAAGTTATTACCCTACATATGTTATTACCCTACACACGTTATTACCCCTACACACGTTATTACCCTACACACGTTATTACCCCTACATACGTTATTACCCTACACACGTTATTACCCTACACACGTTATTACCCCTACATACGTTATTACCCCTACACACGTTATTACCCCTACATACGTTATTACCCCTACACACGTTATTACCCTACATACGTTATTACCCTACACACGTTATTACCCCTACACACGTTATTACCCTACACACGTTATTACCCTACACACGTTATTACCCCTACATATGTTATTACCCCTACACACGTTATTACCCCTACACACGTTATTACCCTACACACATTATTACCCCTACATACGTTATTACCCCTACACACGTTATTACCCCTACACACGTTATTACCCCTACACACGTTATTACCCTACATACGTTATTACCCCTACCTACGTTATTATCCCTACACACGTTATTACCCCTACATACGTTATTACACTATATACGTTATTACCCCTACATACGTTATTACCCCTACATACGTTATTACCCTACACACGTTATTACCCTACACACGTTATTACCCTACACACGTTATTACCCTACACACGTTATTACCCTACACACGTTATTACCACTCACACGTTATTACCCCTACACACGTTATTACCCTACACACGTTATTACCTCTACATACGTTATTACCCCTACACACGTTATTACCCTACATACGTTATTACCCTACACACGTTATTACCCCTACATACGTTATTACCCCTACACACGTTATTACCCTACACACGTTATTACCCTACATACGTTATTACCCCTACACACGTTATTACCCCTACACACGTTATTACCCTACACACGTTATTACCCCTACACACGTTATTACCCCTACACACGTTATTACACTACATACGTTATTACCCCTACATACGTTATTACCCCTACATACGTTATTACCCCTACACACGTTATTACCCCTACACACGTTATTATCCCTACACACGTTATTACCCCTACACACGTTAATACCCCTACACACGTTATTATCCCTACACACGTTATTACCCCTACATACGTTATTACCCCTACACACGTTATTACCCCTACACACGTTATTACCCCTACACACGTTATTACCATACACACGTTATGACCCCTACATACGTTATAACCCCTACACACGTTATTACCCTACATACGTTATTACCCCTACATACGTTATTACCCTACATACGTTATTACACTACATACGTTATCACCCCTACATACGTTATTACCCCTACATACGTTATTACCCTACATACGTTATTACACTACATACGTTATCACCCCTACACACGTTATTACCCTACACACGTTATTACCCCTACATACGTTATTACCCTACACACGTTATTGCCTTACATACGTTATTACCCCTACATACGTTATTACCCCTACATACGTTATTACCCCTACATACGTTATTACCCCTACATACTTTATTACCCCTACATAAGTTATTACCCTACATATGTTATTACCCTACACACGTTATTACCCCTACACACGTTATTATCCTACACACGTTATTACCCTACACACGTTATTACCCTACACACGTTATTACCCTACACACGTTATTACCCTACACACGTTATTACCCTACATACGTTATTACCCCTACATACGTTATGACCCCTACATACTTTATTACCCCTACATAAGTTATTACCCTACATATGTTATTACCCTACACACGTTATTACCCCTACACACGTTATTACCCTACACACGTTATTACCCCTACACACGTTATTACCCTACACACGTTATTACCCTACATACGTTATTACCTCTACATACGTTATTACCCCTACACACGTTATTACCCTACACACGTTATTACTCCTACACACGTTATTACCCCTACATAAGTTATTACCTTACATATGTAATTACCCTACACACGTTATTACCCTACACACGTTATTACCCTACACACGTTATTACCCCTACACACGTTATTACCCTACACACGTTATTACCCCTACACACGTTATTACCCTACACACGTTATTACCCCTACACACGTTATTACCCCTACACACGTTATTACCCTACACACGTTATTACCCCTACACACGTTATTACCCTACACACGTTATTACCCCTACACACGTTATTACCCTACACACGTTATTACCCCTACATACACGTTATTTCCCTATACATAGAGGATATTGAATGGTTTCCCGTTTAATATAACATATATTTCACGAGTATGACAGAATATCAAGGGCATATTCTGTCATACGGGTGAAATATATGTTATATTTAACGGGAAATCATTCAATTTTCTTTGTATTGTATTAAGATGTGTGGGGTATTATGTGTCAATGTAGGGTAGTAGATGTGTGGGTTATTTAAGGATTGAATCTTGATTTGGTCGATTTCATGGGGTCATGAATTGAGTTGCTCTTGAGACAAATTTAATGAACTGCGAATAGAAAAGGCGGTCTAGATATTAATGTCTCAAAGCTTGTGCAAGTCCAAATGCGGAAAAGCCCGAGGAGTTCCGGATTGTGCATGTCTAGTCGGTCGAGTAAAATAGTCCGCAATTTTAGGATTAAAAACAACATTATTTTGTCAAAATAGAAGTATCTAGCATATCTGGTCTTTCATGAAATACATGAATACATTATAAATTTGATAATTTTAATAATTAATCCATGTTTATAACAACAATGTAGAAAAAGTGAAATCGTTCCGCGGAAGGATTTTAACCATGTATTCATACGCACTGATCAGTGTTAATCTGGTCAAGTTCATGAGCAAATGAAACAGATTAAGTTTGGTAGTTTCATCGAGTCCAACTTGAGTAGAAATTGAAATATTATGTGTCAAAATAGGGTAGTAGATGTGTGGGGTATTATGTGTCAATGTAGGGCAGTAGATGTGTGGGGTATTATGTGTGAATGTAGGGTAGTAGATGTGTGGGCTATTATGTGTGAATGTAGGGTAGTAGATGTGTGGGTTATTATGTGTCAATGTAGGGTAGTAGATGTGTGGGGTATTATGTGTGAATGTAGGGTAGTAGATGTGTGGGGTATTATGTGTGAATGTAGGGTAGTAGATGTGTGGGTTATTATGTGTGAATGTAGGGTAGTAGATGTGTGGGTTATTATGTGTCAATGTAGGGTAGTATATGTGTGGGGTATTATGTGTCAATGTAGGGAAGTAGATGTGTGGGTTATTATGTGTCAATGTAGGGCAGTAGATGTGTGGGTTATTATGTTTCAATGTAGGGCAGTAGATGTGTGGGTTATTATGTGTCAATGTAGGGTAGTAGATGTGTGGGTTATTATGTGTCAATGTAGGGTAGTAGATGTGTGGGTTATTATGTGTCAATGTAGGGTAGTAGATGTGTGGGGTATTATGTGTCAATGTAGGGTAGTAGATGTGTGGGGTATTATGTGTCAATGTAGGGTAGTAGATGTGTGGTATTATGTGTCAATGTAGGGTAGTAGTTGTGGGTTATTATGTGTCAATGTAGGGAAGTAGATGTGTGGGTTATTATGTGTCAATGTAGGGTAGTAGATGTGTGGGTTATTATGTGTCAATGTAGGGAAGTAGATGTGTGGGTTATTATGTGTCAATGTAGGGTAGTAGATGTGTGGGTTATTATGTGTCAATGTAGGGTAGTAGATGTGTGGGTTATTATGTGTCAATGTACGGTAGTAGATGCATCATTAATGGCTTCATGTGTATCAACAGTGAAATGTCTATGTTTGCACAGGTATTTTTATTATTGTTTTTATATTATTTCTATGATTTAATCCTTCCTTAAATTAAAATAATTACAACACAGAGCAACATGTTTGGTTAGGCACTCATTATATTATAATTTAAGACACAGATACTGAAAAAGGAGATGATCTAGGAACCTGCTGGCACCATGTAATCGACGTTTATTGATAAAATACTACTTGTATTATAACATAACTATTTACTATTAAAAAATACAGATTTATATAAAGTATAGCAACTAAATTTATATAGAAGGGGTTTTTGACCAGGGGGGTTAATGTCTGGAGGGGGCGGGGGTTCGTCCGGAGGGGGGATTTTGTCCTAGGGGCTAATGTCCGAGGAGGCTAATTAATGTCCTACACTCTATAGAGATATGTAGGTGTATACTTGATTGTATACATGAGTGTAAGTTTTTTTGTGATTGTGTCTTCTGGTTTGTAATGTATCTGTATTTCTGAGTAAAGCATAATATGGTGAGATTTTCTTAGTCCTGTTATCCGCATCGCTTCTAATCGGCAGTAATAGTTATCCCAAGCTATATATAAATACTTTAATATTTGTCGAATGTATATTAAAGAGTATTTCTGTCAACTATGTTTTAGAATTCTAAGTTAAATTTAGTCTTGATAAACCTTTTCATCCACTAAGGAAAGTGGTTTAAGCATATATACAAAATCTACTGCGAAAACATATAATACCCATTCATGTCCTTAAACGATCCGCAATTTGTAATACCCCCCCCCCCCCCCCCCTTCCCCCCTTCCCCTAATTATGAGCAGGGACATAATTGTTTTATATTTTTTTATGTCCTCGTTTCAGTAATACACTGATTCCGGTAAAGATGTAAGGGAGATAAACCCAGCCTCAGCAGATGTTACAGAGAATGTTCAAGAGGACGGATTGACGTTTTAAGGAAATGAAAGATATAGAGGATATTTAATGGTTTCTCGTTGGATATAACATATATTTCACCCGTATGACAAGAATGTTGATATTTTCACGAGTGTGAAAAATGACTTCAATTTTAAAATCAATATAAAGCAGTATTCACATTAACAGTTTAACTATACAATTTGTATGACTTATATTATGTAAATTTGACTTACATGATTCTGTATTATAAAGAAACCATACCGAGAATCAATAGATATACCGCGGACTTAATACTGACATGTTAATGTAGATCAAAGTCCTACATAGCTTCGTTATTTGAATTGTTACGGGCGTGACGATTACCACTAGTCGATGATACTCTGGGCACGCTGTCACTCAAGTATGCCAGTCCAACTCACAACGCTGACAGTTTAATTAGTGTCAGTTGAAATCACACAGGTAAAACGTATAAAGGATATTACTCGTCAGCTTAAAGGCCGCAAGGCCGTAATACCGGACGTTTTATGATTGTGTCAATTTTAATTCGACCCCCTCAAGGGAGATTGGTGCCTGGGTAATATAACAATTAACTCGACAAAGCTTTCTGTTAGGGGAAACACTACCCAGTAATTAAAGACATTATGATTGATATCAACTTTTTAGAGCAGCATCGGAATTTGAACTAGGTTTTATGAATTTTAACTCTAATATGAAAATGAACTTTTTAATGAATTGTTAAAACCTTCAGTGTTTACTTGGTTCCACAATATGTAAAATGTTTAGCCGTAGGCAATCCATAAGGGTATTATAGATCAATACGAGTTATCTTATTTTTACAATGTATCATAATGTATTATACAATTATTTGTTTGATTTTACACCAGCAGTGTCTCATAAGCCAATATTGGCTTGGTATCAGTTTGTAACTTGTACCTATTTTACTGTACTCTTTTATAAATATTATTTCCATGATGTAAACTAGTACAGTTTTATATAATATGCCATGAACTGTGACACGTGACACTATAATAAAATAAATTGTATTGTATTGTTGTTCGATACTGTACTTCATATCTTATTTTTTTTATACATCACGAAGGATTTAATTTAGATTTATCACATTGCATGTAAATGATAAACTCAAAACATCGCCTATATAAAAATATATCGCAGACTGACAGCCTAGCTGCGTGTTGTTGATTTGAGATTAAATTATTATTTTTGTGTGTAAAGTGTGCACCAATTTGCATTAAAAGCCTCTCCATTTCTAGTTTTGTCGGAGAATGTTTGTTGTAGAAGAATATCTCGGTCTTTTCGGTTGAATATAGTAGAGATTAAGGTCTTTGCGATGCAAGACAGCTAGGTCAGTAGGCCTACACGTGTCGGTACCTCCCAAACTATAGTCAAAGCTTATTATAACAGAGACATGTATAGATCTCTGTTATATATAATTGTAAATTTAGAACAGGTAATACAAAAATACCAATCGAAAGTGGTAGATGGTATGATATTTATATACCACGTGGAAATAGAATATGCACTCAGCTATCTAATTTAATTTTCATTAATTATTTAACCGTGATCAACAACTTATACTCAGTAGCAGACGGACATATATATATATGTCTAGATATTATTACGATAGACCAAATAAATTTCATTCGTTATTCAATTACGTAACTCAAAATGAAATTTATGCATTGGCTAAATGCATTATTGATATAAATGAGATCATTAATCCACAATACTGATGTCCATCCTTTTTCACCATATATCATTGTTATCAATTTGTTAATCCAATGTATATATTCTGCACTGTGTCATTGTCATTGTCGGAAATGGTTTTGGTGTAAAAATGATGTTCAGTGTTAAACTAAATAAGCCAGACCTATGCTTGACCATGCACATTATCAAAGCCATAAAAACGCTATCGTCTAACTGATTTTAAAAACGAATTTTAACCAACCGGTATTAGATCTAGTCTATCAAGTTCTGAGCGAGTCGAGACAATGACAATCCCATTAGGCCTGGATTATATTATTGTTATCATCATAATGCATAGCCCCCCCCCCCCCCCCCCCCCCCCCCAATATTTTAAAGAAATAAAAAGTATACTTCCGAGATTGAACAACTTTGTCTAATGTTATGTATCGCGTCATAGATTATATTAAAATAGTCCGTGGGCGTTAGCGTCTCGTGTGCCGCATTCCAGCGTGCGTCATCGAACCGCTGTATTCCATAATCCTTCCGCTATTTGTGGACTATCAAATAAATAAATGTCATTTTACCTTCTGAAAATACATGTAAACAAACGTAACGGTATCACGGTAATTACATAAGTAGTGAGTGACTGTAAATACTCCAAAAAGACCGATTTTGAAACACTGATTTCAAAGAACTATTTGATCGCGGATGAATATATCATGTTTGATATATATAGCAACGAACCAAACCTTGCGTGCATTCCAGGCAGACTACTCAGAAGGTGGAGGATGTATGAAGATCGAAACATGAAATGACGGCTTGAAATGAACATTTTAGTGTGAAATAATGTGAATTTGTTCATAGTTGACTGTATAAATGTACCAAGCGTGTTATAGGAAGTGAAAATTTATTTTGGGGAGAAGTCTTATAGAAGAAAATTTGGAAAATGGGAGCAGTTTTGAAAATCCAATATGGCGTCGGGTTGGATCGATGACGATGGACGTGGCGTCTGTTGTAGAATGGGGACCTTACCGAAGTTATCGCTGTATTTTCAAAGAAATTATGAATGGTTTGGAAAATAATGCTGTTATTTTGGAAAGTCTTTTGTCGTTGTGGTAAAGTATCGAGAACAAAGTATGAAATAGATTTATACTTTGGTGTTTGGGGCCAATTTTTCTCGAAAGATCGGGGGTTCGTTCTTGAAATGTTGAATACTTTTATTTCACAAATTTACATAGCGAGTAAATCGGAGACGTTTTGCATTCGTAATTGTCTGTGTGAAAACTTGAAAGCGAGAAGGTCGATTTAGCTGTAAGATTTTTGTTCAAATAAAAAAAATAGGTTTAAGCAATTTTATATATTTGTGTGGTTATTGTTGATTACAAATTAAGACAATGTTTAAATGTTTGTCTTGCTTTCTATTCCATATTAGCTATCCTTGTGACCGAAACAAGTCGCCTGCATTTTACGATCTCCCAGGTGTCTATGATCATAGGACTACACAAGTCTGTTATGAGTCGTTCTTTCAAGTGGCCGACGAGCATATTATCGTTTCCCGACCAAGAGTAGCGTCACCCCTTTGCTGATCTGGCGAATCGATAGATTGGTTTGTCCCGCCGGACAGAATTTGTGCATATCCGAAGTCCATCAGTAATCCTGTTGCCATGTCCCGATGAACTGCAATGTTGCCAGTTTCTGCTACAAGTTATTTGCATCAAGATTTACAGTCCGACCTCTCCACAGTCGATGTCCCCACGATTCCGCAGTTCCAGTATTAGTCGATACTTCTATGAAAATTGTGGTTTGGTTTTTTCAAAATATCGAGAAATTTGATATTAATTGACCATGCCTAAAGGAAAAATAATTTAAATGTGCTAAAAGCATCTACATTTATCTAATATTTTTTTTAAAAAAGTAACAATGATCACTGATCTGAATTTTTTCACTTTGTTACATGTACAGTAGTATATCTTGCATGTTCAGTATGCAACGTTTTCTCGTTTCTAGATGTTGAAAATGAGCAGGCTAAGTGGATAATTGGCACAATACCCGAGTTGGGAGGTCTTGAGTAACAAAATGAAACATCCACATTTTAGTAGACCTTGATCGTGGAGCACACATCTCTTCCCATTTGCCGAAATGCAGAAACCCTAAACTGGTCCTGAAAAAAGCATGTCCTACCTAAAGCTCCACTGCTGTATTGCCATACGTCATTTTACCAGCCTGACTAATCCATGCAACCACAGTAAAATTTACGTCGACATAGTTTCCTGCAGATTCTGCACTGGTGAAAATTTCCTGTTCGTCCTGTCCCAACAAAATTTGGTGGTTTGGTGTTTTTGTTTTGTATTTTATGAAATGTGCTGGATAATTTTGTCGAGTAGATTTATTAAACAATTTGGTTCAGAATAAGGTAAAAACTTGTTGGTTAAACCAAAATCATTGGCCTTATACATATATAATTGTCTAGACTGAAGTTAGCATTGTACATGTATTTTCTTGTTTATAGCAAGTGCATTTGAAAGGAACATTAAAAGTTTACATAGGTTGCAGTTGAGAGATGACTGTCAATATTTTGGAGGTCTTCAGAAACTTCAACTGACCATATTTCAAACCAGTCTCCATTGACACAAGTTTGTTGAAAACGAGGCCATTCTCCGCTATTCCGCGGTTGTTGCAGGATTGTCCAGGAACCATACTTGTGGTATTTGTTGAATGTTGTATACATAGTTTATAACAAGTTGAGCATGCAATGTTGATTTTGAGCGAAATTAACCCAAAAAAAATTTCTAAAATGCATTGTGCATTCATTTTACTTCATAAAATAATGCCTGTTATACTGTGACATTTTGGTATATTTTGTAAATTTTACTCTGCAGTAAAATTCCTGTGACGAGGGGAAAAATTGAGATATTGGCAAGTAAATGTCTCCCCTTTGCTGCCATTTATCGGGCATGTTATCGGGCACAGAAAATGGACAAACATAACGTACCACTTGACTTCCTTCCTTGGCTTCTGATCGACTACATTAGCTATGCTGTTGTTGGGAGATCTATCTATACACCATTGATTTCGATTAAAACACCAACCGACTGGTAAAAAAAGGATGAAGTTTCAGAAGGTAGTTGCTTGTTACAGGTATAACCAAAGTTATCCAGAGAAGGCGATTTGAGGTAATACTTACCTTTTAAATAAGTATCTTTGGAAAGTTTGTGTTTTAAGTGCAATAGATTATTTTTACAACAATATATATGTATGAGAAATAACTTGTGTGCGAGAACGAAGTTGTTGGATGTCCTAATATGTAGCTATACATATATATACAGGTAATCGGTTCTCAGATTTGTACAGGCAGTCTTGTTGGTGAATGTTTTTGGTTTTGGACAGAGCTGTTAAAATTCTATTCCAATTTCTCCTGTAAAAACACTTGACAAATTGGAATTTGATAATTTTGGCATCAAAATCTTTGACGATACAATACTAGTGTTCTAGTGAACCTGTACAAACCTTGATAATTAAATATTTGGGAGTATTGCGGAATATTATAAAGACATTGATGCATATTTTTTTTTATCTTTTGTAAAGTGCAGTGAATGGTTACACAATGGTGGATGATCATGCAACAAATCTTTTTGACTATTTTTGCCCCCTCTTCCATCCATTTTATAGCAAATTTTGACTGATCGAATCCAGATGGCTGTGCATACGGTGACTGAAATGCTTTCCTTGGCTAGACACCATCTGCACTAATAAAACTAGATAAAAGGCTGTTGGGAAGACAATTCTGGCCAGTGATGGACCTTTCTTGGAAAACTGTTTGAATCATATATCTTTATCAAAATTCAAATGGCGACTACAACTCTTACATGTCCGATGCCAGTCAAGTGACTTCAGAATTTCAGACTAGCTCCTAATGGTGGGTACATATTTGTAATTGTGTGGTTGTCAAAAGGTAGTGTATAGTTTGAAGAAACCAAAATTTCCGATTAGAATGAGCTGAATAGCATGATGAAGCGAATTTCCAACCTTGCCATTTGTAAATGTCGGTAGCACTGCTGTTCTCGGTGCTTAACAGTACTATCCATTTAAAAAATTCCAGCTTAAATGGTGCGTGAAAGTATGTTGTAATTTGTCACCAGAATTGCAAATTGCGTAATTTGTGAAATTACATACGAAGAGTGTTTTAAGAAGTTCACACATTTTTTTATTGACCATGATGCCCCAGTAAAATTCTAGCATTACAAGGGCACATTCCATTGTATACCACACTGGCGACAACTAATGATTCAATACCCCTGAAAAAAGGCGGTGTTTCCTCCAATTTTGACATAGAAACGAATTGAAATAAGATAAGTGAAGTATGTTAATGAGAAAAGATTTTTATAATGAAATGCACAATTACCTTGACCCCAGTTTGAATGCTTAAATATAAAATTACATTTTTTTCGTGGATGCATGGTTTCCATTTTTGTGAAGCTTCTAGTTTTAGATCATCTGGGAACCTGTATGAAGCTGCAGATCTTGCACAAACATGCAAATATTGAATTAGGAAAAAAAAACTGAAAACCAATCGCCTGCCATGAAATCTGGTGAGCAAAAACCTGGTGCAATGAATGACGAGAGGTAACGGGGAAAAACTCCCAGTCCAGTTTCACAAAAGATCTAAGCCATTTTGATGATAACCATAATTTTCACAAAAGCGCTACAAACCAAACATGATATAGGAATAAGGTGGGGGTTCTGAAAATGTCTAACCAGTGAAAACATGCACAATTCTATTCGGTGAGTTTTATGAAGTCGATTTTAGATTTTTTGTGAAACTGACTGGAAACTTTTTGGAATGAATTGCTTTTTCAATATCCAAAATTTCTGAAAGATATTTGTATACTAATTAATTGATTTTCTGTTGAAATTGTTTTACCTGAATTGTTGAGAAATTTACGTAAACCTATATAAAAAGCTAAAAAATGAAGACTGTATACTTACCTTATTCACGTTGCCTTGGGGAAAATGTACAATCAATTCATAACAGGTCCAACTTGAAGGATGAATTACAAACCTTCACAATTGATATGAACCTTCCAATCCACAAGCCAGAGTTTGAGGTTTGAACCTTGTCAAGCAAGAGTTTTGAAGTTTGAAAGTCATCTCGAGTTTGAAGTTTGAAAACTCCCAACCCATCCAGCAAGAGTTTGAGGTTTGAACCTAGTCAAGCAAGAGTTTGAGGTTTGAACACTCCTAACCAATCGAGGAAGAGTTTCTGGTATGAACAACATTTGCTATCAAGTAAGAGTTTGAGGTAAGACCAAAGAGCTATTAAAAAAAAGATCTGTTGATTTAATCTAAAAATACCCAGATTTGAACTTGTATAGCAATACATTGTACTTAATGTGTAAGTTTGAAAGCCATCTAGAGTTTGAAGTTTGAAAACTCCCAACCCATCCAGCAAGAGTTTGAGGTTTAAACCTAGTCAAGCAAGAGTTTTGAGGTTTGAACACTCCTAACCAATCGAGCAAGAGTTTCTGGTATGAACAACCTTTACTATCAAGTAAGAGTTTGAGGTAAGACCAAAGAGCTATTAAAAAGATCTTGATTTAATGTAAAAATACCCAGATTTAATCTTGTATAGCAATACATTGTACTTAATGAAGTGCTATTTAATTTCATACATCCAGTTGCATGTATGTCATCAAAAAGTGTAAAATCTAACAATGATACAAAATTACAACCAAACAAGAGACAAGTGTTAATTAGTGAATCAGATTTTCAGTAAGTTGATAATCTGACTGTAACCAACACGGCTAAATACATTTGAACGGAGAGTAATGGTACATCAGTAAAGACGATACTTATCTATGAAATACAACACCAGCGTGTGCCAGTGTAAACAACACTACTGTGAATCGATTTAACAATGCTGTTGAAGGTATTTGCACGACAGTACCAATGGTGCTGAAGGTAATAATAGTAAAACAAATTAACATTGCCAAAGTAACTGGGAAAACTCGCAACACGATGGATGCTCATTATTACGATAATGGTGAAACTGGGCCGACTAATTATAATTGTTCAACTGGACAATATTAAAACTGAGAGCAGACACTACATTGGGAAATTGTACAAGAGGGTAGACAACCAAGGGCAATGGTACAAGAGGTCGGGCATCGCTGAGCACAATGGTACAACTGGTCGGGCATCACTGAGCGCAATGGTACAACAGGAGAGACGACTTGGGGCAATGGTACAACAGCATAGATGCAACTGAGTTATGGTACAACAGCACGGACACTACCGAGCTATCGGTAAGACATGGAGACACAACCGTCGGTAATCTTTCCACCTGACTGATGAAACTGAGGTTTATGGTACTACAGGACAGACACTACTGAGGTTTACGACATAACACGACCGGCACTACTGAGGGTAATGGTACAACATGACAAACCCTATTGAGGGTAATGGTACAACAGGACACACTACTGGGTGTTTGGTCCAACAAGACCGACACTACTGAGGTTTTTGGTACAACAGGACGGACACTACTGAGGTCTTGGTACAACAGCACGAACACTACTGAGGGTATTGGTACAACAGGACAGACACTACTGAGGGTAATGGTACAACAGGACAGACACTACTGAGGGTATTGGTACAACAGGACAGACACTACGGAGGGAAATTGGTACAACAGGACACTACTGAAAGTAATTGTACAACTAGGCATGCACTATTCAAGTTATTGGTAAGTCATCGGATACACCACCAAAGGTAATCTTTCCAAGTGACAGATGAGGCCAGAGGGGGAGATGATACAACAGGAAAGACAACTGAGAGTAACTACATCTGGGGAGACACCACTAAGGTAATGGTCTTTCCACAGGACAGATGAAACTGAGGTTTATAGTAATACAGACCCTACTGAGGGAAATGGTACAACAGGACAGACACTACTGAGGTATTCGTCGGACAGGGGAGAAACTACCGAAGGTAATCTTTTCGCAGGACAGATGAAACTGAGATTTATGACACAACAGGACAGACACTACTGAGGGTAATGGTACAACAGGACAGACACTACTGAGGGAAATGGTACAACAGAACAGACACTACTGAGGGTAATGGTACAACAGGACAGACACTTCTGAGGGTAATGGTACAACAGAACAGGCTACTGAAGGTAATGGTACAACTGGACAGATACTTCTGAGGGTAATGGTACAACCAGACCGGCACTACTGAGGGAAATGGTACAACAGGACGGACACTACTGTGGGTTATGGTACAACAGAACAGACACTACTGAGGTTTATGGTACAACTGGACAGACACTACTGAGGGTTATGGTACAACAGGACAGACACTTCTGAGGCTGATGCTACAACAGAACAGACATTACTGAGGTTTATGGTACAACTGGACAGACACTAGCGAGGACAATGGTACAACAGGACAGACACTTCTGAGGGTAATGGTACAACTGGACAGATACTTCTGAGGGTTATGGTACTACAGGACAGGCTACTGAAGGAAATGGTACAGCTGGGCAGAAACTACTGAGGTATTCATCAGACAGGGAAGACACCACCGAAGGTAATCTTTTCACAGGACAGATGAAACTGAGGTCTATGACACAATAGGACAGACACTACTGAGGGAAATGATACAACCTGAAAGGCAACTGAGGGTAATGGTACAACAGGACAGACATTACTGAGGAAATGGTACATGACCGGCACTACTGAGGTTATGGTACAACAGGACAGGCACTACTGAAGGGAATGGTACAACAGGATAGACACTACTGAGGTATTCGTCGGACAGGGGAGACACCACCGAAGGTAATCTTTTCACAGGACAGATGAAACTGAGATTTATGACACAACAGGACAGACACTACTGAGGGTAATGGTACAACAGGACAGACACTACTGAAGGAAATGGTACAACAGGACAGACACTACTGAGGGTAATTGTACAACAGGACAGACACTACTGAGGGAAATGGTACAACTGGACAGGCACTACTGAGGGTAATGGTACAACAGGACAGGCACTACTGAGGGTAATGGTACAACAGGACAGACACTACTGAGGGTAATGGTACACACGGTTTGAAGGATAGACAAAAATACCTCTGAGGGTAATGTACAACAGGACAGGCATTTAAAGGAAATTGTTTCAACAGGACACACTCTGGGGAATGGGTTACAACAGGCAGAAACGGAAAAATGGTACAACAGGACAGACACTACTTGTGGAGATGGTATGACAGGACACAACTGAGGGTAATGGTACAACCGGAGAGACACTACTGAAGGAAATGGTACAACATGAAAGGCACTACTGAGGGAATGGTAAAGGAAACAAGGGACCAGAAGCACTACTGAGGGAATTGGTACAAAAGGACAGGAACTACTGATATTATGGAAAGAGGGAAAACACACGAAGGTAATTTACAACAGGACAGACACTATGAGGAAACGATATGTACAAACAGGATAAACACTACTGAGGGTAATGGTACAAGAGGAAAGGCATTTGTAAAGGAAATTGTACAACATGACACACTCCTTGGGGAAATGTAACAACAGGTCAGAATCTACTGCGAAAATGGTACAACAGGACAGACACTACTGAAGGAAATTGTACAACTGGACAGACACTACTGATGGTAATGGTACAACAGGACAGACACTACTGACGGTAATGGTACAACAGGACAGACACTACTGAGGGAATTTGTACAACAAGAAAGGCACTACTGAGGGAATTGGTACAACTGGGCAGAAACTACCGAGTTATTTGAAAGAAAGGGGAGACACCACCGAAGGTAATCTTTTCACAGGACAGATGAAACCGAGGTCTATGACACAATAGGACAGACACTACTGAGGGAAATGGTACAACAGGACAAACACTACTGAGGTTATGGTACAACAGGACAGGCACTACTGAAGGAAATGGTACAACAGGATAGACACTACTGAGGGTTATTGTACAACAGGACAGACACTTCTGAGGGAAATGGTACAACAGCCTGAACAGGAAAGGCACTATTTAAGGTAATGGTACAACAGAACAGACACTACTGAGGGTTATGGTACAACTGGACATACACTACTGAAGGAAATGGTACAACAGGACAAACACTTCTGAGGGAAATGGTACAACTGGACAGACACTTCTGAGGCTGATGCTACAACAGAACAGACACTACTGAGGGTAATGTTACAACAGAACAGACACTTCTGAGGGTAATGGTACAACTGGACAGACACTTCTGAGGGTAATGGTACAACAGAACAGACACTACTGAGGGTAATGGTACTACAGGACAGGCACTTCTGTGGGTTATGGTACAACAGGACAGGCACAACTGATGGTAATTGTACAACAGGACAGGCACTACTGAAGGAAATGGTACAGCTGGGCAGAAACTACTGAGGTATTCATCAGACATGGAAGACACCACCGAAGGTAATCTTTTCACAGGACAGATGAAACCGAGGTCTATGACACAATAGGACAGACACTACTGAGGGAAATGGTACAACAGGACAAACACTACTGAGGTTATGGTACAACAGGACAGGCACTACTGAAGGAAATGGTACAACAGGATAGACACTACTGAGGGTTATGGTACAACAGGACAAACACTTCTGAGGGCAATGGTACAACAGCCTGAACAGGAAAGGCACTTCTAAGGGTAATGGTACAACTGGACAGGCACTTGGAGGGTAATGGTACAACAGAACAGACACTACTGAGGGTTATGGTACAACTGGACAGACACTACTGAGGGTTATCGTACAACTGGACAGACACTACTGATGGTTATGGTACAACTGGACAGACACTACTGAGGGTTATGGTACAACTGGACAGACACTTCTGAGGCTGATGCTACAACAGAACAGACACTAGCGAGGACAATGGTACAACTAGACAGACACTTCTGAGGGTAATGGTACAATAGAACAGACACTTCTGAGGGTAATGGTACAACAGAACAGACACTACTGAAGGTAATGGTACAACTGGACAGACACTTCTGATGGTAATGGTACCACAGGACAGACATTTCTGAGGGAAATGGTACAACTGGACAGATACTTCTGAGGGTAATGGTACAAGAGGACAGACACTACTGAGGGAAATTGTACAACAAGAAAGGCACTACTGAGGGAATTGGTACAACTGGGCAGAAACTACCGAAGTATTTGAAAGAAAGGGGAGACACCACCAAAGGTAATCTTTTCACAGGACAGATGAAACCGAGGTCTGACACAACAGGACAGACACTTCTGAGGGAAATGGTACAACAGAACAGACACTACTGAGGGTTATGGTACAACAGGACAGACACTACTGAGGGTTATGGTACAACAGGACAGACACTTCTGAGGCTGATGCTACAACAGAACAGACTACTGAAGGTAATGGTACAACAGAACAGACACTACTGAGGGTAATGTTACAACAGGACAGACACTTCTGAAGGTAATGGTACAACAGGACAGACACTTCTGAGGGTAATGGTACAACAGAACAGGCTACTGAAGGTAATGGTACAACTGGACAGATACTTCTGAGGGTAATGGTACTACAGGACAGGCACTTCTGTGGGTTATGGTACAACAGGACAGGCACAACTGATGGTAATGGTACAACAGGACAGGCACTACTGAAGGAAATGGTACAACAGGACAAACACTTCTGAGGGAAATGGTACAACTGGACAGACACTTCTGAGGCTGATGCTACAACAGAACAGACACTACTGAGGGTAATGGTACAACAGAACAGACTACTGAATGTAATGGTACAACTGGACAGACACTTCTGAGGGTAATGGTACAACTGGACAGACACTTCTGAGGGTAATGGTACAACAGAACAGACACTACTGAGGGTAATGTTACAACAGGACAGACACTTCTGAGGGAAATGGTACAACAGAACAGACACTACTGAGGGTTATGGTACAACAGGACAGACACTACTGAGGGTTATGGTACAACAGGACAGACACTTCTGAGGCTGATGCTACAACAGAACAGACACTAGCGAGGACAATGGTACAACAGGACAGACACTTCTGAGGCTGATGCTACAACAGAACAGACACTAGCGAGGACAATGGTACAACAGGACAGACACTTCTGAGGGTAATGGTACAACAGAACAGACTACTGAAGGTAATGGTACAACTGGACAGATACTTCTGAGGGTAATGGTACTACAGGACAGACACTACTGAGGGTAATGTTACAACAGGACAGACACTTCTGAGGGAAATGGTACAACAGAACAGACACTACTGAGGGTTATGGTACAACAGGACAGACACTTCTGAGGCTGATGCTACAACAGAACAGACACTAGCGAGGACAATGGTACAACTAGACAGACACTTCTGAGGGTAATGGTACAATAGAACAGACACTTCTGAGGGTAATGGTACAACAGAACAGACACTACTGAAGGTAATGGTACAACTGGACAGACACTTCTGATGGTAATGGTACCACAGGACAGACATTTCTGAGGGAAATTGTACAACTGGACAGATACTTCTGAGGGTAATAGTACAAGAGGACAGACACTACTGAGGGAAATTGTACAACAAGAAAGGCACTACTGAGGGAATTGGTACAACTGGGCAGAAACTACCGAAGTATTTGAAAGAAAGGGGAGACACCACCAAAGGTAATCTTTTCACAGGACAGACACTTCTGAGGGAAATGGTACAACAGGACAGACACTTCTGAGGGAAATGGTACAACAGAACAGACACTACTGAGGGTTATGGTACAACAGGACAGACACTACTGAGGGTTACGGTACTACAGGACAGGCACTTCTGTGGGTTATGGTACAACAGGACAGGCACAACTGATGGTAATGGTACAACAGGACAGGCACTACTGAAGGAAATGGTACAACAGGACAAACACTTCTGAGGGAAATGGTACAACTGGACAGACACTTCTGAGGCTGATGCTACAACAGAACAGACACTACTGAGGGTAATGGTACAACAGAACAGACTACTGAATGTAATGGTACAACTGGACAGACACTTCTGAGGGTAATGGTACAACTGGACAGACACTTCTGAGGGTAATGGTACAACAGAACAGACACTACTGAGGGTAATGTTACAACAGGACAGACACTTCTGAGGGTAATGGTACAACAGAACAGGCTACTGAAGGTAATGGTACAACTGGACAGATACTTCTGAGGGTAATGGTACTACAGGACAGGCACTACTGAGGGTAATGTTACAACAGGACAGACACTTCTGAGGGTAATGGTACAACTGGACAGACACTTCTGAGGGTAATGGTACAACAGAACAGACACTACTGAGGGTAATGGTACAACAGGACAGACACTTCTGAGGGTAATGGTACAACGGAACAGGCTACTGAAGGTAATGGTACAACTGGACAGATACTTCTGAGGGTAATGGTACTACAGGACAGGCACTTCTGTGGGTTATGGTACAACAGGACAGGCACAACTGATGGTAATGGTACAACAGGACAGGCACTACTGAAGGAAATGGTACAGCTGGGCAGAAACTACTGAGGTATTCATCAGACATGGAAGACACCACCGAAGGTAATCTTTTCACAGGACAGATGAAACCGAGGTCTATGACACAATAGGACAGACACTACTGAGGGAAATGGTACAACAGGACAAACACTACTGAGGTTATGGTACAACAGGACAAACACTACTGAGGGCAATGGTACAACAGGATAGACACTACTGAGGGTTATGGTACAACAGGACAAACACTTCTGAGGGCAATGGTACAACAGCCTGAACAGGAAAGGCACTTCTGAGGGTAATGGTACAACTGGACAGGCACTTGGAGGGTAATGGTACAACAGAACAGACACTACTGAGGGTTATGGTACAACTGGACAGACACTACTGAGGGTTATGGTACAACTGGACAGACACTACTGAGGGTTATGGTACAACTGGACAGACACTACTGAGGGTTATGGTACAACTGGACAGACACTTCTGAGGCTGATGCTACAACAGAACAGACACTAGCGAGGACAATGGTACAACTAGACAGACACTTCTGAGGGTAATGGTACAATAGAACAGACACTTCTGAGGGTAATGGTACAACAGAACAGACACTACTGAAGGTAATGGTACAACTGGACAGACACTTCTGATGGTAATGGTACCACAGGACAGACATTTCTGAGGGAAATGGTACAACTGGACAGATACTTCTGAGGGTAATGGTACAAG
This sequence comes from Pecten maximus, assembly GCF_902652985.1. Classification (NCBI taxonomy): domain Eukaryota; kingdom Metazoa; phylum Mollusca; class Bivalvia; order Pectinida; family Pectinidae; genus Pecten; species Pecten maximus. The sequence goes on along the minus strand of NC_047016.1, from coordinate 20,282,651 downwards.
AGGACAGACACTACTGAGGGAAATTGTACAACAAGAAAGGCACTACTGAGGGAATGGTACAACAGGACAGACACTACTGAGGGTAATGGTACAACAGGACAGACACTACTGAGGGAAATGGTACAACTGGACAGACACTACTGAGGGAAATGGTACAACAGGACAGACACTACTGAGGGAAATGGTACAACTGGACAGACACTACTGAGGGAAATGGTACAACAGGACAGACACTACTGAGGGAAATGGTACAACAGGACAAACACTTCTGAGGGAAATGGTACAACAGGACAGACACTTCTGAGGCTGATGCTACAACAGAACAGACACTACTGAGGTTTATGGTACAACTGGACAGACACTAGCGAGGACAATGGTACAACAGGACAGATACTTCTGAGGGTAATGGTACTACAGGACAGGCACTTCTGTGGGTTATGGTACAACAGAACAGGCTACTGAGGGTAATGGTACAACAGGACAGACACTTCTGAGGGTAATGGTACAACAGAACAGGCTACTGAAGGTAATGGTACAACTGGACAGATACTTCTGAGGGTAATGGTACTACAGGACAGGCACTTCTGTGGGTTATGGTACAACAGGACAGGCACAACTGATGGTAATGGTACAACAGGACAGGCACTACTGAAGGAAATGGTACAACAGGACAAACACTTCTGAGGGAAATGGTACAACTGGACAGACACTTCTGAGGCTGATGCTACAACAGAACAGACACTACTGAGGGTAATGGTACAACAGAACAGACTACTGAATGTAATGGTACAACTGGACAGACACTTCTGAGGGTAATGGTACAACTGGACAGACACTTCTGAGGGTAATGGTACAACAAAACAGACACTACTGAGGGTAATGTTACAACAGGACAGACACTTCTGAGGGAAATGGTACAACAGAACAGACACTACTGAGGGTTATGGTACAACAGGACAGACACTACTGAGGGTTATGGTACAACAGGACAGACACTTCTGAGGCTGATGCTACAACAGAACAGACACTAGCGAGGACAATGGTACAACAGGACAGACACTTCTGAGGCTGATGCTACAACAGAACAGACACTAGCGAGGACAATGGTACAACAGGACAGACACTTCTGAGGGTAATGGTACAACAGAACAGACTACTGAAGGTAATGGTACAACTGGACAGATACTTCTGAGGGTAATGGTACTACAGGACAGACACTACTGAGGGTAATGTTACAACAGGACAGACACTTCTGAGGGTAATGGTACAACAGAACAGACTACTGAAGGTAATGGTACAACAGAACAGACACTACTGAGGGTAATGTTACAACAGGACAGACACTTCTGAAGGTAATGGTACAACAGGACAGACACTTCTGAGGGTAATGGTACAACAGAACAGGCTACTGAAGGTAATGGTACAACTGGACAGATACTTCTGAGGGTAATGGTACTACAGGACAGGCACTTCTGTGGGTTATGGTACAACAGGACAGGCACAACTGATGGTAATGGTACAACAGACAGGCACTACTGAAGGAAATGGTACAACAGGACAAACACTTCTGAGGGAAATGGTACAACTGGACAGACACTTCTGAGGCTGATGCTACAACAGAACAGACACTACTGAGGGTAATGGTACAACAGAACAGACTACTGAATGTAATGGTACAACTGGACAGACACTTCTGAGGTAATGGTACCAACTGGACAGACACTTCTGAGGGTAATGGTACAACAGAACAGACACTACTGAGGGTAAGTTACAACAGGACAGACACTTCTGAGGGTAATGGTACAACAGAACAGGCTACTGAAGGTAATGGTACAACTGGACAGATACTTCTGAGGGTAATGGTACTACAGGACAGGCACTACTGAGGGTAATGTTACAACAGGACAGGACACTTCTGAGGGTAATGGTACAACTGGACAGACACTTTACTGAGGGTAATGGTACAACAGAACAGACACTACTGAGGGTGAATGGTACAACAGGACAGACACTTCTGAGGGTAATGGTACAACAGACAGGCATTGCTGAGGTTAATGGTACAACAGGACAGACACTACTTAGGGTAATGTTGCAACAGGATAGACACTACTGAGGGTAATGGTACAACAGGACAGATACTTCGGAGGGTAATGGTACAAGAGGACAGAACTTCTGAGGTAATGGTACAACAGGAGCAGACACTACTGAGGAATGTACAACAGGACAGACACTCAGGGAATGGTACAAAGACAGCATCTTGGGAATGGTACACAGGACAACCTAGTGAGCGTAATGGTACAACAGGACAGACACTCCTTGGGGAAATGGTAACAACAGGACAGATACTACTGAGGGTAATGGTACAACAGGACAGGCACTACTGAAGGAAATGGTACAACAGGACAGACACTACTGAGGGTAATGGTACAACAGGACAGACACTTCTGAAGGTAATGGTACAACAGGACAGACACACTTGGGTGTGTACAACAGGAAAGGCACTATGGGGTATGGTACAACAGGAAAGGCACTAATGAGGGAAATGGTACAACTGGGCAAAACTACTGAGGTATTCGTCAGACAGGGGAGACACCACTGAAGGTAATCTGTTGACAGGACAAATGAAACTGAGGTTGATGACAGAACAGGACAGACGCTCCTTGGGGTAATTATACAACAGGACAGACAGTTCTGAGGGAAATGGTACAACAGAAAAGGCACTACTGACATAGTACTGTGGGTAATGGTTCAACAGGACAGACACTACTGAGGGTAATGGTACAACAGGACAGACACTCCTGAGGGTAATGGTACAACCAGACAGGCATTGCTGAGGTCAATGGTACAACAGGACAGACACTACTTAGGGTAATGTTGCAACAGGATACACACTACTGAGGGTATTGGTACAACAGGAAAGGCACTCCTTGGGGAAATGGTACAACAGGACAGACACTACTGAAGAAATGGTACTACAGGACAGACACTACTGAGAGAAATGGTACAACTACAACAGGATAGACACTACTGAGGGTATTGGTACAACAGGACAGACACTCCTTGGGGAAATGGTACAACAGGACAGACTCTGCTGAGGGAAATGGTACAACAGGACAGGCACTACTGTTGGCAATGTTACAACAGGACAGACACTACTGAGGGTAATGGTACAACAGGTCTAACACTACTGAGGGTGATGTTACAACAGGAAAGACACTATTGAGGTGAGGGTATTGGAACTACAGGAAAAGCACTAATGAGGGAAATGGTACAACTGGGCAGACACTACTGAGGTATTCGTAAGACAGGGGAGACACCACCAAAGGTAATGATCTTCCCACAGGAAAGGCACTACTGAGAGTAATGGTACTTCAGGACAGACACTACTGAGGGTAATGGTACTACAGGAAAGGCACTACTGAGGGTAATGGTACTACAGGAAAGGTACTACTGAGGGTAATGGTACAACAGGACAGGCACTACTGAAGGAAATGGTCAACAGGACAGGCACTACTGAGGGTACAACAGGACAGGCACTTCTGAGGGAAATGGTACAACAGGACAGGCACTACTGAGGGTAATTGTAAAACAGGACAGACACTACTGAAGGAAATGGTACAACAGGACAGTCACTACTGAAGGAAATGGTACAACAGGACTGACACTACTGAAGGAAATGGTACAACAGGACAGACACTACTGAGGGTAATGGTACAACAGGACAAACACTACTGACGGTAATATGGTACAACTGGACAGATACTTCGAAGGGTAATGTTACAAGAGGACAGATACTTCTGAGGGTAATGGTACAACAGGACAGACACTACGGACGGAAATGGTACAACTGGGCAGAAACTACTGAGGTTTATGACGCAACGGGACAGACACAACTGTGGGTAATTGTACAACAGGACAGACACCACTGAAGGAAATGGTACAACAGGACAGACACTACTGAAGGAAATGGTACAACAGGACAGGCACTACTGAGGGTACAACAGGACAGGCACTACTGAGGGAAATGGTACAACAGGACAGGCACTACTGAGGGAAATGGTACAACCAGACAAACACTACTGTTGGTGCTGGTACTACAGGAAAAGCACTACTGTGGGTTATGGTACAAAAGGACAGGCACTAATGAGGGAAATGGTACAACTGGGCAAAACTACTGAGGTATTCGTCAGACAGGGGAGACACCACTGAAGGTAATCTGTTGACAGGACAAATGAAACTGAGGTTGATGACAGAACAGGACAGACGCTCCTTGGGGTAATTATACAACAGGACAGACAGTTCTGAGGGAAATGGTTCAACAGGACAGACACTACTGAGGGTAATGGTTCAACAGGACAGACACTACTGAGGGTAATGGTACAACAGATCAGACACTACTGAGGGTAATGGTACAACAGGACAGACACTCCTGAGGGTAATGGTACAACCAGACAGGCATTGCTGAGGTTAATGGTACAACAGGACAGACACTACTTAGGGTAATGTTACAACAGGATAGACACTACTGAAGGTAATGGTACAACTGGACAGATACTTCGGAGGGTAATGTTACAAGAGGACAGATACTTCTGAGGGTAATGGTACAACAGGACAGACACTACTGATGGAAATGGTACAACAGGACAGACACTCCTTGGGGGAAATGGTACAACAGGACAGACAGTCCTTGGGGAAATTGTACAACAGGACAGACTCTGCTGAGCGAAATGGTCCAACAGGACAGACAGTCCTTGGGGAAATTGTACAACAGGACAGGCACTGCTGAGGGAAATGCGTACAAACAGGACAGCACTACTGAAGGAAATGGTACAACAGACCGGCACTACTGAGGAATGCGTACAACAGGACAGACACTACTGAGGGTAATGGTAACAACAGGACAAACACTACTGACGGGTAATATTGGTTACAACTGACAGATACTTCGAAGGGATGTTACAAGAGGACAGATACTTCTGAGGGTAATGGTACAACAGGAAAGACACTACGGACGGAAATGGTTACAACTGGGCAGAAACTACTGAGGTTATGACGCAACGGGACAGACACAACTGTGGGTAATTGTACAACATGACCAGACACCACTGAAGGAAATGGTACAACAGGACAGACACTTACTGAAATGGTAACAGGCAGGCACTACTGAGGTACAACAGGACAGGCACTACTGAGGGAAATGGTACAACAGGACAGGCACTACTGAGGGAAATGGTACAACCAGACAAACACTACTGTTGGTGCTGGTACTACAGGAAAAGCACTACTGTGGGTTATGGTACAAAAGGACAGGCACTAATGAGGGAAATGGTACAACTGGGCAAAACTACTGAGGTATTCGTCAGACAGGGGAGACACCACTGAAGGTAATCTGTTGACAGGACAAATGAAACTGAGGTTGATGACAGAACAGGACAGACGCTCCTTGGGGTAATTATACAACAGGACAGACAGTTCTGAGGGAAATGGTTCAACAGGACAGACACTACTGAGGGTAATAGTTCAACAGGACAGACACTACTGAGGGTAATGGTACAACAGATCAGACACTACTGAGGGTAATGGTACAACAGGACAGACACTCCTGAGGGTAATGGTACAACCAGACAGGCATTGCTGAGGTTAATGGTACAACAGGACAGACACTACTTAGGGTAATGTTACAACAGGATAGACACTACTGAAGGTAATGGTACAACTGGACAGATACTTCGGAGGGTAATGTTACAAGAGGACAGATACTTCTGAGGGTAATGGTACAACAGGACAGACACTACTGATGGAAATGGTACAACAGGACAGACACTCCTTGGGGAAATGGTACAACAGGACAGACAGTCCTTGGGGAAATTGTACAACAGGACAGACTCTGCTGAGCGAAATGGTACAACAGGACAGACAGTCCTTGGGGAAATTGTACAACAGGACAGGCACTGCTGAGGGAAATGGTACAACAGGACAGGCACTACTGAAGGAAATGGTACAACAGGACAGGCACTACTGAGGGAAATGGTACAACAGGACAGACACTACTGAGGGTAATGGTACAACAGGACAAACACTACTGACGGTAATATGGTACAACTGGACAGATACTTCGAAGGGTAATGTTACAAGAGGACAGATACTTCTGAGGGTAATGGTACAACAGGACAGACACTACGGACGGAAATGGTACAACTGGGCAGAAACTACTGAGGTTTATGACGCAACGGGACAGACACAACTGTGGGTAATTGTACAACAGGACAGACACCACTGAAGGAAATGGTACAACAGGACAGACACTACTGAAGGAAATGGTACAACAGGACAGGCACTACTGAGGGTACAACAGGACAGGCACTACTGAGGGAAATGGTACAACAGGACAGGCACTACTGAGGGAAATGGTACAACCAGACAAACACTACTGTTGGTGCTGGTACTACAGGAAAAGCACTACTGTGGGTTATGGTACAAAAGGACAGGCACTAATGAGGGAAATGGTACAACTGGGCAAAACTACTGAGGTATTCGTCAGACAGGGGAGACACCACTGAAGGTAATCTGTTGACAGGACAAATGAAACTGAGGTTGATGACAGAACAGGACAGACGCTCCTTGGGGTAATTATACAACAGGACAGACAGTTCTGAGGGAAATGGTTCAACAGGACAGACACTACTGAGGGTAATGGTTCAACAGGACAGACACTACTGAGGGTAATGGTACAACAGATCAGACACTACTGAGGGTAATGGTACAACAGGACAGACACTCCTGAGGGTAATGGTACAACCAGACAGGCATTGCTGAGGTTAATGGTACAACAGGACAGACACTACTTAGGGTAATGTTACAACAGGATAGACACTACTGAAGGTAATGGTACAACTGGACAGATACTTCGGAGGGTAATGTTACAAGAGGACAGATACTTCTGAGGGTAATGGTACAACAGGACAGACACTACTGATGGAAATGGTACAACAGGACAGACACTCCTTGGGGAAATGGTACAACAGGACAGACAGTCCTTGGGGAAATTGTACAACAGGACAGACTCTGCTGAGCGAAATGGTACAACAGGACAGACAGTCCTTGGGGAAATTGTACAACAGGACAGGCACTGCTGAGGGAAATGGTACAACAGGACAGGCACTACTGAAGGAAATGGTACAACAGGACAGGCACTACTGAGGGAAATGGTACAACAGGACAGGCACTACTGAGGGAAATGGTACAACCAGACAAACACTACTGTTGGTGCTGGTACTACAGGAAAGGCACTACTGTGGGTTATGGTACAACAGGAAAGGCACTAATGAGGGAAATGGTACAACTGGGCAAAACTACTGAGGTATTCGTCAGACAGGGGAGACACCACTGAAGGTAATCTGTTGACAGGACAAATGAAACTGAGGTTGATGACAGAACAGGACAGACGCTCCTTGGGGTAATTATACAACAGGACAGACAGTTCTGAGGGAAATGGTACAACAGAAAAGGCACTACTGACATAGTACTGTGGGTAATGGTTCAACAGGACAGACACTACTGAGGGTAATGGTACAACAGGACAGACACTACTGAGGGTAATGGTACAACAGGACAGACACTACTGAGGGTAATGGTACAACCAGACAGGCATTGCTGAGGTCAATGGTACAACAGGACAGACACTACTTAGGGTAATGTTGCAACAGGATACACACTACTGAGGGTATTGGTACAACAGGAAAGGCACTCCTTGGGGAAATGGTACAACAGGACAGACACTACTGAAGAAATGGTACTACAGGACAGACACTACTGAGAGAAATGGTACAACTACAACAGGATAGACACTACTGAGGGTATTGGTACAACAGGACAGACACTCCTTGGGGAAATGGTACAACAGGACAGACTCTGCTGAGGGAAATGGTACAACAGGACAGGCACTACTGTTGGCAATGTTACAACAGGACAGACACTACTGAGGGTAATGGTACAACAGGTCTAACACTACTGAGGGTGATGTTACAACAGGAAAGACACTATTGAGGTGAGGGTATTGGAACTACAGGAAAAGCACTAATGAGGGAAATGGTACAACTGGGCAGACACTACTGAGGTATTCGTAAGACAGGGGAGACACCACCAAAGGTAATGATCTTCCCACAGGAAAGGCACTACTGAGAGTAATGGTACTTCAGGACAGACACTACTGAGGGTAATGGTACTACAGGAAAGGCACTACTGAGGGTAATGGTACTACAGGAAAGGTACTACTGAGGGTAATGGTACAACAGGACAGACACTACTGAGAGTAATGGTACAACAGGACAGATACTTCTGAGGGTAATGGTACAACAGGACAGACACTACTGAGGGTAATGGTACAACAGGACAGATACTTCTGAGGGTAATGGTACAACAGGACAGATACTTCTGAGGGTAATGGTACAACAAGACAGGCACTACTGAGGGAAATGGTACAACAGGACGGACACTACTGTGGGTTATGGTACAACAGGAAAGGCACTAATGAGGGAAATGGTACAACTGGGCAGAAACTACTGAGGTATTCATCAGACAGGGAAGACACCACCGAAGGTAATCTTTTCACAGGACAAATGAAACTGAGGTCTACGACACACCAGGACAGACACTTCTGAGGGTAATGGTACAACAGGACAGATACTACTGAGGGTAATGGTACAACAGGACAAAACACTACTGAAGGTAATGGTACAACTGGACAGATACTTCGGAGGGTAATTTTACAAGAGGACAGATACTTCTGAGGGTAATGGTACAACAGGACAGACACTACTGACGGAAATGGTACAACAGGACAGACACTCCTTGGGGAAATGGTACAACAGGACAGACAGTCCTTGGGGAAATTGTACAACAGGACAGACTCTGCTGAGCGAAATGGTACAACAGGACAGACAGTCCTTGGGGAAATTGTACAACAGGACAGACTCTGCTGAGGGAAATGGTACAACAGGACAGGCACTACTGTTGGCAATGTTACAACAGGACAGACACTACTGAAGGTAATGGTACAACAGGTCTAACACTACTGAGGGTGATGTTACAACAGGAAAGACACTATTGAGGTGAGGGTATTGGAACTACAGGAAAAGCACTAATGAGGAAAATGGTACAACAGGATAGACACTATTGAGGGTAATGGTACAACAGGAAAGGCATTTCTAAAGGAATTTGTACAACATGACAGACACTCTTTGGGCAACCGTTACAACAGGTCAGAATCTACTGCAAAAATGGTACAACATGACTGACACTACTTGTGGAGAAACTACTGAAGTATTTGTAAGACAGGGGAGACACCACCAAAGGTAATCTTTTCACAGGACAGATGAAACTGAGGTTTTTGACACAACAGGACAGACACTACTGAGGGTAATGGTACAACAGGACAAACACTACTGAGGGTAATGGTACAACAGGACAGATACTTCTGAGGGTAATGGTAGAACAGGACAGAGACACTACTGAGGGTAATGATACAACAGGACAGGCACTACTGAGGGTAATGGCACAACAGGACAGGCACTACTGAGGGAAATGGTACAACAGGACAAACACTACTGAGGGAAATGGTACAACAGGACAAACACTACTGAGGGTAATGGTACAACAGGACAGATACTTCTGAGGGTTATGGTACAACAGGACAGACACTACTGAGGGTAATGATACAACAGGACAGGCACTACTGAGGGTAATGGCACAACAGGACAGGCACTACTGAGGGTAATGGCACAACAGGATCATATATACTGAGCATAATGGTGCAACAGGAGAGACATTACATTGGGAAATGGTACAACAGGTCAGAATCTACTGAGGATAATGCTATAACATGACTTGTACACGAAGCAAAGGACCCAAAAACCACCAATACCAATACAACGAAAGAGAACCAGTGACTGCCAATCAAGGATGACAGATAATGGTACAACTAGCTAACAACAACCCAGGATCAAGGAACAGCATTTGAGGATGATGGGTAATTGTACAATGACCGAGGACCACAAATAAGGATGGTACAACGCTAGATAGTACCACGACGTTGGACCAGTGACCACCAGTTGAGGATGACGGGGAGTGGTACAACATTGGATGACCAATGACCACTAGTATATAATGAAGGGTAATTTTACGATGACAGTGGACCAAGGATCACCAAGATGAAAGGTAAGACAGGCTTTGGACTGGTGACACCAGTTGAGGCTGATAGAAATGGTAAACAACAGAGAACAAGGGACCACCAAGGTAAATGGTACGACGGAGGTCCAAGGACCACCAAGATGAATGATACAACAACTTTCAATCAGCGACCACAAGCTGAGGCTGACAGGAAATTGTACAAAGACGGAGGACCAGCGACCACCAACATGACTTGTAGAAAGACGGAGGACCAATGACCACAAATATGAATGGTACAACGATGGAGGACCAACGACCACAAAGATGAATGGTACAACAAGGTAGGATGAAGAACAACCAGTTGAGGATGACGGGTCATGGTACAACGACGGAAGACCAAGGACCACCAAGATGAATGGTACAACGACAGAGGACCAAGGACCACCTAGATGAATGGTACAACAACAGAGGATCAACGACCACAAAGATTAATGGTACAACGACGGAGGACCAACGACCACAAAGATGAATGGTACAACGACGGAGGACCAACGACAACAAAAATGACTGGTACAACAACGGAGGATCAACGACAACAAAAATTACTGGTACAACAACGGAGGACCAAGGACCACGAAGATGAATGGTACAACGACCGAGGACCAACGACCACAAAGATAACTGATACAACGACGCAGGACCAAGGACCACTAAAGATGAATGGAACAACGACAGAGGACCAAGGACCACAAAGATGAATGGTACAACGACGGAGGACCAACGACCACAAAGATGAATGGTACAACGACGGAGGACCAACGACAACAAAAATGACTGGTACAACAACGGAGGATCAACGACAACAAAAATTACTGGTGCAACAATGGAGGACCAACGACCACAATGATGAATGGTACAAGGACGGAGGATCAACGACAACAAAGATGAATGGTACGACGGTGGACCAAGGACCACTAAAGATGAATGGAACAACGACAGAGGACCAAGGACCACAAAGATGAATGGTACAACGACGGAGAACCAAGGACCACCAAGATGAATGGTACAACAACAGAGGACCAAGGCCACCCAGATGAATGGTACAACAATGGAGGACCAATGCCCAGCAGTTGAGGCCGAGATGAATGGTACAACGACGGAGGACCAACGACCAAAAAGATGAATGGTACAACGATGGAGGACCAACGACCACCAAGATGAATGGTACAACGACGGAGGACCAAGAACCAAGATGAATGGTACAACGACCGAGGACCAACGACCAGAAGATGAACGGTGCAATGACGGAGGACCAACGACCACCAAGATGAATGGTGCAACAACGGAGGACCAACGACCACAAAGATGAATTCATGGTACAACGAGGGGTGACCAAGGACCACCAAGATGAATGGTACAACGACTGAGGACCAACGACCACCAACATGAATGGAACAAAGACGAAGAACCAAGGACACCCAAGGACCACCAAGATGAATGGTACAACGACCGAGGACCAACGACCAAAAAGATGAATGGTGCAACGACGGAGGACCAAGGACCACCAAGATCAATGATACGATGGAGAACCAAAGACCACCAAGATGAATGGTGCAATGACGGAGGACCAACGACCACCAAGATGAATGGTACGACGACGGAGGACCAAAGACCACAAAGATGAATGGTACGACGACGGAGAACCAAGGACTACCAAGATGAATGGAACAACGACGGAGGACCAAGGCCCACTAAGATGAATGGTACAACGATCGAGGACCAACGACCACCAAGATGAATGGAACAACGATGGAGAACCAAGGACCAGTAAGATGAATGGTACAACGACGGAGGACCAACGACCACAAAGATGAATGGTACAACGACGGAGGACCAACGACAACAAAAATGACTGGTACAACAACGGAGGATCAACGACAACAAAAATTACTGGTACAACAACGGAGGACCAAGGACCACGAAGATGAATGGTACAACGACCGAGGACCAACGACCACAAAGATAACTGATACAACGACGCAGGACCAAGGACCACCAAGATGTATGGAACGACTATGACGGAGGACATAGGACCACCAGTTGAGGCTGACAGGAAATGGTACAACGACAGAGGACCAAGGACCACTAAGATGAATGGTACAACGACGGAGGACCAACGACCACAAAGGTTAATGGTACAACGACGGAGGACCAATGACAACAAAAATGACTGGTACAACAACGGAGGACCAAGGACCACGAAGATGAATGGGACAACGACCGAGGACCAACGACCACGAAGATGAATGGAACAACGACGGAGAACCAAGGACCACCAAGATGAATGGTACAACGACCGAGGACCAACGACCAAAAACTTGAATGGTGCAACGACGGAGGACCAGCGACCACCAAGATGAATGGTACAACGACGGAGGACCAAGGACCACCAAGATGAATGGTACAACGAGCGAGGACCAACGACCACCAAGATGAATGGTACAACGACAGAGGACCAAGGCCAGCAGTTGAGGATGACGGGTAATGGTACTACGACAGAGGACCGAGGACCTCCAAGATGAATGGTGCAACGACGGAGGACCAACGACCAAAAAGATGAATGGTACAACGATGGAGGACCAACGACCACCAAGATGAATGGTACAACGACGGAGGACCAACGACCACCAACATGAATGGAACAAAGACGGAGAACCAAGGACACCCAAGGACCACCAAGATGAATGGTACAACGACCGAGGACCAACTACCAAAAAGATGAATGGTGCAACGACGGAGGACCAAGGACCACCAAGATCAATGATACGATGGAGAACCAACGACCACCAAGATGAATGGTGCAATGACGGAGGACCAACGACCACCAAGATGAATGGTACGACGACGGAGGACCAAAGACCACAAAGATGAATGGTACGACGACGGAGAACCAAGGACTACCAAGATGAATGGAACAACGACGGAGGACCAAGGCCCACTAAGATGAATGGTACAACGATCGAGGACCAACGACCACCAAGATGAATGGAACAACGACGGAGAACCAAGGACCAGTAAGATGAATGGTACAACGACGGAGGACCAACGACCACAAAGATGAATGGTACAACGACGGAGGACCAACGACAACAAAAATGACTGGTACAACAACGGAGGATCAACGACAACAAATATTACTGGTACAACAACGGAGGACCAAGGACCACGAAGATGAATGGTACAACGACCGAGGACCAATGACCACAAAGATAACTGATACAACGACGCAGGACCAAGGACCACCAAGATGTATGGAACGACTATGACGGAGGACATAGGACCACCAGTTGAGGCTGACAGGAAATGGTACAACGACAGAGGACCAAGGACCACTAAGATGAATGGTACAACGACGGAGGACCAACGACCACAAAGATTAATGGTACAACGAAGGAGGACCAACGACAACAAAAATGACTGGTACAACAACGGAGGACCAAGGACCACGAAGATGAATGGGACAACGACCGAGGACCAACGACCACGAAGATGAATGGAACAACGACGGAGAACCAAGGACCACCAAGATGAATGGTACAACGACAGAGGACCAAGGCCAGCAGTTGAGGATGACGGGTAATGGTACTACGACAGAGGACCGAGGACCTCCAAGATGAATGGTGCAACGACAGAGGACCAAGGACCACTAAGATGAATGGTACAACGACGGAGGACCAACGACCACAAAGATTAATGGTACAACGACGGAGGACCAAGAACCACCAAGATGAATGGTACAACGACCGAGGACCAACGACCAAAAGATGCAACGACGGAGGACCAAGAACCACCAAGATGAATGGTGCAACAACGGAGGACCAACGACCACAAATATGAATGGTACAACGACGGGTGACCAAGGACACCAAGATGAATGGTACAACGACGGAGGGCCAAGGACCACCAAGATGTATGGAACGACTATGACGGAGGAAATCGGACCACCAGTTGAGGCTGACAGGAAATGGTACAACGACGGAGGACCAAGGACCACCAAGATGAATGGTACAACGACGGAGGACCACGAAGATGAATGGTACAACGACAGAGGACCAAGGACCACCAAGATGAATGGGACAACGATGACGGAGGACCAAGGACCACCAAGATGAATGGTACGACGACGACGGAGGACCAGTGACCTCCCAAGATGAATGGTACAACGACGAAGATGAAGGACCAAGGACCACCAAGATGAATGGAACGACGAAGACGAAGGACCAAGGACCACCAAGATGAATGGAACGACGAAGACGAAGGACCACCAAGATGAATGGAACGACGAAGATGAAGGACCAAGGACCACCAAGATGAATGGAACGACGAAGACGAAGGACCAAGGACCACCAAGATGAATGGAACGACGAAGACGAAGGACCAAGGACCACCAAGATGAATGGTACAACGACAGAGGTCCAACGACCACCAGTTTAGGATGATCGGGAATGGAACAACTACTTTGTTTTTTGTTTTTTTAATCGTGAAGATGGACAACAAATCTTGGCGAATGATCTGCAAGCAATGTGATTCTTTTCCAAACGTTGGGAGTGTTTAATGACATGTGCAATTACAAGAAACAATTTAAATGACAGAACATTGTTCCTAAATAATTTATGTTCCGATATATCCTGATACGTAATGTATTATTACTGTTCAATAACAGTGTTTTGGGTGTTTCCCCCCCTCCCAGATGGTTGAGAATAAAAAAATCATTGTACATGAATTTGCTGTTCTGGAATATTTTGTCTATTGTTAAGCTCGCATGAGTAAAGGGCAAATGATCTTGGGTAATGGTGTGCCATCCGTTTTCAATCCGTCTGATGTCATTTAAACTTTTCAAACAAATTCTTTGATAAACCAGAGTCGCTGTATCTATTGTATGAGTACATGTATTGGGGCTTAGTTTGTATACATACGGCTGGTTTCTATCAGTTTCTTTGAAACTTGGTAGGCTTTAATCATAATATGTAGTTGTGTTTGATGAGATGAAGATTGACTCCGCTTATTAAGCATGATCACGATACAGCTATTGGCGTATTAGTCATGATAGAGAGCCTACACCAGAATTGGCATATATATGTCCGTGGCACTTTGGCAGTAATGCAATTGCAGTCTACATTGTAAACACTCCCATGAGGAAATACTGTTATGAATCTGCACATGGGCTGATCCAAGTTCGATACACACTTACCTGAACAACTGCTCCTAATGCATAATGTAGTAGGAGAATTTAACGTGAACTTAAATTCTGTTTCTTTGAATATCCACACTAAGACCACACAGAGACAGCCAAGTAGCATTCTACTTCAACTTCCAATCACAATTCAATCTGGAAACGATCCGAATACTACTAGTTACACCAACTCTTTGATGGTTGCATCCAGTCATATCTTATAATAATTCAAATTAAATTTAGTCGTCTTGTCCTGACTTGTATGATGAGCAGGAGATATTGACAACAGTACCTTGTTCGCCTCACTTCAGGGTAGTACTTATGTTGCCATGATCCTATTGGAAATTCATTCAATAATTATAAACCAGTTGCATGTTACACAAGAAAAAAAAAAGTTTTTCAGGACACTTGTCCTCTGCATCAATCAGTTTTGAAGATCGTGTTTATATATAGCAGTGATTGAAAAACTGTTAGGAATAACATGTCTGATGGTTCTACACTTGCACTTACTGGTAATGCTAGTCTGTGCACCTGTTTAATTCTAGTTTATCAATATTATTTTTTCAACCAATGTCTACTTTCCTGTCGAGAGAAAGATTTGGATCTTGCAAGATCTCAATTGGATATTCTTGTAACAAAATGTAGAAAATTTGGAAATGCAGCAACTGAATTCCGAGAAGAATTGTTAAAGTCTACTTAAAGAAAAAGAAAAGAAAGATTTACAATCCGTAGTAACTCCTTTAATCAATGACTTAGTACACTGTATGTCTAGTTGTAATTTTATTAAACGATAAAGATAATTAAAACCTTTGATTTTAGTTTTCAAAGAAATCGGAAAAAAGACTAAAAGTAGATACTGTATATCCTTCAAACAAAATTAAAATACCAAAATAAAAGAACAGCAACTAACTAAAAATATGTTAATCAGAATGGCACATAATCATAGTTATGAAACGTACCACATTTCAAATACATTTATAGATTGGATTAAAACTGAACTACCTGGACAAACACCAAGATAGATGAGTTTTACCATGTAAGTTGACAAAAGGAAGAACAAATCTGAAGTGTTGACTCCTTTACTAAATTACTTGCTACATAGTACAGGTAAAATGAAACTTTACCAATATGGACTATCACTTAAAATTACCAATCACTAGCAACACATGTTGCTACATGTATTATATATCAATGGAGTGTGACAATTTGTTCACTCCTACCTGGTTTTGGAACCAGAACTGACATTTTTATAACATGTTCGCATCAGTCTTTTGCCTGGAATACATTTCAAAACATTCCTGCAAGAAGAAACGAGTCCATAAATTTGCCTTGTAAACCATCCAAGTCCAATTTCTTCCATGTACATTACTGTAAATGCAGTTTTTTTTTCTTTCTTTTTCTTTCTTTCTTTCTTTCTTAAATTTGTGCATATTTGCTGCATAAACTTAAAAATAATGTTTCCATATTCTGCACATTGATGCAACGTACAAGTATTCAATATTTTCTTCGCTACTCTGGAATATATAAAACTAGTAAGACCACCAATTAAAACATTTCTCTTTCCAGCCTTTACCTACGCCTTTTAAATCTATCCACAATCTATAACACATAACACAAAATAACAGGACATGCTCATTTAATTTTGATAAGGTTGGTTGGTTTGTTCTTTATTTCTAAAATTAATGATATTTTTTAAAGGTTGATTAAACCATTTATCAACAGAAATCAAAAGGCTGTAAGTTTTATTAGAAAAAATAGCTACATTTTGTATTTTGATTTTAAGAAATCAATGAATGCATGTAAAACTTAATGAAACTATAGAGAATACAATAGAGACTACTTTATGAAACATAGGCCTACTTTGAGTGTCAACTATTTGCTATAGTGAGGCTGTTTCATTTAATGTGATTACACATGCATATAATCAACAACCAATCCCTGCTGTGCTTCCACATGGAGACCATGTGCAAACGAAGTCCAGTTGCTGTAGACCGACCAAAGGAAATCGGCTGTTGATCCGTAGTCTACTGGACATGCACATCAAAACTTGTTTCTCTATACATGCGCATTACATGTAATTCATAGTAGTTCATATTATAATCAGTATAGTTGATGCTCGAAGTAGGCCATAATTAAATCTTTAAACCCCATACAATATAAACAGTAAACTTGTGCAATAGAATAGTTTCAATAATTCATAAATATCATACAAAAAATGAACATGTAATAAGTGTTAAAAAAATTATTTTTCCTTTGGACAATATCAAAAGGAAGTAATTCACAATCTATTTCTTTTTAGAGACATAACGTATGTTTAGGCTGGATTGCAAAGGCTATAAGTTGGTTGAAGCTATCTTAGTTCGAGGCTATTGGAAGGACAGATTTTGGGCCCTGCAAACAGAAATTGACTCAGCTGAAGCAATCCTGGTCTCCGACACTTCAGAAAAGGAACTTGTCAACCAACTCATAGCCTCTGCTGTATCTGCTGTTTAAACAACCTAAAAAAAACCCCAGAAATAACTCCACTATAACTGGAATGAAAAAAAACAGACATTTCTTCCAAAGAAGATAATTATACAACTCTCCAACTCTAACCTTTCCGAATTCACTCTTAACACACATAAACTCGCCATAATATTCTCTCAAGGTCGAGGTAGTTCACATCGCCTTTATGGATACAATGGAACCATCCCACCTAAGCATTAATTAGCTATTATAGACATATTAGTCTAGAATAAATTGGCTATTATAGACATAATAGCCTGGAATAAATTAGCTATTATGGACATATTAGTCTGGAACTTTTTGCTATTTTTTTCCCTATAATGGATAACTAACTATATCTGTATATAACTCAAAAGATTAATCAAGCACCTGTCAACTTCATCTACACATAATTTATTTCTCCGCCAAATTGCTCTTTGGCAGTGTTTTTTTTGTGTATACTCACTCATGGCGTCATCAATTTCTGATGCTTACATACGTATGAGACATCACAATAAATGATTGTTGTTGTGATGATGGCCGAAACATGTAAACAATGCTTTCCAATAAATTGGACAATTGAATGAATCTCTGTGTTTGGCTCACCGTTTTTACGCACACCATTTCTTAATCAGTTACTACCAATATATATATATCCAACATCCTTATAACACAGGGTTACACTGTACAATGGTGGTGATATAACAAATTTTACAGACGAATGATGACAATATATTAAGGTTTTGTATTGTGGTAGTATAAAAATCTTTTTACAAATGCGTGGTGACAGTATAATCTGATTTAAATGACAAATTATTGCAGTATAACCAGGTTTTACAGACATGGTGACAGTATATTAAAGGTTTTACAAATAATGGCAGTATAACCAGGTTTTAACGACAAATGATGGCAGTATACCCAGACAAAAGGATGACAGTATGAACACACACATTTAAATACTTCCGAACCTGATGGAATATGTATGAATAAGAGTTACAGTAAAATTGTTATTGTGATTATAGTACCTATAGAAACAAAAAGTTTCATGGAATTTATAAATACCATTGAAATAATTTGAAGAATGCTTAGAAAATATAAGAATATGGTACCTATATTAGCCCAAGTTTATCTGGCCCGACAACATGTCTACACCATACATCTATCTGTCAGAATGTATAGGTCATGTGTCAGGGCCAGAGGAAACTTAGGCTAGGTACTTTATATACCACATAGTTAGTGTAATAACGGCTAAGTTACATCAGTTATAAGATAAAGGAATATTTTGGGAATGGACTGACTAAGTAGTAAGTGTAGGGACTATACTATGGTTGGATTGAAGTGACTGGTTTGGGTACAGCTTCACTCCCAATGGCTGGCTGTGGGTGATTGGACAAAATGTTGCTTCTAGACCTGACCGATTTCGTCTGTTACAGATAAGACTCATCAGAGGTGCTTGGTTGAGTCAGTTTATCACTGCATATATCAAATCAACTCGGACCCTGACTCCCCCTCCTCTAACAAGTTAGGAGGAACTGGAAATATCACTGGATCTCCCAACTCCACATACTAAACCCTGTCAGGATTAATGTATTTGGATAACCTGGACTCCCCAGTCACTTCAATTCATATGATATGGATGGACATTGCACAAGAAAAATTCACCACCTGTTGATAACTTCACATTATCTAAATCAAATATAGAGTAAAGGACAAATACTGTGATACATGGCATTTGTCTACTCTATAATATTGTACAGAAATATGTCAACATGATCCGCATGATATAGAACACTAGTCAGTCTTGAATACTGGCTTTGAGCCAAAGGTTCAGACCAGCACTAATACACTGACACAGCTATGGCCAGCCCTCAGGTCTGTTCATTTATGTTGACAAACTGGTTCATCTATTTCCACGTTGATGCAGACCTAGAAGGTTCAACAGACTTGTCCCAAAGCAACATAAAATCACTTGGACTGTCATTGTTTCGTAACGAACAACTATGGTCAACCGTTTTGACCTCGATAAACAAAAAGGCCCTTGTCTGCCACAAAGCTGATGTCTAGAATATGTCTGATGACCTAACAATGGGTAAAGAGACTTTGTCAGATCTACCCTTCTCTCTTGGACCAGGAGTCCAGAATAATAAGGCATATATAGGAAAGAAATCTGTTGAGATAGGTCAGCCCTCAAATTTTCAGCCTTGAGTAATTTCCAGAAAGATGACAATGCATTATCCTTAGGAAACTGGGCGATCTTTTAAATCTCCAGTCCTAAGTCAGATGTCCAGAAAGATGACAAATACTCTCAGATTGGCATAGGAAATTGGTCAGCATAGACAAGCCTCTCTCCTTTTTCCTCTTCACATGTCTCCTTACTGCCAAATAAAAAAAAGTATATCCTTGTAAATTGAAATTTTCCTTATGACTACAAACAGAACAAAAAATCACAAATTTGAGAAATGTGCTAGTTGGCCATCTTTAACTTAATATATAGTAGACAGTATGAAAGAGAACCAGATTCTAATTCTAGAATTTACTACAGTCCAGGCATTCTTTCAGGAAGTATACAGTTATTAAGTTGTTTTTTCCCTTCTTTCTTCATATGTACAATGTACTTTTAGTTTTCTACTGAAAATTAATGATCAGCTCAGGGGTTTTGCCTCCTGCCATTAGAAATTGTTATAAATAGTTAAATAATTATGTATGATGAAAACATATTCTAATTTCAATTACAGTGAAATGCATATTGTTTTATGAAATGTTGGAATTCAAAACAAATCTTTTCAGAACCACTCATCTGACAATCATGAAAACTTCTCAAGAGTTAGCACAGGACGTGTGTATAAAAATAACACTGATTGTCAGAAGTTTGATTAATAGTTAACAAAGAATAAAACAAAGGGCTTGAACATTCTCTCAGTTTCAGATGGCAATGTGAACACTAATGGTCTAATGAGGCTTCACTATTTGGTAATTTGATATTTTTACTTGATTGATAACAGTATTCTCAGTCCAGTTTGGAGTGTAATACCTGCAGTGCTGGATTGTCTCCCCTGTAACATTCTCCAGCTGTATGGTATCGGTGAGGAGCTCTACATTACGCACACTGCCAAAAAAGTCGGTGAGAAGAACTTTGTCAGGGTCCCTTGGAAATAGGTCTTTACGTGTACTCACAGTTGATGAACACTGGGAAGGTTGACATACCTTTAGCTGTACACACAAAACATATCATTACACACTAAATAGTTCAAACCGGAATTATGCATTAGTCTGACCATAACTGAGCGTTCTGAAA
Organism: Pecten maximus; assembly: GCF_902652985.1. Classification (NCBI taxonomy): domain Eukaryota; kingdom Metazoa; phylum Mollusca; class Bivalvia; order Pectinida; family Pectinidae; genus Pecten; species Pecten maximus. The sequence goes on along the minus strand of NC_047016.1, from coordinate 20,261,472 downwards.
GTTTCTATGTTGTGCAGTAACAAAACATTCCAGAATGTTTTACTACATTTACAAAATTTGTAAGTCGTTAACTTGCACTTAATGTAACTTGCATTTAATTAGATCAGGTGATATTCATACAGCTATGGGGATGACCTACAGGTATTGGAGATTATCTACCACATTTTACCAAAAATAAGACCCCCCCCCACCCCCACCCCCCACCCCACCCACTAGTTAGTCTGGTGCACAAGTTAGAGAAGGGTCTTAGTTGTGAGCACCTCCAGTATTTGCAGCAGAATATTTCAAGATCAATCAATATGATACATTGTTGATATTGTCTTTAATTTATAACGCAATACACATGATGTGCATCACTATGATTCTATGTGTATGAATTGGGTTAGACTTACAAACTGTCCCATTGTCTTCTTGCTATCAGGTTTGGCAGACTCAAGAAACTCTAGTGCATAGTAAGTATATCTATCAATCACAAACACACCAATGGTCGGGTCTACATGGTGCTGTAAACAAAAGTTAACACTCATATCATACAAGCATCAGTAGAAGACTGTATCAATTCTTATTGCACTAAAACAGTTCAAACTCATGATACAACATTTATCCAATTGATATATTACTGAAGACTCTAGCATTACCTCAAAATAACCAATCATCACATGTATTTAATGTATAAGTACAGTTGACTCCATTAACAAATTTGTGCAAATTACATTTTTACAATTTTTTTCCACTGTGTGTATGTTCGGTTGATTCCATATTATGATTACAAGTTTTAAACCACCCTGAATATATCTGAAATTGTCAGGCTCCAAGAACACTGATAACTTACTGACAGTGAGTCCTCGCCAATCTTACTGCTGGCCACAGCCAAGATGTTAGGTGAGTAAAACTTTTGAAACATAGACTCCGCCTGGCAGGTGTCAATCATGTAGAAGAGCTCATGGTACCTATGTCACACAAACACAGTCAGCATTATCTATCAACTAGATTACTGTACACATACATACTTCTGTAGTCATCTTATTTTAGTGCTTTTGCCATTGAAAGTCTTCCTCCAATTGTTGTGTATATCAAAATGTAAGCTTTATTTATTTTACAGTAATTGCAAATAAGTTTCATTAAATTCTATTAATCATACTTGTTGGCCCAGATGGAGGCTCTCAAGATGTTTTACTGTGAGAGGAAACTAGAGTACCCAGAGAAAACACCGGTGGTTGGGCAGGTTACCCAATTCCTTATTACATCAAATAAGGGAAATTGAACCATGCCACCCGACCACCCACTACTGTGAGCGTTACCCGACCACCACTACTGTGAGCATGCCACCCAACCACCACTACTGTGAGCATGCCACCTGACCACCCACTACTGTGAGAATGCCACCCAACCACCACTACTGTGAGCATGCCACCCAACTATCTGACCACCACTACTGTGAGAATGCCACCCAACCACCACTACTGTGAGCATTACTCGACCACCCACTACTGTGAGCATGCCACCCGACCACCACTACTGTGAGCATGCCACCCGACCACCACTACTGTGAGCATTACTCGACCACCCACTACTGTGAGCATGCCACCCGACCACCACTACTGTGAGCATGCCACCCAATCATCCACTACTGTGAGCGTTACCCGACCACCACTACTGTGAGCATGCCACCCAATCATCCACTACTGTGAGCATGCCACCCGACCACCCACTACTGTTAGCGTTACCCGACCACCACTACTGTGAGCATGCCACCCAACCACCCACTACTGTGAGCATGCCACCCAACCACCACTACTGTGAGCATGCCACCCAATCATCCACTACTGTGAGCGTTACCCGACCACCACTACTGTGAGCATGCCACCCGACCACCACTACTGTGAGCATGCCACCCAATCATCCACTACTGTGAGCATTACTCGACCACCACTACTGTGAGCATGCCACCCAATCATCCACTACTGTGAGCATTACTCGACCACCACTACTGTGAGCATGCCACCCAATCATCCACTACTGTGAGCATGCCACCCAATCATCCACTACTGTGAGCATGCCACCCAACCACCCACTACTGTGAGCGTTACCCGACCACCACTACTGTGAGCATGCCACCCAACCACCACTACTGTGAGCATGCCACCCAATCATCCACTACTGTGAGCGTTACCCGACCACCACTACTGTGAGCATGCCACCCAACCACCCACTACTGTGAACATGCCACCCAGCTATCTGACCACCACTACTGTGAGCATTACCCGACCACCACTACTGTGAGCATTACTCGACCACCACTACTGTGAGCATACCACCCAATCATCCACTACTGTGCGTGTGCCACCCAGCCACCCAACAACCCATCCACTCACTAATATGAGCATGCCACCTGACCACCACTACTGTAAGCGTGCCACCCGACCACCACAGCTGTGAGGGTGCCACCCAGCCACCCAACAACCCGTCCACCAACTAATGTGAAGATACCACCCAGCCACCCACTACTGTGAGCGTTACCCGACCACCACTACTGTGAGCATGCCACCCGACCACCACTACTGAGAGCATGCCACCCGACCATCCCCTACTGTGAGCATGCCACCCGACCACCACTACTGTGAGCATGCCACCCGACCATCCCCTACTGTGAGCATGCCACCCGACCATCCCCTACTGTGAGCGTTACCCCACCACCACTACCGTGAGCATACCTCCTAGCCACCTTATCACCAACTTCTGGTGGTCGGATGGCACAGTGTTAACACACTTGCCTTTCACCTAGGCGGCTGGGGTTTGATTCCCCAATTTGACGTGAAAAGGTATGGGGTCACCTGCCCGACCACATGGGTTTTCCCCAGGTACTCCGGTTTCCTCCCACAGCAAGACCCCTCACGCGTTCCCATCTGGGCCAACAAGCGTGATTAATATAAGTTGATATAACTTGTTTCGCAATTGTTGTAAAATAAATAATGTTAACATTTACATGTATCCACTACTGTGAGCGTGCTAATTCTTCATTGCACTAACCTACTTACGTTCAGTTATGCGCTAAAATTTGAGAGTTTAAAAATTAATATGTTTAAGTATTAATATTTATATCATCTGATAATTACACTTCAAACTGCTCATGATTTTTACAACGGTGTTAAGACTTGGTTTTGCCTCAAATATTTCTTAAGAGATGAAATAAATGGGCAGCATTATCAAACATGGACAGCAAAATTAGATTCAATATTGCTGACAAGAAATAACCTTTTGTTCAGTTCTTGTTTTACCATGACCATACTTCACAAATTTTTTCTAATGTCATTTTCCTTTACAAATGTCATCAAATGAAATTCTACTTTTAACTTCTTACAGTATACACTGAACATATCCATGTATCAATATATAATTATGTATCTGTAACTATGTGTAGAATGCTGATATCAGGTTTAAACATCTGTTTCATGCCTAACCTCCTTTTCTGCCACATCTGCTCAAAAGCGTCAGCCAACTCTACATTGGAAATTTCCTCAGCATCCTGAAACTTCAGGAACCCATCTCCGCCATGACCTACAAGTAAACATAAGACTTTAGGCAGAGTTAACAGACACAGGTCAAATCTAGGATAGATATGTAGTCTCTCTTACCAGTCATATAAACAAGAACGTTACTCCTCTCGTCTGTTAACAGTCGTTTGGACCGCGGTGTACTTGGTGGCAGCCGACCTGTCAGGACTCGGATGAAGTTCTCAACTGTTACCTGGTAAGTGCAACAGAAGCATAAAATCATTCTCACTAACCAACTTCTATGGTACTATAAAATGTACATGACATTGTTTTGTTGCATCTGACTAATGTCTATATATCTGTTGTAAGACACACATCAGACACCTACCTCGTACCCCCTATAGTCCACCTCTACATCATCCCCGTACACATTGATCTGTTGGTTTGCATTATTGAAGACAGTTGCTACAAAACAAGAGAAATAGCTTATGAGATAGTGAAAATCTCAAACATTAACAAAGTATCAATCTAAGAGATTAGAATACAAATTTTAATCAAGAGTCATTTTCCAACTAATTCACCTGTACTCTGTTAGCCCTCTGTTAGTTCAACGAGCACTGGGGTTACCCATAATTGGAAGCATTATTCAAGAAATAGTGGGGAAGGGGAATTAATAGAATCTAACATTGGTCTGTTCTGTGGACAGGGATATCTCAACGAGAGTGTAAGATTTTGACCAGTTAAACTCTTACACAAGGGTTGAGATATCATTGTTTGTGGAACAGATCTATTATTTTTCTCGCCTACTTGCAAGGAAAGTTTTTAGGAAAGTTTTTCATTGTGCCATCTACAATGCTCCTAGCAATGTGCATCAAAATTGATGACGTCATCATTAACGACGGTTACTCAACGTAAAATGATGATGTTACATTATTGTGAGCAGCATCATATAGCGCATAATACCTGTCTTTACCCCCGTGTGAGATCAATTTTTCTCTTACCCTGGACAGGGATATCCGCAGTTTTACCAGGGTGAGATTTTCTTATCTCACCCTAGGGAAAAGACAAGCTACATGTGCTCTTTGAACGTGCTCTTGTTCTGGATAGGGTGACGTCACTATAACCTGACCCGAACTACTTTTAAGGGGCTACACATGTATGTGTTCGTCTGCTTGTTTACCTATTTGCCTACTACCGTATTTGACCTAATAAGGGCGCCCCAACCTTTTTTCAAGGAAATAAATCTTTGACCGAGTGTCAAAATGGGGTTCAAAAGTAATAATTCCTGTGAAAAGTTTTGCTACTTTATGTGTTCAATTTTCTTCAGCAAATTAGGTAACTCGAACACAAGTTTTCGCCACATTTTGTCTATTCTACAGATGACATGTCAGTGCAAAGAGCACCCGAAACTAAACACACATACAAATAATAACTTACCATCTTTATTTAAAGATAAAGTAAAAGACTTCATTCTTGTTGATAAATAACTTTTGTTCAGAACAGAAAGCTAGTAAAAGACATTGTAAATCAATTATTAGGTCAAAGAAAACGATGTCTGATATGATCTGGGAAATCACCTGTGTCTATAAATAGAACACAAAAGCATTCCATTTGAACATAAATGGTGGAACACACGTTCTCTGGTCTAAAGATCAGCTGGCATGGTTTAAAAGTTTACAGGAATATTCAAGTGACGTTTAAGCTTGATATATGATAATGAATAGATATCTTCATCTGGAATATTTTTATGACTGAATATTTTACCGTTTCCACAGCCTTGGGTATTCTGCTATAAGGTATAGTCTGTTTCAGAATAACTAATCTTAATAAGGGCGCCCCCACTGCCAATTACCCGCGCCCTTATTAGGTCAAATACGGTATTTGAGGAAGATTTAAAACGAAGTGAAAATGTTCAATTTAAAATAAGTATTAATCATCAGAGTTAACTGAGTGTTTGGTGTTCATTTTGACAAGCTTATCCGTACTATATTTTGTATGAAATCAACATTGTAAGATGTAAAACGTCTGCTGCAGCCTTATCACAACAGTTATCTGCCATCCACGTGTTGTTGTTTACATACGTTTCGATTTGATTCACACTACGATTGGAAAACAGGGTAAGAGAAAAATAATCATTCACCCCTTATTGGGATGAGATAGGGGGATCTCAACCCTCGGGGAGAGATTGTTAAGTTCCCAAATACTCGGAAGCCTCGTGTTTAGGAATTTTACAATTTCCACCCTCGGGTTGAGATCCCCCTATCTCATCCCAAAAGGGGTGAAAGATTCTATTAACCTTTTCCTACCAACCACAGGATAACCCTGTGAATTATGTGAGAAAATGCTAATAACAGCAGCATGAGCATCAATTTGGTTTGGTTTTGTATTGTTTAACATCCTATCAACAACTAAGGTCATTTAAGGATGGCCTCCCCTGAATGTGAGATGCCTGCGTGCATTGTATATGGCCTCCCTTGCGTGTGGGATGCCTGCGTGTATTGTATAGGCCTCCGTTGTGTGTGGAATGCCTGCGTGTATTGTATATGGCCTCCGTTGTGTGTGGGATGCCTGCGTGTATTGTATAGGCCTCCTTTGTGTGTGGGATGCCTGCGTGTATTGTATACGGCCTCCCTTGTGAGCGAGATGCCTGCATGTATTGTATACGGCCTCCCTTGTGAGTGAGATGCATGCGTGTATTGTATACGGTCTTCCTTGTGTGTGGGATGCCTGCGTGTAGTGTATACGGTCTCCCTTGTGTGTGGGATGCCTGCGTGTATTGTATAGGCCTCCCTTGTGTGTGGGATGCCTGCGTGTAGTGTATATGGCCTCCCTTGTATGTGGGATGTCTGCATGTATTGTATACCGCCTCCCTTGTGAGTGAGATGCCTGCGTGTATTGTATATGGCCTCCCTTGTGAGTGAGATGCCTGTGTGTAGTGTATACGGCCTCCGTTGTGTGTGGGATGCCTGCGTGTATTGTATACGGCCTCCCTTGTGAGTGAGATGCCTGTGTGTAGTGTATACAGCCTCCGTTGTGTGTGGGATGCCTGCGTGTATTGTATACGGCCTCCCTTGTGAGTGAGATGCCTGTGTGTAGTGTATACAGCCTCCCTTGTGAGTGAGATGCCTGTGTGTATTGTATACGGCCTCCCTTGTGAGTGAGATGCATGCGTGTAGTGTATACAGCCTCCCTTGTAAGTGAGATGCATGCATGTAGTGTATGTGTGTGTTTTTTGAGGCTGCGGTATGTTCGTGTTTGTCCCCTTTTGATCGCATGAATCTGATGTCAACTTTATAGTGCTACCTGACTGAAACATACTGCCAAAGACATCCAGCTTGACACCTCGTCCAGCCACATTATTCTGACAATGGACACTCTGTCATCACACTCCCTAAAACGCTGAGCATTAAGCAGGAGTAGCAACTACCATGTTTATAAGACTCTTGTATGTCTCGGCCCAGGGGACAGAGCCTAAAGTCTTCCTCACAGGGGCAAATGCTCAACCAAAGGTCAAAAGTGTGGAAGTGCAGAATGCCTGTTAGATTGTGCTGGAAGGAGTACCACTGGGTGGAACAATAGCAATATATTTTATGTGTTATACACCTGTTAGATGCAAAGTCATATCAATTTTTGTATCAAAATCCACAAAATATGGATATGTACGAAGGAAAGATGTTCAATCAAAATAATGCTTAAAGACGCTACAGCACTAACAGTCAATACAATGCATTAATTTGCATCCACATTTAAACCCTTGGGAATACCTACCTGGGCGAGGACTGTGAGGATTAAACCCCTTGGAGTATCTACCTAGTCGAGGATTGTGAGGATTAAACCCCTGGTAGTACCTATCTGGACAAGGATTGTGAGGATTAAACCCCTGGTAGTACCTATCTGGACATGGATTGCAAGAATTAAACCCCTGGTAGTACCTATCTGGACAAGGATTGTGAGGATTAAACCCCTGGTAGTACCTATCTGGACATGGATTGCAAGAATTAAACCCCTGGGAGTACCTATCTGGACAAGGATTGCAAGGATTAAACCTCTTTGAGTATCTTCCTGGTTGAGGACTGTGAGGATTAAACTCCTAGAAGTACCTACCTGGTCGAGGATTGCGAGGATTACAAGCCATGTCATCAGCCACCATCAGGATAATTTGGCTACAGAAAAAGAATGGATTTCATATCTAGTGTTAAGTTTTTTCTACTGCTTTTATGGTTGTCAGATTACAAGTTTTATAGATAAAAAGTCACCCAGACTAAGAAAAGCCACTAGTACAAGAGAGAAATGTAATAAGATCATTTATAGATATCAAATACAGTATGGTAGAATGTGTAATGCAACAATATAATGCTACAGGTGCTAATTAATTTCTGAAAGCTTCATAAATAGTGATGTCATTTTTTTTCTCACTTTTTTCACTTCCAACAGTCCAACACCATATGATAGTCTTATACCCGATTGAGCAATTTCTGCTTTAGAACCCATTAATAGCAGTATTTATGAATACAGATAGTTAGGTACCTGTCTGGGATGCCCAGGCGTTTGACACTCCTGTATATAGACAACACATTAGCCACATGGCGGTAGTTGAACCAGAACCTAGACGTGTCCACAAGTACCGCCCAATTGTTAGTATGACCACTTGTAAAAAATTCTTCTGGATTTACCTGAAATACAGAATATAGTAACAGAGAAGCAAATATTATTAGAACAAGCAATTTGCAATGTGTTTAAAAACAGTAAAACATAGTCTGAAATTAACACAAACCAGTTCATTACCTGTGTGACATGGTACATGTATATTGAAGCCTGGTGAAATGAACCAAGGTCAAAATACCATTATGGTGAAATGCCCCCCCCCCCCCCCCCCCCCCCCCTTCCCTCCCTCATGGTAAAGTGAAGCCACCTTATAATTTGTTTTCAAGCGACTTTTCTTCACTTAATTTTTTATTGGTAAGCTTTATTATCTCTCTACCTAATAAAACAAAAATTTAGGGTGTTGCGGGGCACTTCACTTTACCATGGCATTGTAAAGTGAAGCATTTCACTATTTTCTTACTACCAGTAACCTAATTAACTTTTTTTCACCAAATCTTTTTATATTTTCTTCATTCATTCCTCTAAACACAATAACATACCCATGGACATGGTAAAGTGAAGCATTTTACTATTTTCTTACTAATTTTTTTTTTTTTCACCAAATTTGTTTTAGATTACCTTCATTCATTCAAATCCCTATAAAAGGACCTAACCCAATTGTATATGATATGAACATGTGGAACTGTTAGCATCAGAAGATATAAGTTAATAATGAATACAGGCAAAAACAATGCCTCTATAATCATATCTAAAATTACATTGTCAGGAGATTGTTCAACATTATATTTCATATTATTATCATTATTATGTATCACAGTTCAGATGCTAATTTGTAGACCTTCCTATACTACCTAAGATTAAGAAATGACATCTGTTTCTTCTCCTTTTATATACAGTGTTTCTTGTTTTCAGAAGGTGCACAATTTTTCTACTGCAAGGAGGTCCACAGATGTGATATATATAGGGCTCCCTTTTGTTGTGTTCTTTCTGCCTTGCTTCCTCCTGTAATGACTTCTCTGTTTCTCTTTCACATCTTGTTAACTTGTTTCTGATTTATATTAAGAAAATTCATGATGACTTTTACTTCTTCTAATATTTCAAAATATTCCTTTCTTTGCTTGTCATTTCAAAGCAAACTAGAATAAGCCAGTTCCTTTTGGCTGTGTCCCTTTGAGATGTCCCTGGATATAAGAACATGGACTAGATGATGGGATTTATTAAAGCTTGTAAATCACATATGACTGTACATATGACCTGTGGACAATAGATCTAGCAGGTTGGAGACTTCCTTTGATTTGATAGGATGTGCTTGAACTCCAATATGTCATCTCACTACCAAACTCGGATACATTCAGTGATACCATGCTATTGAAAATAACAGACTACGAAATTTATATGATTATACACATGTTTGTAAACAAACAAACATTTTAAAAGTATGTTGCCCATTTTGTTTACATTTTAATTTTAGCCATGCACTGCACAATGTAATTCAATGGACTAGCTACTGTTGTAGAGGAAAGACATTTGACACTTTTCTAAAAGTAGACAAGCGTCAATTGCTTTTGCTTTAAAACAGTAGCATAACTATCCATTTGGACAAGCAACAGTAAAAGAATGTCTTCAACTGTGTTCAATGGCAATATTGAATAGTATAGTTTATAAATTATGTAAAAGTAGACGAGTTTTTGAATTTTTTGTTTGCAAATGTGATTTATCTGTTCTCATATATGGATATTTTAGCATGTGAGAAAGTTACCACACGGAACCAAGTACAGATACAGATAGAGCTTCGATCTGGTCTAGAAATGAAAAGAAACTCGAAGGCGAACGATTGATATAACAGCATATACATAACAAGTATTTTGACTTATGTTGAACAAATAAGTGTGCCGAATCACAGGGCCACGTCACTATCGCATCGTTTGGTAAACACTTAATATATATCTACCCTTCGAGTCACAGGTTATGAGTCGTAGGGTAGACATTATTAAGTGTTTACAAAACGATGCGATAGTGACGTGGCCGAATCCGGGAAATAGTCGATCCGTCAAAATTGGTTACTAATATACCCTATGTTGCAGTGATATCGTGAAAGAGTATAAAAGAAAAAAAAGAAGAAACATAATACATGTCTATAGATTTGAAAAAAAAATCTTACCGATTCAGAATATGAACAGAAAACCAGCAGCGTCAAAATGACAGTTAATTGTAAATGCCGACAGCACCCCGGAACACGTATGGGGGCTGCCATTTTGAATTATATTTATATATATTCCTCCGCGTATTAACTTCTAGTCGTCGTGTATATTTTTAAAATTCTTATTCATAAGAAAGTTATTTTCGCTTTGATTACAACCTATGATAGAAATAACATATCTTGACATGAGAGATTAGTCTTGTAAATATATTAAATATTTCAAATAATCTATATAATCCTTGCACTTTATTTCGATATCTGCGGTTAACCGGAAGAAGATAAGTCCGCCTATTTTTGTTGTCCTTGGATACAGGCTGTTCTGTGCAGGTGCCCCATGAGAGTCTACGTTGGAAAGTGATTTCCGACTACTAATTTTATAAAATCGAAGAAACCAACTGACAAGATACCACGAAAAAAGGACTCGTACATTCGTGTCCGTAGTGGCAAGATGACTACGGATGATGCGAAGTCATATCTGTCGGCAAGGAATATCCCTCGACTTTTTGAGGTGAGTTTTCAAAACCTCGTTTTTTGTTGACAAATTGTTGTTTTCTTTTGACTCCATGGAGCGAGATGTCCATGCTTGACATGGCGATCATTTAGTGACAGTTGTCTTCAGATTAACATTTAACTTTGATTCTAGTATTCCGCTTTCCATGAAAATAATACATATTCTGCAAAATTGTACAAATAGCTGTTGGTTTATCAAAATGATACTGCTTTACACTTGTGAGCAGATTACGATTTAATCTCATTTATAAAAGCTCTAATGTGACCTTTGGGTGTTGTATAACAATGATGATAAACACCTTCGGCATGACTTATCCTAAGATATCAAAAGACTTATAAATTGACAATATAAGGAGCACAGCATTAACAACCGGCGTTTTTGACTGCATACATTCTCTGTACTGTATATTCTCAACATCATTATATATTCAGTAAAATTGTTCTGTCACTCGACCCATCAGTATGATATTTTTCTATGAATAAGTATATATTTATACTGAAGGCATGGCCCATTTTGTATGACTTCTATTTGTCAGACTAGTTCATTAAATCATGCTTTTTACTTTTTGATTTGTAGTCTTTGATGACTGGTTTGATGTACCATAGACCGACAAACCACATTAAATACCTGATAGATTGTCTACAGAAGGTAGAGGATAAGGGGTCCGACAACATCACTTGGAGTGCCTTTGTGGACATACGGCGAACTAAGACACCACTGCCCCCTATCACCCCTCCACAAGGCAAGACAAGGCGATCCAGGCCATCATCTAGACAAAAGGATCCATCAAAAATAGGTATTTTTCATTCAAGTTCATCTATTGTATGCTTTTTAAAAACAAGTACTATTTCTCATTACCATACTGAAGTTGTTTCAAATTGTAAATTATGTTTTATATATAAATGATTACAGTAATTTAAAGATTTCATGTAATCATATAAACAGGTCGAGAGTACTTTTGGTTGGATGATGGAACAGGTATAGTTGGATGAGGAAATCTACCTGTGTGGTGTTACATCTTTGTAACTGTCTCACTGACCTGTGTGTCGTATACACAAAACGTCTGTTCCAATGTACTTATTTAACAAGTCACTCGTGTATAATATTTTGTGGTGTCACAACTGCAGATGTACTAGATTTATAATATCTAGGACACTGTTTGACCAAAATTCAATTAATCAATGTCAGATTATTG